>NC_057861.1:537439710-538077210 GCF_019393635.1 Dromiciops gliroides
TTTTTGGGTGTGTGTGTGTGAGGCAATTGGGGTTAAGTGACTTGCCCAGGGTTACACAGTTAGTAAGTGTTAAGTGTCTGAGGTTGAATTTGAACTCAGGTCCTCCTGAATGCAGGGCTGGTGCTCTATCCACTGTGCCACCTAGCTGCCTCAGCAGTCACTTTTTTAAAATTTCTGCCCACTCTACAGATTCCTCCTAACTGGGGAGTGTCCCTTGACTCTTTGACTAGAGCTTTGCAAATTGATAGAGTGACCCTGACTTAGGACCGATGCTATTCCAACTAGACTTCTTTTTTCCTCACTTTCTTTTTATCACCTTTGTTGGAAGTGAACTTCCAGGACAGACGATGACTCAGATTCAAGATTCCTTACCCCAGCCCCTTACTGACAGCAGTGACTAGGACTGTAACCTAGGGTGGTTGTGAAGATCACATGAGATAATGTATATAAAATGCTTAGTAAAGTGCTGAATAAATGTCAGCTATTTATTGTAGTTATTAATCCATCAGTTAACAAGCATTAATTAGATACCTACTATGTGCCGGGCAGTGTACTGGAGGGCTCAGAATATAATAACAAAGAATGAAGCCATCTTCTAATGGAATATAAGAAATTACAATGAAAGGCATAGGCTTCTTTTTAAAAAACAATTTTTTTTGGTGAGGCAATTGGGGTTAAGTGACTTGCCCAGGGTCACACAGCTAGTGTTAAGTGTCTGAGGCCAAATTTGAACTCAGGTCCTCCTGACTCCAGGGCTGGTGCTCTATTCACTGCACCACCTAGCTGCCCTGGCATAGGCTTCTTTTTTTTTTTTTTTTCCGGTAAGGCAATTGGGGTTAAGTGACTTGCCCAAGGTCACCCAAGCTAGTAAGTGTAAGTGTCTTGAGGCGCAGAATTTGAAACTCAGGTACTCTGAATCCAGGGCCGGTGCTTTCCCCACTGCGCCACCCTAGCCGCCCATAGGCTTCTTTTAATGAAGCTTAAATTAAATGACACGAGGGCTATTTCAAGGGTTCTATTTTTTTAATAAAAGGATATAAACGACTCATTCAGACAACATAGAAAACTCTCCAGTCTCCTATTATTGAGATCCAGGGCCTTTTCCTAGCCAGGCCTAGGGCCTAGTAAACTTAATATAGTCTACTAAAATAATTTTTAAAAAACCACACCTATGATTTAATTGGTCTAATAGTGTGTCAGTGGCAAGACACTTCCGTTGCATTTCTTCCTGATTCCTAGCTATCTTTCCTATTCACCATACCATTCTATCTCTCTAACTAAAACTGATAATTAAAATAATTTCTAATACTTGTATAATGCTTTATAGTTTTCACAGCACAATTCACAAACATTATCATCTGCATCTCCCTACAACCCCTGGAGGTAGACAGGGTGGTGGTATTATTTCCATTTTCCAGATGAGGAAAGTGAGGCTTAGAAAGGTTAGAACTAGTTGCCCAAGGCAATGTGGTTAGTAAGTGATAGAGTTAGAAAACCAAGATTTGAGTTCCCCAGCTCCAAGTCTTTCTACTAGTTTAATATGGGGGTGTGGGGCACTAGAGGAGATTATCCTGGAGGAAGGGGTGAGACCACATGAACCTACTGAGGTAGTAATAAAAAGTTGTTATCATCATCATTATAAAAGACCTCTAAGACAAAATAGTTCAACATAATTTGTTCGTTTTTTCTAAAACCTTTTAAATTTGTGGCTTAAAGGTCTACTCACCACTGTGTGTGTATGCATGCCGTCATGGTAACCCCTGAAATGGCAAATGGCTCACACATATTATTTCTACTGTTGGAATGTAACCTAATACATTTTATGGCATAGCAAAAAGCTATACCTTTACTTCAAATACAGCTTAGTCCCCTTGAAAATGTGTATTTCCTCTTTTTATTCTATGATCAGCCAAATCTGGTAAGTCACGGTCCACACCGTAGTAGTTCACAGGAATTAGTTTCCGTGAAGGCTTTCAGTTGTTCAAGCATCTCTAATAGAATTTCAGTTTAAGAGTCGCTTTTTTATTAGTGGCTATTAAAAATGCCATTGACTACTTGAAAGCAAATAGAATTCTAAGCTCCTTATTACTGGGTTTCAAACAGGTGTTTTGAGTTGTGATATTTGGATGACTTTATAGGTTTTAATGTTTGAGACATTGCCCTGGCTACCAGGTACTATGCCTGCAATTCAGGTAGCTGCCACCGGGGGGCTGGTGATGCTGAGATTGTGGTATCCAGCTAAGCGGATCTGTTGCTTGTCCATGTGGTTATGATGTATCTGGGATTAAGGGAAGCCAGTGTGAACTAAAAGAGTAGAATTGAATCAAGGTGAGAAATTTGACCCATGAATTATCCTTTTCAGGGTTATTCATCAAATCAATCCAATTGGCAAGCATTTATTTTTTTAATAAAAGTATTTTATTATTTCCAGTTACATGTAGAGATAGCTTTCAGCATTTGTTTACATAAGATTTCCAATTTCAAATTTTTCTCCCTCCCTCCCTCCCTCAGACAGCAGGCAATCCAATATCGGTTATGTGTGTGTGTGTGTGTGTGTATAGGTATATATGTATATATGTGTATATATGTATATATACATATATACACACATACACATACATAACAACATTAAACATATTTCTGCATCAGTCATGCTATAAGAGAGAATCAGAGCAATAAGGAACACCTCAAAATAGAAAACACAACAGCACCAAAACCAAAAGAATAGTATGGTTGAATCAGCATCCATATTCCATAGTTTTGGTCTTTTTTTCTGGATTTAGAGAGCCTTTTCCATCATGAGTCTCCTGGGACTCTCTTGTTTTGGCAAGCATTTACTAATGCTGACACTCTTTCAGGCATTTGGCATACAAAGACAAAATAACAACAATTTATGCCCACAGGAGTTTATTCTCTATGGCAGGAGACATAGAGAGATGTGGCATGCATATAAATAAGCACATATATAACAATCATCCATCCAGCCAGCCATACACACATACACCATATACATACATACATACACACATTATATTCAAATGAGAAATAGGGTATTTTGAAAGCAAGGGACTAGGAGGTAAGAGAGAAGCGGAAAGGTCTCATGGAGAAGGGAGGATTCGAGCTAATTTTTATTTTTGTTTCGTTTTTTGGTGAGCAATTGGGTGCTAACGTGACTTGCACCAGGGTCACACAGCTAATAAGTGTCAAGTGTCTGAGGCCGGATTTGAACTTAGGTCCTCCTGAATCCAGGGCCGGTGCTCTATCACCCTGCGCCACCCTAGCTGCCCTTGAGCCTAAATTTGAAGGAAGCCAGGGATTTTGAGAGTTGTCATGGTGAGGAGGGAGACGACTATTCCAGGCCCTTAAGGACCCTCAGTGCACAGACATTCAGTAACATCAATATTGGGCCCCTAGTAAAGCTGGAAACAATTTTTTGTGAATCTAAAGTTTAGTAAAAGATAATATTTTTGTCTTTGTGCACCTTACTGGCTTCCCTTTAACAAAGGGAAGAGAAGAAAAAAATAAAACCCTCCCAAAGCAAGCATTGTGGTATGATGACAGACTGGATGTGTTACTTTTTCATACTTTTATGCATTTGGGGGCAGCTAGGTGGCGAGTGGATAAAGCACCAGCCCTGGAGTCAGGAGGACCTGAGTTCAAATCTGACCTGAGATACTTGATAGTTACTAGCTGTGTGACCCTGGGCAAGTCACTTAACCCTTCATTGCCTCCCCCCCAAAAAAAAGCATCAATGCTACGAGCTATTTCTTTGTTACTGGAGTGAACAAAAAAACCCTCATTGCCCAGCAAAACCCCCCCACAACCAAACCAAACAAAACCAACCATAATTTAAGCATTTGGAGGTTTTTTTCTTTTAAAGCTGCCATTTAGCTTCCAGTTAAAATATATTTTGACTCTAAAATAGATTTACGAAACTTTATAGATTCTGCTAACATAGAAAATGACCCCACTCCACACAGTCCAAATGCTTCTGGTTGTTCAGGCTTACCTACCAGGTAAGATGTCTGTGTTGATGAAAGGGACTGATACCCATTGGAATGCAGGTCCACTGAGATTCCAAAGCATCTTCAGATCCATCTCCCTTGGGGGAAGGTGTGTGTGGAGAAGCTGAATTCTTCATAGCTCTAGGAGCTACTTTAAGAGGGACTTAGTGTCTAGAATGCTGAACTTGGAGTCAGAAGACCCTGAGTTTGAATCTTGCTTCAGACACTTAATAGCTATGTGACTGTCATTTACCTCTCCCGAACTCAGTTTCCTCCTCTGTAAAATAAGGGGGTTGGACTTGATGGCTATCCAAAGATCCATTCTAAATCTACATTTTTGGTCCTATGATTTTGTAGTATCTGTGGGTTTAGAATTCTGGGGAATTCTGGTGTGTTCAATATGTTCCTGTTAAATCATGCAAATATCTTATTGTGATAATTCCATTTGTAGATGCAAGCCATTGAAAGTGACTGAATTCATCAGACACTATCTGGTACTGGCTACACAATAGAGTGGTAGATCAATGGAATAGGGTAGGCTCAGGAAATGCAGTAGTTAAATGACACTAGTAATGTAGTGTTTGATAACCCAAAGACTCCAGCTTCTGGGATAGGAACTCAGTATTTGACAAAAACTGCTGGGAAAACTGGCAGATAGTATGGCAGAGAATTAGGCATAGACCAACATCTTACACCTTATACTAAATAAGGTCAAAATGGATACATGATTTAGACATAAGAGGTGTTACCATAGGTAAATTAGGAGAGAAAGGAATAGTGTACCTATCAGATTTTGGAAAGGAAAACAGTTTTGACCAAACAAGAGATAGAGTATATTATAAAATGCAAAATGATGATTTTGATTATATTAAATAAAAAATTTTGTACAAACAGTAGCAATGCATCCAAAATTAGAAGGGAGCAGAAAGCTGGGAAGCAATTTTTGAGGCCCAGTACTTCTGATAAAGGTCTCATCTCTAAAATATATAGGGAACTAAATCAAATTATAAGAATCCAAGTCATTTCCCCAATTGAGAAATGGTCAAAGGATATGAACAGGCAGTTTTCTGATGAAGAACCAAGCTATCCTATTCCCATATGAAAAAATGCTCTCAAACTCTTAATGATTAGAGAGATGCAAATTAAAACCAACTCTGAGGTACCACCTGACACCTATCAGATTGGCTAAAATGACAAAAAAGGAAAATAATAAATAGTTGGAGAAGCTGTGGGAAATTGGAACACTAATGCATTGTTGTGGAGTTGTGAACTGATCCAACACATTCTGGAGGAGCAATTTGGAATTAATGCCCAAAGGGCGATAAAGCTGTGCACTACCCTGAGCCCAGCCATTCCACTTTTAGGTCCTTTTTCCCAAAAGAAATCATGGAAGGGGGGAAAGGGACCAACATGTACAAAAATATTTATAGCTGCTCTTTATGTGGTTCAGCAAGGAATTGGAAGTGGAGGGGGTGCCATCAATTGGGGAATGGCTGGACAAGTTGTGTAATATGAATACAATGGAATACTATTGTGCTGTAAGAAATGATGAGCAGGAGGAGTTCAGAGAAACCTGGAGGGTCTTACGTGAGCTGATGATGAGTGAGATGACCCCAGAACCAGAAGAACATTGTACACAGTATCATCAACATTGAGGTGTTGACCTACTGTAATGGACTATATTCTTCTCACCAATGCACTGGTACAGAAGGAGTTCCAGGGAACTCATGATAGAAGAGGATCTCCAAATCCAAGGGAAAAAAAAAAACTGTGGACGTATAGATGCTGATTGAACCATACTATTTCTTTTGTTTTGGGTGCTTGTTGGATTTTTTTCTATTTTGAGGTTTGCATCACTGCTCTGATTTCTTCTCTTGTAACAGGATTAATGTAGAAATAGGATTAATGTTATTATGTATATATATATGTGGGTGTATATATATATGTATATGTATATAGATATATAGATATAACCTATATCAGATTAACCTGCTGTCTAGGGGAGGGGGGAGGGAGGGGGAGGGAGGCGAGAAAAATCTGAAATTGTAAAGCTTGTATAAACAAAAGTTGAGAACTACTCTTTACATGTAACGGAAAAATAAAATACCTCATATGACAGTAAAAAACAAAAAAAGAAGTGACTGAATTGGGGCAGCTAGGTGGTGCAGTGAATAAAAGCACTGGTGGGGCAGCTAGGTGGCGCAGTGGATAGAGCACCGGCCCTGGATTCAGGAAGACCTAAGTTTCAAATCCAGCCTCAGACACTTGGACACTTACTAGCTGTGTGACTTTGGGCAAGTCATTTAACCCTCATTTTCCCCAAGTCATTGGTGCCATATATCCAGCCAGAATTTATGCTTCAAGTCCTCTTTTGGACTAATTCAGAAAGGAGGGCTAGTGAAAAAGGAGGTATCTTAAGGAGCACCTTAAAAGGAAATGTAGCCAAAAGAAAGGAGTGGTACAAGATAGATGCATGCTCTG
This sequence comes from Dromiciops gliroides, assembly GCF_019393635.1. Taxonomy (NCBI): domain Eukaryota; kingdom Metazoa; phylum Chordata; class Mammalia; order Microbiotheria; family Microbiotheriidae; genus Dromiciops; species Dromiciops gliroides. The sequence goes on from NC_057861.1 coordinate 537,446,196, forward strand.
ATTTGCAGTTCCCAATACCATGACCTTCTGAGATTCTTCCTATAGGACTTGTTCCCTCCTAGCGGGGAAGATGTAGAGTAAGCCTTTCTCTGTTGCGCTTACACCAGCTGTCTTTGAAACTGTTCCTGATTTGCCAACCCCTCTGAAACCTGATCCCCAAAGGTCTTGGAAAGTATGCTTGGCAGGCCAGAGCAGAAGCCCCCCTTTTCCTGGCCTGATGCTTGTTATTAGAAGTCCAAGGAAAAAAGAGGAATAGAAATACCACATGGTTAGAAAGTCAGTGATGTCCGTAACGGCCTGTGCTGTCTCATGGAGCGTTAGCATTTGTCTCTTTGCATGGTGTCTCCACCCTCCAGCACGACCCTACCTATGTAGAGAGAGTTGGCCTGTGTCTTTGTCAAAGGTCTTTCCCCCCTGGCTTGCAAACTGCATAAGTTTTGAAGCCATTTGATCGGGAATTCTAATTTATAATTTTAATTGCTTGGTAAGAAAAACTTTTTAAAAATCCAATATCCATTTCTATTATGCTTTAAAGTTTTAAAAATCACTCTTCTTAAATTGTGAGAGAGAGAGTTTTGTGCCCATTTCAAGCCGGGAAACTGAGGCATATGAAAGGTTGAAGTTATCTTCCTTGATTTCTTAAACTAGTAAGTTTGGGGACTTGGGCTTGACTCTCTGCCTTCCAACTTCAAGATCATAATGTTCTTCCTTCTTAACCCTGGCCCCCTTCCTACCTTTCCATTCTACTTACACCTGATTTCCCGCCACCTCTGCAATCCACTGACACTGTCCTCCTTTGCTGCCTCTTCCCAAATGACACTCCATATCCTGACTGAGTATTTTCATTACATGTTGGGGACTCTCTCCCTCCCCATTTTCATCTCCTAGCCTTCTTGGCTTCCTTCTGTCTCAGCTCAAGCCCTACCTTCTGGAAGAAGCAGTTAGGTCCTTTTTAGCCTTAATACTTTCACTCAGAGACTACTCCCAATTTATCCTATACATAACCTGTTTGTTCATAGTTCTTTACAGAGACCATGAACTTCTTGAGAGAAGGGACTCTTTCTTCCCTTTCTTTCTATCCCTAGCACTTGAAACATAGCAGGTACTTAATAACTCTAGTTGACTGCTTTTTCTACTCAATACATCGTGGGGTAGCTAGCTCTTAAAAATGAGGAGGAAGATAGAAGCATGTAGTCAGTTCCAAGGCTTGATTGGACAGATAAAGGGCAGGAAATGGCATCTGGTGTAAGAAGACAACTCACCTTACCTAGTTCAGGGTGTGGATTATCTTTGCAAGTTTTTTTTTTTTCTAGAACAGAAGGAATCTGCCAAGTCCACTGTGTCAGTTCCTGTAAGCAGCATTTACTGTCCAGATGTTGTATAACCTTGTCAAAATTCATATCTTCACTGACTGTGTTCTCCGGGAAAATGATGGAGGATCCGGAGTAATGGATGGTGGAGAGGAGCATTGGGGTTGAAGGAAATCTGTCGCCCACTGCTAAGGTTTCTAAAACAAGTTTGCTGTTCGTAGACATCCTACCCCTCTGTTGGCCTCAGCCAATGGAGACTACAAGTCTCCATTCAAACTCTGCTTTTCTATGACTCTTGGATTTCCTTCTTCTTGAGAAACCTCCAGTAAGGGCTGGTAGCAGCTGGATCCCTGAAAGCAGCAGGTTATCCCATAAAATGAGACGTTTTTCCCATGGATCTGGAGTGAAATTTTCAAGTCCATTCCCACATTGATAGCTCCCACATACCATGGCTAAGCCTGCGTTGCCTTGGAGATACTAGATTGGATTTATCTCCTCATCCTTGCAAATTAATTTTATGAACGTCCATATTCCTAAGTGACAGCAGAAATCACTCATTTCAAAGCAGCTTTCTGGCTTGTGAGCTCTTCCCTTACCCTTCCTATAGTAAGGTGCGTGCTGCGATTATAAATGCTGCTGAGAAATGTGGCCTTTGGACTTTTTTGTATAATGGGAAGTATAAGATTTCAAAAGCTAAATCTATCTGTAGGAAACTTAGGGCAAGGGGAGCGAGAGAACTCAGAGCATACTTGAAAACCAAGTCATTGTTAGTTTCCTCCTGTTCCTTCTCACTTGGAAAGACATCAAAAAGGTCCCACTTGTAAACTCTATGACTGCCTTTTCATTTTCTTTCCTTCTCTTGTGATTTAAAAAAAAATCTATGCTCAGGATTTCCTAGCTGTTTTGCTTTTTGTATTCAACATGTCCTGTGGCAAGTAGGGTATGCACCTTGAACTCTCTCCCAAACAAAAGCAAGCTCATTTTCAATTAGAGTTAATATATCCAAGTCCTAATTTTCCTCTCTTCTGTTGGAACTGCTTACATTCATGGCTCCCCTGACACCCACCAAATTAGGACAGGCTGGCCAGCTCTTTGGGGACAACTACTTTAAGTTCACAGCATCTGCTAACAGGGAAGGCTTGATGCTAGTTAAGTGACTTGCACAGAGTCACACAGCTAGTAAGTGTCAAGTGTCTGAGGCCGGAAATCGAACCCAGGTCCTCCTAACTCCAAGGCTGGTGCCCTATCCACTGAGCCCACAAGCTGCCAAGATGCTTTTTTTTTTTTTTTTTTTAGTGAGGCAATTGGGGTTAAGTGACTTGCGCAGGGTCACACAGCTAGTAAGTGTTAGGTATCTAAGGCCAGATTTGAACTCAGGTACTCCTGATTCAGGGCCCGTGCTCTATCACTGCACACCTAGCTGCCCAAGATGCTATATTTTAATATGCCTTTTGGAGTCATCCCAGGGACCTCTTGAGTAGTCTTTTATTATTTATTTTTTTCAGTCCAGCTGGAAGTTCAGTAGTCACTGATCAACATGGGAGCTTTGACCTACTCTATTTTCAATTTGTGCTGATTTCGATCCTCAGGCAGCCTAGTGCTCTTCTCTCCAAACCTCCCCCATTCCCCTTCCCATCCGGAGCTCACCATAATTGGTGCCAGAAGGTGCAGATAACAAACTGGCCTTAGGATATAGTAGCTCAAGAACTCGGGGGATCCACTAGCATCCAGCCTTCCCTGGTAGCATGGATAATAAGCATATAAAACACCACCAACATGAAATGGTCTTGTGATCATTTTTGGACTTACAGGTACAGATGCTGTGAACTTAAAGTAGTGAACTACAAGGCTAATATAGCTTTCATGAACCTTGTCTTTTTTTATTATCTTGATGTTATCCATAGTTGGTTGGAACAACCCTTCACTGAAGCTTGTCATCTTTAGCTGTATAGTTATAACCAATGGATTAACTTATTGTCCTCTAGTCTTTCAGATACCCCATAGCACCCCTAACCTAGCCTGACATACTAAAAGTGGTTGCCACAAATAGGAACCTTGAGAGAGAATGCCAAAACCAAATTGCCTCCACAAGGAAAACAATTGCAAGTCCTTTTGATAATGAATACGTAGCCTCATCATCAACTTTCTCTCATTTTCTCCCTCCCCTTCCTTTTTTTTTTTTTTTTAAACAGGGCAATGAGGGTTAAGTGACTTAGTAAGTGTCAAGTGTCTAAGGCTGGATTTGAATCTCAGGTCGTCCTGAATCCAAGGGTCGGTGCTTTATCCACCTGTGACACTAGCTGCCCCTCCCCTTCATTCTTTGAATGTAGACTGGTTCGTTCTCTGGGGGACGCTATTACATGTGGTGCCACTCCAATCCTTCTACCTACCTCCCTACCTACTCATACCATTCCTGTGTTCAGCTCTCCTCCCTTTCTTTCTTCATCTATTAAATTCTTATATATCCTTTAAAATCTGACTCAGGGGCAGGATAGGAGCACTGGCCCTGGATTCAGGAGGTCCTCAGTTCAAATCCGACCTGAGACACTTGACACTTACTAGCTGTGTGACCCTAGGCAAGTCACTTAACCCCAATTGCCTCACAAAAATAAAAATTAAAATAAAATCAAATCAAATCTGACTCAAATGTTAGCTTCTCCGAGCCTTCCTAAATCCCCCTAATCAGTCATGACTGACCCTTTTGTGTCTCACATTACACTTACTTTTGCAAATCTATAAAGCACTTAACCTGTAATTTTGGGGATTACAGTTCTTTTAGTTTGTGTCTTATCTTCCTTCTAGAGCATGAGCTTCATGAGGACAGGGACTATGTTTTATCTTAATGTTATATTTCTTCTATCACCTATCATAGTTCTCCACAATTTAGCACATAATAGATGCTTGTTGAATGAAATATATCAACATATAAATGATGACATTTTACTTGGTGTTTGAATTAGAATAGCTTCCTGGCTTGTAGTGTAACACTTTTTAATAAATTGCTGGTGATTGTTTTTGTTGGTATAATTCGTCTTATCATGTGAGAATTGTTCCCATGACAATAGATATAAACGAGGGAGGGGGTTAGAGTAGGGGTGCTCCTACCCACCCCCACCCCCCCAAACAAGAAAGGGGATAAAAGAGGGGTGATCGAAGAATTTAAATTTTAAAGACACTGAAAAGAACAGCAGGAAGGCCAGAAAGAGTCACAGAAAAACAGTGTAGAAAGTTATGTATGTAAATGTATTAATTTCTTAAAAAGAAAAACAAGCTCGTACTAAAAGAGATTTGCAATTTTGTGTACAATCCTTTTATTTATACTATATATAAATATATATACTATGGAATTTTTTATTTTATTTGGTGTTATTAAGTTCCAGGATAAAAAAATTTCTTACGAGATGTAAATCTAGTCATTTAGGATAAACTCTGAAAGAACCTCACTGAGTAAAAAAGTACATTCATACATCACTTAAAGAACATTTTCCATTCACAATTTCTTTCCTCACCAATAACACTATGAAGTAGTAAATCCTTGCACTATTACCCTTGAAGAAACAGGTTTAAGGAGGCTAAAATGACTTGCTCACTGCACCAAGATTAATGAACAATTATGAAAATTTACCAAGCATTTACTACATGATTGTATAGAAATATAGGTTCCCAAGACTTTTTGAAAGAATTTTCATATCTTCAATCTCGCTTAATCTCACACCAGCACTAGGAATTTAGTATGACAGGCAATTACAGTCCCCTCCCCCCACTTTTTTACCAGATAGGTAAACTGAGGCACCAGGGAAATTACGATTTTTTTTTTCACCTGAAGGTCACCATAGTTAGTTGAAAGTAAAGCCCGGACTTGAACTCAATCTCCCAAGTCCTGGTCTAGCAGCATGTTTTTATTTTTCCCCCTCATAGAGTTACTTTATCCAAAACACAAACAAATTTTAAAACAATACACCATCCGACCAAAGAAAGGAAGAATTTTAGGAGTTTTGTTTTGTTTTGCCTGTTGTTTTGAGGAGCTGAGTGGGAAACAAGATCTGGAAATGTCTGAAAATTAACCAACAGTCCAGGCTTTCCCAGACGAGACAGATGTGGAATGTATCTGCTGGATTCCAAGGTCATGGGATTATCCCATATGAGATTCCTGGCACCGAGGTGAAAAGCTTTAAGCACCATGCAATGATTGTTGCCATAAAGAATGATATTTTGGCCAGGGAAAATCATAACAGATGGACAATTTTTTAACAAATAAATCTGCAGTGGTGTTAAACCTCTCCACTGAGTAGCCCCCATAAGATCCTGGATTGCTCTGACTTTAGAAGTCATGAAGGAAAGTTTAGGATTTCCTTTCTTTCCTCTCTTTCTTTCTTTCTTTTTTTCTTTTTTGCCCCATTCTCTGACTGATAGATTGCATATCTGAGTGGCTTGTTAGGTTAAGGAAACCCTCCCCCCCACCCAGCCCCCTACACCAGCATAATAACATGAATTGTGTTATTCAGTTGCTATCAAGGGGAACGTACTGCTCATGGATGTCCGCTAATACAATCCGCGGTTGATGACACAGCTCCCAAACAAAGTCGCAGGAGCGGAAGTTGTATCTCAAGTAATTACTAAATTGAAGGCCCAAGTCTTGGCCACCAAGGTGTCTCTCTGCTTCAGCTGCCAGGCCTCCATGGCCCACAGCTGGGGAGGCCCTGTGCCAGCCCGGACTGTAGTTCTCCACTATCAGCGCCTTTGCGTCTCCTAGTTCCCTATATGGGCTTGTTGGAATCAGCTGAGTCTCTCTCATCCCCGAGAGGTATGCCACTGATGCCCAGGTCTATTCAGAGGTCGTCCCACGGGCCCATGGCAGGCGGACTCTGGCCAGGACTCATGAGCTAGGGATTGTATCCGAAACCACAAGTGCACACCCCACCCACGACAACAGATAACTTGGTCCAAAAAGCAGCTTGCGTCATGCCCGACTAGAACCATGTAAGGGAACAACTCTCTGTTTTCTGCCCATCTCTCAAACCTCTGGGGCCAGGGTGTAGTCTAGTTGAAAAGGGGGAAATGGATTGGAATGGCTAGGACATATTTCCACAGAATCTCACCCTGTGACCTAACCAATTGTGAGAAGATTAAAGACAAAGGGGGAAAAACCTGTCTGTGCAAGTGTTAAGGCAGGGGGGAATTTTCTTTTGGCTTCCAAATGCATAAAATTCAACCCACTGCTTATATCCATATTGGGATCAAAAGAAATGACCCCCTGCACTGGAGACTGAGAAATCCCCTGGATGTTAGACCACTAGGCAGAGTTTCCATAGGTTCAGGCCATCCATTGTTGCTTGATCCTTCCCTTTCCCCATCCTTTTTCCCTCCTCCCCTTTACCCCCAAATAAAGGTACAAAAGACATAGTCCCTATCACAAGCCACTTCGAAACTGTCCATTGGCATCTCCCTTTTACTGAGGTTTAACCCCCCACCCCCCAGTATGTGGCCTTGGGGGAAATTCTAAAATGACTAGATGAATTCTAAATAGAACACTCCCTTCTCCCCTACTCCCCAGTCATAGAATTATAGCTTTAGATCTAGATAGGACTTCAGAGGCCACCCGGAACCAATAGCCTCATTTTGCAGATGAGAAAAATGAGGCCAAGAGAGTTTAAACAACAGGGATTTGAAAGCAGGTCCTCAGCCTCCAGTCTTGTCACTTTCCTTTACATCTGCATCTGGGCTGCTTCTCCACATGAGTGAGATTGCTGTCTCTTATGCTAATGAAAAATTAGGGAGGCTGCATATGGTTCCTTTACAGATAATTCCTATTAAACTTGCCCAGGGTGGGGAGGTGGGAAAAAAGAGAACAGTATCCAAGGGTTTAAATCCTTGACTTGCCTTGGGTGTGAAGCACTAATTACCCACATGTTCATCTCAGTCTCTAATGAAGGAGCCATTGAAAATTGGGCTTGTTATCGTGAAGCTATTTGGCTGCTTTTATTAATTCCTTTTTGGCTTTGCAGTAAAAGGGGGCACCAGAGCAGAGGCCAGATAAAGCCTGCCTCTGGAGATGAAGGGGCAGTAAAACAGCATTTGGAGGGGGGAGATGTGCTGCTATGTTCTCTTCATCAAATGGTTGCATTTTGACTTTAACCTGAAAAAGATCCCCTTTGGTCTCCCCTACTACCAGCAGAAGAACTACAAAGTAAACCTTTCCAGCCTGTTTGAATGAAGTCCCTGCCCTAGGCATACTCTGCTATCACCGGGATAATCTCTTTAAAAAAACACCACATGATTAATTATTAATTAGAAAGACAAATGTTGTCTAGAAGTGGGGTTTCAAAGGCAGCGGTCTGCTCTCCTTTGCTGTTTGTCTGGGTTTCTGTTACTCCCAAAAGAAACTCAAGCTGAAACTAGGAAGAGCTCGGCCGTCATCTGATGCTCAAGTTATGGGAAAGTCCATTCCTGGGACCAGGAGACCTCATCTCACCCATTAGGGTCCAAGCAGGACATGCTCTTATGAGACCAATCAGACTCAAAGCAACCAGTGGAATATTTCTTAGCATAGATATACTAGTCCACTCTACAGATGCTACTGATAACATAGTACAAGTTTAGATATGGAAAATCTGAAAGCCATTTTATCTTTGGGGAAAGGGGAGGGAAACATTTGTGTAATTTAACTAATTCTCCCCCAACCCACCTCCCCCATCCAGTTATTAGCACTCTCACCTGAAATTATTTTGTTTTTATTTGTATGTTATTCCTCCAAAAGAATATAAACTTTTTGAATGCAGGAACTGTTCTCTAACCCCTCTCCCACGGTTTTTATGTTCCCAGTGCCTAGCACTGTGCCTCATATACAGTAAGTGCCTAATAAATATTTGTTGGATTGGAGAATCTTAAAGCACTGTAGAAATACAAGCTATTATTAATATTGTCATCGTCATGATCAATATAAACATTTTTAAAGGAATGAAGCCTTAAACAAAAGCTCAACAAAGTATTTTTTCATGGAAGTTAAAATTATAATAGGATCCTTTCAAGCCACCTTAGTGGCCATCCCTTTTATTTTACAGACGAAGAAACTGAGGTAATCAGGTTAAGTGACTTGTAAGTGAATGATCAGGATTTGAACTCAGGTCATTGCACTATCTACTATGCCATTTAGCTGCTGTGATGATAACAATGATGATGTTTATTTAAGAATTCTTTAAGATTTTCAAACCAAGTCTTCTCACTTGATCTTTGGGGCAGAGGGGCAGTGAGGATTAAGTGACTTGTCCAAGGTCACATAGCTAGTAAGTGTCAAGTGTCTGAGACCAAATTTGAACTCAGGTCCTCCTGAATCCAGGGCCGGTGCTTTATCCACTGTGCCACCTGGCTGCCCCCAGCTCATTTGCTCTTAACAACAACCCTAGTGCGTGGGTGCTATTATTAATCTCATTTTATAGAAAAGGAAACTGGGGTTTTAGAGATGTTAGAGGACTTGTCCTGGGTCACACAGCTAGTAATTGTGCAAGATGGAATTTGAACCCAGGTCTTCCTGACTCCAAGTCTGACTCTGTCGACCATGCAGAAAAAATTTATGCTAGACCTTTATGTTTTTATATAATTTTTTCCTCTTTTTTTTAAAGATCAAAATATAGTCACATACATATTTAACCAACCTTCAGGAAAACCCTTTCTTGAATTAAAAGACTTTTATTCTTTATGAACACATAAACAATAGTTTGCTTTACATTTTTTTACAGTATCTTTGGGGTCCTGGGTGGTCTGTAAACAGACAACAAAGTGGCTTCATTGTGAGAATTTCTCCTTATTTCCTTTTTCCTCTTGGTAAAATAGTTCACATCTGGAGTGACAGCTTGTATATGATTGTTCAGTCTCATTCAGATGTAATTTGAAACAGATGATTTATAAACCCCTTGAAAATTGGGGTTTATCCTGGGAGTGGTACCCACCCTCAACCATGTTAGCTCTACCAGGTGCCTCCCCTACTTTAAATGCTGGGAGGAATGTATGGGAAACTCAGATCTCAGGGCGACGTCAGTTACCACTGATTTCATTCCTGCACCTGCCATCATTTCTAGCTTGTCTATGCCCTTTTTTTCCCCTGTTAAGGAGATTTTAAATGCCCACTATTTGAGTCTCTTCTGTGTCTACTCTGTTCCTCAGGGACTTAAACAGATGCAAACCACAGCTTGCCTTAAGTGCAGTGTCACAAAAAATCTGACCAGTCTCTGAGGTTTTTCTGTAAGTTCCCAGGATATATCTAAAGCCTGTAAGAGATTAAAGCTATTTTTCACATGCAGTGAGTCAAACTATTTAGTCAACAGTATTAGGAATTCTACTGGGTTTGAGCTGAAAGCACATTTGTTTACCTTTGTTCATTCTCTGGATTAGCACAACAGTTTTTTTTCAGCTCACCTGGATATTGACAACTTTAGGTATGCATTTTCATTGCATGGGTTTGTTTTATAGTTTATGACATCACTTTCCCCTCACTCAACTTATTTGTATTTGAGAAGTCAACCATAAAAAGAATAAATTAAAATACTATTTTTAAAAAAGAAGTCAACCCACATTTTCTCAAAACAAAATAGATGAGTGGCCTACAACCTACTTTTTGCTGATAACAGCATTGTTGAATACCTGAGGGTTCATTAATGAAAAACTTGGCGCTCTCATTATTGGGATGCATACCTTACCCCTTTCCCACTGCTGCATTAGTTATGAGACTTTAATCACGATGTCTGTCTCAGACTTTTGCTTGGTCTGGTTACTTTCGTATCTGCAGAATGTTTTCACAAAGTAACAGATGGTGGTAGGAGTAATTGGGCTGTGAAAACGACATTTACAACGAAAACTGGTTGTCGCCAGAAAAGTGTTCCTTCTTCCTGCCCCACCTTTCCCACTTGTTTTCTATCCTTTGCATTCAATGTTCTATCTTCTGTAGGTGGTCCCATTCTATACTCCCATCTTGTCTTGAGGCATGATAACTATTAAGGGCAGTCACAAATATGAGCAGTCGATGACTAATCCATTAGAGAGTCACTTTTAAGTTGACCCAGTGGACATTTCCTGGCTTCAGAGAGAACTAAGATAACGACTAGCTTTGTAGAAGAAGAACCCTTAAAAATGCAATAATTTTCCCTCCTTTGTGATTTTATTGCCTTGTACATTGATATGTATGAAGGAGGAAAACAGTACATTGTTGGCAAAAAATCCACAGTGCTTGGCACAGACTTTCTTGAAAATCTGGCATCAGAATGAATGTTAATTCAGTTGTTTTCCCACAGAAGCTACTGATTTGTTCCTTAGCCAAGGCCAAGTATCTCTAAGATGATCATTAAAAGTTGGCACTAAGAAACCAACCTATGGAACTCACCTACTAAAACAGGTTTTTTGTATTGTTAGAAGGACAACTCAAAACTCAAGGTATAGAATTTGAAAGTTTTATAAAGAAAATGTGTCTGTGTGTTGGTGCATGTCAGAAAGGTGGAGGAGAAGAGTGAGGGGGAGAGGAGAGGAGAGGAGAGGAGAGGAGAGGAGAGGAGAGGAGAGGAGAGGAGAGGAGAGGAGAGGAGAGGAGAGGAGAGGAGAGGAGTTTTCACAGATAAGTGGTATAGACACATCCCAAATGTTTTGGAGACAGAAAAAATGTTATTTTTTTAAAAATCTAGAACATGCAGCTAATTACAGAGCTCTTGTGCAAGTTATTTGCATGAGGGGGCAAAAAATAGATTTGAATTAAGAAAAGTTTAATAGAGTGTATGGAAATATGTTCTGTATAGGAATAATTGTGGCCAAAATGTGGAATCACTTTATACAAGAATGTCTTTATGTGCCATATATTTATTTAGAAACTATGTTATATTGGTTACCTAGGGCAGGTTTCACCATGGATTAGAATCTTTCTGTGTCTCTGTCTTTTCTCCCTCAAATACATATATGTATGTATGTGTATTTGTAATGTCTGTTCAAAATATTTTTACTTATATATGAACTCTATTAAGTTGTCTGTACACATCTTTTCTATCTTTTGTCTATTGTCCTTCCAGTTTCATTTTTAACTACTTTCAAGATGACTTTGCTTAGTTAGGTCTTTTACCATACTTTCCTTAAGCTCTCCCCCCACCCCAGCCCAAATCCCCTTTACCACAGTTCTCATAATCTTTCTTCATTTTCCTCCATAAGTTTGGTTTTTTTGTGTTTTTTTTTTGCTGGGCAATGGGGGTTAAGTGACTTGCCCAGGGTCACACAGCTAGTAAGTCAAGTGTCTGAGGCCGGATTTGAACTCAGGTACTCCTGAGTCCAAGGCCGGTTCTTTATCCACTGCACCACCTAGCCGCCCCTTCTCCTTAAGTTTTTTGCAAGTAAGTTTATATTCTAAATTGGTATTTCCCTGGACTGTCATTATCATTGTATATTTTTTGATGACAGTAATGCTTAGGTTCCTTGGTCTTCTCATTGTGACAATTGCTTTTCATTAATACATGTATGAAATCATTTTAATCAATGCCAGTGTCCTTTTCTCCATCTCTTTCCCATTTTCTGGTGTGAGCTTGTTTAAACAGACCCACTTGGAGTTGTGCTAATTATATACCGCATCTTTTTCTCATTTTTATTCTCCTAGTTTCATATTAATTTTTATCTTTGCTCTAATAAGTGGTCATCTGCCAATACACAGAAGCTGATTTAGGAATGTCTCTTAAATGAGTCATTTCATCTTGGTTAAAAATAAAACAAATTTCTTTTTTTGTGATTTATTTGGTGCTTGCCACGTTCAGAGCTTTCTTATTCTTTTCTCAACAGAATGTTAATGTGAGATCTTTGTGATCTACGAGTCTTTTTTTTTTTTAAGTGAGGCAGTTGGGGTTAAGTGACTTGCCAGGGTCCCACAGCTAGTGTTAAGTGTCTGAGGTCGGATTTGAACTCAGGGTCCTCCTGAATCCAGGGTCTATGCTCTATTCACTGCGCCACCTAGCTGCCCTGATCTATGAGTCCTTTAACTACACTCTTTCATTCCTTTGAAACATATCTTCCAACTTTTAAAACAATATCCTCACCTCTAGGGGCAGCTAGGTGGCGCAATGGATAAAACACTTGCTCTGAATTCAGGAGGACCTGAGTTCAAAATTGACCTCCGACAGTTGACATTTACTAGCTGTGTGACCCTGGGCAAGTCACTTCATTCTCATTGCCCTGCCCCTCCCCCCCAAAAAATCCTCACCTGTGGACTTTTACATTGAAGTCACTGAATATCAAAGTATATGTTGCTTTGATTTGGAAGATCTTATTGGTGTGTTTTTTTTTGTAGAATTGCTCTTTCTTTTCATCCTCTGAAACATACTGGTGAATAAGTCACAATTGTTATTTCTTTTAAAATTCATTGTTTATTTATTAGCATTCTTTTCTTTTTTATATTTTGAGTTCCAAATTTTCTCCCTGCCTCCCAGCCTCTCCCCCACCCACTGAGAAGGCAAGCAGTATAATATCAACTATAACTGTGAAATTTGCATTTATTTACATAATGGTATCTTCTTTAGAGGACAACAGCTAAGTTAAAGTTTCTTGATAATCTAAAAACTGAAGCTAAAGGACAAATGCACAAGACTAAGGAACATTTTTTTTAATGTTCTTGTTTTATGCATTGCCATACTCAAAAAATTCACTAAGTGGCCAGCTTCCTAGTAGTGACCTCTCCATATACCAGTCCTCAGGTAGCAGAGATAGTCTGTTGTTAGAACTTTATCTGAATCCTTTTTATATTCTAGGACCTGTTAGAGCCGGTGCTTACTGGCACAGAGTTGGAGGACCTAGCATTCATTACCTCTATAATCATAATTAGCATTGGAATAAGACTTTGTAGGTGGTACTTGCTATTTCTCTCTCTCGTGTGTCTCTTATACGTGCGCACACACACCATATATACAAGTGTGTGAATTACTTGAAATGGACGATACTTTCGATATGGTTTCATTTTGTAACATCAGTGGTCATTTATGTGTGTTTTTGTTGACACTAGGATGACTCAGAACCTCTAACCTTGACTTGATAAAATCAAGGTCTTATTCTTCAGAAAACAAGAAAAGACTTTTAGTTGGACTTTGAAAACTAGAGGGGCTTGTTAATGATTTCTATGCTATGCTATATAGTTTTCTTGAACTTAGAAAGATAGCCAGAAGATTAATAAAAAAAAAAGCCGGTAATCATTACTAAGAAGAAAAAACTTATCATAAAATACAATACAGAGGGAGGTAGAGTACTAAAGATTTGAAAAAGGTCATTTTTTAACTTTTTCTTTTAAGGCTATGACAAAACGATTGTTTTTTCCAGGCAGTACTGTTTTGTAGGTCCAGGGGAACTTGTAAAATCTGGGCATCTTCATCAGACTGCACAATGTCCACCCCAAAAATGTTTTTGGGGATCTTTCATGTCAATACCCTTGGAAATCATATCCCATTGAGGGAATTATGAACCTCCAATAAATATATTCATATACTAAGAAGGAAAATTATTCTAGAATTATATAAATTCCAAAATTGTGATGTGATAGGGCAACATGACCTTATGCTATTAGACATAATGAAAGGTTAAGAAAACCTATCCAAAAGATAGAGATAAATATACTTCAGTGTCTGGGAACTTGCCTGAATTAAACCCTCTGAAAACCTATGTGCTATATTCAAGTCTAGATTTGGAAAAATACACTAACTTTTTTGTTGTTGTTGGGGCAATGAGGGTTAAGTGACTTGCCCAGGGTCAAACAGCTAGTGTCAAGTGTCTCAGGTCAGATTTGAACTCAGGTCCTCCTGAATCCAGGGCCCCCAAGACTAACTCTTAAAGGTATGTTTAGTATCCATTGTGATTAAGGTGTAGATTCATGATCAAGATTCCCAGAATATATGTGAAAATCTTATGAACACCATTCCAAATTATGTAAAGCAAACAAAAGGAGGACATATTTCATATTAAAAGTTTTTTAAGATAAAAGAAGTTGTACGGTCTAGTGTCTGTCAACAAATTTTTTTCCTTAGTTTTTTACCTCACTACATCCATATATGTATGTATGTGTGTATCTATACACACACATACATACAGTTGTATAAAATGGGCAACTATTTTAATGTGCATTTAAAAGCATAGGCATGGGGCAGCTAGGTGGCACAGTGAATAGAGCACTGGCCCTGGCGTCAGGAGGACCTGAGTTCAAATCTGGCCTCAGATACTTGACACTTACTAGCTGTGTGACCCTGGGCAAGTCACTTAACCCCAATTGCCTTACAAAAAAAAAAGCATAGGCATAAAGTTAAGATAACTAAATTCCCTAAAATTAAGGGAATTTACAGGTGGAATTTCTACCTTTCCTTTCATAATTTGATCCTGGAAATGAATATTTATTGAAGAATAACCTAACCTTTACATTAACTCAAGAAATGTCTAGGTAGGTATGTCTTTCTTTTTTAGACACTCCCACAAAATAGAGTGGGCAACACTACTTATCGTGGGGATATTAGAAGTAACTGGGTTGAATTGTGAACTAAAGGATGAGGCCATCACATGCAACTGGTAACACTAGAGCAAGCCAACAGTAGTCTGGGATTGTCATGAATGACCAGGAGCTAAGGATGCTGGTCCAGTAGTCAAGGCAACCAGATGTTCAGGAGCAGACAGTTAGTATGGCTGTTACCTGTTCAATGGGAGGGCTTTGTAGCTAAGCTTGAATCAGGTCATTGGGTAGGCTTGTGGCTTATGGCTAAGAATTTGTATGGGCAGACTGTTTGGATTATCCTAACACAAGCTAGCCAACCATTTTCAGAGCAGTCAAAGGATCATAAATTTAGAATTAGAGGTAGAAGGGGAGTTGGAAACCATTGAGTCCAATGCCCTCATTTAACAAATGAGAAAACTAATCAAAAGAGTGCTAGAGGCAGCCCCAGCTGGTTTGTGAGAGCTAATTGTTAAATTTTCATGGGGAGCATTTATACATCAGAAACGAGCAAATGCTACACATCAGGATTTGGTTTATTTGTTCTGTTGATAGTCTAGACACAAGAGAATGATAAAGCAAATGTCAATAATGTGAATGTACATCCCCTCCTCATGCCCCTCCCCCAGAGCTGGTTGTTAAATGTTTGTAAGCATTTTTCATACCTTAAAGTACTATCTAAACACTAATATCTGAATCGGGTTTGTTGAGTCAAGCAATGAGTAGGCAAATTGGCTTCGTTTAATGGCTGCATGTACCATTTTTTTTCTTCTATAAGCCCAACAACAACAATAATAGTAATAGTAGTAACTAGCGTTTATATACTACTTTAAGGTTTGCAAACTACTTTACAAATATTGTCTCCTTTTATCCTTGTAATACTCTTGAAAGGTAGATGCTGTTATTACTATTATCCATTTTTTCAGATGCAAAAATTGAGGTTGAAAGGGGTTAAGTGTCTTGCCCAGGGCCACAGAGTTTCAGTTTTGGAGACAGTATTTGAACTCAAATCTTCCTTACTCCAGATTCAGGACTCTTATCTACTGTTCTAACTCACTTCCAGTGATTCCCCATTTTGTGGCATGTGCAAGTAACAAATATCATTAAGTCCATTTTCAGGATTGAAAAATGGGCCATCTGAAATAAGGAAAAACATTGAGGCAGTTAATGACTAACTTAGACAACACTATTCCTCCTGATATAATGTCATTAACATAGACATTGACCACACATACAGGCTTGTCCTGGGCACACATGAAGAACAAATGTCTTCTACATTTACCACTCAAGCATTTATATGTGTTAGAAGCTCATGGTGGGGGGGGGGGGTGCAGCTAGGTGACGCGGTGGATAGAGCACCGGCCCTGGACTCAGGAGGACCTAAGTTCAAATCCGGCCTCAGACACTTAACACCTAATAGCTGTGTGACCCTGGGTAAGTCACTTAACCCCCATTGCCTCACCAAAAAAAAAAAAAAAGAACAAATGTCACCTACATTTACCACTCAAGCATTTATATGTGTTAGAAGCTCATAGCGGGGCAGCTAGGTGGCACACTGGATAAAGCATTGGCCCTGGATTCAAGAGGACCTGAGTTCAAAATGTGACCTTAGACACTTGACACTTACTAGCTGTGTGACTCTGAGCAAGTCACTTAACCCTTATTGACCACCGAAAAAAAAAAAAAGAAAGAAAGAAGAATAAGCTCATAGGAATGCTGGGAAACAAATAAGTATTCTATAGTGTCAGGACTATGTATAGCAAGAATACTGTGCATTAATATTATTACGTTGCCTGAGTTCAAATTGACCCTCAGAATCTTGGTGTGTGACCTTAGGCAAGTCGCTTAACTTCTATTTGTCTCCATTTCCTCAACTATAAAATGGGGATTGTAATAGCACCTATACCCCAGGGTTGTGGAGTATCAAATGAGCTCTTATTTGTAAAGTGCTTAGCGCAGTGCCTGGCACATAGTAGGTGCTAATAAATGCTAGGTAACATGCCTTAGATAAGAAAACCCACGAACTGGAAAGGGTAAAGTGTCATCCCTAATCCTATATCTAGGATTAGAACCCACATCTCCTGACATTAAAAGGACCTAAGAAAAAGTATAGTAAGACATTCTAATTTATCATAATGAGGAGAAAGAAGACTCTAACTAAATGAACATAATAAAATTGAATGATTTAATGTGCAGTTTCTAATATGAAATGAACCTGAAAATCTAAGAAAAATGAGTGCTGATAAATGATGCAAGTTAGTGAAAAAAAATATGTTTCAATTGAGGCTCACCATATACCTCTCCTCTCCTCAACCATATATTTGATAAGGCAAGAACCTTGTCGCTTAGGAATAGATCACATTTCTATCATGTGTTTAGAAAACAACAATAATACACTTTCCTCATAGAAGAGGACAAAGAGGTTAGAGAATGCAAGGATTATTTTCCCAAAGTTTTTACAGAAAGGGGAACTGAGGCTTAGAGAAATTAAACAAAACTAGGAGAGCTGGGACAAATCTAAATATGGTTTACAGATAACCTAGTGCTCTTCCCACTCCACGATGTTGCCCTTTCTAATTAATCTTCTTTGTGTTAGTTACAGTACCCAGCACAGTGGTATATAGGAAGCAATGCTTAATATATATGTTTCATACATAGGCAATTGGTTAATTGCTTGATCCACAAGCCTTTAACATAACAAAAGTTAACTGTCTTGAAGAGATCAAAGAGGAAAAGGACCCATATGTGCAAAATATGTATATGGGAGGGGGCGGCTAGGTGGCATAGTGGATAAAGCACTGGCCCTGGATCAGGAGTACCTGAGTTCAAATCCGGCATCAGACACTTGATACTTACTGGCTCTGTGACCCTGGGCAAGTCACTTAACCCCCATTGCTCCCCCCAAAGTAAACAATAAAGTGTTAATTATCACCTGATCACCTCACTAATAATCAAATAAAAAAATGAAAATGAAAAAAACTTTGAGGCACTATGATTCTTGAATTTGGGGCGGCTAGGTGGCACAGTGGATAAAGCACCGGCCCTGGATTCAGGAGTACCTGAGTTCAAGTCTGGCCTCAGACACTTAACACTTACTAACTGTGTGACCCTGGGCAAGTCACTTAACCACCATTGCCCCGCAAAAAAAAAAAAATGTATAATTTGGGAGGGCACCTAGGTGGCGCAGTGGATAAAGCACTGACTCTGAATTCAGAAGACCTGAGTTCAAATCTAGCCTCAGACCCTGGACACTTACTCGCTGTGTGGACCTCAGGCAAGTCACTTAACCCTCATTGCCCCCCCCCTCCAATGTATATAACATCTCTCTCTTTTTTTTATGATGACAAAGAACCAAAAAATTAAGCTGGTGCCCCTTAGTTGGAAAGTGACTGAACAAACTGTAGTATATGTATATAAGGAAATAGATTCAATATCTCATTTGTTTCTCACAACAACCCTGTGAAGTAGGTGCTGTGATTGATTATTCCCATTTATAGTTGAAGAAACTGAGGCAGACAAGTTAAAGCAGTGTGACTAAGCAAACACAGCTAGAAACTGTCTGAGGCTGGATTTTAACACAGATTTTCCTGATGCCAAGGTCCATTCTTTTCTATTGAACTAAATAATATAAGTTCCTGAGCTAAATCTAAGCTCCTTTTTTTGACATTTAAAGGCCTTTACAAGCTACCCCAAACTACATTTCTAGTCTTTTATGCATTAATCGCTTTTCTGCATTCTACCATCCAGCCAAACAGTCACTTCTTTCTGTTTCTCATCCTGGTACTCCATTTCCCATTGTTATACTGACTGTTCCCCTTGCCTGGAATGCCCTCTCTTTCTTCTCACTTCCTCCTTGTCTCTTCTGAGACTCAGCTCAAGCAATGAAGACCTTCCTTTTCTCCCCAGCTCCTAAACACTCACCCTCACCAAATTATTTTGTATTTTTAAAAAATAAATATTCCATATATGGTTATTTATATATATAATTGTCTCCCATGATAGAATACTTGCTTCTTAAGGTGGTACTATGGATGGAGCACTGTACCTGAATCAGGGAGACCTAAATCAAATCAGCTTCTTATACTAATTGCTGTATGACCTGGGCAAGTTTCCTTTACCTCTGTCTGCCTCAGAGTCTCCTTATCTGTAAAATGGAGATAATATCACCTATCTCCCAGGATTGTTAGGATGATAAAATGAGACAATATTTGTAAAACACTTTGTAAACCTTGAAGTACTATATAAATGCTAGCAATAATTGAGATCATGGACTCACCTTCGTTTTTGTGCCCCCTATACCTGTCGTACAGCAAAGTGCTTAATAAATGCTTATTGAATGAAGGTCTCTTACTTACAACCCTAAGATTCTACAAAAGGGGAAATTGAGATGTCAGTTCATCCTCTCCTCTCTCCCTCCCACCAAAAATAAACCACCGAGATAGAGATCATTAAAGGGTAACTCTGGGGACCAGGAAACTTAGTAAATACACTGGTACTATAGGTTCCATCTTCACCCTAGAGTCTGGACAATAATTCCAAAGGAAATAAAAAGAGTGGGGTAAGAGTGATGAATAGGTGGCCAGGGAAGGCAGCTTTTAGTGCAATTGCATTTGTTGTTTTTGTAAGGTGACACCTAAATTTGCTGGGAGGAGAGGTTAATGATATCAGTGACCTGGAAGATAGAGACCTTTCATTGCCTTGGTTTGAGGGAGAAAATTCCCAAGTCCATTACAGATTAAATGTTTGACTCTTTTACTTCCTCTGGCAAAAGGACCTGCTTTTCTGCATCCAATAAGGAACTTTCTCATTGCCTTTAAGTGATATCTATCTGACAGACCTAGTTAATGATTCTTCTATTAGGACCTGTTTGTCCATACCTGGCAATGGAATCTAGATAAGGAAGAGTTCAGTGTATTTGAGTTTGTCACATTTATTGATGGCTCTTGAGCCCAAATGGATTAACCTGAAATTATAAAATTATAGAACCTTTCAGAAAAAGAGAATTAAACTAATATGAACTGTGAGTATCTGAATGTCAGTGAAGTTAAATAATTCCACACACCACAGAATGGCCATACTCCATACTGGAGTCCTATTTCCAGATGACACATGATTCCATGTAAGTCATTTAACCTCAATTTCCATTCCATCATCCATCTTAATAATGGATCTACAACTCCTTTCTTATGTATTAGGATTGCAGGTTTATAGTCTTTCCTAGGATTAGGAGACAAAAAGATCCTAGATTTAGAGTTGCAAAGGACCTTGGATAACAAGGAGTCTAGCCCCCCTCATTTTACATATGAGGAAACTGGAGGTCTGTAGAGGTTAGAGATTTGGTCAACTAACAATTGTATGAGGCAGGATTTTAACCCAGTTTTCCTGATTCTAAGTCCAGTGTTCCATCTGCTGGTATTATTGAATGACAGTGATCCTTCATTCAACAAAAATTCATTTAAGCAAATTACAAAATAAAGGAATTAATGAATTAATCCCCAGATACACTCTAAAGAGCACCACCATCCCCCTCAATTTATAGAAATGAGGGTTTTATATTTCCATTTTGGGATTATCATCTTGCCCTTGTTACTCTGATGCTTCTCTGTTTGTTAGCTATTTGCCCAAAATGTGTTTATTCCTAACAGTGATTAGCACTATGCTATGCAGATTCAACAAATATCTTGATATTCTGACGGTTCCTAGTAAGAACAAAAATCAACAGTTTTAATTTTAAAGGAAGCTTTCTTTAGGAACAGAATGGTAATAAAGGTACATTCTCCTAATTTTGTGGTTTCTTTCAATGTTTTCCATAGACATAATGGATAAAATCTGATCAAGCAAAAGT
Source organism: Dromiciops gliroides (assembly GCF_019393635.1). Lineage (NCBI taxonomy): Eukaryota > Metazoa > Chordata > Mammalia > Microbiotheria > Microbiotheriidae > Dromiciops > Dromiciops gliroides. The sequence continues at coordinate 537,466,828 of NC_057861.1, forward strand.
TGAGCATTTTAATTCTTTTTTTTGTTGTTTAGAATTTTATTTTCCAAAATATATGTAAAAGCAAATTTTGACGTCAATTTTTTAAAACTTTGTGTTCCAACTTCTCTTCCTCCCTCCCTTCCCAAGGAAGATAAGGATTCTGAGGGAGAGAAATGAGGAAGGAGTACAATCAGACATAAAAGATGGATTGTACAAATTCAAGGAGATCATGACCATCAATATCAAGTGTGATTGGAACATAGAATGTATAAAAGGGAGTCATGTCAAATAAGGAAGATGAGGTAGGTTGGACACAGATTTTCAAAGACCTTGGATGAGATTGAGCACTCTCCTAACTGAGCTGAGGGCCATGCTAGGCATCCCTTCCCTTTCCTCCCCCTCTCCTGTTTCCTTCCCACCCCACCTCAGAGACAAGGAGACCTGAATTTGAATCCTGCCTGATACATCTAATACCTGAGTGATGCTGGGCAGGTCACTTAACCTCTCTGTGCCTCAGTTTGCTCATCTGTAAAATGAGGGGCTTGTGGTGTGATGGCCTCTGTGGGGCCCTTCTAGCTCCAGATCTATGAACTGTGATGCTGTGACAAATCCCACCAGACAGTAATCCTATTAGAATAGACTCTGTAAGGATCTTTCGGTAAGGTCAGGGGACTATTTCATCTAAATCTGATGTCTTGTTCCCTTTTTTCTTCTTTCCTTCTTTTTCTTGGGGGGGGGGGCAATGAGGGTTAAGTGACTTGCCCAGGGTCACACAGTTAGTAGGTGTCAAGTGTCTGAGGTCAGATTTGAACTCAGATCCTCCTGAATCCAGGGCTGGTGCTTTATCCACTGAGCAACCTAGCTGCCCCTCATGTTTTTCCAGTACCTAGCACTGGGACCTGCACCCAGGAGACAAGGCATGTTTTTTGAATGAAAAAACGAAGTATCTGGTATTGGATTCTATTTTCACCTATAGTTTTATTTTAATAATTTTGTACATGACCCAATATTATTGTTCATATTTTGAGTATTGTTCCTAATATATTTTTCCTTTAAGGGGCCAGGTTATTATTATTTTTTTTTTGCGGGGCAATGAGGGTTAAGTGACTTGCCCAGGGTCCACAGCTAGTAAGTGTCAGGTGTCTGAGATTGGATTTGAAACTCAGGTCCTCCTGAATCCAGGGCCAGTGCTTATCCCGCTGCTCCACCTAGCTGCCCTATATTTTTCCTTTAAATAAAAATGCAACAGGGTTTTTTTTTTTTGACACTTCAAAGATGTATGCTCCCAACTTTTTCATAGAGATCTTATCTATATTTTATAATTGAAGACAGTGGGAAAATAGGAATAATTTAGCCGAAATTTACTTTGTAGCAGAACTTTGCAGCATAGTCTAGTCTATAAAGTCAATCAGCAAGCATTTATTAAACATCTGCTGTGTGCTAGGCACTGTGATAATCATTGATAATACAAATACAAAATGGAAAAGTCCCTGTCTTCCACAAACTTATATTCTCTCAGTAGAGATAGCATGTATATTTGTAGAAAATATATACTAAGGGAATAAAAAATTTCCAACAAGGTAGAGGTGTTCAGGAAAGACTTCAAGTAGAAAACAGTGCTTGAGATGAGCTTTGAAGGGAACTAGGGATTCTAGGAGGTGGAGGTGAGGAGTTCATTCCAGGTGTGGAGGACAGCCAATGAAAAGGCCCAGAGTTGGGAGATGGAGTGGCCAGGAAGAAAGCCAGTTTGACCTGTTCATAAAGGAATGTTTATAGGACTAATAGTAATATTTTTTAATCATAAAGGAGCTCCTAGGTGATCCTTCATTGATTCTTTTCCTTGATGTCTAATGATCTAGAAGTATTTTGTGAGAGGTTGGTCAGCTAGTACCCTGTGAATTTCTCATGAAATATGCCACACTTGGGATGAGGATTAAAATTATGGCATGTGGGGCAGCTAGGTGGCACAGTGGATAGAGCACCAGCCCTGGAGTGAAGAGTACTTGAGTTCAAATCCAGCCTCAGACACTTAACACTTACTTGCTGTGTGACCCTGGGCAAGTCACTTAACCCCAGTTGCCTCACTAAAAAAAAAAAAAAAGAAATTATGGCATGTGTATTTAAACCTAGAGTTTGGCCGTCAGAAGTAGTTGACTTAATTGTAGCTCTGATCTTACTCAGTGGCAGGAAGAGTTTACAATGGAAAAAGATGGATCTGGAATAAGTATCAATCACTTCTGCCAAAGTTAGTGTTTATTGTGAAACTCAGACATCTCTGTCCTGGGAACCTTGTGCTATCAGCTGCTTCAGGATTAACTGCATTAGCAGAGTGAAAGAAATTGTTTGTCTTTTTCTCTTCCCCGGCCCCCCCCTCCCCCCGCCCCAATGGGAACCAATATTCAGATCTGCCAGTTTGCTGAAAACAGGATGGAAGGTGAAGTCAGATACTGCTGTGAGGCAAAATTCCATGATTACTGACTGCCCTCCTTGATGTTTAAAAATGGCACCCTGCTTGTGATGATCTGTAACCAAAGATAGATCTATTCTTTTTTTGGTTTTTGTTTTGTTTTGGCGGGTAGGGGGGAGGCAATGGGGGTTAAGTGACTTGCCCAGGGTCACACAGCTAGTAAGTGTCAAGTGTCTGAGGCCGGATTTGAACTCAGGTACTCCTGAATCCAGGGCCAGTGCTTTATCCACTGCGCCACCTAGCTGCCCCAGATAGATCTATTCTGGTGCTTGGAAGCCCTGTCAGTTTATTTTCCACCTTATAAGAAATAGGTTGACAAAAATTGTAATTAGGGAAAAGAGAAGGCAGCCTTTTTGCAGGGCTAAGTTCCTGTCTCTATATATTACGTTCAATGATGGTCATAAAGTCTTTAGGATGGGCTTTCATTTTCATTGAGATCTGGCTCAAATTCAGAGGGAAATAATGGAGTTATTTGCAAGCTGAGTCTGACGGGATTTTAAGAATGGATAATATATCATAGCTGAAAATGAGTTTGTGAAATAGTGCTCTCCTCACCTCATACTTCATGGAGGTAGGGGACTATGGATGTAGAACATCGCATATACCATTGGACTTGATTGATATATACCAACTAATTTTGCTGAACTGTTTTCCCTTCTTTTCCAATTCTGGCTGGGGTGAAGGATATAGTAGGAAATGATGATAAAGTAAAAACAAAATTAAAAGCAGTATTTTTTAATGAGGCAAGAACAAAAAAATAGTACACAATGACTGTAACACAAATGTAAAAACAACAATGAAAACAAACTTGAATACCGTGTGGTGGGCAGCTAGGTGGCGCAGTGGATAGAGCACTGGCTCTGGAGTCAGGAGTACCTGAGTTCAAATCCAGCCTCAGACACTTAACACTTACTAGCTGTGTGACCCAGGGCAAGTCACTTAACCCCAATTGCCTCACTCAAAAAAACAAAAAAACACTGTGTGGTTATAATAATCAAATTTATCCCTGAAGAAGAGAGAAAATGCACCACCCTCTTTGCAGAAGTGTGAGACTATAAGTGTGGAACACTGCATACACTGTTAGTCTTGGTCAATGTGTCTGTCTATTAGCATTCCTGAACTGCTTTCCTGCCCTTCCACCTCACCTTTCTTTTCAGTTTTTCATTAAAAGGGGTGGTTCGCTAGATAAGAGGAGGGAAGAAATAGATTCAGAAAAGGTGTTGTGAAAACAAAAGGTATGAATAAAAATTTGTAGAAAGAAATAGTGCTAGGCTAGTGAATAGGTGTATAGAGAGTGCACGTGTATCCAGGTTCATTGAGTGGAAAGCACTGTGAACATATGGATGAAGTAGGTGGCTTGCCTTTGTGGTATGTTTTCACATATGCAGGATATTTCCTACCCTGAACCTAAAAGGTCTTAGGTAGAATAGCCTGAATAATCTTATCTGTACTGTTCACTGTGCTGAGGCCACTCTGCCTGGTGTGTATTTGTGTGTGTGTGTGCATGTATGTATGTGTGTATGTGTAAACTTGAATGAAGCCATAGAATCCATGCTTGTCAAATTTTCAGATGACATGAAAGTGGGAGATATACTTAACACATTAGATGAAAAGTGATTAAAAAAAGGATCTCAACTTAATAGAATGTTTATCTAAAGTGAATAGGATAAATTTGAATAGAGATAAAAGTAAAGTTCTACTCTTGGGTTCAAAAAATCAATCTCACAAGTACAGGATAAGGGAACTATGACTAGATAGTGCTTCTTACCTGTTATGGTAGCCCCAAAGCTCATTCTACCCTATGCTTCCCTAAAAAAGGCAGAAAGTCCAAAATAAGGAAAATAATAGTCCCACTGTAATCAACCTGGGCTGGATCATATCCAGGGCATTGTGTTCACTTCTGGACAACACATTTTAGGAAGGATACAGTGAAACTAGAGAATATCTGAAAGACAATGACCAGAGTGTTGAGATATCTGGAGGTCATCCTATATAAAAATGGATCAAAGGAACTGGAGATGTTTAATTTAGAGAGTCAAAAACTTATGGGGATTAGGGTAGCTCTCTATAAGAACTTGAAGGGTTGTCATATGGTAAAGGGATTGTAGTTGGCCCCAAAGAACCAGAAGCAATTTTTGATGGGGGGATACAGAGAAGCAGAATTAGATTTTATTTTATTTTATTTTATTTATTTAGGGTCAGGGCAGTGAGGGTTAAGTAACTTGCCTGGGGTCACAAAGCTAGTAAGTGTCAAGTGTCTGAGTTAGATTTGAACTCAGGTCCTCCTGAATCCAGGGCCGGTACTTTATCCACTGTGCCACCTAGCTGCCCCAGAATTAGATTTGATTAGACTTAGTGTAAGAAAGGACTTGCTAAAAATTAGATGTGTCCAAAAGTAGAATGGGCTGCCTCGGGAGGCAGGAGTGTTCCCCTCCCTTCACAGCACATGGGAAATATTCAAGTGGAGGTTGGATGATCTCCAATGGGAGATAATGTAACAGGGGTTCTTTATCAGATACAGTTTGGACTAGGTGATCACTGGGGTTCTCTCTAACACTGAGATTCTGTGACCTTATCCAGTAAACTCTGGTGCCTCATTATTGTCAGGATCAAATCATAACCTGGCTCCTTCCAATTTTTCCAGTCATCTTGCACCTCATTTCCCTCTGTGATCCAATGACACTGGCTTCCTTGCTCTGTCTTTCACAGAACCCACATCTCCCAACTGGCTGTCCCCCATGCCATGCCTGGGATTCTCTCCCTCCTTGCTCATCTCTACCCCTCTGGCTTCCTTGGATTCCTTCAAGTCTCAGTTAAAGTCCTACCTTCTCAGATTTCCCAGTCTTCCTTACATCTTCTCGCGCCTTTCCTCTGAGATTTCCCACAATTTATCTGGCATATAGCTTGTTTTTACGTAGTCATTTGCATGTTGTCACTCCCATGAGACTGGAACTGAGCAAGGATTATTACATTTCCAGGTGCTGTTACTGAAGGTCAAGAGACATGGGCAAATTTGACATGGGCAGATTCTAGTGCCACGTCTTGTGCTGTGTAACTGTGGACAAGCCCCTTTCCCTCATCTGTAAAAGAAAGGTGTTGAGGGGCAGCTAGGTGGCACAGTGGATAAAGCACCGGCCCTGGAGTCAGGAGGACCTGAGTTCAAATCCGGCCTCAGACACTTAACACTTACTAGCTGTGTGACCCTGGGCAAGTCACTTAACCCCAAATGCCTCACTAAAAAAAAAAATTAAATTTAAATTAAATTAAAAGAAAGGTGTTGAGCCAAATAATCATAAATAGAAGCATGGATTTGGAGGTGAAAAGAACCTTTGAGGTCATCTAGTCCAATTGCTTCCATATACAGATGCGGAAACATGAGACCGAGAGAAATGAAGTAACTTGCCAAGGCACCCAGGTAGTAAAGGGGCAGAGCCAAGATTTAAAACCCAGGTCTTCTGACTCCAAATCCATACCCCTTCAGCTTTCCCTCCTACCTCCAACGAACAGTTTGTTGTTGTAGTTAACATGTTCAGCTTCACATTAGACAATCCTACCAGGGCCTTAGGCAAGCACAATATTCCCTGAAGATAAGATAGATTTCCACATGAAGTTACAAGGAGAGGCTGTGCCCGGCCATCAGTCAAGCTAGCTTTATAAACATGACCAAGTGCAGATAAACAGTGGGGACATAGGGATTGAGAAAATGCCACCGTTCACCAATAACTCGCAGATTCCTCAGCTGGTTGGCAACAGATGGGTCTTCTGACTTATGTATGCTTTGGACTGTTTAGAGGTTAGGATTATAAATTAACCTCAGGAATAGCCTAGCGTTTCACAAGTCTGAGTCTTGGGGGAGCCAGGGTGAGTGAGCCAAGTATACCTTGAGAGTAAAATGCTCAGCAAATACCTCTTAAAGGGCACCTGGGTATCATTTAGAAGCCCTCTTTAAAGATAGTTTACACTTGGGGCAGCTAGCTGGCGCAGTGGATAGAGCACCGGCCCTGGAGTTAGGAGTACCTGAGTTCAAATCCGACTTCAGACACTTAACACTTACTAGCTGTGTGACCCTGGGCAAGTCACTTAACCCCAATTGCCTCACTAAAAAAAAAAAAAAGATAGTTTGCACTTAACCCTCATTGCCCAACCAAAAAACAAAAAAACAAACAAATAAAGACAGTTTAACAAATGGTGGTCTAATTCACTGAAAGGGTTAAGACATTGTGCTAGGGACTAGACCCCTACTACATTGATGGGGTTTGAACACTAAATCACAGAATTTGAGAATTGAAAGGAATAACAACAGCCATCTAATCCGACCCAATATGAAACTCCATGACAGTGTCCTAGAAAAGTAATCAGCCTTTGCCTGAAGGACCTCCAAAAGAAGAGCCCCTTCCCCTTTGGACAGCTAGAATTGGTAGGAAAGGGGCAATTAGGTGGCTCCATACATAGTACATGGGTGGGGCAGCTAGGTGGCACAGTGGATAGAGCACCAACCCTGGAGTCAGGAGGACCTGAGTTCAAATCTGCCCTCAGACACTTGACACTTACGAGCTGTGTGACCGTGGGCAAGTCACTTGACTCCAATTGCCTCACCAAAAAAAAAAAAAAAACCCAACCCCAAAACCCAAAACATAGTACATGGGGTCCCTGGCCTAGTCACAGAGACTCAACTTCTTGAGTTCAAATCTGGTCCCTGACAGTATAATAGCTATAATCTTGAGTAAATCACTTAATCCTGTTTGCATCAGTTTCCTCATCTGTAAAATGAACTGGGGAAGGAAATGGCAAAACACTCAAATATTTTTGCTAAGAAAACTCCAAATGGGGTCACGAAGAGTCAGACACAACTAAAACAACTGAACAACAACAAATTGTTAGGAAGCTTTTCCTGACATTGAGCCTATGTTGTTCTCTTTACAACTTCTAAGTATTCCTTTCATTCTACCCTCTGGGGCCAAATCAGAAAAGTCTACTCCTTTCCCCCCATGATAAATCCTTCACATGCTTGACGACAGCTCTCATGACTCTTGTGAGTCTCCTTTTCTACAGGCTAATGATGACAAGTTCCTTCAACACACGTTCATATTAGATGGACTCATATCTCATCGCTCTTCTAGTAGTCCTCCTCCAAGATACTCTTCAGTTTCTCTACAGCCTTCTTTTTTTTCCCTTTTTTTTTTTTTTTTTTGCAAAGCAATGAGAGTTAAGTGACTTGCCCAGGGTCACACAGCTAGTAAGTGTCAAGTGTCTGAGGCCAGATTTGAACTCAAGTCCTCCTGAATCCAGGGCCGGTGCTCTATCCACTTTGCCATCTAGCTGCCCCCTCTATAGCCTTCTTAAACCACATTGGCCAGAACTGAACATAACACTGCAGATGAGATCTGACAAGGCTTCTCCTGCCACAATGGTAATGAACCATTAAAAACTACTCTGAGGCTAGCTAGCCATCCACCTGAATCCATCTAATTTTATTCTTCTCTGATCTGTCTATAATCTCTTCATCTTCTCCACAAAAATAGCATAAGATACTAAGCATTACTAAAATATAGGTAGCATTATCCACCATCTCCTAGTTCAGAGATCTTGTTAAAAAAAAATGTGAGGTACACCTGGCATGGCCTGTTGTATTTATTTTTTTTAATGTATTGTTGTCTTTTGGTTTTAACATCATAGTTTTCCACAGTATCTCCCCCTCCCAAAAAGCAATCTCATCTAACAAATATTTTTAAAGACAAAAAGAAAAAAAAAAAAGAGGAAAAAATGAGTACAAGCAACCAGAACATTGAATAAGTCCAAAAGTATGTGCAACATGTTTGCTTGTGTACCTTCAACTTCCACAAAGGAAAATTTGGTAGCACATTATCATATCTCTTCTTTTAATCCAGGTCTATTCTTTTTAATTGTGTTTTAAGAGTTTTTTGCATGTATGTGTCTATGTATGAATGTTCTTTTCATTTACATTGTTGGCATGGCCTGTTCTGGTTCTTTGTAATCATTGTTTCACTTTCTAGATATTTGCCAACCATCAATCACATGACTTTTGTTATCTGTTTCAGAATTTTCCCAGAAATCAAAGTCAAGCTCATTGGCTGATCATTTGAAACTTTCTTCTTCTTCTTCTTCTTCTTCTTCTTCTTCTTCTTCTTCTTCTTCTTCTTCTTCTTCTTCTTCTTCTTCTTCTTCTTCTCCTTCTCTTTCTCCCTCCTCCTCCTGCTTCTCCCTCCTCGTCCTTCTCCCTCCTCCTTCCTTCCTTCCTTCTTCAACATTTGCTTTTGTCTAATTTCATAGTACTGCTCCTCTTTTCCATGATCTTTCAAATTTCAGAAATAATTCAGAAATCATATATTCTTTCATTACCTGAGGATATAGTCATCTGGGCCAAAAATCTTGAATACTCTAAGAGTAGCTAGGTACTCTCTATCTCTTTATAGTCATTGTTGGGGGTAGGTAGGTAGAAGCAGTGGATAGAGCACTGCCCTGAAGTTGGGGAGGACACTGCAAGTCATGACATCACCTGATGTCCCTCATGGTCCTTTTTGAGAATGATGGACAAACAACAACAACAATAGGTCATGGTCAATAAACATTTTCAAAGCATATACTGTGTGCCAGGCACTGTGCTTCTAATTTATCTTGAGTATCAATTCCCTATTACTAATTTTTGTGGTGTTATCTCTAGTACAAAGGTTGTTCTCCTTGGCAGAGAAAACATGAGAAAATAGAATCTAACACCTCTGCCTTCTTTCTATTGTCCATTGTCACCATTCAATAAACTTTAAGTAGGAGTCGTATCCTTTCTTTGATCCTCCCTTTTCTCCAATTTAGCTTAAAAAAACCCCAACCCCAAACAATCCCTTTGTTGTTCTTACCTTTCCTTGCCACTTTCAGCTTACCTTGAGCTTTAGCATCCCTGACTGGTGAATTCCAACTGGAGCCCCTCTATTTGTGGAGGGGTCTAGAGTCTTTGCCCTAGAAAATCCACCCATCTCTGTGCCCTTCTCCCCTGAAATGTCCCTCTATAAGGTCTGCCTCCTTTTCCATTACTAGGTTCTTTCTGGGGACTCCATTTTGTGAAGGAGCCCAAGCTTGCTTTCATTCTCTTCCTGGCCCTGTTCCTGGACTCTTGACTTCAAACCATACCCAAAACTGAGTATTTTCATTCCCTACTCTTGTCAGTTTTCAGCTTCCTTTTTTGTGTGCCGTCTTACCCGCTATGGAATGGATGCTCCTTGAGGGAAGGGACTGTCTTTTTGCTTGTATACATGTCCCAAGTGCTTAGCACATAGTAAACTCTTATTAAATGTTTGTTTCTTTCCTCTCTATAGGACCATGCTATGCCCTGATATTCATCTTCTGTTCTTGTTGTTCTTCCATCTTTTTAAATTTAAGTAGATTGGTGAATTCCCTGTGTATCCACATGGGTATCTTCAGAAAAGTCTTTCTTTCCCCATTGGAATTGCTTCCTTTTATGTCTTCACAGTTTTATTCTTGAGCATCTCCAATCCCTTCTCAGCTGATATCCTGTCTAACATTTTAGTCCCTGAGATGCTACCTATCTCCAATTTGAAGCCTTTGAAAACTGCTTTCTCCAAAACTAGGGTGCTTTATCACAAACCCCTATGAGTAAGTGAACACTTTCTCCTAGAGTTCACATCATTATTTTTTTGGAGGGGGCCTCTTTTTTGTATCCCTGGCACTTAATGCAGTTCCTGGCACTTAGTGGGCACTTTCTAAATGTTTATTTGGGGGACAGCTAGGTGGTGCAGTGAATAAAGCACCAGCCCTGGATTCAGGAGGACCTGAGTTCCAGCCTCAGACACTTGACACTTACCAGCTGTGTGACCCTGGGCAAGTCATTTCACCCTTATTGAGCTGCACGTGCGCACACACCCACACCCCTACACCCCCACACACGTTTATTTGATTTGATATCCATCTCAATTCTCCCCTTTTAGTGAGAGTCCAAAATTTCCTTTTCCATCTTTTGAAGGATGAACTTCTTTGCTAAGGCAGAGCAAAAAGTTATTAGATGCGGGGCAGCTAGGTGGTACAGTGGATAAAGCACCAGCCCTTGATTCAGAAGAACCTGAGTTCAAAACCAGCCTCAGACACTTAACACTTACTAGCTATGTGACCCTGAGCAAGTCACTTAACCCTCATTGCCCTGCAAAAATAAAATAAAATAAAAGATATCAATAAAATTTTTTTTTAAAATAAAGGGGCACTGGCCCTGGAATCAGGAGTACCTGAGTTCGAATCCGGCCACAGACACTTAACACTTACTATCTTTGTGACCCTGGGCAAGTCACTTAACCCCAATTGCCTCACTAAAAAAAAAAAGAAAAAGAAAAAGAAATGTAACAAAAAATAAAGGGGGCAGCTAGGTGGTGCAGTAGATAAAGCACTGGCCTTGGATTCAGGAAGACCTGACTTCATATCCAGCCTCAGACACCTGACACTAGCTGTGTGACCCTGGGCAAGTCCCTTAACCCTCATTGCCCCACAAAAAACAAACAAAAAAAGTTATTAGCTGCTACTCTCTGCTTTTGGCAGAGAGATTTCCAGCAAACATATGGATAATTGATCATTGAAATCCTCTATCACTAATTTCCTTAAGAACCAGGACTGTTTTTTGTTGTTGTTGTTGGGTTTTCTGTTTGTTTGTTTGCCTTTTTCAGTATTCCCAGTACTTACTACAATGACTGAAAAAAGCATTTAATAAATGGTAGTTAACTGACTGACTATCATTCTAGGGCTGTGTGCTTGAATGGTCTGTGTTCTGTTGCCTAAAAATTTCATCTATTTTCTCTTTCTGTCAAGTGGCATGTAGTATACTCCAATGACAAAGTAATTTCTGTTTTTCCATTGACCTTTACCCATTTTATGCCTATCATATTTATTCCTCCCTCCATACTTTCATTTCCCCTCAGGAGTAGACCTTCTCTTAATACATGGTAGTGCTTTCCTTGTCCCTTCTTCCTTTAACCATTCATGTTTCTTTTCTTTTTTTGTTTTTTTGGGGTTTTTTGGTGAGGCAATTGGGGTTAAGTGATTTGCCCAGGGTCACACAGCTAGTAAGTGTCAAGTGTCTGAGGCCAGGTTTGAATTCAGGTCTTCCTGACTCCAGGGCCTGTGCTCTTTCCACTGTGCCATCTAGCTGCCCCCATGTTTCTTTTCAATAAAGTATACCCATCCAGGGCCATGGTCCAGTCAAGGATTTCATCCTGCCATGTGTCAGTGATAACCCATGAAAGTCAAATATACCTCCACATCCTTAGGATCTCCAGTGCCTCTTGTTTGTTGCCTAAATGTTGGGCATCTGTGTGTAGACATTTGAGTACCATGGGTTTTACCTCTGACTTCTTTCTTGGATTTTGTCTTCCATGAACTTCTGGGTATTTCAACTGTTCTTCTTTCTTTGTAGCATATTCTCCTTTCTTCTTTGATAGCTGTGGAGGAGTTGGGGTTAAATCTTACTGTGCCACACAGGGTCCCCCTAGTTATTTTTTGATTTAGAATGATCCAAGCTAACTCTTTTGGCAATCCAAATATTCCAGTCCATTGCCCCCTCTTCACTTCACTGGGCAAAGAAAAAGACTTATCCTACCATAATCAGGTGGCCAATTTTTTTGACCTAACCTCTGGGTAGAGAATGTAGTATGGTCTTTAGACTCACAAAGCAGTATATTTTCTATGATACTATACTGGGTTCTAATCCTGGTACTACCAGAAATAGCTGGATGACCTTGGGTAAATTGTTCTCCTCTCTGAGCCTCAGTTTCCTGCTACATAAAAGAAAAGGTTGCACTAGATGATCTCTAAGGGCCCTTCCAGCTTGTGAGTGTATAAATTTGTATCAGAATTTCTGCATGGTGAGCCTAGTGGAGGTGCATCTGACCACACATATTATTTCAGGACTGGTGTTAATAAGGTTGGTGCCATTTTAGAGACGGGCCAGAGAGCAATAAAAATATCTTGATCAGCTTTATTTTCTAGGTTGCATGAGTCTAAAGGTTGTCCTTTTAATGTGTAATGTATTTTGTGGTGGCTTTATAAGGCATTTCTTAATTGTTATTCTGCCATGTCAATTCAGCCCACGGTCTTAGTGTTAATAATTTAACAGAAAAAATATCTCCCCTACTCCTGCCGCCCCTTTTCAGGGGATCATGATTGGGGGGACGTCAGATTGGCCAGTTGATGATATGTCCCTGAAAACATGCTTCTGCTACTGTATACTGGGAGGACCTAGAGGGTACTGGAAGGTTTCCCAGTCCTTGGGAGTTAGTGCAAGGTCACTTGGAAGAAAGGGCTGTTTTAATGACAAGAGATACATATTCCTCTTTAAAATGAAAGAAATCATTTTTTTCTGAAAATTTTCCAACTTGCTGCACAAGTCTGGGGGCCCTGGGAAATGTATTACTTTGTAAGTTTCCAGTTGCGATACACTGTCCATGTGTTCCCAGAAACAAAAATGGAACCTTGATGACTAAAGAAATGGCAGTGGGGCAGCTAGGTGGTGCAGTGGATAAAACACTGGCCCTGGATTCAGGAGGACCTAAGTTCAAATCCAGCCTCAGACACATTGCCAGAAAGGAAGGAGGGAAGGAAGGAAGGAATGGAATGGAATGGAATGGAATGGAATGGAATGGAATGGAATGGAATGGCAACCAGTTGGATCATGCCACTGAATAGCTTCCATTTCTCCCAACCTTGAGTGTCTCTGAAGATGAAGAAGAATCTGGTATTAATTGTTTCACTGGGGCTTTATGCTTAAATAGTGTAAAAAAAGGGAAACATTTCACTTATTTCATTTTCTCCCCTTTTTGCCTCCTAGGGCACAGCTTCTGTTCTTCAGCGCAGGTCTGATAATGAGGAATATGTGGAGGTTGGAAGACTTGGGCCATCAGATTACTTTGGTGAGACTACTAAGCTCTGTTTCAAATATAAATGCTTGGCAATTTGTGTTTCTTCTCTTGGTTTAAAGGCATTTTCCCAACCTACCTTCTAATTTTTTATCTGTTAACAGCGACCTTAAAGTGTGATGAACATCCCCAGGGTCCCTTTAAATGACTTCATCATACAAAGAGCTCTTATACTGCTTGGTGCCCAGCAGACACCTATCCTTCAATCTCCTTTGGGCCCATAAAAAATATAAATGATCCTTGTGGTTTGCTTTGGAAAGAAGAGAAATTCAAATGCCATGACCATCTTTGTCTTCCTCTTTGCAGGAGAGATAGCACTGTTGCTCAACCGTCCTCGGGCAGCCACTGTGGTGGCCCGTGGCCCACTGAAGTGTGTGAAACTTGATCGTCCTCGTTTTGAGCGGGTACTTGGTCCCTGCTCTGAAATCCTGAAGAGGAACATTCAGAGATACAATAGCTTCATCTCCCTTACCGTTTAAGGGAGTCCTTCCTTCTTCCTAACCCCCTCCAATATCTGCCTGCCTTTAAATGTTAACCTTGTGACTCACAGGTTTGACCTGAGCCATTTCATAGCTTTACCAAGTCATGTGGTTTTTGGTGACTCTTGATGTTTCTGTCTGATGCACTGGAGAGAACTGACCATGTTTTGTGTTAGGGAAGACAACAGAATTGGATGAGATTCACTTTTTGGCACCTTGGATGAATTCTAAGATTTGTGGCTCACATATCTGAGAATAAAATACTCACCTTGTGTTATTTTGTTTGTTTTAAGTACACAGTCCCTCCCCCCCCAAATAGTTTATACTTTTATAGATATACTTTATCCCATTCAGTCCTTACAACAATCCCATGAGGTAGGGAATTCATATATTATTGTCCCATTTTACAGACAAAGAAACTGAGGCTCAGTGAGAGTAAATTATCTTGTCCAAGATAGCACACTTAGGAAATACCAGTCTGGATTTGAACCAAGGTCTTTCACTGATAATCCATACCTTTTCCACTGTACCAGACTGCCAAAGAAAGAGCAGTCTTTTCTTTTAATTGAATTGCTCAAGAAAAGGCTTTTCTCCAACCTGAAAATGAGAGATTGTGGATTTTTTGCATGGGAGGCAGTGAGAAAGGCAAAAACATTCCAGAACTCTCCAGTGTCGAACCCTAGGTCATTCTGTTTGTTATTTAAACTGGCAGTCTAGTTTTCAACTCTGGTTTGCAAATGAAGGCTTGAAAGGATGGGTTGTTGTTCTGTGGACAGTATTGTGTAGGCACTAGCCTCAGAATTGGGTGGACCTCCTTAACATTAAAAGGGGGGAGGGAAAAGCATGCTAATAATAACAGATGCTTTAGTTTTTTGATTTTTAACTCTACTAAGATGTAATCCTTGACCACCTCAGTGGGTAGAATCCTTGAGTTAGGTAGGTTGTTTCTTTGGATGTCATTGTAATCTATGGGTGAGAAGGCTTTGTCCTACTTTCCAGGAATGTATCATCTAATTTGGACAAACCATTACAAATTAAAGAATAATACATGAGATTTTCCTCTTTCCTTGATCCCTCCCCTCAGGTCTACTTGGGCTTCAATCCCAAGAACTCAGCTTCTTAACAGAGCTCAGGGGATCATCAGGAAGCTGCATCCACAACCATCTAGTCCCAACCTCCATAAAGCCAATAAGCATTTTTTAAGTGCTTATCATGTGCCAGGCACTGTGCTAAGCACTAGAGATACAAAGAAAGGTAAAAAAAAAATAGTTCCTATCATCACGTAATTCACATTCTAAAGGAGGAGGCTTTGAGTTACTTTAATGTTCACCTTAAACCCTCTTTGCTACCTCTTCATAGCATGGAGCTGATCCCTAGGCTCACAAAGCCCATACCAGCAGAGGTCAAAACTCTGGTAAGTCTTAGCAAGTTGGAAAGTTTAGGTCCCAAAAAGGACCATCTGGCATCTCAGAATCAGCCTGGCTAAGTTCATAGGGGTTCATCATCACCAGAGTGCTGGTAAACAATGATGACTTTTAATTTTAGGGGGCCCTTGGCCAAGAGGCTGTGATCCATGTTGCTTAAAGGGAATACCCATGGAATCATTGGTTTTTGAGGTATTATATCATTATAGTAATGGAGACCTCTATTGAGTTAGTAAATGCTGAAATGGCTGAGGTGAGAGGGGGAGCAGGAAATGGAAGTGGGGAGGTTCATGTGTGTGGCTAGAACCAAAAGGGTGGCCCAGGTGTTGCTTGGCCTGAAGAGATAGAAATTAGAGACAAAACAGCTCCAAACTGCAGAAGTCTGGTCTCTTTTTAGTTGATGTAACCTCCCCCCACACACACACCTTTCATAGGTGACAACATTACCTTTAGAATGCTTAATTGCCCTAAGTAAAAGGTTCAAATCTTTAATTAAGTAATTGGCTTTTCGTAGCCTGACTTGGAAAACCGAATCTCAGAGAATCAGAGAATCCTAGAGTTGCGAAAGATTTCAGGGCTCACCTAGTCCAACTTCTTTCCTAATGAATGAATCTTCTTTTAGCGTATATGAGAACAATCAATTTGCCCTCCCACTGGATTGGGGTCAGTTAAAATATTTTACAGTTAGACCATATCCAGTTGATTGGAAAGATAAGTGCTTCTAAGCCAAATAATCAGAATGTTTAGAATCTTGACTAAGATTCAAACATCTGGAATCTTTAGCAAAGGAGCATTCTAGTACCATTCTTCTGGAAACACCTAAAATCCATGATTATGGGAAACACAATTAAACTAAGAATCTATGCCCAAAGACACCATTTGTTGAAAATGTGTGATTAGCATCATTTGGGGGGACTTTTCACAAAAGAGGCTCCCTCCATTTAGGAAATCACAGGGCCCAGCCCCTTTCCTCTAGAAAAACAAACAAACAAACAAAAAGCCCCTCTTCCTTTTGAGAATGACAAGTATTTTTTTTAAGGCTTCAGTCACAAATTTTGAAACTCAATAAAACTTGTATATGCAAATTTCCTAATTGATTTTATCTAACGTCTTGGTGACATGAAAATACAAATGTAATAATTGGATTAACCTAATTACATTCATGAACGAATAACTGAGAACTTTATATCAACCAAAGGGGGGGGTGGAAGCCACATAAAAGTTCTATTTAAATTAAACAACCACCCCCCTCAAAATTTTCAAAGGGAAATTTTGAATCGACATTAAAATATTTTTCTCTCTAAGCACAATCTTAAGTCATCTCAAGGTGTTCAAATGATTTCAGCATGTATATGTCTGTGGTCTAATAAGCTACACTGATTGATAATGATGTTCACAATATTGCATGCACGATTAAATGTGAACAGCTGGAGATATTCTCTCTAACTTGCAATTTGAAGGCAGAAACTTAACGTAGACAAAAACCCTGCATAGAAATGTTATGTATAGATTCATTTGCTTCATTGTGGTTGTGGTACTCTCACTTTTCATTCAGGTTTTGGTGGATGGATTGCAATTCAAAATGGGCATAATTCCGATTAGCATTCAAACAGCCTAATCATTCTCCCTGTGGCATTTTGATGACTATTGGCTGGAAGATGATATTCATGCATATTTGGTGCAGTAAACATTTGCAGAATGAAAATGCCTAATCCTAAATGTTCATCTCTCTACTGAATGCTAAAAAGCGTTCTTTACCATAAATTCCTTCTAAAGAGGCAAAAAACTAAATGTAAAACTCTTGTTGGGTGGGGAAGAATTGCAAAAGTGTCGTGTGCAACAGGCCATTCTTTGGCCTACAGAACATTCTGTTACTTTTTCAAACCACTTGTGATGCTTATTTGATTGGATGGTGAGGAAGAGAAGATAACAGGTAATGCAATCGCCATCGGCTTCTCCCTCGAAGCAAAAATGGTGGTGCTTGGTTTAATCATCTGACCCTTTTGGAAATATTTGCTACCAAGCTTGGCTGGTTCTGGCTCTGGCTTCAGAGCTTGGATTTCTTCTCCAGAATCTCTTTTCCCTGAATCAAGTTGAGAGTCTCATTACTGGGTTATCCCAGACATCCCCAGGTCACCTGAAACTAATCCTGATGTGAAATGTTGCATTTGCTTGTCAGAAGTGTTCATTGTTGATTTCTCTTAAAGTGTTTTTCTTTGTTATAATAAGGAGGATTCTAAGGAGGGGGCAGAGATATATACCAGAAAATAACTGTGATGTGAAAAATCAAAGGCATCAATAAAATTAAAAAAAAAACAACAACAAACCACTAATAGGCCCAGTCTCTTCTTCTTCTTCTTCTTCTTTTGGTGAGGCAATTGGGGTTAAGTGACTTGCCCAGGGTCACACAGCTAGTAAGTGTTAAGTGTCTGAGGCTGGATTTGAATTCAGGTCTCTTCTTTTCTCATTATATAAAACTATCTGAATCTTAGTTACGAAGGTTCTTAAAAACAACATTGAATAATTACTCAGCTGAAAAGGTGCATTTGAAGCTAATTGGTCAACAATTCAATTTATTAAGCGCCTGTGCAGTGCTAGGCACCGTCAGGCATTGGTGATAGAGAGATAAAATTAAATAATCCTCACCCTCAAGGAATTTATATTCTATTAGAGAGAATATTCAGTGATGTATTTGTATTGAACTGAATCTGTATTGAAAAATACAATATTCATTGATGTAAAGCAAAGAAGAGATCAGAGGAGACATTTTCAGCCCTCAGGCTCAGGAATTGCTTCCTGGAGGAGGAGGACCGGGAAGATTAGGATTGTGACTGGGAGTTTGGGGAGTGTGGATTCCAGGCTTTGGGGGTGGCCTATGCAAATGCATGGGTGGAAGCGCTACTTCTTTGCCAATTAAATTTGGAAGGGCTCACTCTGCAACATGAGAATGACCAGCACTCAAAGTTAAACCAGCTTGTTGCCCAAGCATATTCCAACTATTGTGGCTATTGCTGTCCCAGCCCTCTGCCCAATAAGCATAACCATGCTCCGCATACAGCCCCTCTCGATACCTGGGCCCCCCTCCTTTTTGCTATGCCCCCTTTTCTCGAGTCCTCTATCTGAAAGCTCCTATTCCAAGCTTGAAAATTCCAATTTCCTGTCCAATTGGCAGCTCTGATCAGACCCATTTGGGAGGATTCCCACCTTGTTTGAGCTGCTCCCATTTGGGGAGTAAAGATGAAACCAGGAGTTCCAGAGCAAGGCCATCCTGGACTCTTCTGTTATCGTCTGAAGAAGTGCCCTAAAGCTTCCGGGCACATCCTTCCTTGTATCCTGTCCCTTGCCTTTCCTCATCCTTCTTTGGAGGTGCCAGCCCTGACCTCAGAAGGTGTGTGTGTGGGGGGAGGGGGTTGGTGGGTTGCCCTAGTTTTGGAAGTGTCAGCTGCTGTCCCAGTTTGGGGGTGGATGCTGCTTGGGCAACCTTTTTCCTTGTTGCTCTAGTTAAGCCACAGGGTTTCAAAATGCATTTAAATTAAAATATTATTTTGAGGTGTCCATAGGTTTCCCCAGACTGTCAAAAGGGCCTATGACAAAAAGAGGATTAAGAAGCCCTTAGCTAGAGAGGCATCTTTAAGAAAATCATTACTCTGGTGCCAAGTAGCTGCTGGGGGGCGGGGGGGGGGGGGGGTGATCATTCAAATTGGTAACATGTGAGCACAGAGTTACACCTAACCAGGTCTGGGAGACCAGGTATTCCAATCTGGGCCTCATTTTACAGGTATAAAAATTGGAATCAGATGAGTGAGCCCTAGACTCTGGCTGGTGAGAGCTGGTGAGAGCACAGCCAGGACTGGAGCCCATGACTCTTGTTCAGAGCCTACTCAGATCGGTACTAGCCTGCCACAACTCCTATTACTTTGAAGTGTTTGCTGAAACCAGGAAGGGCGAATCATAGAAGTCTTTTGTCTTGACCAATCAGAAAATCCCTTTTCCTTCCTTCCTTCCTTCCTCCCATCCTCCCTTCCTCCCTTCCTCCCTTCCTTCCTTCCTCTGCTAGTAAAACACTACTTCTGACTCCAAGTCTCAGCAATGACATTTACTAACTATGTGGCCTTGGCCAGGTTACAGTTCTCTAGACCTCCATTTCTTCATTTGTAGTATGAAAGTAATAGTTATACTACCCACCCTTAGGGCTGATAGTGAAGAAAGTGATTGGTGCCTTACCCAGATCTTTGCCGGCATGCCCTGTTTTAACATTGTTAATTAGTTCTGAGATAGTGCTCTGTTAAGTGAAACAATGTAGTCTGGCTCTGATGTCATAGCAGAGCTTTGAAGCTAGTTTCTTCATTAGGTATGATTGTTGCCATATTGAAACTTTGTTGTTAAGGGGGAAGAGTGAAAAACAAACCAGGAAGTATTTAAGTAGCTACTATGTGCCAGTCATGGTGCTAGGGATACAAACACAACAAATGAAGTAATCTTTCTGAGACAAGGTTCTGACATTTTGAACAAGAGTTTACATTCAAGTGTTTTGAGCCTTAACTTGGTCAGTAGTTTGACCTTGGGCAAGCTGCTTCCCCTCTGTGAGTCTCAGTTTGTTCCTTTAAAAATATGAGGGTTAGAATATAGATGATCTTTAAATTCCCTTCCAGTTCTGGAGCAACATAAGGTATGCTGAACATTGTTCGATGATCAGCTGTGATAGACTTAGCTCTTCTCAGCAATACAATGATCCAAGACAATTCTAAAAAACTCATGATGGAAAATGCTATACACAACCAGAATTAACTATGAATACAAATCGAAGCATACTATTTCCACTTCATTTGTTGTTTGTTTTTTTTCTTTCTTGTGTTTTTTCCTTTTTGTTCTGATTCTTTCACAACATGACTAATGTGGAAAAAAAAAAAGGTATGCTGAGTGAAATGAGTTATTGCCAAGTATTAGTGAACTGTTGAAAGACCATGATGTGCTAGAACCAACTCAAACCCTCAAACAGGCTTGGAGGAATCTATTGTTAAATTCTCAGTGTGAGGACTTACAGCTCAGAAATTAGCAAATGCTTCAAACTAGGGTTTGACTTCAGTGTGTGTGTGTGTGTGTGTGTGTGTGTGTAATTGTCTAGACTTAAGAAAGCATTGGGGGGCAGCTAGGTGGCACAGTGGATAGAGCACCAGCCTTGGAATCAGGAGTACCTGAGTTCAAATCTGGCCTCAGACACTTAACACTTACTAGCGGTGTGACCTTGGGCAAGTCACTTAACCCTAATTGCCTCACTTAAAAAAAAAAAAGAAAGCAATCTAGGTAGTACAGTGAACAGAGCACTGGGTTGGGAACCAGGAGGACTCATCAGTGTGACTTCAATTCTAGCCTTAGACATATACTAGCCGTGTGACCTTGCACAAATCACATAACCCTATTTGCCTCTGTTTCCGAATCTGTAAAATGACTCCAGGTGGAGGATCCTGAGCCTGCGTTGGAGTCACAAGACCAGGTTCATGACTCATACTGTCAGTTTAACCCTGAACAAGTCATTTAACTTCTTAGTGGCCTTAGGCAACACTTTAACAATGGATTTTGGACAACAGTTGACATCATCATTAATTGAAGGAGTTTAACTCATTGGGAGTTCCCTATAGCATTGAAATCACAGATCCTATACGAAAAACAAGCAAACAAAAACCCATTTTATACTACTGTGGACCAATCAGACCTGGTATGGAATGAGGTGGGGAGAGGTTAGTGCCTATTTTAATGACCTGGGGCAGCACAGTAGAATGAAAGAAGATGCTGATCTTCTTGAAAACTGAAGCCATGGGAAGTTATAGTAGTGAAATGCAATAACACGTTTTGGCATTGGACCAACTCCTATTCACAATGGAATCAACCCTCACTGATTTGACTACTAGAGCTGTGGGATACCACCAGTTCCAAGCTTCCCATCACCATAGTCAGAGGTGCAGTGAGAGCATAGGTCCTGAGACCTTCCCTACCCTCCCACTGAGGTGTCGACTTCAGGGTTACCTAGGAAATGGGATAAGACAGAAAACTCTCCCTTACACCTTACCTTCAACTGCTTCAGAGAAAAGGGCCTTAGAATGCCAGAACTAGAAGTGACCTTAAAGGTCATATGGTCCCGCCTCCTTATTTTGCTGGTCACTTGAGATCTCTAGTCCCTCAAGGTCACACACAAGATTTTTTTTTTTGAGGCAATTGGGGTTAAGTGATTTGCCCAGGGTCACACAGCTAGTAAGTGTTAAGTATCTGAGGCCAGATTTGAACTCAGGTACTCCTGACTCCAGGGTCAGTGCTCTATCCACTGCACCACCTAGCTGCCCCCTCTCAATCCCCTTAAAAAAAAAAGTAATAAGCTCAGGTCCTCCTGACTTCAGGGCTGGTGCTCTATCCACTGTTCCGCCTAGCTGCCCCTTAATAAATGTTTATTAACCAACTGACTAATGCTGATAGTCACATTGCTTTAGCACTCCACGACTGGCAAAATTCTTCAGAAGAGCCCTATGAAGTAGGTAGCACAAATATTCTTCCTTTATGATGTCAAGGATCTTAGATTTTATCCATGTGGGTACTTCCTCAGTCGATGGAGATGCCAACTCCTCAAAGCCTTGGTGAGCAGCAAAATGAATTACTATTTGAAAACAAAAACAAACAAATTTTAAAACTCCATCATTGCTTGGTAATCAAACTTTTGCTGATGATTTCCCTCACCCTCAGTTAGACTGATCTTTGAATGACAGGTTACAATCCTTAGTGGGAACAGGTTACAATCCTTAGTGGGAACAGAGATTTAGAGATAAAAGGCACCTTAGAGGCTGGCTAGTCCAACATACTTGAGGAAAAAGAAGGAAGTGACTTGCCTAGGGTCACACAAATAGTAATGGGAAGAGCCAGGATTCAAATCCAGGGCAGGGCTCTTTTCAAGGTACCATGAGGGCTGTAGTCAAAGGCCTTCTAGTATGATGAAGCCTCCTGAAGCTTGCACTTGAGTGACATAAACTTTGGGAATCTAGGGTTATCTCAACTCTGTCATGAGACTTCACACAGAGTAGGACATCTTCTTAGTGTGGCGTACCCCTATCACTCCTCTTTTACAGATGATAAAACAGAGGCTAAGAAAAGTTAAATCAGAGGATCTGGGTCCAAATCCCCGAACAGCCACTTACTGTTTGTGAGCTCAGGCCAATCAGTTCACCTTTTGGGGGCTCCATTTCCCCCTCTTTAAAATAAGGGGATTGGATTAAATGTCCACTAACAAACAACCCCATCTAGCTCAAAATCTGTGTTCCTGTGACTGGTCCAACTAAGCTAGAGCTGGGCAGCATCGTTGTTGTTTAGTTGTGTCCTACTCTCCATGACCCCATTTTAGGGGTTTCTTTTCTTTTTCTTTTTTTTTTTAGTGAGGCAATTGGGGTTAAGTGACTTGCCCAAGATCACACAGCTAGTAAGTGTTAAGTGTCTGAGGCCGAATTTGAACTCAGGTACTCCTGACTCCAGGGCCAGTGTTCTATCCACTACACCACCTAGCTGCCCCTAGGGGTTTCTTGGTAAAGATACTGGAGCGGTTTGACATTTCCTTCTCCAGACCATTTTACAGATAAAGAAACTGAGGCAAACAATGGGAAGTAACTTACCTAGCATAGCACAGCTAGTAAGTATCTGAGTTCAGATTTGAACTACTAAAGATGAGTCTCCCTGATTCTAAGCCCAATGCTCTATCCATTTTGCCACCTGCTAGGATTAGACCCTCAGCTTTAATCCAGGTCATCTGAGTTCAGTTGTCTCTCTATCATCAATTAAATATTTTTAAAGCAGTTATTATGGGCCTGGCACTTGAGCCACAAAGACAAAAATGAATAGTCCCTGTCTTCAAGGAGCTTTCATACTGTGGAGACAATACATGCACATATAAGTATATAAAAAAGAAATATAAGGTAATTTGGTTGGGAGGAGGCATTAGCAGCTGGGGTATCAGGAAAGATCCAATGTAGGAGGTGAAAGGGGGAGTACCCCATCTAAATCCAATTCACTTGCCAGTCAAGACATCACCCTTCTGATGTCATTGGTCCTCTTTGAGAATGAAGGATGAGGGGCAGCTAAGTGGCACAGTGGATAAAGCACTGGCCCTGGATTCAGGAGGACCTGAGTTCAAATCCAGTCTTAGACACTTGACACTTACTAGCTGTGTGACCCTAGGTAAGTCACTTAACCCTTATTGCCCTGGGGGCAAAAAAGAAGAAGAAGAAAAGAGCATGAAGGATGAACAACAACAACAAGTTTGTCTGGAAGATAGAATGCCTTGATTTAGAAAAGAAAAGGGACTGGGGAGGGCTGTGCTAAAGAAAAGCAATCAGCGGGAGATATTTACATTCCTATGAAGGGAAGAACTTTTCCATGAAGTAGAAGAATTGAGTCTAAGAACACAGAAATCAGACTTTGGGGATCCTGAGTGGTCTTAGGATCATTTGGGATTATTTGGGATCAATTCTTTTCTATAGAGAACAAGGAGGGAAGTGACTTGTGATCCCATTTTTAAAGAAGAGATATATAATCCTTGCTCTCCATAAGCATTCATTTTTGCTCTTTCTCCCCTTCCCTCTTCCTCTCTCTCTCTCTCTCTCTCTCTCTCCCTCCCTCTCTCTCTCTCTCCCCCTCCCTCCCTCTCTATATCATACCTCTATCTGCTTCCTTCTTTCCGTCTCCTCTCTTTCATTCTCTCTTTTTTATGTCCTCTCTCCCCATTTTTCTTTTCCTCTCCCTGTCTATTTCTCTTCCTCTTCCTGTCCTTCCCCTTTTCCCTTCCTCCCTCTCTTTCTCCATCTTTTCCCTCCCTTTCTTCCCCATGCCTCTTTCTGCCTGTCTCTTTGTCCCTGTCTCATTTTCTCTGTCTTTCTCTGTGTATCTATCTCTGACTCTGGCTCTTTTTTCTCTGTCTTTGTCTGAGCCTCCCTGTCTCCCCTTTCCTCTCGCTCTCCTTTCTTCTCTTATTCAAGAAGCTGTTTTTATTTTGGTCACAGGGCAGACAGAGTATGTCTCCTAGAGAAGGCCCCAAAGGCCATTGCCTTATTAGCCTGCCGAATGGAAATAAGACAATCCTAATAAGGCATCCACAGGGATGTGCCTGATAACCTGGTGTCATGGTAATTTGCCCAGCTTGCTCCATGACATTTCAGTTCATCTTTTGTTCCTTAACTAGAATTTCTTAAGCTTCGACTATGTGAATCCCCAACCCCCACATCTCAACCAGGCTTGAGAGGCATAGGAGAGCCAGGCCTCACAAGAGGCTGCCCTCTCCCTTAGTCTAGAGCCATTAGGCCACCCTGGAGCCAGCACCTGTGGTGATTTGTCTGCTTCTCCATAAGCCTGGGAGATGGAGACGGTATGGGTGGGGGAGGGGGAGATGAGGCAGGATATAGATACTTGTATGTGTGTGTGGTGGGGAGGGAAGAAGGGAGGGTAAGCTGGTACTTAGCCCTCAGATGACCTCACATACTGATCATTGCTGAAATCCCAATTAAACATTGAAGTACCACATGGAGCCTTCATCCCACAAGGAGGAGAAGGAGCATGGAGTGGGGCCATGCCTCCCCATTATACAAACTTGCCAGATAAAATTATAGTCGCCACAAGTCTCAAGGAGTTTGCTTTATGACATATGGTTTTAAAATGCTTCTTTAGCTTTAATTAATAATAATAAGGCTGCTAGGTGGCGCAGTGGAGGGAATGCCAGGCCTGGAGTCAGGACGGGAAGACTCATCTTTCTGATTTCAAGTAAGGCCCCTCAGATGCTTACTAGCTCTGTGGACTCTGGGCAAGTCACTTCACCTTGTATGCCTCAGTTCCTCCTCTGTAAAATGAGCTGAAGAAGGAAATGGCAAATGCTCCTGGTATCTTTGCCAAGAAAACCCCAAATGGACTCATGAAGAGTCAGACATGACTAAAAAAAGCCTCAACAATAATATATCACTTTAATTTGTATAGGGTACTTTATGTATACTGTATTAAGCAGTAAACAAGTGCCTTAATTTAATTCAATTAAGTTCTAGGGGCATTTATTAAATGTCTACTGTGCTAGGCACTGGAAATCCAAAAGACAAAGAGCAAAATGGTCCCTACCCTCAAAAGAATTGCAGTCAAACTTAGGGAACAACATATACATTGAAAATTGAATAGAAAATATATACTAGGTAATTTCCAGGGGAAGGGCACAGGTCTGATATGAAGGGCAGTGTGTTAAAAACAAGAGTTTTGGGGCGGCTAGGTGGCACAGTGGATAAAGCACTGGCCCTGGATTCAGGAGTACCTGAGTTCAAATCCGGCCTCAGATACTTGACACTTACTAGCTGTGTGACCCTGGCAAGTCACTTATCCCCATTGTCCACAAAAAACCCAAACCGAAACAAAAAAAACCCACAACTAGAGTTTCAAAAGGCACAGAGGAAGTCAGGGTAGGGTGGATGGGGTGTTGGGGGAGGGACACAGAAAGGATGGGGCTGACATGCATAATTTTGTGAAAATGAGGAGGAATAGCCAGGGAAGGAAGCTTTGACTGATCTCAAATCTAAGGAAATTATCTTAGTAGAGCCATAGGCAGTTATGTAGATTGCCATGCCCTTTGCAGAAGTAATGATAATGCTGATTTTATTATTCCACTTTATTGCCACTTACATCCCCTATGAAGGAAGTAGGAGAATTTTTTCCCATATCTTTAATTTTATTCATTAATTTTCAATATTTAATTTATTAATTAGATAGCTTTAATTTTATATTACCTTTATTTTTTAAATATACACTTCTTCCCAGCCCCTCTTTAGAAAGCCACCTCTTTGGGGGCAGCTAGGTGGTGCAGTGGATAGAGCACTGGCCCTGGAATCAGGAGGACCTGAGTTCAAATGCAGCCTCAGACACTTAACACTTACTAGCTGTGTGACCCTAGGCAAGTCACTTAATCCCAATTGCCCTCACCCACCGCCCCCCCCCAAACAAAAGAAAGCCACCTCTTTGTAAAACATAGAAAAAAATGGAGACAAATTTTAAAAATAAAAATGAAATGGAGGCAAAAATCAATCAAAATCAAAAATAAAATCAAAATTAGATAGATAAAGGCACTTATTAAGTACTCACTATCTGTCAGGCTGTCCTAAACTCTGAGATACATATATTTATATTCTATAATTATAATTATAATAGAATATATCATAATATAGTATAGTACATGTACTATACAATACACACTTATATTATATTATAGTAATTAATTTATGACATGTCATGTTGTTCATGTCATGTATGTTATGTTAAGTTATGTTATGCTATATCATATCATTATATGAATATCTTATATTCATAAGCAATCAGGATAGGTCCCTGACTTGAAGGAACTTATATTCTTTTTTTTTTTTTTTGGTGAGGCAATTGGGGTTAAGTGACTTGCCCAGGTCACACAGCTAGTAAGTGTCAAGTGTCTGAGGCCAGATTTGAACTCAGGTCCTCCTGACTCCAGGGCCGGTGCTCTATCCACTGTGCCAACTAGCTGCCCCATGGAACTTAAATTCTAATTAATAGGGGAAGACAATACATAGAAGTGAGCTGGGTGGAGGGGACACTTTTAAGACAAGGTTTGGGGGCAGCTAATGGCTCAGTGGATAGAGCACCAGCCCTGAAGTCAGGAGTACCTGAGTCAAATCTGACCTCAGACACTTGACACTTACTAGCTGTGTGACCCTTGGCAAGTCACTTAACCCAATTGCCTCACCAAAAAAAAACAAAAAAAAAAGACAAGGTTTGGAAGTGGTTGGAAGAATTAGAGACTTAACTCTAGACAAGATAAGGCTAAAAGTTCTGCCACCAGAACCTAATCCAAAACAATTGAATCTGACAGTATGTGTAATGTTCTATTCCCATCCTCCTTCCCCCACCTTTACAAAGAAGAGAGGGTTTGTACATTTGATGTTCTTGAGTCATTTCAGTCATAATTGCCATTTCCTTCTCCAGCTCATTGTTACAAATGAGGAAACTAAGGCAAATAGGGTTAAGTGACTTGCCCAGGACCACACAGCTAGTAAGGGTTCTAAGGCTGATTGAACTCAGGTCTTCCTAACTCCAGGTCCAATGCACTATCCACTGTGCACCCTGGCTACCTCGTACCTTAGGAAAGAGATTTTAAGAAACATTATCGAGATGAGTAGATTGAAGCCTAGGCTTGTCCAAGATTGTACAGTGAGTGACAGTCCCAATTTAGAAACCAAGAACTCCTGAATCATAGCCCAGAAAACTTTCTGCCATGCCACAATGGCTCCATGGGTGGAGTGGGGGAGAGACATCCTTTCCCCATACCCCCTCACTCCCAAACAAGCTAGGCCAACAGTACACATAGCAACCATCATACTTTGGCAGTGGTGTAGGTAAATGGCCTCTCAATCAGCTTTGCTCTTCCACAAACAAGACATTCCATCTCTAAGCTCTGGGCTTTTTCTCTAGCTGTTTCCCTATGCCTGGAATGTTCTCCCTCCTCATCCCTACCTACTAGTTTCCCTGGCCTTTTTTAAAAGTCTCAACTAAAATCCCATCTTCTAGAGGAAAGCTTACCTATCCCTTTAATTGCAGTACCTTTCCTCTGTTATTGATTCCTATTTATCCTCTGTATAGGGTTGTTTGTACATATTTATTTGCTTGCATTCTCCCCCATTAGTTTGTGAGCTCCTTGAAGGCATAAATGCTTATTGACTGATTGAGTCCAATCAGGAGCCAGTTCTATCTTTTTTTGCCCCATGGATGGGCCAATGAATGGAAAGATGCTTAAAGGTTTGGAGACAGCAGTAATGTTGGGAGTCTGCTGATATACCCAGGATCATTAAGGCCACTGCTCTCCAGTGAATGTGGAAGTGGTGTGTTGCTTTTGACCAAAGAAACATGGCTATCAGAGTGATCTATCTGTTTTTCTAATACCAGATAATCAAGTTTGCCCTTCAGAAACTTTTGTTGGCATTGGAAGGTTTCAATTTATGAATGCCACAATAAGTCGTAATGCATACCAGCTTCCTTAAAAGGGTTATATAAACCCAGAGAATGTCAGAGCTAGAAGTGTCTTTAAGGGGGCATCTACTTTAATTCTTATTTGAGAGGGATAGAGGCAATTAGCTGGTAAAGTGGATAGAGCACTGGGCCTGGAGTCAGGAAGTCCTGAGTTCAAATGCAGCCTCAGACACTTACTAGCTATGTGACCCTGGGCAAGTTACTGAATTTGTTTGCCTCAGTTTTATCATCTGTAAATGGGGATAAAATAGCATCTACCCTTCAGGGTTGTTTTGAGGATCAAATGAGGGAGGGAGAGATGGAAGGAGAGATCCCAGGTTCATGTCTCCAGTCATGATTCCTGATGAATGTGAGTGAGAGCTGATGCCTCATTTTACCTAGAACAGCACATAGTCTATCCCAAGTGCCTTCAGCATCCTCTCCCACCAACCTTGGGGCCAAAGGCCCCCACTTTCTTTTCTTTTCTTTTTTTGTGTGTGAGGCAATTGGAGTTAAGTGACTTGCCCAGGGTCACACAGCTAGCAAGTATTAAGTGTCTGAGGCTGGATTTGAACTCAGGTCTTCCTGACTCCAGGGCTTGGTGCTCTATCCACTGCACCACCTAGCTGCCCCAAGGGCCCCACTTTCAAAACTAGAGCAATGGGCCAATTTCATACCCATACTATGAGTAAGACATCCTGTAAGAGGTCTTTCGTTGGTTCCCTTCCATTCCTAACTTCTAGTGTCCTCCCTCTAGGATTACTTCTCATTTACCCTTTGTGTATCTCTTGAATATACATATTTGTTCAAATATTGTCCCTCTCCCCATTAGAATGTAAGCTCCTTGAGGTCAGGGACGATTTATTTGCCTTTTCATGTATCTCAGACTTAGGTACATAGTAAGCACTTAATAAATGCTTCTTGATGAGGTGATGATGACAATACAACCACTAGGGATGGGGAAAGGTATCCCAACCACTGGTCAAGCAAATAGGCTAAGGTATTTTGTGAAGGGGGTAGGGTCTTACTCAGGTGTGTCCCCATTGGTCTCCCACCCCTGATGACACCACAATTAGTGAGATTGTACAGGCCAAGAAAGTTTTCAAATATTCCCAATTCCAGGAAAGAGATGGGATGACAGGCAGGAGGAGTAAGTGAGTCTAGAGAAGACATAGCCTGGTGCAAACCAGCCCCAGTGGAGACACCCAATCAGAAGGGCTTTTAAAAAAATACTACCGAAAAAAGGACAAAGGGGAGAGGTCACCTAAGTTCCCAGGCACCTTGAATGGTCTTGTGGCATTAACGACTCTAAGAGACAGAAAAGGTTGGAAAGAAATGCAGTAATCATCTGGGTCAATCTTCTCACTTCAGAGAAGATGAAAACTCAATATAACCAGTCACTTCAGGTAACAGTTAGGAGGACATAGTTTCATACCTTTCTAAGGTTTATTGCAGATGTACTTAGAATAAAATAATGTCTTCACCTGACAGATAAAACTTTCCACAGGAAATTTCTGACCCAACTCAGCCTGTTGGAGTCTGGACTTAGAGCCTTGACCGTGTTTGTCCTTCCTCTTCCCCCAACACAGATCCCATTACCCTAGACTCTAAGGCACTGACCCTCCATCCTCTGGTCCCACCCTAACTTTCCAATTCATCTCCCTAGCACAGGGGCTTCTTATGAGCGAGGTCACTTTGAAGAAGGAATCTCTACTCCCAAAGATTCTCTGTGTGGTTATCCTTCAGGTTATGAGATCTTTTTTTTTTTTTTTTTTTTGCGGTGCAATGAGGGTTATGTGACTTGCCCAGGTCACACAGCTAGTAAGTGTCAAGTGTCTGAGGCTAGATTTAACTCAGGTCTTCCTAAATCCAGGGCCAGTGCTTTATCCACTGAACCACCTAGCTGCCCCCCAGGTTATGAGATCTTAACAATGATAGTCATAACAATGAGAGTTCAAGTAACATAAACATAAAAGAATGATAGCACGATACTGACTTGTCTCAGGACCATCTAACTTCACTCAACCAAATGACAATTTTTTTATAATAAGTCTGAAAAACATTAAATATAAAAAAGCAGTGGTATAATAACTTTGTTTTCATATCATCTCTCTCTGAACTCCACCAAAAAAGATGAGAAGTGGGGGCAGCTAGGTGGTGGAAGTGGATAAAGCACTGTTCCTGGATTCAGCAGATGTGAGTTCAAATTTGGCCTCAGACACTTGACACTAGTGTGTGACCCTGGGCAAGTCTCTTAACCCTCATTGCCCTGCAAAAAAAGAAAAGAGAGAGAGAAGAATCAAAGTGTTCTCTGCCTCTTATGAAAGGGTAATCCTACAGATCCAAGAGGAAAAAAATAAATACTGTTCTGGAGACAGAAGAGCTGGGTTCAAATTTTTCTTCTGATGGCAGCTACTCATGTGATTTTGGCTAATCATTTGGCCTCTCTGGGCAGTTTTCTCATATATACATTTGGTTGGAGGTAGGGGGGTAGTCAAACTGGATAGTTCCTGGGTTGTCTTTCCTATTTTAAATTCTATGATCCTATAAGCTGATACTGGCTGTGTGACTATGAGTTTAACCTCAACTTCCTAGGTCTCAATTTTTTCCATTTGTAAAATGACAATAGTGTTTTGTATTACCTACCTTACATGTTTTTGTAAATAAAGTAATTTGTGAACCTTATCAAAGAAATCGAGGTAAGAGTGATGATAATAATAAAAACAGTTCTAGGGGCAGCTAGGTGGCACAGTGGATAAAGCACCAGCCCTGGATTCAGGAGGACCTGAGTTCAAATCTGGCCTCAGACACTTGACACTTACTAACTGTGTGACCCTAGGCAAGTCATCTAACCCTCATTTCCATGCAATAAAACCCAAACCAAAACAAACCAACAAACAAAATACAACCCAGATCTATAGTACATTAGTATTACAAAGCTCTTTTCCTCATAATAAACTTGCTTGGTGGGCCATGAACGCATTATACAAATTTTATAGATGAGGAAACTGAGGGTCTGAGAAGAATGAAGTGACTTGCCCACAGTACTCAGGTAAGTAAATGTTGAAACCAGGATTTGGCCCCTGTTCTCTTTTATCCTAAGTCCAGTCCTCTTTCCTCTCTATCATGCTGCCCAAAAGAGCTTACCTTGGGGTTACTCATGGTCTGGCCTAGCTTTGGCAAGGACTTCCCCTCAGGCCAGCTGGGAAGGGCAAGAGTAGGGATGGTGTGGGTAACGGGAAGTCGCCGCCCGAACGCCTGCTGTTACTGCTTCGGAGGACACTCAGGCTACTGCTCTCAGGAAAGCAAACTGAATGCCATTCTGGGGAAGTAGCCATCCCCTACCCCCTGTTTTTTTTTTTTTTTAATTTGTACAGAAAATGTATTGTTATGATTTTGAAGCACTCTTGTATTGCTTTAGACTACAAGTCCCTACGATTGTTTGGTCCCTAACACATCATGGTGCATAGCAGTGAAATACAATGCACGGTACTAGCCCCCGGCATGTTGCAGAGCCAGACAGAAAATAATCTAGGAGGGCTTTTTCCTTCTGCCTGCCTACCCTCCTGCTGTTTTCTGTCCTTTCTGTAGAATATCACAGGAAATTGGTTCCCTGATTTGCTGTGGTTGACACTCCATTGTCCAATAGTTTAAAGTTCATGTAATAAGATAATAAATAGAAATAATATATATGGGAAAGGCTGTGAAAAGTCAGGCACACTGATAATACACTGTTGGTGGAGCTGTGAATTGATCCAGCCATTCTGGAAAGCACCCCGGATGTTACAAGGTAAGGTTGGGGAGATAAACTGTGGATGGTTGCTAATGTCAGCATTTTGAAGGAGGTGGGATGAGAGTCATTGAGAAGTGGAAGTGACTTAAAAAAAAGGAACATTAAAAAAATTTTAAAAGAAAGAAAACAACTTAGAACTATCAGAAATGTATTAAACTGTTTATACATTTTAGCCTGGTAATCCTATTACTAGAGATATACCCCAAGGAGGCCAAGGGTAGACAGAAAGATCACACACACATACATACATACACACACACACACACACACACACACACACACACACACACATATATATGCACACACATACATATATAAAATCAGCAAATATTAGAAAGTTTCACTATTGATTGGGAAATGGCTCACGAGACTGTGGTATATGAAAAAATGGAATATTATCACACCAAAGGAACAATGAATATGAAGCATTCAAAGAAACTTGGGGATACTTAATATGAACTTCTACAGTGTGAACAATAAATAAACATGAAGATCATGATAATGAGAGAGGAAAATCCAACATCAGGACATAGATAATTGCAATAGTCATCTTTGACTCGAGAGGACCAATGATAAAATACACACCCCTTCTTTTGATAGAAAGATGGATAGCTATAGGTAAGGAATGGGATCTAATATATTCTGTCAGACATGGTCAATGTGTTTATTTGTTGGCTTATCTGTACTTCTTTGTTATAAGAAGGTTCTGTTCTAGAGCAAAGAGAAGTTAATCGGAAAGTGAGTACTGTTTTAAAAAAGCATCAGTAACTGGAAAATAATAAAATACTTTTATAATAAAAAAAAGCATCGATCAAATATTTTTTGAAAGTTCATGAAGTGTGGGGCTCTTTGGTTATCAGAAGGTTTCTCTTGCAACTCTCTAGCCCCCAGGTGTACCGGGATTTTGTGGTTCCCCAGACTGGGGCAAATCCCTTTGTTCAGTGGAATAAGGCCAGGTACTTTACCCATTTCTTCACAGCCCCAAGGTGTCCCATGACTGGGGCAAACCCCCTTATTCAGTGGAATAAGGCTAGGTACTTCACCTTCTTCTTCCCAGCCCAGAGGTGTCCAGGGGTTGTGTGGCTCCCCAGACTGGGGCAAGTCCCCTTGTTCAGTGGAAGAAGCCTAGGTGTTTCACCTATTTCTTCCTAGAATTTGGACAAAAAGAAAAACTGGGTTTGAACTCACTCTACCACTAACATGCTGGGTGATATTGGCCAAATCACTTGACCTCTCTCTGGTCTCTGTTTCCTCCTCTTCCTCCATGAAAAGAAGGGGTTGGATTAGATGTTCCTGAAGTTTCCCTTCTTGATCACATAGTCTGTGAGCCCCAATTGGGCATCCACATAAGACCAGATGTACAGACTGAAAATATAATGTGATGATTGAATAAAATATTAAGTGCTCCCATTCTTAAAGGCATAATTGTAGCTCCAGGACAAAAAGTAGAATCAACTCTGAATCTGGCATGTTGACAGCCAGATGCCGGCCAAGCCTCAGTGATCGTTGCTGTTTGCACGTAGATTCCCATTGAGAAAGATAAAATGGTTTGTACTTGAAGAATATGATAAAGGGAAGAAATGTGTGGGGCTGGGGCTGAGTCTGGGGCTGAGGGTGGGGGAGAGTTATCATAACTGTACCCAGAAGGAAGCCCACCCTGGGGACCTATGATTTCCATCTACCTCTCTCTCAAGCCTCTTGTCTATGAAATGATGAATATATTGCTACATTAGAAATTTTTTTTAAATGTCAGGCATTTTGCAGTTGGGATAAGATCATTTACCTGTGACGTTTTCTAATTTTCTTCTTGTGTGGAAGAAAGAAGGCTGATCTGGGAATTAAGAAAGTTGATTGTGGATAAAGCACCAGCCCTGGATTCAGGAGGACCTGAGTTCAAATCCGGCCTCAGACACTTGACACTTACTAGCTGTGTGACCCTGGGCAAGTCACTTAATCCTCATTGCCCCTGAAAGAAAGAAAGAAAGAAAGAAAGAAAGAAAGAAAGAAAGAAAGAAAGAAAGAAAGAAAGAAAGAAAGAAAGAAAGAAAGAAAGGAAGGAAGGAAGGAAGGAAGGAAGGAAGGAAGGAAGGAAGGAAGGAAGGAAGAAAGCTTATTTCTAGTCCTGGCTTGTGGCTAACTAGCTGTCTAACCTTGGGCAAAGTTTGTGACCTCTTTGACTGTCCAAAGGACTAAGAATTAGGAAACCTGAGTTCTACATTTGACTGCTATTAAATGATTATGTGACCTTGGGCAAATTATTTCCCCTTGACTCAATCTCAGTTTCTGTTAAATGAGAGACTTAGACTGAATGCCCTCTAACATCCTTTCTAGCTCTGTCATGGAGAAACAGGGTCAGAAAGTACCAGGTATCTTACTCTTGGGGAAGAATTCCTCTGGAGATGAGCATAGATTAACAAATAAGGAAACTGAGGCTCAGGCAAATTAAGAGACTTACCCAAGGGTCACACAGACAATAAGTGAATCCAGATACAGTACTCTTTCCATTATATATATATATATATATATATATATATATATATATATATATGGTTGTTGGGTTTTTTTTGTGAGGCAATTGGGGTTAAGTGTCTTGCCCAGTATCACACAGCTAGTAAGTGTTAAGTGTCCCGAGGCCGGATTTGAACTCAGGTCCTCCTGACTTCAGGGCCGGTGCTCTATCCACTGCGCCACCTAGCTGCCCCCCCTCTTTCCATTATATTTTGAGTGACAACCTGGAGGAAGCACTTCCTATTATGTGAATCATACAGATATGATTTTCATCAGTAGAAATGATTAAGAGAAGATGCATGGCTATCTGCTTTGCAATCACACCCTAAGTATCATGGGATGTTTTCATCTAACTTGCAGCTGACATATGTGTTTTCTCTCCTCCAATAGAATGTGAACTCTTTGAGAGAAAGGACTGTCTCTTTTTTTGTACATAGTAAGTGTTTAATAAATGCTTATTCATTCATTCATTCATTCATAAAAACAACCAATGGTTTTGTCTGTAGAAAGTTCCTTGGGTAGAAGCACAATGAATTCTCTATGCTTTTTTCAAGTCAAAAAAGTGTCCCTTACAGCAATAGCAGCAATGGGATAGTCAGCTCATGAGTACATTTTGGAGACTGAATGGGTGGAGGAGAAAAAGGAAGCTGGAGATGAAGGAGAAAAGAAGAGGTAAATGAATTTTGCAATCGGTATCTCTTCCTGGCTCCTGCCTTTCCCCAATCTTTTCTCAAAATTCCTGTTAGTTACAAAGAATCCTGGTTTAAAAAAATTTTTTTCAAAATCCTCAGCAAAAGCAAAACTCGTCTGTAAAATGCTAGAGTTGAACTCAATGGCGTGTAATGTAGCCTCCAAATATAACCTGGTCAATCAGAATCAGAATCACATTATCCAATCCAGGCTTCTTCCTCCTTTTATGACCTCCTTATTTCATATTGCCTATTCTTATTTCATATTTCATATTGCAGGGCAGGAAGGTGGCACAGAGGGATAGAGTGTACAGTCTGGAGTCAGGAGGTCCTGAGCCTAAATCCAGCCTCTAATACTTCTAGCTGTGTGACCCTGGGCAAGTTACTTAAACCTGTTTGCCTCAGTTTCCTTATCTGTAAAATGAGCTGGAGAAGGAAATGGCAAACCACCAGCTGTGTGACCCTGGACAAGTCACTTAACCCTGTTTGTCTTAGTTTCTTCATGTATAAAATGATCTGGAGAAGGAAATGGCAAACCACTCCAGTATCTTTACCAAGAAAACCCCCAAAAGGGGTCAGAAAGAGTCAGACACAGCTGAAAAAACTAAACAACCAAAAATTTCATATTGTGGTTTGTCTTGCTCTTAGACATCACAGGGCAAGGGATCTTAATCTGAGGTCTATGAACTCAAAATGTTTTTTGATGGCTGTATTTTCATCTAATTAGTTTCTTTTGTATTCCTATTTATTTTATTTTATGCATTAAAAATATACTTCTGAGAAGGGGTCCCTTCTGTCCTCCCCAGATTGTCAAAGCAGTCAATGACCCCCAAAATATTTAGAATTTCTGTGACATAGGGAAAGCCAGACCTCTCTCTCCTAGCACCCAGTGACTTGACTACAATTAGAGCAGAATGCTAATGTGCCTGACTATAGGTACATGCACTGAGGCTGAAGGAGCAGAAGGAAATGGAGAGTATGTCCTAGCAATGCTCCATATCATCTTCTGAAAGGCAGCCATATTATAAAGGGAATAGGCTGACATCTGATTGCATTCTGATATGCACAGAAGCTATTTTGGGGATTGATGGAACTTGTACCCCAGGGGCTGGAAGCTGGAAATTCTTCCAAAATCAGGCCCACATTTGACAGTGAGATCTCCCCAAGTTACTGATGTTTTTGCCTTGGTCTTTCCTGTTCACAAAGGGGCAGGCATTTATGAGAACTTTTTGTTTTTTTTACTTTTAACTTCATTAAAATATTTTGTGCCTAATTTTATCTTCATTGTTCTTTTTTTTTTCTTTGGGGGGCAATGAGGGTTAAGTGACTCACCTCAGGTTGCACAGTTAGTAAGTGTCAAGTGTCTGAGATTTGAACTCAGGTCCTCCTGAATCCAGGGCCTTTTATCTTCATTATTGCCACAAACTATGGAGTGGCTCATACTACTTGGTCCTGGTCAAGCTTGGGGCTAACATCCAGCTCTCTTAACTCCCAAACCACTGCTCTTTTGCACCATTTATCCTGTACTGCTTCCCCAATAATGTTCTAGGAAAAGACAAAGGGAAAGGAAAGGGATGTCACATTCAGCATTTTTGTGAGAAATCATTGTGTTCTTTTGCCAGTTTTGTCTTGGAGATGGACCCATGTCAGGTCCTCGAAAAAGGAAGATATATGTTAACCTTCTATAAAGAATTAATTGAGGGGCAGCTAGGTGGTACAGTGGACAAGGCACTAGCCTTGGATTCAGGAGGACCTGAGTTCAAACCCAGCCTCAGACACTTACTAGCTGTGTGATCCTGGGCAAGTCACTTAAACCCCATTTCCCTGCAAAAACAAAACAAAACAAAACAAAACAAAAAACCCAAACCTTTAGAACAATGGTATGGGAGAGTTTATCTTTCCCCCTGAGCAAATATTCAATATTACTGAAAGAATTACAACTAAATTTGAACTTTACTATACTACTATAATCATAGCTCGAATGGATATAAATTTTATTCTTGTTATTGTCATTATTGCAATGTGGTATTTTTTCCAAAAAAGCTGTAAAGAGAGGAAGGGATATGACTATAATAAACCACATGTTCAGAGGGATTCCAGAACAGCTCCCTCTATTGGAGATGACCTGAGTTCAGAAACAGATTTAGACCAGTCTTTAGAATCAGATCAACAGAAACTGCTCCCCCTGCAGGATGTTACAGGCCATACCTGCAGAGGAGCACAACATAAAACATATAGCCCATTCAGTCCAAAGGATCTGAGTGCATGGAAGAAACTTATACCTAGGTTTGATTAGAATCCGAAGCCAGTAATTTCATAGTTAAGGTCTATATTTAATACACATCAACCCACTTGGGCCAATGTCACTTGTCTTATGGAAAATATACTATCCCCAAGTGAAATTGCAGATATTGTTACAGCAGGAAAATCCTTAGTAGCTTCAGGTGAAGCTTCAACAGAATGGCTTCTCCAGGAGCCAAACTGGGATTATAACAATCCACAACAATTCTAAGAATTAAAAAATGCTAGGGAAATGCTACTGAAAGGAATGGAATTCTGTTCTAAGAAATCTGACAACTGGAAAAAAATTTTAAAACTCACTCAGGAGCCTAATAGATTTTGTGAAGCTGCTACGCAATTTACAAAACTGGATCCACTAGACTCAAAAGACTCCTATATTGTACGTAATACCTTTGTATATCAATCCTTGCCAGAAATCTGTAAATTTTTTATGACACAGTATCCAGGCTGGAAAGATATGGCTGTGGACAGGCTTAAAGAAATCGCCACCTATGTCTTTGAGGCAAAATGAAGACAATACAGGTAAGCAAAGCATTCTGGCACCAGCACTTCCAGGTCAGGCATTTAAAGGTCAGTACAAAACCCCTAAGGTGTGTCAGTACTGTGAAAAACAAGGACACTCATTGAGAGAATGTAGAATTAGAAAGCAAGAACTCAGGTGGGCAGTAACTGAGGGTCTGGAATATTTTTTCAGGAGAAACCAGAATAATTATGGAAATTTTTACCAGAAAGGAAACAACCAAGATAATTACAGGCCTCATTACAACCAGAATCAGTATAATTATAGACCCTATCAGGGAGGTACAGAAGGACACAATCAGAATCGGGGTAACTCTGGAATCTATCAGAGGGAGATACAGGCCTAACGGTGTCCAGGGGAGGAGTGGAAAATAAATACAGAAAGCTTTACTTTTCAAGATCCTGAATTTTTGAACCCCCTTGTACCAATCCATTCACCTACCCGGAGTAACAAACCCCATGTGACCCTCAAAGTTGGGGACATGTATTATGATTGTCTGTTAGATACAGGAGCCTCTAAATCAGTCTTAGTGCATAAACAAGACCCTGGGTGCAATGCTATTGGATCTTTAAATGTGGTAGGAGTCTCGGGTAAGGCCCAAAGAGTGGCATAATTAACCCCTTGCATGGTATCTATGGGGCCTTTAACTGTAGAACATTCATTTTTACTTATGCCCGATGCCCCTGTAAATTTATTAGGTCATGATCTCCTTCATAAACTTAGAGGAACCATATCTTGTGCTCCAGATGGGGTTGTCTCTCTGTGGTTTCCAGAGGATACTGTTCATTTATTACCAATTTTGATTGCAGACGCTCAAGGAGCAGTAGGGGATACATTCAAAATCCCCTCTGACATTCCTGAGTCCCTATAGGCTTCATCCTCTACTGAAGTGGGGCTCCTTAAATCTGCTATGTGTGTTACTATTAAAGTTAAAGGGGGGGGGCAGCTAGATGGCACAGTGGTTAAAGCGCTGGCCCTGGATTCAGGAGTACCTGAGTTCAAATCCAGCCTCAGACACTTAACACTTACTAGCTATGTGACTCTGGGCAAGTCACTTAACCCCCATTGCCCCGCAAAAAAAAAAAGGGGGGGGGACCACCTCCATCCATTCCACAGTATCCATTGTCTAAAGAAGCTATAGAAGGGATCACTCCTATAATTGAGGCTCTGAAAAGTCAGGGTATTATTGTCCCATGCCGTCATTCTCCATGTAATACTCCCATTTTGCCAGTTAAAAAACCAAAGCCTGGCCCAGATGGCAAACCTGTTTATCGTTTTGTACAAGATCTTAGAGCAATTAACAATTATGTTATTCCTAGACATGCTATAGTCCCTAATCCTGCCACCATGGTTTCTTCAATCCCATGTGAGGTTACATGCTTCACAGTGGTAGACCTCTGCTCTGCCTTTTTTTCTATACCAGTGCATGAGGACTTCCAGTATTTATTTTCTTTTACCTGGAAAAATACACAGTGGACCTGGACTAGACTCCCACAGGGATTTGTAGACAGTCCTATATTATTTTCTCAAATTTTACAACAGGACCTGGCCTCTATTACTTTTAAAGGTTCCACTTTAGTGCAGTATGTTGATGATTTACTTTTAGCCTCCCCTGATGCTGACACCTATCAAGAAGACAGCTGCCATTTATTATTAGAACTGTACAAGAGAGGCCACAAGGTCTCTAAGTCAAAGGTGCAATGGTGCTTACCTCAGGTAGAATATTTGGGCTTCATTCTGGCTGCTGGAACTCACTCTGTCTCTCCTAAGTGAGTCCATGCTATTAGACAACTCACTGCACCCCCTACTAAGAAGCAGTTAAGGGCCATTCTGGGAGCAGCTGGGTATTGCAGACAATGGATACCCTCTTTTGGTGAAATTACTGAGCCTCTTATAGCTCAAACCAAAAATTCTGTCCCAGAACCTTTACAGCTGGATTCCCAGAATCTCTCAGCTATAACAGAATTGAAGCAGGCATTGTTATCAGCACCTGCACTAGGACTCCCAGATTACAGTAAGTCTTTTACTCTTTTTGTGCATGAAGAGAAGGGAGTGGCTTCTGGGGTCCTGACTCAATAATTAGGACCTGTCCAGCATCCAATAGTTTATTATTTCAGCCAACTAGATTCTGTGGCCTCTGGGGTGCCACCCTGCCTCAGGGAGTGGCGGCTACAGCCCTTTTGGTAGAAAAAACCTCTGATTTGGTCCTAGGTAATCCTCTTACAATACAATGTCCCCATGAAGTAGAGGCCTTCTTACTACACCATAGAATACAAGCCTTTTCAGATCAAAGGCTGGATAAGTATGAAGTAACCCTGCTAGGTCATGAAAATATCACTTTAAAATGCTATACAGTCCTTAACCCAGCAACACTGCTCCCTAACTTACCACTCTTGGGGGAGCTGTTGCATGACTGTGCCTCTTTAGTTGATATGGCTGAGAAACCCTGTGATGATTTTTTGGATACACCTTTAGAGAACCCTGATATTGTCCTCTATACAGATGGTTCTTCGTTTATGAAAGATGGCACCCGTTTCACAGGACTGCTGTAGTTTCTGATTATATTATCAGGGCAGCTTCTTTACCTTCACATTTTAGTGCACAAGCTGCTAAACTTGTGGCTCTTACACAAGCCTGTAACATAGCCAAAGGGAAGAGTGCTACCATTTATACCGACTCCAGATATGCCTTTGGTGTATGCCATGCTGTAGGCATGCTTTGGCTACAGAGGGGGCTTTCTAACATCCTCTGGCAAAGCTATTGCTAATGGAGACCTTATCAAGGACCTCCTATCTGCCCTGAAACTTCCCTCTGCTCTAGCAATTGTACATTGCCCTGCCCACACAGGGAATAATGATCTTGTTTCAAAGGAGAATACACGAGCTGATTCAGCAGCTAAGCTCACTGCTTTAGAAGCCCCTGAACATGTATTTAACCTTTCACCTTCTGAGGATGTTTCTCTCCACCTAACTTATGATGATTCTGAAGTAGAAAGGTGGAAAAAGAGATTCAAGGCTAAACAGATCAATGGAGTCTGGATGTCTTCAGAGGGAAAACCACTTTCCCCCCAGAAATTCTATCACCAGGTATTCCTCTCTATCCACAAGAAAGGCCATTTTGGCACACAAAGCATTGTGGACTCAGTTAGAAGGACCTTGTTAGCACCAGGTATAACTAACACAACATCTCAAATGTGCTCGGGCTGCT
Source organism: Dromiciops gliroides (assembly GCF_019393635.1). NCBI lineage: Eukaryota > Metazoa > Chordata > Mammalia > Microbiotheria > Microbiotheriidae > Dromiciops > Dromiciops gliroides. The sequence goes on from NC_057861.1 coordinate 537,508,149, forward strand.
CCACATGTCAATCTTACAATCAACATGCCTTCCATGCTAAAGCATATGTGGGATGCCCTTTGGCATATACACCTTTTGAACATCTACATATTGACTTTATTTCTATGCCCAAAGCATGAAAATATAAATTTTGCCTTGTTATTGTTGACCAGCTCACTTGATGGGTGGAGGCTTTTCCTGTCCCACGAGCAAATGCTTGCTTTGTGGGAAAAGCTCTCCTTAAAGAGATTGTTCTCTGCCTTGGGCCACCAGCATGCATTGATTCTGATAGAGGTACACATTTTACAGATTCAATTCTCCCCCAGATTTATTCTTTCTTGGGAGTAACTCCTAGATTTCATACTCCTTACCACCCTCAAAGCTCAGGCCAAGTTGAATGTATGAATAAAGAGCTTAAGAGCATGACTGGCAAATTATGTACTGAAACCCATTTAAAATGGCCTGATGTTCTACCCTTGGCATTATCCTATCTGCTCAGTAGACCAAGAGGTGAACTCCACATATCTCCTTATGACATGCTTTTTGGTCACCCTCCTATCCAAGCTAAAACTTTTTCCCCTAGTCTATACATCACTGGTGGGAGGTGATACTTCTGTTGCTTCCTATATACAGGAACTACAAACTAGGCTACGTGAACTCCATGAAGCACGAGTTTCTGTACAAGCTGGTCCTTTAGATTTTTCCTTGCATGATTTAAGTCCTGGAGACAATGTATATATTAAGAATTTTCAGCGGACCAGTGGGACCCAGCCTGCTTGGGAGGGACCTTTTCAGGTATTATTGACAACTCCTACTGCTATTAAAATTGGAGAAAAAGAATCTTGGATTCATTGTTCCCATGTGAAGCCCATACCATTTGTGGGTAAAGTAATTTCAGATAAAACTCAACCAGCTGCTAAAGAGCAAAGAAACCGAATGGAGCCATAGGGTAATAGACAGTTCCAATTTGCAAGCATTATCACTCAGTTGCAAACCCTGAGATTCAAACTCCGTTTGGTATCAGGAAACGGAAACTGTCTTTTCAGAGCCCTTGGAAACCAGTTAGAAGGTCATTCAAGAAACCATCTCAAACGCAGACAAGAAATTGCTAATTATATGCTCAGTCATAAAGAAGACTTTGGGTCTTTTATAGAAACAGATATTCCCTTTGAAGAATATGTTGCTGATTTGAAAAAAGCTGGTACTTGTGCTGGGAATGATGCCATTGTAGCCTTTGCCAAACATAACCAACCGAATGTAATCATTCACCAGTTGAATGAATCTCTATGACAAATTTGTGGCACAGAAAAAGCCAAGGCTAAAGAACTCCATATTTTCTACCATAACAGTCATTAAGACAGCATTAGAAGAATCAATGATGATTCAGAAACCCCTGCCACTTTGGCATGCAGAGAATTGGGGAACCAGTTTAAAAATCTTAGTATACCCCAAATTCTAGCAGTATAAGCTCTTACATTTAACAAGCTTTTCCTCCTACAGGTGAAGAACTTCACCAAGAGCACATGGCTCTGTCTTCTAGAAAGGGTTATTGAACCTTATTGCTTCATTTATAAGACAATTAATGAACATATTGAGTCTCCCTGATGTTTTATTTCCTTTTGATAAATTGTTTATCATTTCATGTATCTGTTATTGTCATTGTACTAGATAGAGAATTCATGGACAAGATGATGTGGTTTACTTGTGTGTTAAGATAATGGATTTAGCAGATACTCAGGGACCTACCTGGAGATTTAAACTGATTGAATTAGATAAGGCTACTTAATGTTGACCACTTACTAGATTGTAAGCTGGTACTTACGAGTACTTAAGAAAGCATGTTTCGGGGGCAGCTAGGTGGCGCAGTGGATAAAGCACTGGCCCTGGATTCAGGAGTACCTGAGTTCAAATCTGGCCTCAGACACTTGACACTTACTATCTGTGTGAACCTGGGCAAGTCACTTAACCCCCATTGCCCGGCCAAAAAAAAAAAAAAAGAAAGCATGTTTCTCAGAAGCTGACTGCTTTGAACTTTGACCACCTTCTGGCCCAGTCAACCAATCGACTTGAGGAGCCTCCCATTTCTGGGAGGGGGAAGGAAGGAGGAAGCTGAGCCTGCGCAGGGAGCTTGCTCTCTTTGGCTACAAGACATCAGCGTGGTAGCAGGGAACTTCACAGGGGAGTTTAAGAAGGGGAGGATTTCAGGCTATAAGAAATCTGTTCTCAATCTTTCTCTTTCTTTTACTACCTTTCAGTAAACCCTTAACAAACCTAAACTCGTTTATCAGTTATTTTAGTCAGTTTCCCCAAAAAACTGGGGGACAGATTAGAACCCACATTTAGAATTTTAAATTACACACTTGCTTAATGAAGATTCTGTAATAATGTTTAAGAATATCAGTCATGGGGCAGCTAGGTGGCGCAGTGGATAGAGCACCGGCCCTGAAGTCAGGAGTACCTGAGTTCAAATCCGGCCTCAGACACTTAACACACACTTACCAGCTGTGTGACCCTGGGCAAGTCACTTAACCCCAATTGCCTCACTAAAAAACAAAACAAACAAAAAAAAAAAACCCCAAAAAAAGAATATCAGTCATTTACATTCATTTATCATTTGTATGTCATTGTGACTATGTATACTCTGGGTATGGTTTGGGATTATATGTATATTTCAAGTATATCCTAAGTTATGCAGTGTAGCACACATTTTTACCATCATATTTTCTTTGGTGAAATTAATACAAGATTTATGATTTATGGAAACTTACCATTTCAGAGACTACTTGCTCTTACAATGAGCTTGATGGAGATGGTTCAACTCCACGATGCAGGCCCTGGAGAGAATATATGTGAAACAGGAGGAGAGACAGGTACATGTAAGATACCCTGATGGAGGCTGAGAAAACAGCCAAATACATTCAGGAAGTCCATAGTTTGCTTATGAGAGTGGCTATGTAGAGCACAATTGCTGGACATAGTCCAGTTTCTTCCTCTCTCACTCCAAAAATGGTCTGGTGTCATGTTAGCCTTAACACATGCACCTGGTTTAACTTAACTTGGCGTTTTCACTCAATCTGGTGGCATGGTCAGAATCCATCCACCTGAGGCCTAGCACAATTATTAGATGTCTATGCACCACGAGATGTGGTGTAGTAACCTTTCCATAATATTTTCAGGTGTCATCATGGACAAATAACTAAATTTGGCCTTGATCCAGACATATAGTAATAAAAAGACTTAGTAATGTCATAACTGTCTCAATTTTGTATTGCATATGAATATGAGTATACTCCAAAGGGGGACTCCACTATGCTATACATATCCAGTTTAAATTTGTTTTGTATATTTTGAAGAACTTTCATTATTTAATTTGAAAATTTTTGGACAATGCTATGCTAAAGATTAATGAAAACCCAGCAGTTCCAGAGACAACCAGAATCCAGAGACAGCCAGAATCCAGACCAGAGTCCAGTTCCCCTGATGACATCTCAACCCTCCTTTGAAGACAGGATTTTAAGGACTTTAAATGGACATTTTTGTTTTTTGTTTTTCCTTCTGTTACTATATAAATCATCTGTAATATGTATTTTCCCTTTCCTATAGTTATTAGTATATTGTTTGTTAGCATTGGTGATGATATTCTGTTATTTTAATTTATTTATTTATTGTTCCATCAAGGAAACACCCCATGTTTCTTGATGAAACAAAGGGGGGAATGTAAAGAATTGTTATTTGAGGTTTTTATGACCCCATCTTTTGGCTAGAATTAAAAAAAAAACAAAAAAACCTCGGTGTGTGCACTAGCCTCTGGGACTCCCGCAAACAGCATGGTGCTCCACCCACTGATTGTAGCCATCGCTATGGTGCTGGCACCTTATGTCATCACCACTTGCTGATGCCTACATGGGCCTGGCAAAATTATAATGATTGGAAGCCCAGTGAGGGCAGTCATGTGACTCTCAGAGCAGCCAGCCAATTGGCTGGGGATGTGTGTGGTCAGCCTGGGGTCTGCTGGGAAGTTGGCATTCTAGCTTGAAGCTGGAAGGCGACAGGATGCTGCTGTGTATTCTCAGCTTATTCCTGGGCAGTGGTGTTGTTCAGGTTGTGTAATTCCCTTTCCCCATTTTATTTCCTTTCCCTTGATCCTACTGATACTGTTTGTGTTTTTTTAAGTTTGTTCTTATTAAATAAATCCTGCTTTGTTTTGAGGGAGGCTGTCTGTCTCCTTCCTTGCCCCCATATTGCAGCGAGCTGCTTAGCTAACACTCCCCAATTAAAAATTGGTCTCCACACTTCCAAGATCCCCTTAGAGATTAGGACTCCTGGGGGCAGGTAGGTGGCACAGTGGATAAAGTACTGGCCCTGGATTCAGGAGTACCTGAGTTCAAATCCAGCCTCAGACACTTGACACTTACTAGCTGTGTGACCCTTGGCAAGTCACTTAACCCTCATTGCCCCCCACCCCCAAAGAGTGAGAATAGGACTCCTGAAAGACAGAAAGATTGAAAGGTTAATCTTTCAGAGTACTGGTGGAACACTTCCATTTGAATCAGCTCAGAATGAATTGAGAGATGTAGGATAAAATTTTTCAACCTGGGAAAATTCACGTTCATCTGCTTTTAAAGCAGATTAGAGAACTAATCTTGGCTGAATCCTGCATCCAGTGACTTAGCCTGTAAATATAGCCAACCACCATTCCAGTGTGTATCTATGTTTACCCTGGATTATGATAAGATTAACTCTTATTGATATTTGTAACAATGGCTTTTCTCAACATTTCCTTGGATTTGGTAACACAAGACCTTCTAGGCATAAATAGCTCTCTGGCATCCACACAAGGGTCTTCCCTATGGACAAACTAGAACTGGATACATCAGAAGAAAAAAAAGTGACCATAAAGGAGGGAGGGAAGTTGTCCAGGAAAGAATAAGGTGGAAAGTGGGGAGGGACTCTAGAAATATTACGGAATAGACAAAGATATAGGGTCCATTCCTTCCTTCCTTCCTTCCTTCATCCATCCATCCATCCATGCATCAATCATCAGGTATCTATCTAGATGATACAGTGGTTAGAGTGCTGGCCTTGGAGTGAGGAAGATCTGAGTTTTAATGCTGCCTCAGACATTCCCTAACTGTGTAGCCCTGAGTAAGTTATTTAACCTTTCAGAGTCCCAATTTCCTCATCTGTAAAATGATAATACCAAGGGATAGTGCTTATACCTAGTCAGGCAGGTGATTATCCAATGAGATGAGAATTGCAAAGAGCTTTATAAATCCTATGTCAATGCTAGCTGTTATTGTCATTTAACATTCAACATGTATTAGCAATTTAATCTACACCAAGTGCTCAGCTAGGTTTCAGGGGATTGGTTATTGTCCTTTGTTCTTGAAGAGGACCAAAATGCCATCACTATGTTGGGCTCAAGGTTTGACTGTGGTTAGTCAAACCAATATGAGCTTGGAAGGCTCTTCTACAGGTCAGGCACAAATAGTGCATATGAACATTTGAAATGGTGATGTCTCTAAATTTGTCCATCTCATGTTTCTTTTGAGCTATTGCAACTCTATTTTGCTCATTAAGAACAGCACCTTCTTTGACGTGGGCACGCCATACTGGGTGGTCCTGTGCCAGTGTCTCCCATGCCTCATGATTGATTCCATAGTTCTTCAGAGAAACCTTGAGAATGTATCCCTATTTCTGACCTCCATGTGAGCACTTGCTTTGTGTGAGTTCTCCATAAAATAGTATTTTAGGCAAAAGTACATTTGACATTTAAACAAGGTGCCCAGCCCATTGGAGTTGCACTCTCTTCAGTAGTGTTTGAATGCTTAGCAGTTCAGCTCAAGAAAGGACTTCAGTGTCTGATACCTTATCTTGCCAGGAGATCTTCAGAATCTGGATATGAGACAACAAATGAAATTGTGCTTGCTTCAAAAGATCTTGCATTTTGGCAGCTAGGTGGCACCATAGTGCACAGAGCACTAGGCCTGGAGTCAGGAAGCCTTGAGTTCAAATCTAATGTCAGTCACTGGTTATCTGACCTTGGGGCAAGTCACTTCACCTCAGTTTGCCTCTTTCCTCATCTGTAAAATAGATATAATAATAGCACTTATCTCCCCAGGTGATTTTAAGGATCAGATGAGATGAGGAATTGCAGAAATGTTAGCTATACAACATTGTGGGATGAGCAACTATGCTAGACTTAGGCCTTCTCGGCAATACAATGCTGCAAGACAGGGGCAGCTAGGTGGCGCAGTGGATAGAGCACCAGCCCTGAAGTCAGGAGGACCTGAGTTCAAATTCCGCCTCAGACACTTAACACTTACTAGCTGTGTGACCCTAGGCAAGTCACTTAACCCCAATTGCTTCACCAAACAAACAAACAAAAAACAACAACAACAACAACAACAAATACAATGCTGAGAGACAATTCCAAAAAACTCGTGATAGAAAATGCTCCCCACATCCAGAGAAAGAACCATGGAGTCTGAATGCAGACGGAAGCATACTGTTTTCACTTTTTGTGTTGTTTTATTTTGTTTTTTCTTCTTTCCAGCGGTTTTCCCCTTTTGTTCTGATGCTTCTTTCACAACATGACTAATGTGGAAATTTGTCTAACATGATAGTACATGTATAACATATCAGATTGCTTGTTGACTTAGGGAGGGGGGAAAGGAAGGAGGGATGGAGAAAAATTTGGAACTCAAAATCTTATGGGATATGAATGTTGAAAACTCTTTACATGTAATTGGAAAAATGTGGTTAAGTTTAAAAAAGAAATGCTAGCTATAATAATAACAATAACAATTATAATTTAAATGGATTGAATGTTTATCATAATAGAACAATAATTATACTAATAAATTATTGCCATTATTATTATTCTATTGGGGGGTGTGTGTGGAGATAAAGAATATATATGGATCAGCAAATACCAAATATATAGCAGGTAAATTCCAAGTCATAAGGGTGAATGTGTTCAGGACTGTTTTTGTGTAAGAGGTAACACTTGAACTGAGCCTTGAAGGATTCTGAGGGATTTCAAGACATAGTTTTGGTTCATTTCAAACAGGGTCATGGATTTAGAACTGGAAGTAACTTTTAGATCATCTAGTCCAACTTGATTATTTTACAAAAGAGGCAACAAAGAGGTGGCTAGGTGATTTCCCTTACTACTTACACAAGTAGTAAGTGTCAAAGCCAGGATCCAAACCCAGGTTCTTAAATTTTTTTTCTCTCCAAACTCAGGCACAATGCTAATTTTAATGTTATTGTTCAGTCTTCATGACCCCATTTGGGGTTTTCTTGGCAAAGTTCCTGGAGTGGTTTGCCATTTCCTTCTCCAGCTCATTTTACAGATGAGGAAACTGAGGAAAACAGGGTTAAGTGACTTATCCATAGTCACACAGCTAGTAAGTGTCTGAGGCTGAATTTGAACTCAGGTCTTCCTAACTCTAGCCCAACACTATCCAGTATGGTACCTAGCTGTCCAATTTTTAATCTCTTAATAAATATTTGAGTGACTTTGGGGAAATAACTTCACTACTCTGGGCTTCAGTTTTCTCTTCTGTGAAAGAGGTACAATAAGCTTTGATGCAGGCCAACTCCTTTATGAATACAAAAGAGCTCTGGAAATATTGCACAGGTGAAAGGGATTGTTGTTATCATTGAGTGGGACAAGAATCTTCAGTCTCCTCTTCTTTCCAGGCTTTCTCTCTCCCCCACCCCTCCCTGCCCAGAGCTGTCTTGGTGGTTTCTGAAGCATAGCACCAGGGGGAGCTCAAGACCAAAGGGTGGCATTTTTTGAGTTAGGTGCCATAATTTCCCTGCGTATGCCTTTCCTCCACTGGTGAAGGAAGACCAGAAAGTCATATACCTCCCTCCTCTCCATTAGAAGACTCCTCACCCCCCCAGACTCAGAGTAATAGCCCAATGACTTGGGAGTGGGGCCAGAGGCTAGGCCCAAAGAGGTCAGAGATTCGAGATGACAGCAGTTTTTTCCACCCCAGCTACCTGGGTCCTAAAGGAATCTCAGACCCTTCTCTTGTTTTGTTTTGGGTTTTTTTGAGGCAATTGGGGTTAAGTGACTTGCCCAGGGTGACACAGCTAGTAAGTGTCTAATGTCTGAGGTCGGATTTGAACTCAGGTCCTCCTGACTCCAGGGCTGGTGCTCTATCCACTGCGCCACCTAGCTTCCTTTGACCCTTCTCTTGTTGAGGAGGAAGCTACTTTTTACTGGACCATGCACTTGCTAGGGCAGTCTAGGCCAGGTCTGGACTAATTAGAGAACAGTTGAGAAAGTATGTCACCTTCCCCTTCCCTGCCCTGGGAGAGCTTGCTATCTAGGTGGGGAGATAAGGAATGAGATAGCTGACAACAATACCAGATTGACGTAATGAAAGTGTTAAATTGTGTGTCTTTGGGATAAGCATCTGGGACTGAGAGATAAACTGCTGTGGTCAGGGAAGGCTACTAGAAATGGAGTGGAGGGTGGGTGGGAAGGATAACTGTGCCTTTTAACTATGCTTTGAAAACAAAAGGGAGTTGACTGATAAAAATCAGTTACCTTTTCAGTGCTATTGTAAAATATGCAGTTAGAGGGGAGCTGTTCCCCCATTTCATCTCTTGCCTCCCAAGCTTCTGCATCAGCACCATGCCTGGAATGCAAGGCCTCTTCCTCTCTTTCTCTTACAATCCAGTGTGTTGTTGTTCAATCCTGTCTAACTCTTTGTGATCCCATTTGGGGTTTTCTTGGCAAAGATACTGGAGTGGTTTGCCATTTTCTTCTCCATATAAGGCAAACAGGGTGAAGTGACTTGCCCAGGGTCACACAGCTAGTAAGTGTCAAGCGTTTGAGGCTGGATTTGAACTCAGGTCCTCCTGAATCCAGGGCCGGTGTTCTATCCACTGCAACACCTAGATGCCCCATCTTAAAGTCCCTTTTACAGTCTTTTTACAGATAAGGAAACAATGGTCCAGAGAAGTGATTTGCTCAAGATAACACAGCTTAGTAAAGTGTCTGAGGTGGGATTTGAACTCAGGTTTTCCTGGCTCCAGCTCCCAACATTCAATCCAGTACACCACCTAAACTACTTCTCCCTCCTCAGATTACTAAGTATTTACTTTTTAATTTGTTTATAGATTGTAAACTCTTGAGGACAGGGCCTGTTTTCCACTTTTTTTCTTGTCATTGTATCGCCCAAGCATTGTTGGCGTTGAATTGATAGAACAGTGGGGCAGCTAGGTGGTGCAGTGGATAGAGAACCGGTCCTAGATTCAGGAGGATCTGAGTTCAAATCCGACCTCAGACACTTGACACTTACTAGCTGTGTGACCTTGGGCTAGTCATTTAACCCCAATTGCCTCACAAAAAAAAAAAAAAAGAATTGATAGAACAGTTCTCCTTCCTTTGCTCATATTTCCCCCTGCCTTAATGGCTCATAGATTTAGAGGTGGAAAGAACCATGAAGGTCATCTCATCAACCCAGTCAATTTTATAGATGTCTAAGATGTCTTCCTTCTTCCTCTCAGGAGGACCTGAGTTCAAATCCTGTCTCAAACATTTAACTTATCATTTGACCCCAGACAAGTCACTTAAACCTCTGTCTGCCTCAGTTTCCTTATTTGTAAAATGGCTATAACAATAGCATGTATCTCCTAGGGTTGTTGTGAAGATCAAATGAAAATATTTGTAAAGTGCTTTGGGAACTTTAAAGTGCTATGTAAATATTGTTCTTTCGAAGTCTTCTCCAATCACTTATCCCACTAGCATCACTCTCAAACCCCCCCACCCTGAAATTCTATAGCTCATGAAGTCTATACACATACACGCACATGTAAAGTATACTTCTTTATGTATAGTTATCTCTTCCACATTGAGACTTTCCCCATCACAGTTCCGATATAGCACAGGCTGGCATAAGAACTTAAATGGGAAGCAGCAGATGACACAAAGCCTGGGAGCAAATACATAACCCAAATTTTACAATAAGGTACTATAAACACCCCATAATAGAAAAAGAAAAAAATTCAGACTTCTCTAATAGGAAGAGTGGGCCCCAAAACTTTCCGCAGATTTTACAGATGGAAGGGAGGAAGCCATGCCTCTAACCCTCAAGATGTGGAAGGAACAACCATATATACTTTACATATGTGTTTGTGTGTACTTTACACAGATTATACACCCATCCACAGATAGATAGTACGTAAAAGAAGACACTGTGGAATTCTTCTAATTAAAAACAAAAGAAAAAACTACATATGTATCTATGTGTATATAAACATATATGTATGTAAACATGTAAATATGAAAATGTACACACTGACACATGCCATATCTTTGGTACAGTTATTTGTGTACAGGTCTTATTTCTTTTTTTTTTTTCTTTTTTTTTTAGGTCTTATTTCTTAATGACACTGTTGGTGTAGGGATAGAAGGTGAGGAATGATTATAAAATAACAAATAGCTAAATTTATATTATACTTTATGGGCTTTTAAATTTTGTTTTTAATTGGAGGCACTTTAAGGGTTTCAAAATATGTTACTGGGCAGCTAGGTAGTACAGTGGATAGAGCATTGGCTCTAGATTCAGGAGGACCTGAGTTCAAATCCGACCTCAGACACTTTACACTTACTAGCTGTGTGACCCTAGGCAAGTCACTTAATCCCAATTGCCTCACATACAAAAACAAAAACAGAAAAACAAAAAAACAAAAAACAACAAAAAAAAATATGTTACTTATAGTATCTCATTTGCTCTTTACAAACATCCTATTTATTCCCAACATCTTTGTGTATTTCATGGTGTTTCTTTCCACATCAATTATGCCTGTATCCTTTTTGAATGGATGGTCATGGTGACCCCAGAAGTTTCCCATAAGTCCAGACTTCAGGACCTTAGAATTGAAAGTGACCTTGGAGGGGCAGCTAGGTGGCATAGTAGATAAAGCACTGGCCCTGGATTCAGGAGGACCTAAGTTCAAATCTGACCTCAGACACTTGACACTTACTAGCTGTGTGACCCTGGGCAAGTCACTTAACCCCTATTGCCCAGCAAAAAAAAAAAAAAGAAAGAAAGAAAAAAAAGAAAGTGACCTTGGAGGCCATCTAATTCAACCTGCATCTGAACAAAAATCTCTGCTATACTATTTATTTCCAGTTACCAAAGAACCAAGCTGTATTGGTCACAAAGAGCATTGCTAAGTGTTTGCAGAATCTTGTTGAGACAGATTACAGAAGAAATGTCCATCTTTCTTTTAGAGGGCCATGAGATATGTTATGGTAGTATATGATTTTTGGAGAGAGTTCCCAGCCTGGAGTCAGAAAGTTGTCATACTCTCTCATCTGTTCTCTAATTAGTCCAGACCTGACCTAGTAAGTTGTATAGAGGTTTGGAAATACATATGTCTATATATGGATAGAGTGCCCAGTCTGGAATAAGGAAGACTCACCTTCCAGCTCAATCTGGCTTCAGACATGTACTAACCATGTGACCCTGGGCAAGTCACTTCACCCAATTTGCCTCAGTTTCCTCATGTGTAAAATGAACTGGAGAAAGAATGGCCACATCTCTGTGTCTTTCTCTCTATTCCCTCTGGCCTAGATGGCCAAGGACAAGTCTGCTTGGTCACCTCTCTGGGCCACTCCAGTGATAATTGCCAAGAAAACCCCAAGACGGATCACAAAGAGTCAGACTTGACTGAACAACAACAATAACAACAAACCTAGAGGTTGTGTAGATTTTAAACATCACATAGAGCTGGAAGAGATCTCAGAGGTCATTTAATCCAACCCCTTCATTTTACAGATAAGAAAACTGGGGCCCTGGAGGATAAATGACTTGTCCAAGGTAATAAAGTTATGTCAGGTGTGAGATCTGAACCTCTCCTTCTGACTCCAGTCAATGTTCTTCCTACTAAGTTGGGCTTCCTGCTTTGGCCATGTTATAAGTCCATCCATTGTCAGTCAAGTTGGCTACTGGGTGTGCATTCCCCTGGACTGTTGGGGACATGACCTCTGATGTGGTTACCAAGTCTTGCATTCATCTCCCATCAAAGTCTGGGGCATCTGAATCAGACAGAGCTGGTGATTCACTTTGATGTCATCTACTTCCCCACTTTTGCTGTGAGTGGTGAGAATTGTTTTAGCCCATACTTGCATCCTGGTCATGAATGACTTCATGTCTGGGGGACCAGGGCCAGTTGGGGGTGGGAGGAGGGTGGGGTGGAGAAGGGGACGTTTGGATCCTTTTTCTGTAACCAACATTGTTAAATAGACAGGGAGGCCAAACAAAGCTAAAGATCAATTATGTGGCTCCCAACAGGAAAGCAGAAACAGTGGCTTTGAGATCCAGCCATTCAAGTTGGAGCCATTCAATTTTCTTCTCCCCTTCATTTCTAGTCTTCTAGGGAAAACAACAACAAAAAAAGCTCTCTATACCCAATGCCCCCACTTCCTAACCCTTGAAATCTGGCTTCTGCCCCCACTGCTCTTCTGAAAGTGCTCTACCAAAGATCTGTAATAACCAGTTCGCCAAGTCCAGAGGTCTTTTATTTTCAGCCTTCATCTTCCTGGACAGCAATGCCGCAGTGGACACTGTTGTCTGCTCCTCTCTCCTGGATACTGTTCCTTCTTTGGCTTCTGAGACACCACACCCTTATGATTCTCCTCCCGTCTGTCTAGCTGTTCCTCTTTGGTCTCCACTGGGTTCTTGGTCCTTTTCTTAACATTTAAAGGCATACAGTGTAAGGTTCTGCCCTTGGCTCTCTTCTCCTCAACAATAATAATAACAACTAATATTTAAACAATGTCTAAAGTTTGAAGAAGCATTTTAAATATACTGTCTCCCTTGAACCTAACAACCCTGTGAGATAAGTGCTGCAGATATTATCACCATTTCACAAATAAGGAAACTGAGGCTCAGATAGTTCCAGTGATTTGCTCAAGGCTACCCGGCTAATGAGTGTCTGGGGGTAGCTAGGTGGTGCAGTGGATAAAGCACCAGGCCTGGATTCAGGAGGACCTGAGTTCAAATGCAGCCTCAGACACTTGACACTTACTAGCTATGTGACCCTGGGCAAATCACTTGACCCTCATTGCCCTGAAAGAAAAAACAAAAACAAAAACAATGAGTGTCTGGAGCAACATTTGAACCCACTATTACTCAACTCCATATTCATCATAATTTCTATGTTGCCTTTCTCCAAGTAAGTTCTCTCCCTTGACAATCCCATTCACTCCCACTGTGTCAGTTAAGTTTTCCCCAAAACCTGCTCTTCCTTTTGATTTGGCTATTATCACTATTTACTGAGAACATCACTTTGACTCTTCCCTCTCCCTCCCTGACCTCTTTCATCTACTTGTTTACTGAGTCCTCACCATTCCAACTCAGCAATATCTCTATGTCTTTCTCTCTATTCCCTCTGGCCTAGATGGCCAAGGACAAGTCTGCTTGGTCACCTCTCTGGGCTAATATGAGCCTCTAGCGGATCTTCCAAATTCTACTCTCTCCTCCCTGCAGTTTATCCACAGCATTGCCAAACTAAGATTCCTTATGCTTCTGCGCAAAAATTTTCAGTGAGTCCCAATTGCTCAACCCAAGTAAAGTTCAAATTCCTTCCCTTGGCATTTGAGATCTGCCATAATCTGGCCATATACTGTCTTTCCAGACTTAACTCATCTTACTCCCTTCCCCATACTTCAAGGTTTGGCCAAAATGGTCTATTCCCTACCCTGATAATAATAAAGATAGCAATGATAACAGCTAGCATTTATATGGCCCCTACTGAGTGTCAGGAGCTGTTCTAAGCACTTTACAAATATCCCATTTGTTTCCTTTGTTTGTTTGTTTGTTTGTTTGTGTGTTTGCAGGGCTATGGGGGTTAAGTGACTTGCCCAGGGTCACATAGCTAGTAAGTGTCAAGTGTCTGAAGTCAAATTTGAACTCAGGTCCTCCTGAATCCAGGGCCAGTGCTCTAACCACTGCGCCACCTAGCTGCCCCCATCCCATTTGTTTCTAACAATGACCCTGAGACCCTGCTATTATTGTCCCCATTTTACATTTGAAGAAACTGAGGCATACGGAAGTTAAGTGACTTGTCCAGGATCATATAACTAGTCATATCTGAACTCAGGTCTTCGAGATTCAAGGCCCACCATTCTATTTTCTGTACTATCTAGCTGCCCCCTTTCCCTGTTCTCTGACTTTGCTCACACCCTATGCTTGTAATGTCCACTCACTCCTTTGTTTATTGAAATTCTTTTTTGTTTGTTTGTTTGTTTTTTGTGAGGCAATTGGGGTTAAGTGAGTTGCCCAGGGTCACACAGCTAGTTAAGTGTCAGGTGTCTGAGGTCGTATTTGAACTCGGGTCCTCATGAATCCAAGGTCAGTGCTTTTTCCACTGCACCACCTAGCTGCCCCTTATTGAAATTATTTTAAGTCCAATTCACCAACTACTTTCTCCAAGTGATTTTCCCCTTTCCTTACAGAGTATAATGCCCCTTCCCCCAAACACTTTGTTTTGAACTAATACTCTGAATTTCATTCAACACTTTAGTGACATCATGTGCTCATAAAGATGAAGTATTATTGTTTTATTAATGGTTCTGTTTGTGTGGCATGTTCCCCTATGCTTCATTAGGACAAATGCCTGTCTTATCTATATTCAATAGCTCTCTGCCCCAGAAATTACGTTGAATTTGAACAGTTTTCAGGTGTATACTCTGCTTCTGATTCTTGTAGGAGAAAGAGAAAGATCACAGATTTAGAGCTAGGCGTGACCTTAGAGGTCATCTAGTCTATCTTCTCACTTTACAGATGGGGAAACCGAGGACAAGAAGTGAAGCAACTTGCCCAGGGTCACACAAGTAATAAATGTCTCAGGTGGGATCCAAACCCAGTTCTTCCTGACTTCAAGTCCAGAACTCTGTTTACTATACCATGACGCCCCTCTAATGTGTATCACATTTCTGTGAAATGAAAGGACTGGCCTGGATGATCCCCATGAGTCCTTTCAGTTCTGACATCAATGATTCTAACTCTTTGGAAGAGGGCTTGGCCAATGGTGAGGTTTCCATAACAGTTCTGGAAGAAAAAAAGGGGTAGGGTGGAGACCACTATTGCTGGTTCCTGAAGGATGAATTAATTGCTCATTTAAGAATATCCCCTATTCTTAAGATGGAAGTTACTGGGATAGAAGGTTGAGGAATTATGAGGAATAGATACCTAAGTCTTGCAAGGTATCCCCCATAAAGTGGGTGGGGATAGTGGAGTAAAAAATAACAACAAGCCTTTATTGAGCTCTTAATGTGCAAGGTTCCTCCTCCTCCTCAATGTAGAGGTGGAGAACTGAAGAGAGCACTGGGTCTGGAGTCAGGAAGACTCATCTTCTTCTTGAGTTCAACTCTGGTCTCAGACACTTAGTAGTCATGTGACCCTGGACAAATCTCAACCCAGTTTGCCTCAGTTTCCTTACTTGTAAAATGCACTGGAGAAAGAAATGGCAAACTATTCCAGTATCTTTGCCAGGAAAGCCCCAAATGGGGGTGACAGTTGGATACGAGTAAAACAACTGAATAACAACAAGATGTGCAAGGCACTTTGGTAGGTGGATATGAAGAGAAAAAAACAAACATTCTTTGCTCTCAAAGAGCTTACAGATATGGAGACAGATAAGTAAATACCTAAAATAATTTAAAGTAAAACAAAAACTGACTACTAGAAAAGGAAATATATGGATAAGAGCAAGGAGAATTGGATCCTGAGTCTGGGGTCCTGGGTTCTAGTCCCAGCTCTGTCATTATACAGCTGTGTGACCTTGAGCACTCTGGAACTCAGTTCCCTTGGCTATCTTGGTCACTAAAACATGAGCCTCTTAATATTAGATTCATGAGTTTATGCCCCGGATTCAACAAATATTTATTAGCATTAAATTTTTCTTCCAAAGTCTAGCACTTGACTTGCACATAGTAGATACCTAGCAAATGTGTGTTGAATTAAATTGAATTTCTCATCTGTAAAATGAAAGACTAAGACTAGGTGGTCTCCCAGGTTCCTTGGCTCTAACATTGGATGGACTGTATTTGTGGACTTAGAGACCAGGACCTCTTCACTACACACAAAATGCAGAAGCCTCAAATACTGATGGCCAAGAGTGGCTTATTGCTTTAAGAATAACACATTGCATTGATCAAAGCAGATGTTCAATAACAGTTTCTTGAATGAATGGATGAAGAAATAAATGAATGAAGAAAACACCACTCTTTGGACCAACTCACTTATAGCTCAGGGAAGTTCATGGCCTCGGCTGGGAGTTAAACAAACAACAAAACCAAGGAGAGAAATCCTGGCTTGTATCTGTCCACCTAATTTTCCACCTGCATCATGATGACAATGATCTTGTCCATTGTTTCCCAATCTTTTTCAATCTGTGATATACCAATGAACTTGCTGGGACACAAGCGAGGAGCCAAGGAAATTCCATTATCTAATTATCCACAGGTCCATCTACCCATCCTTCCATCCATCCATCCATCCATCCATCCATCCATCCATCCATCCATCCATCTATCTATCCACCCATAGAACCAGTATGCATGTAGAAAAATGGTTCAGAAGTGGAATGTGCTATCTTGGGATGTGGGACCTTACTTGCAACCTCACTGGTGGTCTTTAAGCAGAGACCAGATGACTGCTTGTCAAATATGTTTATAGTGGTGATTTTTTGAGTGTACAGGTTAGATTAGATGCTGTTGATGACCCTTCCAACTCAAATTCTGTGATTCCTTGTGATTCTGTGAAAGGACATGGTCTGGGAGTCAAAAGACTGTCTTTTAAAAAAAACATTTCTTTTTTTTTAATTATAAAAGTATTTTATTATTTTCCAGTTACATGTAGAGATAGTTTTCAACATTTGTTTTTATAAGATTTCTAGTTTCAAATTTTTCTCCCTCACTCCCTCCCCTCCCCGAGACTGCAAGTTATCTGATATAGGTTATGTATATACAATCACATTAAACAAATTTCTGCATTACAAAAGACTCTTTTTTTTCTTTTTTTCTTTTTGGTGAGACAATTGGGGTTGTGTGACTTGCCTAGGGTCACACAGCTAGTAAGTGTCAAGGGTCTGAGGCCAGATATGAACTCAGGTCCTCCTGAATCCAGGGCAGGTGCTCTATCCACCTCACCACCTAGCTGTCCCAGACTGTCTTTTTTTTAGCAATGATTCTGACACAAACTAGCTGTGTGACCATGGACCAGTTGCTGTGCTTCTCTGGGATTTGATCCCTTCATCTGGAAAGTGGGAACAACCATACCTTCCCTGCTTATTTTGCAGGATTCTTGTGAGATTGTGGGTCTGAAAGAGCTTGATAGAATATATATATATATATATATATATATATATATATATATATATATATATATATCCCACCCTTAAAGGACAGAATTGCCCTCAGTCTTCAGTTCAAGATGAGTGGGCTTTGCCTGAGAAAACCGTTTTTTTCCCAAGGTTTACCTCTCATTTATTTTAGAATCATTATAAGATGAGCAATAAAGGGGAGTGCCAGCCAAAAGTGATTTTCCTGTGGGATGATCTCTTTTGCTAACTACTTCAAAGCATTGTTGTAAGGAAAGCAAAATGCAAAGTGATTATATAAATGTGAGCTATTACTATTCCCATGATTGCTGTCTTTAATAATAATAATACTAATGAACAATAGGACTTGACTAGGGTTACACATTCAGTACCTGTCAGCGATGGGACCTGAACACAGGTCTTCCTTCCTTCAAAGTCCAGCTCATGTCACCTTCTACAAAAGGCCTTTCCTGATTCTTACCAGCTGCTAATGACTCTTTTGTTGTTGTTCAGTCGTTTCAGTCATGTCTGACTTTTGGTGATTCTATTTTGGGGTTTTCTTGGCAGAGATACTGGAATGGTTTGCCATTTCCTGATTTTACAAATGAGGAAACTGAGGCAAACAAGGTTCAGTCCCTTGCCTAAGGTTACACAGCTAGTAAGTGTCTGAGGCTGGATTTGAACTCAGGTCTTCCGGACTTGAGTCCCACTGCTTTAACCACTGCACCACCTAGCTACCCATTAATGATTCCTACTACCCCCAAATTGCCTTGTATTTACTCTGTATATATTTTGTTTTGATTCACAGGTACATGTTTACCTCCTTATCTCTTTAAAATGAAACCTCCTTGAGAGCAGGGGATTTCATTCTTATCTTTGTATCCCTACTGTGTAATAGAGCATAGTGTATATTGTAGGCATCTAATAAATGCTTTCTGATTGGTTGGTGGACTCCATCTCTCTCTTCTCTAAAACTTTCAAGAAGAGTCTTTTGAAATGGGGCCTACCCTGCAAAAAAAGGAAGTTGGGGAGGGGGGAGGGTTTGCTGGGTAGAAAATGAGAATTCAGATCCCCAAAGTTGGTTATTTTGGTCGAGATCACTTGGCTTGGCTGTTTGCGCCAGCAAAATGACCTTGGAAATGACAAATTCCCATTTTGCTTTTTATTCTGTGGATTCAGTCAAAAAGGCTGTAGATATAGATCCCAGCAACTGACAAAATCCAATTTCTCATCATTGTAGGCTTCATACATGCTCTGCCAGTGAATATGCATGTTGGAGAACCTAATGTCCCAAGGGGAAAAAAAGAGTCCTTTTGCAACTGTTCAAGTCACGCATACCTATGACCTGGCTTCTGTCTCCCCACTTCCCCCTCCCCCTATAAGACACATACTTTTGCTATGCTTTGCTGGCTTGGAGAAAGTTTAATCAATAACCATTTATCATGGTATCCTAGAGGCAGGGGAATGGACTAGTGATTATCTGAAATATCAGCAAACATTAGACCAAGAAAGGCTATATTAGATATATATATATAGCTAATATCCCTTCTTTGACGAGGTAAGATTACAAGAAGGAAGGAAATAATTATTAAGTGCCCGCTCTGTGCTTGGAGTTTTACAAATACTATTCCATTTGTTCCTCACAACGACCCTGGGAGGTAGGTGCGATTATAGTCCCTTTTTTTACATTTGAGAAAATTGAGGCAGAGAGCAGTGAAATGACTTGCCCAGGATCACACAGCTAGTAAATGTCTGAGATGGGATTTGAATTCAGATAAGTATTCTGGGTCTAACACTCTATTCCCCATGTGACCTGGCTGCCTTAGGCCTGGAGAAGAGGAGGAGGGACTTGCCCATCTCTTGATTCCCTATCTCATTCTCTTTCTGTGTTATGATGTCTTCTTTTTTGAACCCCCTTCCAAAATGTGGAGGTTTTCCCATTATTAGCCAGAAATGTTCTTGTACCAGAGTACATACAGATCTTCACAGCAACAGACTTAGAACTGGAAGGGACCCTAGAGGTAATTTCATTCAACCCTTTAATTTGACAAATAAGGAAACAGAGGCCCAGAGAAGTTAAGAACTTGTCCATAGGTAGTAAGTGGAAGCACTAGGATTTGAACACAGGTCCTCACTCTTTTTTTTTTTTTAAGTCCTCACTCTAAACACAATGTTCTACTCTTCCCTGAAATGGGCCTCTGTTCCTTTTTTTTTTTAATTAAAAATTTTTTTGACCTCATTCTTTGCAATCAAGTGGCTCCCCCTAACCCCACCAATGTTTTTCTGTTCCTCCTTGCAATAATAATGAAAAAAGATACAGCCACCTTTGTTTTCAGAATAGCTCATTCCCTAGTTTAATTCCACAGCCTCTGTTTCCTGAATCTGTTTTTATCTCTGACAGCTATTGGCATCCTCTGGTTCCTTTCTGGAACATGATTATCTTGCAGTTTCCCCTTTAGTCTTCTAACTGCACTGCTCACATCAGAGAATCCAAGGTGAGCTAAATTCAGCTAGGAAACCAAAGGCTTTTCCTGATTGGTCCCCAGGGTGGCACAGGTAGCCAGATGGTGGGTAAACAGGTGAATTGGGAATCATTAGGTATTATTTTCGAAGGAAACATTTGGGGGCCGTTTTTCCCCACATAAAAACCAAACCAAACTGAACACTCAAGGCCCAGTATATTCATCTGTAAAACAGGAAATAAGTATGTTCACATTCACATTTATAAAGTTATGTGTGTGTTGAAGGGCGGTGCTTTGAAAGTCTTAGGGCCCAATGAAAAATGAGTTGTTGTTATTCTCCCTTTGTTTTGCTTGTGACATTGAAATTTTTGTTGATTAAATTGAGAAAGAACTAAGGATTTTTTTTTTTTTGGTGAGGCAATTGGGGTTAAGTGACTTGCCCAGGGTCACACAGCTAGTAAGTGTTAAGTGTCTGAGGCCGGATTTAAACTTAGGTCCTCCTGAATCCAGGGCCAGTGCTCTATCCACTGTGCCAACTAGCTGCCCCAGAACTAAGGATTTTAAGTGCTTACAATGTGTGAATCCCAAAACACTAAGATTAACAATACCCATTTGTCTCCCTGTAGAATCCCACAATCTTCCTTGTGACTTTATTAAAATGCTTTGATTCTGTGCTTCCCTGTGTTTGGAGTACTTCCTGTGTAGAATCTCTCTATCTACCTAAGGATATATACACAGCTTAGTTATAATGGAGTTATAATGTGACTTGCCCATGGACACAGCCATGAGTGGGTCACCAGCCCAGGTCTTCCTGACTTCAAGACAGGTCCTCTCCAACTCTTCTTCCTAACTTCCAACTCCAAGACTCTCTCTATGTTCTACCACATTGCCCCTCTTCCTAGGAAAAGTAAATGGAATTGATTAAAATGGAATGATGCTCGGGGCAGCTAGGTGGCGCAGTGGACAGAGCACTGGCCCTGGATTCAGGAGGACCTGAGTTCAAATCCAAACTCAGACACTTAACACTTACTAGCTGTGTGACCCTGGGAAAGTCATTTAACCCCAATTACCTCACCAAAAAAAAAAAAAGGAATCATGCTAATGTTTACAGACCTTCATAATAAGAATTGTTCTAGTTATAATAATAAAAACAACTATTCAAGGGTGAAAATTTTCTCATTTGGGAAATTTGGCAAACATACACACAGTCTAAAAAAAAGAGCTGAGTTCTCAGCTGCCCCTTGGACAAAGCCTCCACACTGCCCTCTAATGTTCTATCTAGTCCCAGTATAGTTGGGGATGGAGGGGAAATGAAGGGAGTTGGGGCGGGGGGAAGGAGAGCCTCTTAGGAGTTCCAGGGAAGGCTAATAAAAGGAAAACTAGGGGGTACCCATCAATTGGGGAATGGCTGAATAAGCTATAGTATATGATTGTGATGGAATACTACTGGGCTGTAAGAAATGATGAGCAGGTTGTTTTTAGGAAAACCATGGAAAGATTTACGCGAAACAATGGAGATAAAACAGGCAGAATGAAGAGAACAATGCATAGAGTAACAGCAATATTGTTCAGAGTAAATGTGAATGACTAAGCTATTTTGAGTAATATGTACATTAAGATAAACTACTAAGGACCAATGAAGGAAAGTGCTATTCACTTGCAGAGAAAGAATTGATATCTAGAAGCATGTATTGTATGGTTCTACATACATGTCTATGTCAAATGTTGGCCTTCTCTACAGTGGGGGTGAGAGGGAGGGAGGAAGACAATTTGGAATTCAAAATGGAGATAAGAAAAAATTTTTAAATAAATAAAAGGAATGCACAAAGCATAATCGATTTTGATTTCAACTGGCCTAAAGTTTTTGGTATGCCCTGGTAAGATCTAGGGCAGTACGTGGGAATGATTAAGAAAAAACACTGCTCTCCACCCCCACGTCCCCCATCCCCATGAATGTTTGAAAATAGAAAACAGGGAGGATGTGTGAGAGCAGCAAGACTATGCCCTACTGGGAGGAAAGGAAGGGTCAGTGCTAAGACCTCTGCTATATTTATTCTGAATAAATGACCTAAAAGAGAAAAAGCAAAACAGTTATCCTCTAGCATGCTGATGGTACCACACCAAAAGAATGGTGAACAAATACATCCAAACACAGAACAAACAACCTTCTCAGAGATTTAATAGCTGAAATAAAAGTTCAGAGGAATGACCCTTTCCCTTTTAGATGCTCACATATTGAAGTATAAAGCTTGATGGAGAGTAAAGAGCCCAGGATTTGTTGTTGTTGAGTTGTTTTTCAGTGGTGTCTGACTCTTTGAGACCCCATTTGGGGTTTTCTTGGCAGAGATCCTGGAGTGGTTTGCCATTTCCTTCTCTAGCTCATTTTACAGAAAAGGAAACTGAGGCAAACAGGGTTAAGTGACTTGCCCAGGGGCACACAGCTAGTAAGTGAAGCTCTGGATTAGAAGTCAGGAAATTTGGGTTCTGGTTCTTTATTCCAACACTGACAATTTGGTTAACCTTGTTAACCAATTTAACCTCTCTCAGCATCAATTTCTGGAGAAATCTAAAGGAGTTAATGATCCCTACTTTATAGACTCCCAGGATGATTAGGAGGATCAAATGAAATAATGAATTTTTTATGCAACAGTGGACAGGATGTAGAACTGGGCATCAGGAGACCAGCATTTGAATTCTTCCCAAGGCAGTACTGTGTGACCACAGGCAAGTAGTTTAACTTCTCTGAGACTTAGTTTCTTCATCTGTAAAATGGAAATAATTTTTTTTACTATCTACCTCAGAGGATTGTGATGAAGAAAATACTTTGTAAACCTTAAAATGCTATAGAAATGGGGCAGCTAGGTAGCACAGTGGATAAAGCACCGGCCCTGGATTCAGAAGTACCTGAGTTCAAATCTGGCCTCAGACACTTGACACTTACTGGCTGTGTGACCCTGGGCAAGTCACTTAACCCCCATTGCCCTGCAAAAAACAAACAAACAAAATGCTATAGAAATTCAAATTGGTGGTATTACTATTAGGTAGTATAGGATAGTGGAGGAAGGACTAATCTTGAAGTCAAGAAAATATGGATTCAAGTCTTTCTTCCAACACATATCAACTGAATGACCTGAGTAAGTAACTTAACCTCTCAGTACCCTAGGTAATTCTATAATTTAGCAAGGGAGTGACCATTTGCTTTGTGGTAGAGGGAGTTTCCTCACCAGGAGTTGACTAATGAAGTCACAAGTGTGAGTTAAAAAAGAAAAGAAAAGAAAGTGCTATATAAATATTAGGGATTATGCCTATTACTTGAATTCATGGCAGGAGAAGGGATGTGGCATGCAAAGAGAGGAAAAATAACCAGATCTAATGAAGGGAAATTCACTTGAAGCTTGATGCTTCCTAGACCAATCTAGAGAGTCAGGATTGGGGTTGGTTTCTCTTCCATTTGTGTCTCTGATTTAGCATCTCAGAAAGGGAGTGACCTTGGCTGATCTCCAGGAAACCTTCTGGTTGCCCCCTGGGGACTTTGTTAACAAGGGTTTTTTTGGGTGGGGCAGATTTTATCTGGAGTCCATATTTTCTACTGGGATCACAGAATACTGGGCTTTTTCATTCTGAAAAGTTATCTTGAAGGAGAAAGCTTGGTATAGGCGATGGATAAAATGTTGAACCTATAGTCAGGAAGGTTGGGTTTAAATCCTGTCTCTGACTCTGGCTGCATGACCATGGGAAAGTTTCTTCATCTTTCTGTGCCCCATCTGGTAAACAGGGGTAACAATACTTAGAATACCTGCACTACCTCAGAGGATGTTTGAGACACTCAGATGAGGTGATGTCATTGTGTGTTGCTAATTTTAAAGTTCTTTCTCTCAAATCATAGTTGGTGCTTCTCCTCCATAAAGAATCTATCCTAGGGGGCAGCTAGGTGGCACCAGCCCTGGATCAGGAGGACCTGAGTTCAAATCTGGCCTTGGACACTTGACACTTACTAGCTGTATGACTCTGGGCAAGTCACTCAACCCTCATTGCCCCCCCCCCAAAAAAAGAATCTATCCTAGACTCTACCATGTGGTGCTCGGTCCATGAAAAACTTGTAATAAATATGTGTTGAATTTAAATGAAGACCTTCTGGGAAACATTTAGTAGATTGGAACACATTTTAAATTATGTATAGTATTTTATACTTTTCAGTGCTTAAATTATATTGTCCTGTGTAGTTTAGTGCTGCTTCACAAGTACTATTTTCTGCCTTCAGGGAGCTCATAATCTTTGGGGAGATGAAATTTTACCTCTGGTAGTATTTTCCATAGTGTTAGGCACATATCAATATTTGCTTGAATGAACCACCAGGTAGAGGGGCAAGAACATACAATTTTGACTAGCATAGTTTAGGGTAACTGGACCATTTTTTCTTTCCTTTTCTTTCTTTTCTTCTCTTTCTTCTCTTTCTTTCTTTCTTTCTTTCTTTCTTTCTTTCTTTCTTTCTTTCTTTCTTTCTTTCTTTCTTTCTTTCTTTCTTTCTTTCTTTCTTTCTTTTTTGCAGGGCAATGAGGGTTAAATGACTTGTCCAGCAAGTAAGTATCAAGTGTCTGAGGTCAAATTTGAACTTAGGTCCTCCTGAATCCAAGGTTTTATCTACTGCACCACCTAGCTGCCCCACATCGGACCATTTTTATCAACAAAGCCTAGGAAAGATCAATGGTGGATGAGTTATAAATGGCTTTAATAGCTTAGATCAGACATGTCTAAAGGAGGTGTGTATGGGTAGGGAGTTTGGACCTGCCTGACCTCAATGGGTGTGGGGGTGAGGATCCATCAGTCAGAGGGTAGGAAGATAAGTTGTGTCCCACCTCTTTTCTGCAATAGCCAGTCCTGGGGCTTTTACCAACAATCACACCTACCCTTATTCTCAGCACTCCAACACTATCATCTCTACTGCACAGGCTCCCAATTTTCCTCCTTCTGGGTCCAGTGTCCTCCCTGAGGGCATTTATAACCTAAACTAACCTCTGCCCATAGAAGCTGTAGAAAATTCCTATGACATTCCCTTCTGTCCACCCAGTCACCTACCTTGTTGCTGCAACAGTAGCTCCTCAGAGGGTGGTCTCTGTGCTTGGATACAGTGGCCATTAAGTAAAAGTCTTTTCATTTTGGGTGGGAGAAAATACATTTCACAGGACTAGCCAGGCAGGGTGATAGTGATCTTCAATGCAGGTATCATTATGTTATCTTCCCCACCAGTGCTCCCCACCCCCAAACCTCTCTTCTTAACCTACATGTATTCCAAGCTTCACTCCTCCCTAGTGCACCATTATCTGTCCAGTCACCCAGGCTTTTACAACCTTAGAAATAATTTCCAGCTACTTGATTTCCTTCATCTCACATCCACATATCTCTTATCAGTCACTCAATCTCATTTTTCTTTCTCTAAAATATATGTCACATGAATGCATTGTTGGTGGAATTGTGAACTGATCTAAACATCTTGGAGAGCATTTTGGAAGTATGTACAAAAGGCAATCAAACTGTGCATACCCTTTGATCCAGCAACATACATCTACATCTACGCCTATCTGCATCTACATCTAATATATATCTACATCTAGATATGGGTTCATCATGCTCTGAGAACTGGGCCCTCATCATCCAGACTCACCACCCCCCAGGTATACTACTATACTAATAATTAGGTATATTATGCACCTTATATAAAATAAAATGAAAAATGAGATAAAGATGAAATATATATACACATGTACACACATATGTCTATATAATTTTGATAACATGCCATGTGTATGTTTTACCAATAATTAAATATACCTTGAGTTCAAATTTGGCCTTAGACACTTGATACTATATATATATATATTGGGGGTGCATACTCCAAATGTTTTTGATAGGATTGTGAGATTGAAAAAATTTGGAGGGGCAGCTAGGTGGCACAGTGGGTAAAGCACTGACCCTGGATTCAGGAGGACCTGAGTTCAAATTCGACCTCAGACACTTGACACTTACTAGCTGTGTGACCTTGGGCAAGTCACTTAACCCGCATTGCCCTGGAAAAAAAAAGAAAGAAAAAAGAAAAAATTTGGAGATCACTGATCTAGAATGTTTAACTCCTACTGTCAGACCATGGAGTCACCATTGCTCTAGGGGAGGGGGGAAGGGAAGAGGAAAAGGAATGTTTTATATGTTTCCCACCTAAAATCTGCAGTCCTGTCACCCCCAACCCTGACCACAGTTCCTTATCCTTGTTCATGTTGACTCCAAATTTCTGACTATCCCCCTCCAAACTCAACCCCCCTGTTGCTGCTTTGCTAAATAGAAGAGGATTTTGGCTGGTGGGGGTGGAAGGTAGAAGAGGGGCATTCCAGGATTAAGCCCACCTGTTCCTGGCCTGGAATCATCTTCCTTCCCCTCTTTGCCTATTGAATTCCTATTCACACTCAACAAACTCTAGCAGTTCCTTATTGTCTCCAGGATCAACTACAGAATTCCCTGTTTGGCAGGCAAAGCCCTTTGTAATCTAACTCCCTCCTACCTTTCCAGTCTTCTTATAACTTACTCCCTGATGTGCACTCTTTGATCCACTGACACTGGCCTCCTGGCTGTGCCATGAACAAGACAATCTGTCTCTCAGCTCCAGGCATTTTGTCTGGCCTGTACCCCATGCCTGGAATGCTCTCCCTCCTCCGCTCAGATTACAGACCTTCTTGGCTTCCTTTAAATCCTAACAAAAATCCCACCTTCTACAGGGAGCCTTTTCCAACCTCTTTTAATTCTAGTGTCTTTCCTCTGTTAAAAATTTCCTGTTTAAATAATAAAATACTATATTAAAATTTTTTTAATTTCCCATTTATTTCTGTATATAGATTGCTTTGTATATACTAATTTGCATGTTGTCTTCCCCAGTAGATTGTAAACCCCTTGAGGGCAGGCACTGTTTTTGGCCTCTTTTTGCATCCCCATTGTTTAGCACAGCTACAGCCACAGTGGTAGGTGCTTAATAAATATTTATTCATTGATTGAAGGTCATTGCTGAGAGAGGAGAGGGAAGGATGAGAGAAGACTTCACTGAGGAGGCAGCTTTTGGTATGGACTCTAAAGTGTGGGCTGGAATGCAACAGGAAATAGAGGAAGAGAGGTTATTTTAAGAACTGAGCAGGCACAGTTTCCCCTGGAATGCCCCATCTCTGATGTTCAAATCCCACCATAGACTCCTCTTCTGGTTACTAAAGTAACAGCATGGGGTTGGAGGGGGTGGTCAGAGCCTCTGAACAGACAAGAACAAGGATAGTAACTAACATTTCTTTAATGTTTTAAGATGGTAAAGTACTTTACATATATTATCTCCCTTTATCACCATACCCCTGGGAGGAAAGTGCTATTATTGTTCCCATTTTACAGATTATGTAATTGAGGCAAACATAAGTCAAGTGACTCATTCAGGGGTCACTTAGCTAGCTGGTAAGTGTCTAATGGGATCTGAACTCAGGTCTTCCTGACTCCAAGTCTGACACTTCATCCCTTTGAGGCCAAGGTTGGGGATGGGATAATTGGAGATTTTTGATGGTGAACATTTGAAATATTCCTATTCTTTTCTTCCTCCCCCACCCAAGGGGCAAGGATAAAATCATATGGAAAATTGTGGAATTGACGTGTTAAAAGATACCTTTTAATGAATAGGTGCTCCACTAAAAAATGCTGGCTTGAGTCAAAGGACCTGGGTTCAAACTATGGCCCTGAAAGCTTACTAGTAGTGTGATTTTGGGCAAGTCACTTAGCCACCCTAGACCTCAGTTTCTCATCTTAAAATGGCTGGGTTAGACTAGATGGTCTCTGAGACCCCATTTAAGTCTGGATCTACCATCCTAATGTCTTTCGATCTTTCCATCATCCTTTCCCCATCAGGTCTCCAGCACTCCCAGGCCCTTTACTACAACTATTTTCAAATTGGTCAGAAATCCAAGAAATAAATAAAGCAGAGAATAAGTCCACGGCCCTTGAATTTCATTTTAACTCATTTGAAAATGTCAATTCTCAGAACAGAGCCCTTCAAGTCCCAAGGGACAATTGGTCAGGGACAGGGCCAGGCAAGTTACTTTGCCAAATGAGTTCCCAAAGGAAACTGAAGGACAGGAAGTGATGCATTGGTTAAGAAAAAAGGAATTGAAAGTCCAAGTTCCAGAAGGATGAGACAGCACCAGCTTGGGTAGGACAACCCTCCTTTGGAAAGTCAGAGGGAAAGACCAAAGTTTGACATAATATGGGTGGAGTCAGTAAGTCGTTGGAGAGATGGGGAAGAAGAAGACTAAGAGTTGGGTCTAATCGCATAAATGCAGCATCTTCTCAGCCAGTGGTTCTCAAATTCAGTCTGTGAACTTCAGCAGGACCAAAGGCTTTCGGTCCACCTTCCCTGTGCTCTTAGTACAATGCTTGGTGCATAGTAGGTACTTATACACCTTGTAGTAGGTATAGTAAGTAAGTGCTTGTTCCCTTTCCCCTACCTACTAGACAGGGCTCTGGTGGGATCTAATGGAGGAATGCATAGAAAACACTTTGTAAATGTAAGGAGCCATAAAAATGAAGACTATTATCAACAAGACCTCCCCCAGACTGCATGGCAAGGATTCAGGGAGGCATCTGGTTTTTATTAAATACCATAAGTCAATTGCTCATTCTTGCCAGAATGAACTTTTTTTTTTTAATAGACAACCATCACATTATCAACATTAATTCTCTGGCAGATCACACTCTGAGAAACTTATCCTGTTCTCCAAGTTTGTAGGAGCTGAGATGGGAAGAATTAAGGTCAATGAAGAGGTCTTCTAGATTAATAGAATTAAGGGGGCAGTTAGGTGGCCCAGTGGATAAAGTACTGGCCCTGGATTCAGGAGGTCCTGAGTTCAAATTTGGCCTCAGACACTTGACATTTACTAGCTGTGTGGCCCTGGGCAAGTCATTTAACCTTCATTGCCCTGCAAAAAAAGAAAGAGAGAGAGAAAGAGAGAGAGAGAGAGAGAGAGAGAGAGAGAGAGAGAGAGAGAGAGAGAGAGAGAGAGAGAGAGAAAGAATAGTTCTGGTTTAATTTAGATTAATAGAATTATCCTTAAAGTTCAGATCTGACTATGTCACTCCCCTGCTCAATGAACTCTAGAGGCTCCTTATTACCTCTGAAATAAAATGCAAACACCTGTTTGGTATTTAAAGCCTTTGCCAAATTATTATTCTGGCCTTATTAAACATTACCACCCTTTACAGACTCTTTGTTTTTGTTCAGCTGTTTTTGACTCTGTGACCCCACTTGGGGTTTTCTTGGCAAAAATACTGCACTGGTTTACCATTTCCTTCTCATTTTACAGATGAGGAAACTGAGGCAAACAGGGTTAAGTGACTTGCCCAGGATCACACAGCTATTAATTGTGTGAGACTTGATTTGAATTCAGGAAGATGGGACTTCCTGACTCCAGGCCTGGCAATCTATCCATTTGCCACCTAGTTGCCCCTCACAGACTATATGGTCAATCTAAACCAATATTCTTGCTGGTTCTCCTCACGCTCTATAAAACATCACCTATCTCCTTGCTATCTATCTATTAATCTATCTTAAACAGGCTATACATTATGTCCAAAAACATTCTCTCCTCACCTCCCTATCTTAGAAACTTTCTTTCAAATCTCAGTTTAAACACGTTCTATGTCAATCCCTCCCAGCTGCTAGAACAAAAATTACTTGGAATAGGGGACAGCTAGGTGGCGCAGTGGATAGAGCACGGGCCCTGGATTCAGGAGGACCTGAGTTCAAATCTGACCTCAGACACATGACACTTACTAGTTGTATGACCCTGGGCAAGTCACTTAACCCTCATTGACCTACCCCCAAAAAATTACTTGGAATTAATTTTTAAATTTTGCATATGTATTGTACATGATCTATCCTGATAGAATCAATCAACTGATAACCATTTATTAAGCACCTTCTATGTGTCAGGTATTTTGCTAAGTGCTGGGGGTGCAAAAGGAGGCAGAGGACAGTCCCTGCCCTCAAGGAGCTCATAATCTAATGTAAGTTTCATGAGAGCAGCAACTAGATGATTTTTTTCCCTTTATATTCCCAGTGCCTAGCACAGAGTAAGTCCTCAATCAATGCTCATTGATTTATTGATTGAGTTGAAATAATAATATCAAACTTTTAAAAATCTTAACTAATTCATTAATTTTAGTTTTCAACATTTGTTTAGATAAGATTTCCAATTTCCAATTTTTCTCCCTCCCTCCCCTCCCTTCCCCCTCCCCTAGACAGCAGGCAATCTAACATCAAACTTATATGACAGTGTTAGGGTTACAGAATCTCAGAGTTGAAAGCAACCACAAAAGACTTCCCAATCCAACCCATTCCTGAACATGAGTATCTTCCATAATATCATTGTCAAGTGGCTATCTGGTCTCTGCTTGGAGATGTCTGGGGGAGGAGAAACTCGTCACTTCCCAAGGCAGCCCCTTTCACTTCTGGATGTTTCAGTTATGAGGAAGTTTCTTTCCTGCCAAAAAGCCAGATTTGCCTCTTTGCAACACCCACCTACCTCTCCTAGTTCTGCCCTTTGGAGCCAAGCAGAACAAATGGAATATGTCTTCCGTGTGATACCCTTTCAAGACCTCCATTTCTTCAAGGCACCCACTGAATTTAGGAATCCCTGCCAATAGCATCTTTGACAGATGGTTATCCAACTGCCTACTGGATATGTCCAACAATTCAACAACAACTCAGGTTTAAGAGTGCCTTAAGATTTAAAAACAGTCCTTTACAATAGTCCTATGAGGTAGATAGTCCCTCAAGTTTATTATGATCATTTTACAGATGGGACACTGGTTATCTCTGCTGGCCTCATGGGATAGGACCAGAGGTTCCCTAACATAGCTTCTTTCCTCCCACATACAACATGGGGAGATTACCGAAAAAGAGACAAAACTGTACCTGGGGCCTTATTGGCCTGAGTGACTTGAGCTTCCTTCCCATCCTTGCCATCACAGGACAGGTCTCAGACAAAGCTATTCTTGGGACCTGATCATCCCTGGCTTCCTTGGTGCAGCTTCCTGGTCATCTTTTTGTTGTTCAGTCATTTTTCAGTCCTGTCCGACTCTTCATGACACCATTTGGGGTTTTCTTGGCAGAGATATTGGTCCTTCCCCAGCTTATGTTACAGATGAGAAAATTAAGGCAAACAGGGTTAAGTGACTTGCCGAGGGTCCCACAGGTAGTGAGTATCTGAAGCTGGATTCGAACGAAGAAAGATGAGTTTTCCTTAACCAGGCCCAACACTCTATCCACTGGACCACATAGCTGCCCTCCTGGTCATCTAAGGTTATTAAAAAGTCCCAGGGGGGCAGCTAGGTGGCACAGTAGATAAAGCACCTGCCCTGGATTCAGGAGGACCTGAGTTCAAATCTAAGACACTTGACACTTACTAGCTGTGTGACCCTGGGCAAGTCACCTAACCCTCATCGCTCCCCCCAAAAAAAGTCCCAGCTACATAGAATCTAGGCTCCTTGGACCTGGTGGTATTTATCCTACCCTAACCTCTCTGGTCTTTCATCTCCAACTGCCTTTCTGACATATCAAACTGAATGTCTAGTAGACATCTTAAACTCAGTATGTCCAAAATTGAACTAATTCTCTTTCTCCATTATGCTTCCCGACTCCAAACTCCCCTTTTCCTATTGAGGGCTCCACCATCTTTGTAGTCCTCCAGGCTCTAAACGTAGATGTCATCCCCAACTCTTCACTATCTCTCTCCTTCTAGCTCCCATTATCTAATCTGTTCCCAAGGTTTGTCACTTTCACCTACGCGACATCTCTTGAATATACCCTCTCCTCTTACACTACCACCACCACAGGGCAGGTCCTCATCATCTTACATTTGGACTCCTGCAGTGGCCTGCTGCCTCTTGTCTCTTCCCCACTCCAGTCCAATTCTCCATTCATCCACTAAAATGATTTTCCTAGGGTGGAGGTCAAACCATGTTATCCCCCGACTCAATAAATTCCAGTGGCTCTCTATCACCTCTGGGATCAAATAGAAACTTTTTTGTTTGGTGTTCAAAGCCCCTCCTGACCTAGCTCCCCACTTCCTCCTTTTCTAGTTGTCTTATACTTTATTCCCGGCTATGTGTTCTTTGATCCAGTGTCTTCCTCAACCACATTTGACATCTTAATTGTCTGACTTCTGTACTGAATATGGTAATAGCAATAAATGCTGAGCTCAGTTCCATTTTTGCATTTTCTCTTCTTTTTCTTTATATTACCAAAGTCACTGCTATTTTACTTTGTCAGTTAATACAAATTTATTAATTGCTCACTAAGTGCCAAGCATTGTGCTAAATTGGAGTTATACAAAGAAAGACAAACAGTTCTTGGCCCTTGAAAAGCTCACATTTTAATGGGAAAGATAATATGTAAATAACTAAGTACATACAAGATATGTATATAGATAGAATATGCATATTTATTCACATGCATACATATATAGACAGATTCCCATAGGAAATCTGTGTACATACATGTGCATGATGCATTTCCAGTATGTATAGGTGTATGTACACATGCACACATGTGATCTATATAGACACACATGGGATCTATATATAGATTGTGTGTATATCTATATACATACACATGCACACATTCATATATGTAGATATATACATATACTGAGATTTTTATCTCTATCTCTATCTAAGGTAGATGGAAAGTAATCTCAGAGGAAGGTATCAACTGTTGGAACAAGCAGGACAAGCTTCCTGAAGAAGGTGTGAATTGGGCAGCTAGGTGGCACAGTGGATAAAGCACTAGCTCTGGATTCAGGAGGACCTGAGTTCAAATCTGGCCTCAGACACTTAACACTTACTAGCTGTGTGACCCTGGGCAAGTCACTTAACCCTAATTGCCCCCCCCCCAAATGTAACTAGAAGGTATAAATTGAATTAAGTGTTGAAGGAAGTCAGAGCATATAAGAGGTATGAGTAAAGAGGGAAAGTATTCTCCCTCATCACTCGTGGGAGATAACCAGGACAAAGGAAAAAAAAAATGGGGAATGGAGTGTTGTTGAAGGAACAGCAAATAGTCAAGAGCATTAGCTCTACCATTATTGATAGCTGATGTTTGCTGTGCCTCGACCCTTTCCTTAGAGCCAACATGGCATTTCCATCCCATCTGCCCTCATTCCATAAGTCAGTATAATCTATCCCATCCCCAGCACATAAGAAGTGTAGTCACAATCTTGGCATATGCTTTGGAATGGCTATCTAATCCCTCAGATAGACCATCAAATTCAGTATCAAAAAGTGATTATTCTCAGGGGCAACTAGGTGGCGCAGTACTGGCCCGGGAGTCAGGAGGACCTGAGTTCAAATGTGACCTCAGACACTTAACACTTACTAGCTGTGTGACCCTAGGCAAGTCACTTAACCCCAATTGCCTCACCAAAAATAAAAAATTTTGGGGCAGTTAGGTGGTGCAGTGGATAGAGCACCGGCCCTGGAGTCAGGAGGACCTGAGTTCAAATCCGGCCTCAGACACTTGACACTTACTAGCTGTGTGACCCTGGGCAAGTCACTTAACCCCAATTGCCTCACTAAAAAAATAAATAAATAAAATAAAAAATTTTTTTTAAAAAGTGATTATTCCCAGCACTGGACAAGCGTGGTCACATAGGCAACCCAAAATAGAATGAATGAGCCATTCTTCTTCTTTTTTTTTTTTAATTTGAGAATGTACTATATTATTTGAGAATGGTGGTAAGGCAAGCAAGCAATATTATTGGTATTAGCTCAAGGCAAACTTATTTAGATCAAGAAAATGTGCTTATATTCTCTGATGCCAACTGACAACTGGTGAGGGGGTCCTGAAATATAGTAGGTACTAAGAAAAAAATGGATGAACAGGTCACAATTTTTCCATAAATGATCCATAAGGTAAAGGACACAAAGACAGGCAACAATGAATTGACCCTCTACTCTTTAAGTTTAAGAGGTTGGAGAGAATGGAGCCAAGAGATACAGCTTAAGCAGAATAGATGCTGATTCTGTGAAATCAGGATGGTCAGTGAATATAGGAAAAGATGCCAAAGTCTTGGAAGGACACAACTGGGGGGGGGGGGAGGAAGCCCAGGGTCAGCCTGCTTTCACTCACCCTCTGGAAGATTTTCAAAACATACATTAGGGATGTTTGGCCCTTGTGGGCTGAATGATATCTCCTGTCTACCTCTTTTGTGAGGGGGCCAAGCTTTGAAGAAGTTTAGGGTAACCAAGTGGCAGCTGACAAAGATGCATTTTAGGTGATGGGGGAGGGGGAAGGAGAAGGTCAGAATAGGGGAGGGGGCTTGATGGGAAGTGATTACTAGAAGAGGAGTCAATTTTCGTCTGAGCCTTGCCTAAGGCAGAATCTCTGTGTGTTATATATTCATTTTCTTTTTTTTTTTGGTGAGGCAATGAGGGTTAAGTGACTTGCCCAGGGTCACACAGCTAGTAAGTGTCAAGTGTCTGAGGTCGGATTTGAACTCAGGTCCTCCTGATTCCAGGGCCAGTGCTTTATCCACTGTGCTACCTAGCTGCCCCCTCAGGTATACTTCTAATCCAATGTTAATCATGCATCATAATTGGAAGGCCACAAGATCCAGAAATCTACTTGATCAGCCAATACTTCATCTTCCTGCCAAATAGAAAGACAAAGAAGGCAAGAACCATTCCAATTTTCAGTATAAGTTCACTCGCCAAACATTATCCTGAAAAACAGTGGAGAGAAAAATAGCCTGCAGAAAACTTGGTGTGAGAATCAAAAAATGTTACATCATCTCAAGAACATTTATAGATGAAATGGAAAGCTCAACAAACAGATCTGGAATGGAACAGTGCTGCTCATGTTTCTCTAATGATCTATTCTTCTTATTTATTACAGCCAGTAGAATGACTATGTTTAGGAAACTAAAAGCTCAGTATTTGAGGTGGTATACTTTTTTATTCTGTTGCATTATTTTTTATTGTTTTGGGTCAAATGAGTTCCAAAGTTCAGAGGGATCTTGTAAAGTGGCAGCCAAGGTTGCTTTTTTAATGTGGTAATGAATTGTAGAAGAAAGAACACTGGACTTGTAGCCAAGAGATTTGGGTTCAAATCCTATATAACCTTGGGCAAGTCATGGATTTGCTCTTACTTGGACTACCTATTTTACAGCACAAGGTTTGATTTTTGGTTGTTTCTTTCTTTGTTTGGTGGGGCAATGAGGATTAAGTAACTTGCCCAAGGTTACACAGCTAGTAAGTGTCAAGTGTCTGAGGCTGGATTTGAACTCAGGTCCTCCTGAATCCAGGACCCGTGCTTTTTCTACTGCGCCACCTAGCTGTCCCCTGGACTACCTATTTTATAGGACAGTAGGAAAGTTTGAAGAAAATGTTTTGTAAACTTTAAAGTATGTGTTTTAAAAAAACATTTCTATCTTCTCTGGCTATCCTCATTTATTCCTTCCACTGGTCATCAACTTGGATAGTATCTCTGTTACCTACCCACTGGATGGTCTGATTTGGCCAGCTAAAACATAATTTTTGTGGTTATTGCTCACTCTACAAAGTAAATTTGTTCATAAAATCCATGTAAACTTAAAAAAAGTTTAAATTTTAAATTATTTAAAAATTTTAAAATAATCTTATTCCCCACTGAAGTATGTGATCACTTTATAGTGCATTATAATACATTGGAGGCATGCTACTTCTATTGAGTTAAAATCTGGCCTCAGATGCTTACACTGGGCAAGTCACTTAACCTCTGCCTGCCTCAGTTTCTTCAATTGTAAAATGGACAGAATAATAGCACCTACCTCCCAGGATTGGTGAAGCATCAAATGAGATAATATTTGTAAAAATGTATAGCATAGGGGCGGCTAGGTGGCGCAGTGGATAAAGCACCGGCCCTGGATTCAGGAGTTCCTGAGTTCAAATCCGACCTCAGACACTTAACACTTACTAGCTGTGTGACCCTGGGCAAGTCACTTAACCCCATTGTCCGTAAAAAAAATTAAAAAAAAAGTAAATAAAAAAAAAAATGTATAGCATAGTACCTGGCACACAGGAGAGGCTGTGTAAATCTTTATTTCCTTCCTATTTACTGAAACGCTGCTGGCAAATCTTTCTGTTGCAATTTTTGGAAATGTAAATAATTTTCTCCCCAAGATTTATATATTAATAAACTAAAATTTTGTGTATTGCATTTTCTTAGGGTGAGATCCCCTCATATCAGTAAGCCACCAGGAATGAAGGGAAAAGGCTAAAAAGGGAATTCAAGAAGGTGAAAGATTGGCTTTGCCTGGCCCTGAATGTTTTCCTTTGGTTTTTTTGTGGGTTTTTTTTTTTTTTTGGTGAGGCAATTGGGGTTAAGTGACTTGCCCAGGGTCACACAGCTAGTAAGTGTTAAGTGTCTGAGACCAGATTTGAACTCAGGTCCTCCTGAATCCAAGGCCAGTACTCTATCCACTGTGCCGCCTAGCTGCCCCCCCCCCTTTTTTCTTTTCTTTTCTTTTTTTTGGTGAGGCAATTGGGGTTAAGTGACTTGCCCAGGGTCACACAGCTATTAAGTATTAAGTGTCTGAGGTTGGATTTGAACTCAGGTCCTCCTGAATCCAGGGCGGTGCTCTATCCACTGACCTAGCTGCCCGGGGCTCTGAATGTTTTAAAGGGGCAGCTAAATGGTGCTGTGGATAAGGCACTGGGCCTGAAGTCAGGAAGACCTGAGTTCAAATCTGGTCTCAGATAACTACTAACTATGTGACCCTGGGCAAGTCACTTCACCCTGTTTACCTCCATTTCCTTATCTGTAAAATGAACTAAGAAGGAAATGGCAAACCTCTCCAGCATCTTTGCCAGTAAAACCCCATGGAGAAAGTCCATGGGGTCATGTAGAGTCAAACAAAACTGAACAAGCACAGTGGGTTTTTTTTGTTTTGTTTTTTTTTGACGGGGAAATGGGGGTTAAGTGACTTGCCCAGGGTCACACAGCTAGTAAGTGTCAAGTGTCTGAGGCCAGATTTGAACTCAGGTACTCCTGAATCCAGGGCCGGTGCTTTATCCACTGTGCCACCTAGCTGCCTGATAGTGTTTTTAAAATCACCACCACAACTATTCTACACACAAAATATGCATGAGTCTCATCCACATTTCCCAGTCCACAGTCTTCTCTCAAGTAGGTCATTTCCACCTCCTCCTAGTCTTTATCACACTGGACTTTGTGAACACAAGTGCCAGATTGTAGTTAAGTGACACACTTCCTTGGGCCTGGTGGAATAGCCCTGTAGTTTTGGATACCTGGTAGTCTGACCATGGCAGATCTCTTGAGCTTGATGGAGTTTTGAGCTGAAGTGGGCTCTGCCCAATCAGGTGTCTGTACTCAATCTGGCATCAACATGGTAAACTCCCAGACTGGGTAGGGAGGGACAAACTGGCCTATATCAGAAGCAGAAGGATTTGGGGGTCCAATAAGTGGGGATATACTAGCAAATATTTAATAACAGCTCTTTAGGGAAAAAAAGTATATACAAACGTTTAAGTTTTTAAGTTGCAGTATTAACCCTTTCCAAATCTAGATGATCAACAAAACAAACCAAGTCCTTATTTGTAGCAATTATTTCTGAAGTATAAATGCTCACATGGAAAATTTACATTTGTATTTATTTCATGAAATATTTTCCAATTACACACAAGTTTTTAATATTCATTTTTTTAAATGTTGGGTTCCAAATTTTCTCTCTCCCTCTCATTTCCCCCCATGCCTTGAAAAAGCAAGTGAATATGATACTGATTATATATATATATCACATTGAAAATTTAATAATGGCCTCTCACAGCCTGGTTAGAGTTGACTGCAGGCACATCTCTGTCTATAAGCTAATGAGGTTCTACAGATCCAGGTTGAGGGGCCTACTAGTGACCTGATAAAAGGCTCAAAGATGGGAGGGGTCACATTTTATAGTAGCTAAAAGGTTAGCCTCAAATTCACTAAGACCCTCTGTTCAAGTCTTATCTCTGTGTCATCCTGACTGGATTTCCTAGAGCAAGTCCATTAATTTTTCAGTGGCCCAGGTGAGTGAATAAATAAATTGGCACTGGTCTGCTTTTGGCAGAGGGAATTTCCTTTATGGAGAGATGAAATCATAGGTCCTATGAAAAAAGGATGTTCAAGGACCACCTGATTCTACTCAATGTAATAAATATTTATTAAGTACCTACTGTGTTAGGTAGGACAGCTAGGTGTTGAAGTGGAGAGAAGACATCCTCTTGAGTATAAATCTGGCATTAGACACTTAGTAGCTGTGTGACCTTGGGCAAATCACTTAACCCTGTTTGCCTCAGTTTCCCCATCTGTAAAATGAGCTAGAGAAGGAAATGGCAAACCATTCCAGTATCTCTGCCAGGAAAACCTCAAATGGGCTCACAAAGACTCAGACATGACTTGAAATGACCCAACAACAACAATGACAACTGTGTTAGGTATTGCAGAGAGATGTCTAGACAGATAGATAAAACACTTAGCAGGCCTTTACTTTGTTCCAGGCACTGTACCAAATGCTAGGGATACAAGCAGAAGAGAACAAAAGGACCCCTACTCTTAAGGAACTCGTATTCTAATCATCATAGTTCAGGGGAAGCTAGGTGGTACAGTGGATAGAGCCCTGGCCCTGGGTTCAAGAGGACCTGAATTCAAATCTGGTCTCAGATACTTAACACCTACTAGCTGTGTGACCCTGGGCAAGTCACTTAACCCAACTCTCCCCCCCCAAAAAAAAAGAAAGAAAGAAAGAAAAAAAATCATAGTTCAGCCATTTTTTCAGTTGTGTCTAACTCTTCATGATGCCATTTGGGATTTTCTTGGCAAAGACACTGTGGAGTGGTTTGCCATTTCCTTCTCCAGCTCATTTTACAGATGAGGAAACTGAGGCAAACAGGGTGACTCGAATTGCCCAGGGTCACACAGCTATTAAGTGTCTGAGACCAGATTTGCACTCAGGAAGATGAGTCTTGCTCATTCCAGGCCATGGGGCTCTATCCATTGACCACCTACCAGCCAGCCATTCAAATAGGAAAAGAAAACAAATTAAGGAGGGCTAAAAAGTGAGCCTGGGGGAGAAAGGGAAGTAGAGCAGTCTGGAGAGTAA
The DNA here is from genome assembly GCF_019393635.1 of Dromiciops gliroides. Lineage (NCBI taxonomy): Eukaryota > Metazoa > Chordata > Mammalia > Microbiotheria > Microbiotheriidae > Dromiciops > Dromiciops gliroides. The sequence goes on from NC_057861.1 coordinate 537,547,147, forward strand.
ATTCTGGGGAGTAAATTGAGAATGAAGTGAAAAAAACAACAACAAAACAAAAATGAATACAATCCCTGCCTGAAAGTTACTTTCTAGAAGCTTCTGGAGGCATTCTCTTCTACTTAGAGATAACAGCAAAACTATCCTCCTTTAAAAGCAAAGGGCTGGGGCAGCTAGGTGGTGCAGTGGATAAAGCACTGGCCCTGGAGTCAGGAGTACCTGAGTTCAAATCCGGCTTAACACACACTTACTAGCTATGTGACCCTGGGCAAGTCACTTAACCCCAATTGCCTCACTAAAAAAAACCTAAAAAAACCCAAAACCTAAAAAAAAAAAAAAAAGCAAAGGGCTGGGGCAGCTAGGTGGCAAAGTGGATAAAGCACTGGTGCTGGATTCAGGAGGACCTGATTTCAAATTAGGCCTCAGACACTTGACACTTACTGTGTGACTCTGAGCAAGTCACTTAACCCCAATTGCCTCACCCCCCCCCCAAAAAAAAAGTTAAAAAATAAAATAATTTTAAAAATATATATAGAAAAGCAAAGGGCTACTGTTGTTTTAAATGGTTAGAATCAGGCCTTCTCCTCTCCATAGCAAAGTGCTATATAAATGTGATTGTTATTTTTATAATTATGATTACCCACCTCAGGCCAGTGTTGATGGGAATTATAGACATTTGTCTAGGGGCAGGACTGAAACCTAATGTTTACTAATGGAAAATTTTTTTGCCCCTTCCTCCCCAGGATTAAATAGCAGTGTGCTCTCCATGGGTTTTGATTGCAAACATTTTTTATACCCCCATCAGTGATGGGTGAGAGCCCAGTCTTTGAGAACAGAATTATTTATAATTTGTTGCCTGCCGGGGATGACTGGCTATTTAGGAAGAGCACTCAGGTCTATGATAGAAGGATCAGACTTCAATAAAAAGCAGACTCCACTTTGAAGACTGTATCCGGCTATTGATTCTCTCATTGATTTCAATGGAGAGCCAGCTCACTGCCAGGGTCAATAGCTGGATTTATTAGCCCAGTATCACACCAAAAAGTGACTGAATGCTAAATTTGGAATGGCTGTGGCTAAAATCAACACCCTTAGAACCACACAATGTTAAGATGAGAAGAGCTCTCTTTCCCCATCTGTAAAATGAGAGGGTTGGAATAGATGATTCTTGAGACCCAGAGATTAAATGACTTGCCCAAGGGCATGTAGTGAAGAAGAATGAGGGTTTGGATAGTAGTTTGGCTCATTTTGGTAAGCACCAAAGACTGTGTTTCATAACAATGTAATAATGTGATTGAAAGACAATGATTCAGGGCAGCTAGATGGCACAGTGAATAGAGCACCCTCCCTGGAGTCAGGAGTACCTGAGTTCAAATCTGGTCTCAGACACTTAACACTTACTAGCTGTGTGATCCTGAGCAAGTCACTTAACCCCAATTGCCTCACTAAAAAAAAAAGAAAAAAGAAAAAAAAAGAAAGACAATGATTCCAAAGTTTCTTAAGAGTAACATACCACAGAACAACAAAATTCTATAGCTTGTAGCAATCTGGAAAAATCATTTGGGCTAGTCCCCTGCCTTCAGGTCAGTGAATATCTAAAGGAGAGGTTGCCAACCTTTCCGAGACTGCTAGCCAAGGCTTCATTTATTCTTTTTTCAGATGAGAGAAGGGTGGGGTAGGGGAAGGTTAGGTCTTCCGTCTTTAAAAGAATACCCTTTTAAAATATACATACCCCTGGGAGTGAGCAAAGGTGAATCATCCCCTTAGCCCAGGTTTGTTGATTGCCAAAAGAGAAAGAAAGGGACATAGAAAAGGTGCCTCAGGAGATGGGAGGCACCTGAGAGAAGGGTGCTAGCTGGGAAGATAGGAGGCTGCCAAAGCTTGCCTACAGAATTTTGTTAAGAGCTGGCTCCTGCAGGGATATTTAGAATCACCTTTGGCACATATCATGATTGGCAGCATCTGGTCCAAATCATCCAGGCCTGATTACTATCTTTTCTGTTCCTGAAGAGAGGCAGTCTAGTGTAGTGGAAAAAAAAAAACCCAACACCACCTGGAAGCATTGGAAGGAACCTGGGTTCAAATTTTGGCTCTACCATTTTATTGTCTGAATGACTGGAATATGAGCTACTTGAGGATAGGGACCATGTTTTCTTTTGTCTTCGAATGTAAAAAACCTATCCAGGGATCTTAACAAATGCTTGTTGGATTGGACTGGATAGAAGACATTTTGATGGAGAAGGAAATGGCAAACCACTCCAGTATCTCTGCCAGGAAAACCCCAAATGGGATCACAAAGAGTCAGACATGACTGAAATGCCCCAACAACAACAATGACAACAACTGTGTTAGGTATTGCAGAGAGAGAGATGTCTAGACAGATAGATAAAACACATAGCAGGCATTTACTTTGTTCCAAGCACTGTACTAAATGCTAGGGATACAAGTAGAAGAGAACAAAAGAACCCCTACTCTTTTGTTTTGTTTTGTTATTTTGGCGAGGCAATTGGAGTTAAGTGACTTGCCCAGGGTCACACAGCTAGTAAGTGTTAAGTGTCTGAGGTCAGATTTGAACTCAGTTCCTCCTGACTCCAGGGCCGGTGCTCTATCCACTGCGCTACCTAGCTGCCCCCCCAGGACCCCTACTCTTAAGGAACTCATATTCTAATCATCAGTTCAGCCATTTTTTCAGTTGTGTCTGACTCTTCATGATGCCATTTGGGGTTTTCTTGGCAAAGATACTGTGGAGTGGTTTGCCATTTTCTTCTCCAGCTCATTCTACAGATGAGGAAACTGAGGCAAACAGGGTGAAGTGAATTGCCCAGGGTCACACAGCTACCAAGTGTCCAAGACCAAATTTGCACTCAGGAAGATGAGTCTTGCTCATTCCAGGCCATGGGGCTTTATCCATTGACCACCTACCAGTCAACAATTCAAATAGGAAAAGAAAACAAATTAAGGAGGGCTAAAAAGTGGGCCTGGAGAGGGAAAAGGGAAGTAAAGCAGTCTGGAGAGTGAATTGAGAATGAAGTTTGTAAAATGAGAATGTGGGCTCATCTCACTGACCTCTAAGGCCCTCTTTCCAGATCTAAATCTATGGTCAAGTGGCTATTCCCAATGCCAACTTGTCCATGAATTAGGTTTTCCCTGATTTTCCAGTCCTCAGCTGGAAATTCAATTCAACAAGCTTCTATCTATTGAGGACCTACTATGTTCAAGGCATCATACCAGACTCTAGAAAAACAAATACAAATCCCAAATAGTCCTTGACCTAAGGACAGCTTGAGGGAGAGGGAGGAGGGAAAATGTAGCAAGCACGTCAAGAAGTCAATAAGACATTAAAAAAGAGGCATTAGCTGCTGTACCCTAAGGCCTCATCTCCCTCATTTCCTCCTTTCTATCTGACTTGAAGCTAAAACCTTTAATGTCTCCATTAGAATATGAACTCCTTGAGAGCAGGCAGGGATTGTCTGACTTTTCAATTTGTATCTCTAATGCTTAGCACAGTATTGTGAATATAGCCATGCCCAGTAAATGCTTTGTTTAACAAATGCTTTGTTGTTGTTTTTCTGTAGTTTCGGTTGCCTGACCCATTAGGGATTTTCTGGGCCAGTTGCTCTATCTATACTTAATAAATATTTTATTCATTTATGTAAAGTATATGCAAAGTAATACAAGGCACAATAGCAACATATTGAGGAGAAACAGTGGATAGAACACTGGGCCTAGAATCAGGAAGACCCGAGTTCATATTTGACCTCAGATACTTATCAGCTGTGTGGCCTTGGGCAAGTCACTTAACCTCTTTTTGCCTTAATCCAATGGAGAAGGAAATAACAAACCACTCCAGTATCTTTGCCAAGAAAACCCTAGAACGAAATGGTCCATGGGGTCATGAAGAGTAGGATATGACTGAACAACAACAAAGGCAACATATTGACATGAGTTATTGGGAAACAGTTTCAAGGGGGTAGATAGCTCTAACCCCTAACCGGGATCACATTGCTGAGGCAAAAGGAGATGGAAGTTGCAATGTGGCAGAGAGGAAATAGCTAGTAGCCCAGACTCACCCTAACTATAAAATCCTAGGGGTTTTACCAGGGGAATCCTTGGCCTTATCCAGCTTCTGAGACAGTATTAAGTAAAATTAGGGGGCAGCTAGGTGGCACAGTGGATAGAGCACCGGCCCTGGAATCAGGAGCACCTGAGTTCAAATCCGGCTTCAGACACTTAACACTTATTAGCTGTGTGACCCTGGGCAAGTCGCTTAACCCCAATTGCCTCACTAAAAAAAAAAAAAAAGAATAAAACTATGATTAACCTTTAAGTAAAATTAGGTAAAATCAAATCACATTATCATGAATGTATATGTGTGTATACACACATGTGCTGTCTCCCCCACTAGACTGTATACTACAAAAGGGCAAGGATTTCTCTGCATCCTCTATGTTGTCCTATATTTAGATATTGTTGTTATTTTTCAGTTGTGCCTGACTCTTCATGACTCCATTTGGGGTTTTCTTGGCATAGATACTGAAATGGTCTGCCATTTCCTTCTCCAGCACATTTTACAGTTGAGGAAACTGAGGCAAACAAAGTAAAGTGACTTGCCCAGAGTCACACAGCTAGTAAGTATCTGAAGCCATATTTGAACTTTGGAAGATGTCTCCCCAACTCCAGGCTTGGTGCTTTAATCACCTAACGACCTAGCTGCACTATTTAGACATTAGTCTGTTTCTGTTTGGATGGGCACATGATCCAGTTTATTGTGCTTATACATAAAGTAGGCACTTAATTTTGGTTGACCTGAATCGACATTGACTTTATCCCCTGGCATCATGATAAATTTCAAACAATTTGGTTGCTTTTTCAGTTACAGTTACTATAGTTTTCTCTAAGAGAGATCTGTTCATAATATGGGGTGATGGAATAGATTCCCATTAATGACAAAGGATGTATTTGTCAAACCCAAGGGACTTTGCTTCTGGAGAAATGTTAGTGAATGTGAAATAGAGTTGGTTAATGAAGGACAAGGACAAGATTATATAGCTCTCTAAAGCTGGAAGGGAAATCAGGACATCTAGTCCAGGGCTTCTTAAACTTTTTCCCCGTGGTGACCCCTTTTCACCTGAGAAATTTTTACCTGACCCCAGGGTATTTTAATATATAAAATAGGTATACATAACCTTTTTTTTTTCTTCGGTGAAGCAATTGAGGTTAAGTGACTTGCCCAGAGTCACATAGCTAGTAAGTGTCAAGTGTATGAGGCTAGATTTAAACTCAGGTCCTCCTGACTCCAGGGCTGGTGCTCTATCCACTGTGCTTCCTAGCTGCCCCTACATGACCTTTTACTGTTGCCAAATTTTTCTCAACCCCCATATTCAGTTATGTGACCCCATATAGGGTTAAGATCCACAGTGTAAGAAGTTAGATTCTAGTCTAACTCTCATTTTAAAGATGAAGATGAAGCCTATAAAGATGAAATGATTTGGCTAAGGTCCCACGGACACCAAGCATCAGAGGCAAGATTTGAACTTAGATCCTTTCATTTTGTTGCGTTGGATAGAGTGCTGGGCCTGGAGTTAAGAAGACTCATATTCCGGGGGCAGCTAGGTGGCGCAGTGGATAAAGCACCGGCCCTGGAGTCAGGAGTACCTGAGTTCAAATCCGGCCTCAGACACTTAACACATACTAGCTGTGTGACCCTGGGCAAGTCACTTAACCCCAATTGCCTCACTAAAAAAAAAAAAAAAAAAAAAAAAAAAAAAGACTCATATTCCTGAGTTCAAATCTGGTCTCAGACACTTACTAACTGTGTGACCCTGGGCAAGTCACTTCACCCTCTTTGCCTCCATTGCTTCATCTATAACATGAGCTGGAGAAGGAAACGGCAAACTACTCCACAGTAACTTTGCCAAGAAAACCACAAATGGCATCATGAAGAGTCAGACACAACTGAAAAATGACTGAACAGTATATTCATAAACTTAGAATTAAATGACATCTTGGAGAATATGTGGTTAATTCAACCCTTCATTTCATAGAGGAGAAAACTGAGGGTCCAGAGACAAAGAGAACAAATCATTCACCCAACATAACATAATTTGTTAGTCATCAAGCCTGAATTAGAGCCCAGGTTTTCTGACTATTGGTATAATCTCAGGGGGATTAAAAGCTACCACGGGATGTCTCAGTGGGGTTTAAATTCTGTTCTTTAGGCCAAACTCATAGATCTTCCCTCTGCCACTGTAGTTAAACATTGGCTGTCTAATATTCCTGCTAATTTTTTATTATTGTGGTTTCAAGTTTATCTACCACTTCCTAATTGTAGCTGATGTTATTCCTTATAAGAGAGCTAAATGTTATTCCTAGTTTACAGACAAAGAAATAGAAGAGTTATGTATAACTCCTGGAAGGAATGGACAAGGCTTTCCATAAGGGTGGGAATATAAAACAACCCCAGAGGACAATAAGTTTGTTGGATCATTGGTTGATAAAGAAATCTGTTTGCTGTTTTTTTTTCTGTAGCTGCAGAGCAATGGCCCCAAACCCCAGGAAACCTTGTATGATGATATTGTGAATATTTTTGCAGTTTCCTTAATGGCAGATCCTAACTCCCATATCTTTCTTGCCTTTCCTGTTTTCTGTTTTGGAACAGACAGAGACTTGCACTTAGAGTCAGAAAGAATTGAGTTGGACTCTAGCCTCAGACAAGAGCAGTGTGACCCTGGGTAAGTCCCACAACTGTAGTAGGCATCAGTTTTCCCATGAATAAAATGGGGATAACACTAGAACCTGCCTCAAAGGCTCTGAGGCTCAGATGAAATAATATGTAAGTCTGCTTTCAGACATATTTATTACCTATTAGTCAGTTATTGCTAGAGCTGCCAACTCTTCTTACCCACTCAATTTGAAGCTGGGGATGAGACTAGGTTGAGTCAGAGTTGAGACCAAGCTGTCTACTATATCACAGAGAAGATGCGGGTGAGAGATACTTGACTTCACCTAATACTGCCTCAGAAGCTGGATAAGACCTGGGATTCTCCTCCATTTTACAGTTACAGAATAGCTGAGATTTTGCATAATGTAACCAAATTCGGGGCAGCTAGGTGGTGCAGAGGATAGAGCACTGGCCCTGCGTTCAGGAGGACCCGAGTTCAAATCGGACCTCAGACACTTAACAATTACTAGCTGTGTGACCCTGGGCAAGTCACTTAACCCCAATTGCCTCACCAAACCAAAACAAAAACCAAAAAGACCCAAAACCAAACCAAAACAAAAATAATAATGTAACCAAATTCAACATTCCAAAAAGATGGAGGTAAAGGAATAAGCATTTATGTGGTACCTAATATATGCCAGGCACTATGCTAAGCACTTTATAAATATTATCTCATTTGGATCTCAAAACATCCTGCAAAGTAAGCTCTTTTATAATCCCCATTTTACAATTGGGGAAAGTAAGGCCAGCAGAGGTTAAGTGACTTGCCCAGGGTTACACAGCTAGTAAGTGTCTGATGCCAGATTTGAACTCAAGTCATCCTGACTCCAGGTCCAGAGCTTTATCCACTGGCATAGTGGGTAGAGACTTGACTTAGGAGTTAGGGAGTTCTGGGTTCAAGTCTTCCCCTTGACATATGCTACTCTGGGTTACTCTGGGTGCTTTGCAAATCTTTTTTTTTTTTTTAGTGAGGCAATTGGGGTTAAGTGACTTGCCCAGGGTCACACAGCTAGTTAAGTATTAAGTGTCTGAGGCTGGATTTGAACTCAGGTACTCCTGACTCCAAGGCCAGTGCTCTATCCACTGCACCATCTAGCTGCCCCGCTTTGCAAATCTTAAAGTGCAATATAAATGCTAGTGGTAGTGATGGTGATGCTGCTGCTGCTGCCATGACAACTTCTCAGTGCCCCCGGCCACCATGTGAAGTTGCAGAAAAGTTGCCAGATCTGCAGAGGTGAAGAAAGTTTCCTCACCAGGATGAATAAACTCATAGGTCCATGCCTGTAGACCCCAATCAACAAGAGGAACAGCAAAGGTAGCACTGGCATAGGATCCCATAGAAAGGCAGTGGGCAGAGCCCAGAGTAGGCTCCACATCCATTACATCTCAGTTCCTTTCACCGTTTTGCAGGAACATTGTGGTAGTAGTAGTAGAAAGACCTTTGGAGTCAGAAGACCTGGGTTCCTGTCAGTCACTTCCCATGTGACCCTGGATAAGTCACTATATCTTAGTTTCCTCCTCTGCAAATTCAAGGGAGGTTGGATATTGTAATTCCCTAGGAATTACCCTAGGAGACTACTGCTTATGATGAGGGGGGCAATCCTGAATATTCAACCCAATCTCTCTCCCCTGAATGCATGGAGTACTTAATACTGGCATTACTCTGGCACTTTTTACAGCCTTTTAGATAAAGTCTTAGCTGTAGACATAGGTACCACCTTTAGCCATCCACCACTGTCCAGGTAGATTTCATGCTGCAGCAGGGTGGGGACCATGATTAACTACATCCCCCTATCTCCCAAATTCACTACCACCATACCTTGTACACTGTAGATATTCAATACATGTTTGGTCTCCCTATTTCCATTTAAGAATGGCACTCATTCAGCAGAGTTTTCACTGATTAAATTTGCTTGAGAAGGCATAATTTGCTACCCTGGTTTAGTTTGATATTGTCTGGCTCTCTCTTTCCCTGTTTGACGGTTTCTGTCTCTGTCTCTCTCTGCAATGAAAATTGTGTGGATCTCAACAAACTTCCTTCCCATCCTGTGGAAGGCTACTGGGCAACAACTGCTGATTCCAAACCCATTAAGGAAGCAGCAATCCATCACCATAAACATGCTGGCTTTAAACCCAGGCTGGGAACAGGTTATATTTTGGGCCAAAGTGCTTATTTAAGAGGAATGTAATTTCCTTACATCAACTTTCAGTCCAGGGGACCCCGCTTGGCTTCTGGAAGCAAGAGCTAGGAAATACCCTTATGTCATGGAGAAGGTGGAATGGACAGTTCCCTCAACAGCCAGGAAAAAAATGTAGGAGGGTTGTATCTTTCCTTAAACACATTTGCCCTTCTCAAATTAGCACGGTGTCCCAGGAAGAGATGAATCATAGAACCAAGAACATTAGAGCCGGAAGGGATCTAATTTACCTCCTTTCCTCTTCCCATTTTACAGGTGAGACTTAAAATAGATTTAAAAAAAATTTTGCCCTTCTGGTCTGGTGCCTGACCTTAGCACATTTTTTCCTTCCTTCCCTCCCTCCTTCCCTCCCTCCCTCCCTCCTTCCCTCCCTCCCTCCCTCCTTCCCTCCCTCCCTCCCTCCTTCCTTCCTTCCTTCCTTCCTTCCTTCCTTCCTTCCTTCCTTCCTTCCTTCCTTCCTTCCTTCCTTCCTTCCTTCCTTCCTTCCTTCCTTCCTTCCTTCCTTTCTTCCTTCCTTCTTTCCTCCCTCCCTCCCTTCCTTCCTTCCTCCTTCTACCCCTCTCTCCCCCCCCCTTTCTTTCCCTCCCCCCCCCTCCCATCCACCCACCTTGGTTTCTGCAGCAATAGGGATTACAGGGATGGGCCACCTAGTTCCCAGAATATTTTTTTTTAAGTGAGCTTTTGTTTTTCCCCATACATTATCAGTGGCCTAGGAGAAAGTATTTGCAAGGCTGCTAGTTCAGTGACTGATCCTGGTAGTCACCTGAAGGTGAGGTATATCTCTCTCCCAAATAAGAACAAAGGAGATGCTAAAATCATACTCCCACCATTTGTTTTAGAGATAAGGAACCAGATTAAGTGATTTGACCTAAAATTTACAAAATCTTCTGTTGAATTTATGGTAATGACTTAGCTCATTTCATAGATTTGTAGGCTTAGAGGTAGAAGAGCTCCAGAAAGGCCACATAGTTCATGGCATTCATTTTACAGATGAGAAAACTGAGATGACTTGTCTAGGGTGACGTAAGTGGCAAATGATAGAACTAAGATGAGAAACCTGGTGCTCTGACTCTAAACCCAGTACTCTTTTCACTATACCAGGGTATCTTCTGACTCTGTTTTCTCAGCTATAAAATGGGAAGAGGTGGGTTATATTACTTTGGACTCAAATGTTTTTGGATTCTATCAACAGAGTGTTAAGATAACACATAATTTGGATGTAATGCCTGGTCATTGGGTTTTCCAACAGACCATAGATAAACTTCCTTTATCTTTCTGGCTCTTCTCCCAATCCTTGATTTGGCATAATGCCATGTGCCACTTTCTCCCTCTTATTTATCCTTTTCACCTCCTTTCCTCCAGGGATGAAAATTATTTTTATCCCCATTTCTGCAGTACAAGCTTCGATTTGATTTGACTGGAGTTTTAGATTGGCATCGAATAGTGTGGAATGATTTTTATTTTTAAAGGACATTAAAAATCTGTTAGGCCAAGAGGGGAAGCCATATGATTCATTTGGTAGCTTGTTTTTATAATGATTCCTGTTGTGGTGTGTCTATTTCCTACCACCTGGACCCCAAGTCACAGGATGACTTTTCTTCCCCTAAGATATTATTAATGTCTTACTCAAGGGGTCTTTAGGTTTAGTAACAACCCTTAAATAAAGAGCCTTGTCCCCCAAAGTATTCAAAACCCTTCCATACTCATTCTAGAGTTTCTACCACTTTCAATGTGCTTCCCTTTCTCATTCAGCTATGCAAGTCCTATCTATCCTTCAGTATCCTGATTAAAATGATTGAATCTCACCTTCAGAAATCCTTCCATGACTAGAATTATCTCCTCTCTTCTGAAACTCTGTAGTACTAATATTAAGGCTTAATACAGTGTGGAGCAAAGCATAAGGCAGCATAGACCTGCTACATGCATATATATATACTAGGGAACATTTAGGTCCCCAGGTTCAAATCTGAAGCTTCCTTGTATTTTCCCAAGCATCTAGCAGAGTCAATCTATCAACAAACATATTGTGAATAGGGAGACCACCGAAGCAAAAACAAAATAAAAAAATCACCACAGCTTCTGCCCTCAAGGAGCTTACAATCTTGATGAGGGTAAAGAATAGACATACACAAGTATATACAGAATATGTAGGAAATAAATACTAGTTGGATTTTTTGTTTGTTTTTGATAGTGGTGGTGGGGAAAGTAGGGGAATCAGGACAAGTTTCATATACCAAGTGGCACTTGATCTAAGATTCCTAAAAGCTAGAAATTTTAAGAGATGGAAGTGAGGAGTGCACACAATGACTATTTAGACAAGTTCATCCTCTTGCTGCTCCTCTCTCCCTTTTGCAGAAATAGGCTGAATATTTGCACAAGGTCACAGGCCAGGCCATCTGGTGCTGGTTATCTGTGTGCTGGAGAGCTCCACTCAAGAAAGGGCAGAGAAAGATTAAGAATGTTTTTAGGGGTGGGGGTGAATATTCAGATGAATGCAGCACCTGTTTTCATATGGAATTTATTTTCATTAGGTGTAAAGGTTTATTTTAAGGTAGTGAGGGGAAGATGGGGCCAGCCAGAGCAATTGTGAAGTTCGCCCTGGGGAAGAGAAAGAGGGGGTGTGGGAGAGAAACCTGTTTTCACCAGAGGGTGTTAAAGAGAATTGCCGGCTTTGGTTGGTCCCTTCTCTCCCCCTCCTCCATCTCTCCCCAAACCCACAAACTGGAGCTTACCACTGGAGGCCTTACACACCTCCTCATCTCTTCCCTACTCTGGTCTTCCCCTAGAGGGGAAAGCCTTTGCCCTCTTGCCCCTTAGGAAACAATTCCTGCTCCCTCAGAGTCCAGGAGGAGACTTCCCCACTTACTTATCTCCACTTCTGGGGGAGACACTAACTGGAAAGTCTTGATCCACACTGCTGATAAGACTAATAATGATAGCATAATTAACACTTGGAGAAAGCACGTTTGATCTTCAAGGAGCTGTTTACCAAGTGAGCCAAGGCTACTTTCCCATTAATTGCCCAGAACTAAGAAATACTTGTCCAAAGATAAAGGAAAAATGTTGTGTCTAGTCATTACAAATTGTTCAGAATCTGCTTCAGTTTCTTGACCTCTTTGATTATAAATGGATTTTTAAGCATAAAATTGGTTTCCTCCTGGAAATTCCAAACTCTAGGCCCACTGGATGTTACAGGTGTTCAATAAGCTTATAACTGTATTCTTCATCCTCACCCTAATCGTGTACCCCCAAATTTAAAATAGAGATACCCCAGTCCCTCCTCTAACACTTTCCTCTGCTGTCTCTTCTCAAAATCCATCGCTATTAGTGCGATATCAGAGTTTTTGCAAGTTCCTTCCCCCCTCCCCCCTTGGAGGATCTGCTGGGAAATTTGGGGATATAATAGTCATCGTTCTGATGGGCTGACTTCCCATAGTGGACCTATTTATAGCACCTGACTCACCTTCATTATGGGGAAATTGTCGTGTTGCTACATGCTAGGAGCATAAAATGTATCCTGGGTGCTTTCAAGGATCCAAATGGAGCTCTGGGTCTTTGAGAAAAGCTAACCCCAGGAGCTGCCTCCTGCCTGCTTCTCTTGCTAGCCATTTCATTTGCATCCAGAACACAATGCTTTGTGCCTTTTATTGGCATATAACCTTTGCCACATAAACCTCGGTCCTCCAATAAATTCCTTGTTTTATTCCAGAGCAATTTGTAATCTTCGTGCTGAATAATAATAATTAAAATAAAAGGTCATCTGTCCCTCTTCCCCCACAAAATCCCAATTTTCGGAAAGAACATTACAAACTCCAGTTTCCCTTTAGCAGCTTTTAAAAGTCCCTCAACTCCCCAGCATATTTCTCTCGGGCACTGGCTAATCCCCTCCCCCTCCCCCTCCCACCAGAGTGGATATTCGAGGTTAGTATTATCATGTAGAAGCCTGGAAGGTGTGTGTTGAGGTAGGAGTGAGGGCAAGGAAGAGGTAGGGGCCTCTCTTCCATTCAAAGGCCAGGTGTAGCCCGGCTTTGTTTCCGGGGCAACTTTCGAAGTGCCCACCCTTTCACTCTAAATTGTATTCCTACGGAATGTACAATGGCTAAGAGGAACCAATCGGCAGGCGCTGGCCTCCCAGCAAAAGCTACGGATCTCTGGGCCACGCCTCCTCGGACTCAAATATATTTAGCTTCATTATCAAATATTTGCACTGAACCATCTGAGCCGCCTAATAGCGGCTTCAAATGTAACTTGACTCCAGAGGAGAAATGCACATGTGACCACATCAATTACCATAGATTAATAGACTGGGGGAGAGTAGAACTTTGCTGCACAAAATAGATTCAACCCAAGCAGAAAAGTCCGCCGGCTTCTCAAATAGCATTTAGAGAGTTAGAAATTCCCCTCCCCACCTCGTACCCAGCTCTTTTTCGAAGGGTCCGGGACTAGACAGAACTTCATCACACTGAGTTTAATTCTGCTAAGATCTGAGTTATGCCTGGAGGTGAGGAGAGCAGGAAAAGGTCTAGGGTGAAAAATCCTAGAAACCCAGATTCCTGGCTTCTGATCCTAGTTGGTGGGGGACCTTCGTCACCTAACTCTTAAGATCTTGTGTATTCCAATCTTGAAAATGAGCGAAGAATCCTTAACTGGGGGTTTTAATCTCACGGGTGTTTTGAAGGGTAAACCAAAGTGAGAAGTGATAGATAGGTGGTAGATAAATATCAGGTATTAAAGCGCTTCTAGTTACAATGGGAAAGTGAAAGAGGGAAAGTGGGGGGGGGGAGAAGGAAAGGAAGATCTGGTTCTTAATTAACTGAGAGCTCGAATCTCCGAGGCCAAATCAGGTGGCTGGATCCTGGGGCTAAATAAAACTCCTTTTCCTTTGGGGTACATCTTTTCCCTTCCTCACCACTAGTTCTTCCAGGAGCTTCCCGCGAGAACCAATGCAATTCCTTCTTACAAGTTCCGGGGGCTTCTGCACCTCTGAGCAAAGGCATCGCAGTCTCCGAGCCTTTCCCTGTAGAGACGCTGGAGGGACGCACATTGTTGAAAGAAGTTGGTTTTTTTTTTTTTACAACCTCGCACAGAGCTCTATCGCTGTTGTTGTTATTACTATGACAACGTGGACCGTGGTTTTATTTTTAATCGCTAGCCAATGATTAAAACTGGCTCAGGCATTTTTAAAAAATGCAGCTATCACTTTCCACCTCGGTGTGATATCACCCTGTGCCCTCTCTCCACCCTAACCCCCCAGGCCCACCCCTATCCCCTCGGGCTTGGAGAACTCTAGAGCTCACCCCCCCCCCCCCCAATCTGGGTATCATTGGAAGAGGATGAGCCTCTAAAGGCTACCCCCTCCTTATCATAAAACATTTGGAAATGCTTGCTCACTGGATGAAATGTTTTCCATCCTAAAAAAGGCCTTTCTTTTAAGTGCTTCCAAGTCTTTTAAAGTTTTTCTCCCTCCTCTCCCCCTTCCCTCTCCCTCTCTCTAGACCACCCTGAGAGTATCTATTACATCACGAGAGTGCTGCGATGTTTCCCCCCCCCCCCAATCTACTTCTGTTTGGACTGGGGTGTTGTTGGTGACTGGAGAGGGAAGGAGGAGTTGGCTGCAGGAGGGGGAGAAAGACACGCAGAAAGACAGAGAAAGATACAGAAAGACAGAGGAAAGGCGGATACACCCAGAGACAGATGTAGAGAGAGACAGGTAAAGACATAGAAAAGAAAGAGTACAAAAAGACCCTTAGCCAGTACGGGTTGTTCTTCTCTAAAGCACGCTCCAGTCTGCAGCCCCCCAGAAAGACGAAGAAAAATGCCTTCAAGGGCCCGTCTTTTGAAATGCGGGAAAATGGGCCAACCAGGAGGCCAGGGAGATGAAAGGCCCTAGGGCTGGTAGGTTGCGCCTTTACTGCCCATTGTCTAGTTAAACGACGGTTATCACTCTCCCCGTTGGGTAAGAGGAGTTAATCCACTTAAATACTGTAGGATTTTTTTTTTCTGTGGAGCAAAATTCTTCTCGCGGCTATTAAGGTGCATTTATTTCCTCCAGTCAAGGGGGTCTCCATTTAAATCACAATGAGTTCAATGGACTGAGATCTCGGGTGGGGGTCGCCCGACCGGCTCCAAGGATAGACGTCAGTACTCTAGAATGGACTTAATCATTCCTTTTGGGGACGCCAGAAGCAGCTCAGCAGCGCCCAGGTTCGAATATTCAGTAGGACAAGTAACTGCACCCTTTCTCGTTGTTCCCCGCCCCCCTCCCACCTCAATAGCAGGTTCTTTTCTCCTTTCCTGGATCAAATATTAATGTTTTTAATGGGTGAGTTCAAACGTGAATAATTGGGGACGACCGTTGGTATAAACTTCGAGGTGTCCGATTCTGTCCCAGCCCCACGCCGAAATCATATACAGGAAGGGAGGAATCTACCCCAGTCCCAGGTTAATATGTAACATATTAAACTCCAGGGAGGAGGGAAGCAATGGGGGCCAAGGAGTCCAGCAGGGTTTTGACTTTGAACTCCTGGGGCTCCAAAGGTGCTGGTCTCCCAGACTGCTCTCACCTAAAGCTTCCTCGTCTTCTCCAAAGCTCATCGGCCAACCTGCGCCAGTGGCTCTGGGCCTAGGCAGCTTGGGGGTAGTGGGGCTACTGACAGCGCCACCCCGGGTCCCCTCTCCTCTCAGATCGCAGAGTAATCGATACGGGAGTTCCGGTCTCCGGCTTCCACCTCCCTGCCTGCCTCCTTCTCCCCCATTAAGTTCTCTACTGCGAACATAGGTATAATTGACGTCCTAACGCTGCCTGTGTTCCCCAAAGGGGAAGCGGGGACAGTGCGGTGTAGACAGGCCCAGGAGGCTGGAGGACCGTCCCCTCCCTACCGGGCTGGACCCTAGGGCGGCGGCTGCCCTGGCGCAGAGCTGGCTTCTAGCATCAAAGGCTGGAGCTGCCCGGCCTGGCGCGGTGCCTGACCCTCCCCACAGCTCTCTGCCCCTGCAGACAGTTTCTCACATCCTGAAAATTGGGGTGGGGGGCGGGGGAGGAACAGTATATGGGGTGTAGTCTATGGATAGGGGTGGTCTATATACGTATGTGTGCATTTAGAAGGGGGGGTTCGCCCCATTCACTTTATCCTCAGATTTCTGATGGGGGTGGGTAGGGAAGGGTCAGCCATCAGCTGCAGCCGCATCTCCTCACCCCACCATCTCCTTTGCGCACTGCGCTGAGAACGCAAAGGCAGCTGCACGGCTACTGAGGCTAGATAGTCCTCGCGGATTGTTCAGAGCAGCGTACATACGTGTATATATGTGCATACATGAAATCATACATGGGGGAGGGGTGCTGAAGGCTGGGGCCAGCTGATAATAATGGCGCAGGTTTCTGTATTTTAGGAGGCAAGGCGGAGTGAGATTAGAGTGAGTGGAGGATTTTCTTTTTTTCTTTGCGCAGAAGCTCCCGGCTACTCTTAAGGCTTTGGCTGAAATAGACAGGGACTGATCTGCTCCCTCTTTTCCCCTTCCCTCCCCACCCGGGTGCCGCAGGATTGCGGCTGGTACCAGAACAGTGGGGAAGAGAAGGGCGGAGGGGGGGGGAGTCAGAACCCCGACTTGGAAAGAAGAGTGTCTCCCCTTCCTCCCAGCATCCCATCTCCACCCTGGCTTCTCGTTCCACTCACCCTCTTTCCTGGGTCCGGCCCCGTTCCCCACTTGCCCCCTTGCCTTTGCCCAAAGCCTGGCTGTGCTTTTCTCTCTCTCTCTCTCTCTCTCTCTCTCTCTTTGCATTGCAGCAGGGACTGCTGCACTGCTAGGAGCCTGGGTTGCAGGACTGAATGCACTGCCGCAGCAGGAAACCAACCCCCACTACTTGTTGGTGGTTTGGTGCCTGGAATACTATAGGGAAGGGCAGGCTAGTTGAGGGGGGGAGGGAGGGGAGGAGGAAGGGGGTGGGGCAAGAAAAATAGGGGAGGGGAGGGAGGGTGCCGATGGTATAACCACCTCCTCTGTAGCTCGCCGATTTCACACACTCGCCTAGGCGCGGAGCAAACACAACCTCCTGAGACCTCTCCAGGAGTTTACCACCACCCTCCCTTTTTGAATTTTTTTTTTCTGTCTGATCCAGTCTAGCCCCAGGGATTTAAAACCTTTTTCTCCTTTTGGCCAACGGGGAGGAGGAGAAGGAGGAGGACTTAAAACGGGCAGCGAAGGCTGCCATCTGGCGCTGCCCTTTTTCCCTCGGCGCTGTCTGTATTTCCCCACCTCTAGCTAAAGGGGGAGGGAGGCGAGAGGAGGAGGAGGACCAAGAGAAGGAGGAGGAGAAGTGAGGGGGGCCGTTGGAGGGGGGTGGTGGTGTGGGAAAACGGGCATCCATCGAGCAGGTCCCAAGCAGAGGCCGGCCTCGGCTGTTGGCAGACCGGCTTAGGGCAGAGCCTGGAGCGTTTCGGAGCACAGCCCAGCCCCAGCGCAGAGCTGCGGTGTTTCGGGCGGGGAGGGGAAGTGTTTTGGGGGCTCTTCGTCGTCTCTGCAAGTCGGAGGCGGGGAGTGTAGAGTGGGGGGAGGAAAGAGCTGTCGAGCCCCGGCTCAAGCAGACAGGTGATGGGCGTTTCAGCCGCCGCAGCGGCGGTGGTGCTCCGGTTCCATTCCTTGGGTTTCACTCCGGTCTGATCTAAGCAAATATGCAGAAGTACCGGCTGGTCTGCTCTTAAAGCCAAAAAAGCAGAGCTAGGGAGAGAGGGAGCGAGAGAGACGGCTGCGGCCCCAGATCCGGGAGCTACAAAAATATATATAATAATAAACCCAACCCCCCTTTCCTCCTCCCCTCCACCAGTTCCCCACCCCCCCACCCCAGCGGCCGAGGAGGATCCCGGAGCGGCGCACACACACTCGCTCACACACACGCGCGCACACACACATACACACACGCGCACACACACCAGTGTCTTTCTCCCTGAGGGATGGTACTGAATTTCGCCGCCACTGGAGCCCGGCTGAAGCTCCTACCCCGCAGCTCTGCGTTCCCACCGAGTCTAAAGTGCACCCGGACGCGATGAGGACCTGGGTTTGTGTTTTGCTCCTAGGGTTTGGATACCTGTCCTATGCCTTTTCCGAGGTAGGTACCCTCCGCCCCATACCCACCTCCCTTATCCCCCTTGCCGCTTCCTCCGTGCTGCCTCTATTCCCACTCCCTAGGATTCAGGCACCTGGGGGCGTCTTGCTGGGGTAGCTGAAGACTCCCCCCAAACCCTTCTGGGCAGAGAGGCGAATCATTGGTAGGGAGTTGCACTGCATATCTTGCTCTGCAGATATTATTTTAAAATTGTGGTGGTGTATTTTTTTCCTCCCCAAGCACGTTTTATTCTAGAAGCTCTCAAAGTATTTATTTTTGGTGAGTTTCCAGGATGTTGCGTTGCTTTACATTAAGTGGGGGGGAAGCTGAGGGGAAGAATTAAAATGGGGGTTGTCTGTAGAAAAGAGAAAAACTTAGGGGGCGTTTATAGACAGGCATAAGCAGGCTGGATTCTTGTCTCTTTCATGAGAATCCCATAAGCTGCCCACGGGGGGCTGCGGTAAACGGGTGTGGAAGAAAAGGGGTGTGTATGTGTGTATAGACTTTGGAGGACTGGGTGTGAGGGGTGCTTGGAGAAAGAGGGTGTTAGA
Source organism: Dromiciops gliroides (assembly GCF_019393635.1). NCBI lineage: Eukaryota > Metazoa > Chordata > Mammalia > Microbiotheria > Microbiotheriidae > Dromiciops > Dromiciops gliroides. The sequence goes on from NC_057861.1 coordinate 537,565,708, forward strand.
GGAAGAAGCACTCTAGTCCTGGTTCCCCCACAGGTAGGGGCGGCTGTGATCGGAGCCGCTGACGGGCTTGGACGAATTGAGGCAGCACGGGGGTAGACAAGCCCCTCGTGCAGGGGCACGGACTGAGTCCCGCCCGGGGCCTGGTTACAGGTGGCTGTTGGGAGCCGGCAAGGGCTGGCTGGGGGCTCGGGTGGCGGGCGCGGCTCTCTCTCCCCGGCTGTGTGCAGCTCCCTCCCGGCCAGAGATTCCCCATTCCACTCCCCCTGGGCCACATGCCCGGGAGAATGACAGGGGCCCTTAGCGGAAGCCTCATTATTAATGATTTTCCTAAAACCCGAAACGTCCTCTTCTCTGAAAGCTACAACGTGGGAATTTTACAACGAAGCCCCCAGGGTGACCCCTTTTAAATAAAGGGTTTGCTTTGGGGAAAGTAGGTGTGGAGTGTAAGGGCAGGGACCATGGCCTGGTGGGTGCTCCTCCCCCCCCCATTTTTCTTTTGGCTGGGGGAAGATATTGAATATTAATCCCCAACCTTCTTGATAGCTTTTATTGGTTAATTAATTTATTTAAGTAAAACATGTCAGTTCTTCAGGCCCGGCTGGGCTGGTGTGAAGGAGGTGGTGCCGGGGATGGGGGTGCTATGTGAGAAAAGGTGGGGGTTGGGGTTGGGAGGGGGTGTGGAGATCAGTCGGGGGTGATCTCTCCTCCCAGGATAAGAGTAGGGATTCCAGGGCGAGAAACTTAAAACTCCTGGTCTGATTAAAGTGTTAAAAAAAAGAAACTGCCTGTGGCTTTCAGTTACCCATCCGTGACGCATTTCAACTTGATCTTTCTGGATGTTAATTTCTCTATTTTAAACCTTAAACACACTGCGGCCTCCGGGACTCTTCAGCCCCCACTGGTCCTCCTGTAACTGACACCCCAGATCCAAGTAGTCCGAGCTGGGGCTTTTGTTCCACATTAAGAGGGGGTGGTGTTTTTAAAAAGTCTGCATTCTTAGGTGGGTGGACGAGTGCAAGCGAGGGCCGAAAAGTCCTTTTTAGTGGGGGTGGGTTTCTATACACCTTCAAAGTCTCCTACGTTTCCTTTCCCTGTTGAAATAAGCCGGGGTATAACGTGTGGTATTAAGATTTAGAGGGGGCGTTCGGCCTGCACAACCGGTTGCAGTAATTAATGGGCTGCTTGTAAGGGCACCGTGTATATCCGCTACATGAATTCTGATTTCTAAAAGTGGGCTTAGGCAGTGGGGAAGAACTGAGGGAGAGAGGGAGAGATAGACAAGTGCCCTGCACAAGCCAGACTGAAGAGTAATCAATCCACCCGGCCAGGAGGCTGCCACTGCCCAAACGCTGGCACGCCCACGCCCACAAGCCCCACTGCTTCTAGGTGCCACCCGCCTCGGCGAAGGCTTTCCTAGCCCGGCAGAGCACTGATTAGGTGTTTGGGTCTGATTCTCAGGAAGCCGAAATCCCCCGGGAGGTGATCGAGAGACTAGCTCACAGCGAGATTAACAGCATCCGTGACCTGCAGCGCCTCCTGGAGATAGATTCCGTAGGTAAATTAATTTATTTTTTCCTTTGCTTTGCCAGAAAAAAAGGGGGGGGGGGGAGAGGGGGGTTGAGGGAAGGTGGTGAGTGGGCGGGACGCCCCCCAGCTGCGAACACGCGTGTGCTTGCTTATGGCAGGGATTGCTTGGCTCTCCCCTGGGTCTCCCAACCGGAGTAGGCAACTCAGACCGAAAGGTCAGAATCCAATCCGGGAGCTATAAAAACATGCCGATGAGTCAGGAGTTTCTCCCCCAATCACTACTTTCTCTCCCAAGCTGCTTGGACTTCGGTGACTTGTCCGCCCAGGGCTCCTTCCTCAAAAGGAGGATTGTTTCTTCCTTTAAGGAAAATGTAGTCAGTGTCAATAGCAGTTCAATTAAATAGAGGGGAATTGGTACTGCATCTCCTGAAGGCTTGTCCTCCCTTCAGACCTCGGTAGTGGGCTTTTTTTTTTTTTTTTTTTTTTGGTGAAGGGGAAAGGGGGAGGGTCATAAAAACACGCGGGTGATTTCATCCGCCAGCCCCCAATCCAGTTCATGGCTTCTACAGGAGCAGTATTAAGGAAACCGGCCGTCAAAACATGACCCCCCACGCTAGAACTGTAAACTTACGGGCACTCATTCAAAGGGCCAGAAGAGAGTAGTTTTCCCCTCCACTGGGTTTGCAAACAAGCTCCTAAAGATGAGATGCCTGCCAGTCAGCGACCTCTCTGTGGAACAAATCGCAGGGCGATTCCTATCGCATATACACCTTGTTTGTTGCTGCAATTCGAGGTGGGGTGGCCTGGGAGATGGGGGAGGGGGTGCAGCCGCTGCGGCGGCGGTGGGGAGTAGTTACCCCTTGTTAAAGTGCTCTTTGTAATCACAGCAAGCTGTTGCCATATTACTGATTGTGGGTCTGGCCTTTGTGGTTTCAACAAATGCAGCTTTGTCCCTTTCTCTACCCCCCTTTTCTTAGCACATTTAAAAAGGCATGCAGCCACATCTGCTGTTTTTCGGGCTATTTTCAGATCTCCCTCAATGCTTTTCTAGTCCACAGAATCCCTTAATTGTTGTTACTGTTGTTTGTAAGGCTTACTTCTGGAAGTTGCAAGGAGCCCTGTGGAAAAGTTGTCTTAGACTCAAACACTTTTCTACGACCAACTGTTTTTTTGGTTTAACCCTAAGGAGGAGAGCCAGGGGTGGGGTGGGGGCGCGCGCATGGCGTTCTCCTTACCTTGATGGAGAGGGGTCTCATCTTGATCACTATACTGAGCATAGCTTCTGCGTTATCCGTGAATTTCTGAAGGGTGGAACAAGTTAGAGTTGATTCAAACCAGCCTGGTTTTGGTCCTGAAGCGTGGCTGAGCTAGGCGCTACTTTGTCGCTGGGTCTTTGAAAAAAGCCTCTTCCTTCTCAGACCCTCCAGAACATTATATAATAGGCTGTTCACCATGATGTTTTTGTTCCTTCAGAATATTTTCTTCCTTATTGGGGAAATAAACAAAAAAATGATTCCTGAGTCAGCCTCTCTCTGAAGCTAGAGGAAACTAAAGTTATTTATGCATATATAGTAGCAGATATTGGTCAGAAGGCTACAAGTGAGTGAGTTGCAGACTCTAGTATTTGCATTTATTCTGTTCCTGCAAACTATTCTGAGAACACTGAGGGAGAAAAAATAAGCATAATCATATGGTGCACTCATTTGGAAATTTGTACTTAATTATGGGAGTGGAGAGGCCTAAACTATTTCATTTCATGCCAAGACAATTTTTATAGTAAGAAAGATGGCTTCTGGAGGTTTTTTTTTTTTTTGACCCAGGAAATCCATTGGCTGATACTTATCACTTCTGAGATGGAATTTCTTTTAACACTTGAAAGACATTTAACTTGATTCCATTCCCTGATTCATAACAAGTATTGAACTTCGATGTCTTTGTTTCATTCAATTGAACTGGAGTTTCAGCTGGTATTTTGGTGGTTACTGTATGTGCTTTTGGAGAGAAAGGAGACCGCAGGGAGTTGGTGTGACTTTGATTTCTCTCCACCAAAGGAAGGATTTTTTTTTGGCGGGGGTGGACTACCAGTTTGGGAGAGAATAGAAGCTGCAGGGAAACAGACCATTCTCATTTCCTACTTAGACCATTCTTATTCTCTCTGCTGCAGATCCCTCTCCCTCCCTCCCCCTCCCTCCCCCTCCCCCCTTCCATTAACACCTTTTAAAACCTAAACCTGTTAAATTGTTAGGTTTTGCATTGCTCTGAGGTAGGCTAGCCTCTCACCTGGAGGAGTAAGTAGGAATGAAGGATACTTCGAGGAATCACCAGTCCACCCACCTGGGATCCTTTACTATTTTTTAAAAGCCCTCTCTGTACATACACTAACATAAGGTGTGTGTGTGTGTGTGTGTGTGAGAGAGAGAGAGAGTCGGGGAAAGCACAAGCCTCACCTCCTCAGATGGTGGTGGATCTGGGAATGCTCTCCCATTTTTTTTTTAAAGGTGGTATTTTGAAAGGATTAATTTTGGACCTCACCAGAGTCTAGCTGAAGATAACTTTAATGAGATCCTTCTTTCTGTCTCTCTTAGTTGTGAAAAGTAATCTTGTTGGAGGAAAGTAATGTGGTTCTTGGGATATCTTTCATGAGAAAGGATATTTGGAATGCTTGCTTCAAAGAGGTTCATCGGATCATAGATTTTATGCTGGAAGAACCCTAAATCTTGTCTAAATAGTCCTTATTTTACATTTTAGGAAACTGAGGCCTAGGGAGATAGAGAACCCAAGTCACAGGTAGTTAACTGAAGCATAGATTCCCTGTCCCCAAAGCCCAGGTTTCTATTGTATTGTGTTGGCCTCTGGATGCCACAACCTTTATAGAATCCCTGGATTTAGAAGTGGAAAGGAACCTTAGAGATCTAGTATGTAGCTCCTTCATTATTACAGAGGTGAAATGACTAACCCACACTCACACAGAGGTAGGAAAGAAGCAGAGGCCTTCAAACCCTAGTCTTCCTGTATAGAATCCAAAACCAATGATCTTGGCACTACACCAGATTTTTATTGTATGAAAGGATGATAGGACCAAGGGGAGGAGGCAGGGAAGATGCCTTTAGGGTTTTTATTTAGGAGAGGGCCCTGTGAGAGACAGTCTAGTAGTTAATGTTGTGCAGTAAACAACCAAGAGAGGGATACTCCATTTAATCAATAACTTAAACTAAATGCAGGTGACATGACAACTTTTGTGGGCCTGACTTGGTCACAGAACTGTAGGAAATTTTCCAAAGGCTTTTTTTTTTTAAAGTAAGTTGGGAGTTATGACAAGTACTGCTGACCTTCAGGGGAGTTTTTTGTTTTTTGCATTTGATTCCAGCAGGGCTAGAAGGGAATCCACAGGTAGCTTGAAGGTTGCTTTAGTAGCTCTGTTGTTGTGCCAGTTGATTATTCATTGGGGGATTATGTGTGGGTTTATTCCTGCTGTTAAATTCATTTCAGTCAATAGTTTCAACTTCCTTCCTCACCGAAATATTTCACTGGCGACTGATTAAAAAGGAAAATAAAATGGGCACCAGAAAGTATTCTCTTCCCAAGAGCAATGCTATTTGATACTAATAGAACCTCTAGCTTTAGAGGTAGAAGGGACCTCCTGGGTTCCTCATTGGGGTCGAATCCCCTAATTTCGTTGATGAGGAAACTGAGTTCCAGGGAAGTTGTCGTGACTTTTCCCTGATGTCACTATACAGTCCTTTCCAGTAGTAGCTAGCTAGCTAGATGAGGGTTTGGCCCAGCAGTTAGGAAGACCTGCATTCAAATAGGCCTCTGATACTTAATTAGTACTGAACCTTTGGTTTTCCCCCACGGTAAAATTGGGATGATAGTATCTTCCACCCTCACAACTCTTTTGAGAAACAAATGAAATATTTGTAAAGTGCTTAGCAGAGTACCTGACACACAGTAGGTGCCCTATATGAAAATGCTAGTTATTATTTTTGTTATTATCTCAATGAGATAATTGTAAAGTACTTAGCACAGTGCCTGGCACATGTTACTTTTTTTTTTTTTTAGTGAGGCAATTGGGGTTAAGTGACTTGCCCAGGGTCACACAGCTAGTAAGTGTTAAGTGTCTGAGGCCGAATTTGAACTCAGGTCCTCCTGACTTCAGGGCCGGTGCTCTATCCACTGCGCCACCTAGATGCCCCCACATGTTACTTTTAATAAATGCTTTCCCCCTTTGTCTTACTTGTTCCCACCCTGGCACATAGGTGCTTAACATGCCTAATTGATTGTCCAATATCATATAGGTAGAAGATGGCAGAGCCTGGATAATGATCCTTTTTGAAATTTTGCCTAACAGGACCTATTGGGGCTTTAAAAACATACCCTTGGGGGGCAGCTAGGTGGGTGCAGTGGATAAAGCACTGGCCTTGGATTCAGGAGGACCTGAGTTCAAATCCAGCCCCAGACACCTGACACTAGCTGTGTGACCCTGGGCAAGTCACTTAACCCTCATTGGCCTGCCAAAAAAAGACAACCTCCCCAAAAACCATACCCTTTATTCTTGATTTCTTGGAGGTTGGTCTGCCTTTAGTTTTGATAAGGTAAGGAACTGACCAGAAATTGGAGTGAACTTTGGCTTTGCTAAACAGCATTCAAAAGCCATCAAACTCTGGCCTGTGAGTTTTATTTATTTAAAATATAAATGATAGTATTGAATTTTAGGACATGGTTGCTATGACTAATTAAACTGAACAATATTATTATTGCTGTCACAGATCTGGGTTTTCCCCTATTCAGATTGGCACAGTTCCAGGGTGTCATGGTGAAGCTGATATAATAAGTGTCCCCATTTCAGCCCCATTAATGCACTGCCCAGGACTAATTGCTGGAGAATTTCTACCCATCATCTCAATGTTGTTAGTACATCAATGCATAAAAGATTAAAGCAGAACCACTTGATAAACTGTCTTGAAAACAGTTTAAAAAGTGATTCAGAGAGCTTTGCCCAACTACAAGATTTTCTGACTTTTTGCTCCATGACACATCCTGAAAGTTCATGGGGGTGAAGTTGCCTCTCAGGATCTGTGACTTAAGACATCTTTTCCCTGGTTTAACAACAATCAGGCACTGCTCAATTTGGGTTCTTGGCCACCCATCTTGTTGACAAGTGACTTTCCTGTTGGCTTGGGTTGTTCCTGGGCAGAGGAAGAGCCATGTCACATTGGAAGCACTTTCTGCCCTTCATGATTGAGAAAGCTTTCCCCATAAAGTCCTTTCTGATCTTAAAAGAGATTGCTAATCAGGATATTTTTCTTTACCCAGCTTATTAAAGAAGCTGACAATGATGCTTACTAGGTGATATTGTATTTTCTTCCCTTTTTTTTTGGCGGGGCAATGAGGGTTAAGTGACTTTCCCAGGGTCATACAGCTAGTAAGTGTCAAATGTCTGAGGTGGGATTTGAACTCAGGTCCTCCTGAATCCAGTGTCTGCTTTGTCCACTGTGCCACCTAGCTGCCCCCACTAGGTGATACTGATTTTTTGTTTTGTTTTGAGTGAGGCAGTTGGGGTTAAGTGACTTGCCCAGGGTCACACAGCTAGTAAGTGTTAAGTGTCTGAGGCCGGATTTGAACTCAGGGCCAGTGCTCTATCTACTGTGCCACTTAGCTGCCCCCACTAGGTGATATTGTAAAGAAGGCTTGGTTTTGGCAAAATGGCTGCTGTAAGGATGACTCAGAAATGTACCTTCCATTAAGAAAGAATTGCTTCTCAAATGATTGTTTGATAAGAAATAACTTGCATCAACAAAGGCAACTTGAGGGACAGCTAGGTGGCGCAGTGGATAAAGCACTGGCCCTGGATTCAGGAGGACCTGAGTTCAAAACCAGCCTCAAGACACTTGACACTTACTAGCTGTGTGACCCTGGGCAAGTCACTTAACCCTCATTGCCCTGCAAAACAAAACAAAAAAACAAAGGCAACTTGAATTCTGATCTGATTGCTTTAGGTCTTTAGAAAACAATACTACTGACATTGAAAATACAGGGTTAAGTAAGAAAAATAGTGCAAAATCTAGTATTTTCAGCTTCCATGAATATTATACAGGATTCCATTTTCTTCTAATGCAAATGTTAGATCTGAATGGACTGGAGAGTGCTATATAGGTTGTAATCTGGAGAGTGCTATAGGTTGACCAATGAAGAATCACAGATTTTGAGATCCATAAAAGGTCTATAGACTTACTCTTTTTCACAGAAGAGGAAATCCAAGTCCCAGAGAAAGTGGCATAAATAGTGTAGTATTATGTCAGAACCAATATTCTGGTCCAGGTTAGCCTAGTTTAGTGGGTCATCATCTTCACCTTTGGCCTTAAATGGGTTAGCCAAGATATTCATAGATGCCAATTAAGTACCAATTAATGCCTCTCTGTGGACTTTTGTGATCATAAAACCAAACAAATCCTAACTGCTTGCTTTAAGAGGAAAGAAGTCAAAGATATCATTCCAAGACTTCTTTTGCCCTAGGGTATGTGTTGCCAGTGAGATAACTATTCAGGTGTCTTATGACACTACCTTTTCAGTTGCAGGAGGCTAAAGCTAGCAAGTTCTTACACAAGAGCACATAGTTATACATTGTTAACCAAAAGAGTTGTGGGGGTGTGGAGGAGAGATGTGGAGGATCCTTATGGCAAATGGTGCAGGTCAAAGTAAGTATGAAACAGGCATTCAACTGCATATGTTGCAGAAGTTAGGACAGTTCAAAGTTAATACAGAAGGGTAGAAACAGCATGCAGTACAAATGATTATTTTTTGGGGGGATGCCACCCGCTTGCATTTTAAAAAATAATTTCTTTTTATGTTGCCAGTATTGGTAAAATCTATAAAATATCCTCTTATGTCACAGGGCACTACGATCCTTTTGTACCATGTAGAAGAATTGTATCAGTTAAATTGAGTTTCTACTGTTTTTGGTTTGCTTTTTAATTTTCTCATAATTTTGAATTTAATTATATTTTTGTATATCACTTTCATTTCTGAATGTACTCCTGTTCCCCTTCTCATCCCTTGTAACAAAGAATAAAAAAAAGACCAAAGGAAAGAAGGCAGTTCAGCAGACCTAATCAACCCATTTAGCAAGAACCACAGTATATACAACATTCTACTTCTTCTGATTTTTTTTCCTTCTGGTCAATTTGCTTTAAAATCATTTTTCTTACATGCCTTTAAGTAAATGGTTTCACTTAACAGAACCCAATCATGGAGTAGTCATTAGGTTATTTTATGATAAGTTGAATGCCAATCTTCCTGTCTTTGATTTTGTTTTTCTCATGGTCCTTTGGGGGACAAGGCAAGTCTAGATCCTGTCCAAGAGCCTGGAGTAGCATCTGATGTCTGATGTCTGAAGGTTAGGACAACCTGATTAGGGATATTTTCAATAGAGACAAAAAGAAAACCTAAACTTGTTTCTTGTTCTTGAAGGCTAGATGGAGGGAGTTTAGAAGGAACATTGTCCCATGGAGGGTTGAGTTACCACATCTTGTGGGGTGGATGTTCAGTGGTTTTCTTGACCCTTCTGTAGTGGTCACGTCCTATTCCCCTTATGTTGCTTGCCTCATCCAGGCTCATTTAGAAGACCCCTCTAGACATAGCTATTGCTGGAGGGAGAAATTAGCAAGAGATCAAAGAAATTTTCCTGCCTATGTAGTTCATTCACATGGCTCCTTCTTGGATATTGGGTAGGCCAAGACTTCATTTTGTAATTGCCAAGGGCAGTTACGAACTGAATTCTACTGAGATTTAGTTTCTTTTTTTGTCTTCTGGGAAAATAGGTGGGGTCACTATGATATCCATTTTTCAGTCTTGCATTTTCACAAGTCATATTTGCAAATATCCATCGATCTTCCTGTTCTTTCAATTCAAGGTATAGATAGTTAAAATGTCTCTGTTACTGTCCATCCATTGGGAGCTGACTGTGGTCACCCACGGTATGCCAGAAGTCTTGGAGCCAAGAGGCTCAATTGGAAACATAGCTGCCTATACCACACATGCTGTTTTTAGCTCAATCCAGGCATGGTTGCACTTAGTTCATTGTTCAAACTGGTCACTTTTCCTTTCTCTTTCCTCCTTAGGATACGAGGATGTTTCAGAAACAAACCTGAAAGCTCATATGGGCCATGCTTCTAAACATGAGCAGGAAAAGCGTCCTATTCGAAAAAAAAGAAGTATTGGTAAGAAACCATAAGGACTTGTTTCCCCACCTCCTCCCCAATAGTTAAAATAACAACTAACATTTATTTATATGGAAATTTGAGGAGTCCCCAAAGTTTTAGCACTATTTAGGCTTTAATAGATGAGCTTAATTAGTTTTGGTTTTTTAGTTTAAAAATTTTTGTGTGGGCCAATGAGGGTTAAGTGACTTGCCCCAAGGTCACAGCTAGTAAGTGTCAAATGTCTGAGGTCAGAGTTGAACTCAGGTCCTGAATCCAGGCCAGTGCTCTATCCACTATGCCACCTAGTTGCCCCTGGTTTTGAAGCTTAAAATGGTCCCAAGACTTCCTGGGATACACTGTGGAATACTTTAAATATAAAATGGGGGTGGGCCCAATTGTTGATTAAATAATTGTTGATAAAGGTGGTAGAATTGAAAAAGGGGCAGGGTGATATAATGGAAAGGAAAAAACATTGAACGTGGGGATCACAATACCTTGGTTCTGAAGGTGAAGTAGAAAGGACAGGATTTTGAATTCCACGATCTGACTTCTAATCCTAACTCATTCATTGTGTGACTTTGAGGAAATTAAGTGACTCAGTAGTTAGAGTGCTGGTCCTAGTCAAGAAGCCCTGGGTTCAAATCCAGCCTGAGACACTACCTGTGTGGCCTTGGGCAAGTTACATAACCTCTGTTTGCTTCAGCTTCCTTGGTTGTACAGTTGGTATGTGGGTGGATAACAATACCACCAACGTCCCAGGATTGTTTGAGGATCAATCAAATAATAATTTGTAAAGGTCTAAGTAGGTGCAATTTAAATGTTTCCCTTGGTTACATCACTTCACCTCACTGGGCCTCAGTTTCCTCATCTGTCAAATCCCAAGGTCTATTTCAGTTCTAAATCTTATGATCTTAAAATCTTGTTTCTGCCCCTAATTTTGTGACCAGGTTAGATTAGGTTTTTTGTTTTTTTTTGTTTTTGTTTTTTTTGCAGGCAATGGGGGTTAAGTGACTTGCCCAGGGTCACACAGCTAGTAAGTGTCAAGTGTCTGAGGCCGGATTTGAACTCAGGTCCTCCTGAATTCAGGGCCGGTGCTTTAACCACTGTGCCATCTAGCTGCCCCAACCAGGTTAGATTAGAAGGGGCCTATGGGGTTTTATGTATTGGTTTCCAAGGTCTCTTCCTGCTTTAACTTTCTATGATTTAATGAAAATTCACCATTTGTTTTTGTGGGTGCCTCTCTCCCCAACCACAGCCTTCTCATTGCTACAGTGCCTTGGTGAACAATGAGTCCAAGACAGATGAGTGTGAATAAATTCTTTTGGTGCCTTGTCTTGTTGCAGCATGTTAGAGAGTAGACCTCAGTTGGAAAATGTGGTTGTATGTAATTTCCAATTCATAACATGGAGAACACAGAGTGCTTAGAGCTATTAGCTTCAGAACAGTAGGGTACGCAGTAGTACAGACACTCTGGAAAAGTGGGCAACTTGCCTTTTTTCTTCATTTCCTTCCAATCACATCTTTTCCAAAATGCAGCTTGAATGGCTGGCTGTGGGGGCTTTATCAGCTCTGTCATTGTGCAAGAAAACAGCACACAAATTTCCAGGACATTTATTTTCATATCGTTTTTTCCAAGTTGTGGGTGTCTGGCTACATTTAGAAAATGCCAGCTGTTACAGAGAGAGAGAGAGAGAGTGTGTGTGTATGTGAGGTGTTGGCTTCTCTTGTCAGAGTTGGTAACTCTTTGTGAGGGGTTTGGGATAGGTAACATATGGGACCTTGATGGTGGGAATCTGGATTTTTGCACTTTGATTTCCAACAAGGATCTTGTGCTTCATGCCCATACAATACACTCGATTTATGGGGCTGTCCCCCTACCTCTTGGGCTAAACAAAAATGCCACAGAGGCAGTATTTCTTTCTAGACTGCCAGGGGTGGCAACATCTGAAGAATCAAGTGTACCACTAGCTCCCTTGTATCTATGAAATTGATTTGTTTTTGAATCCAAGTGTAAGGATTCACATTTAGCCCTATTTGACTTTAGCTTATTAAAAATTTAGCTCAATGGCCCAAGCCAGTTAAAGACAGCTTTGAATCATTACTCTGACATCTAGCATAGAGCTATCCCTCCCTCCTCACTTCACATTTGCCATCTAAAGATTGGGCTAAGTCATTGGGCTGAGTACACAGATAACTCACAGGGGCATTTCACTGGATAGTTCCTTAGGAATTGACATGAACCACCAGTGACCAGTGAGTCTTATCATTCAACTGAAGCCTTCTAATACTGTTTAGCTCATACCTCTCTATTTAGGTATGTACTTCACTTGATTCAGTAGGTATATCCTGGGGAACCCAGTCTTTTTAAATGCATTATAAGTATTATCTACATAAATATATCAGTTCACCAATCAGTCAATATGTGTTGATATGTATTAGATATGTTCAGCCCTGAGTTAGACCTTTTGAAAGAAGTTAGAGGTTTGGAGTTAGAAAACAAAACCAAACCCAGTACCTTCTCTTAATACTACAGGGGAGGCAAGATAATATGAAACAGTCAACAATAGTCAACAATAGAGATAAAAACACAATACAGAGAAGGAAGACCTCCAATAAGAGGGAACCACATAAATAAACATGGAAGTAGGTAGGGACCTTCAAGGTTATCTAGGATGTTTCATCAAGGAGAAATGACTTGTCCAAGATTACACACATAGTCAGTGGAAGAACAGGGATTTAAACCTCTTGACTCCTGATACTATTCTCTATTGTTTCCTCATTTTCTGAGTGAAGAGAATTACTCTTTTATCCTTATAACAGAATTGACATTTGGGCTTTACTTAATAGCTATACTTATAATACTAGTGGCTTGTCTCTAGGGTAGGTACATGATCTAAGATGAATACATTTCATATTCACTTCTTTAAATTTTTTTCAATTTTTATGGGACAGTGAGGGTTAAGTGACTTGCCCAAGGTCACACAGCTAGTAAGTGTCAAGTGTCTGAGGCTGGATTTGAACTCAGGTCCTTCTGAATCCAAGGCCAGTGCTTTATCCACTGCGCCACCTAGCTGCCCCTCATTCACTTCTAAAGAGAGTTAGTAACAGTTATGTTTTCTCCCTATTCTTACTCTAACTAATGAGGGTAAGAAGTCTGACTGATAATGGACACTGTACTCTGACTCAAGTCTCAGCATTTTAAAAAGTTGTTATTATATAATATTTTCCAGAACAGCTGAGGACTCTTAAATTCTGGCCACATTTCCCGGTAATGAACTTAGATTAAGGTGTAAGCTTGAGCTTGGTTAGAGGGATTTCTCTCTCAGTTAATCCTTTTCTGGCATTCAAAGAGAGTTCCTTCGGGTTCCAGGCTGTACAGATCAATCTGTACCATTTCAGCTGCCACACTTAGTAGAGAAGAGCAGAAAATAGTCTATTCCTTAGCAATGATGGCTCTTGCATGAAGTGGAAGTGTTAGGAAGTATGTTGAAAGTAATCATGCCTCTTACTCAACCTGTTGCAGGTTTCAGTGATCTAATACAAGGAAACTCTTATCAAACTTAAGCTATTTAAAATTTCATATGTGTGTGTATACTTATATGTTTATCCTGCATGCTGATGCCAGATGAATTTTCCTAGATCTTTCCTCCTTGCCATTCTTTTCCTCAAGCCTACAATGAATGGTTCCATGTTGCCTAGAAAATCAAGTCCAGGGGGCAGCTAGGTGGCAAGGGGATAATGCCCCGGTCCTGGATTCAGGAGAACCTGAGTTCACATCCGGCCTCAGACACTTGACCCTTACTAGCTGTGTGACCCTGGGCAAGTCACTTAACCCTCATTGCCCTGCCCCCTCCCCAACCACCCAAAAAGGAATTTGCTATAATCTGTACAAAATCTTGGTCTATCCCTAGTTATCTCCCATTTACATTTACTCTCCAGTGTTCACCCTTTGATCCAGCCAGGCAGATGCTCCTCAGTGTCTTCTATACAAGACATTCTTAATTCAACCCATCAGCCCTTGTGCCCCTTATATTCTTTCCCTGGAATTTTTTTTTCACACCCATGAATTCTGCCCATCCTCCAGGAAGTCTTACCTACATTAAGTCTTTCCCTTAAAGCTTTTAACCAACATTGCTCTCTTCTGTCTATCCAAGCTTTGTATTTTGGGCACTTAGAATTAGATCTGGGAAGGAACTTACAGATTGAGTTCAAGCCTCTTATTTTCAGAGGAGGAAACTGAGGGTCCCAAGGTGCCCCAAATTTTGCCCTCTTTAGAAGAGACTGGTAAGATTGACTGGTAAGTTTTGCTTTTTTTTTTTTTTTGGTGAAGCAATTGGGGTTAAGTGACTTGCCCAGGGTCACATAGCTAGTAAGTGTCAAGTGTTTGAGGCCAGATTTGAACTTAGGTCCTCCTGAATCCAGGGCTGGTGCTTATACTTTTAAATTTTTTAAATTTTTGCCAACATTGATTTATTTAAAAAATACAAAGGAAGACAGATTTGGACTCAAAAAACATTAAGAGAGTCACATATTGAACAAAATGTATTGGACCAAAAAAAAAAAGAAAGAGAAAGAAAGAAAGACAATGACACCATAGGTATTACAGAAAGGACAGTTGAAAAACTATTTACACATTTATAAAAGAGTAAGTCTATAAAAGAGTGTAATATCTTGCTATAGTTTTAGTTTTTCTAATGCCTCTACTTTTTTTTTTTTTTAGTGAGGCAATTGGGGTTAAGTGACTTGACCAGGGTCACATAGCTAGTAAGTGTTAAGTGTCTGAGGCCGGATTTGAACTCAGGTACTACTGACTCCAGGGCCGGTGCTCTATCCACTGCGCCACCTAGCTGCCCCATGCCTCTACTTTTTTTTTTTTGTGGGGCAATGGGGGTTAAGTGACTTGCCCAGGGTCACACAGCCAGTAAGTGTCAAGTGTCTGAGGCCGGATTTAAACTCAGGAACTCCTGAATCCAGGGCCGGTGCTTTATCCACTGCGCCACCTAGCCGCCCCATGCCTCTACTTTTTAGGTGGAAATTGGTTTGGGCATTTTAAGCAAAAGTATAGAGCATAATAGTTGACAGTGAATTACAGTGTACATTTTTTTGTGGTATTCAGTAGAGTGTGAACATCTTGGGCAGGGTTTATTTCATTTTTATGTCCCCATCCTTGGTGTCTAGAGCAGTGCCTGGCACATAGTAAGCACTTAATAAATGTGTTGACTGATAAATTGATTGCTTCCCCTGCGAGTCCTGGTCAATGTGGAGATCATACAACTAGCAAATATGAGAGTTAAAAGCAGAACTTGAGTCTCCTCCCTTCTATCATATAACTGTAGTTATAAATTATTATTACATATCATATTCAATTTCTAAATGGGTCTTGTTTCTTTTCATAGCAAATAGATTATAAACTCCTTCGGGGCAAAGATTTTCTTCTTTTATATCCTACAATTCAGTCCAGTGCTGGATAAAAAGTGCTCAGAATATTTAGGACCATAGATTTAAAGCAAAAGGGACTTAAGAATATATCTAGTTCAGTCTTTTCATTTTAGAGATGACAAAATGTCTTTAGACTTGCTAAAATTCTCATGGGTAATATATGAGGTGCAAAGTTAGGTTCTCTGACTCCAAATTCAATGTATTTTCTATTTATTAAAACTGTCTGGACCATAAGATGATCTCTAACTGTGAAGAAATCTTGGCCTCCTGGGAAGCACCTTGTATTACTACCATTCTGAGTCACCTTTAACAAACATGACTCTTGGGGCAGCTGGGTGGTACAGTGGATAAAGCCGGCCCTGGATTCAAATTTGGCCTCAGACACTTGACACCTACTAGCTGTGTGACCCTGGGCAAGTCACATAACTCTCATTGCCCTGCCAAAAAAAAACACCAAAACAAACCCAAACATGACTCTGGGTTCTTCTCATTCAGGGTTTTTTTCTCTTACTGTTAGGGAATAAGCAGTATAAGGGCATAGATTAGGAACTAGACAGAAACTTGAGACCTTGTGTACAACCTTCCCATTTTACAGATGAAGAAAGAGGCACAGAGAAATTAAGTAACTTTACCCAAAAGTCACACAGCATCTGAGCAAGGAATTGAACCCAGGTCTTCCTGTTTCAGTTCCAGTGCCTTATCCTATAGGCCATGCTGAATGAGGTGGGGCTAAATGTAGACCATGCCCCATAGGTGTAGTGGTGTGTGTGTGTGTGTGTGTGTGTGTGTGTTTGTGTGTGTGTGTGTTTGTGTGTGTGTGTGTGTGTGTGTGTGTGTGAACTATTCACTTGTAGCTCTTGTTTTTGCAGAGGAAGCAGTTCCTGCTGTTTGCAAAACGAGAACGGTTATTTATGAGATACCTCGGAGTCAGATTGATCCCACATCGGCCAACTTCCTGATCTGGCCCCCATGTGTGGAGGTCAGACGATGCACAGGTTGCTGTAACACCAGCAGCGTCAAATGCCAACCTTCACGGATTCACCACAGAAGTGTCAAGGTGAGGGGACTTGCTCACTTCCCGTCTTTCCTGGGCACAATTTAGGGAAGGGGAGGTGAAGGGTCTCCCACAGGGGTGGCTTTGCATTATAACATACCCATAATTCTGGACAATTGTACGTAAACCAAATCTTATTTCTTACCCATCTAAATTCCTATGATTATGGAAGTATCACAAAAGCATCAACAGGAGGTCTTGGTGTTCTCAAGGTACCTTTTGTCTCTGACTGACTTTACATTTTTCACTAAATTCTGTCTCACCCTGGATGCTCTGCTAACAATCCCTCTTAATTCTTTGCTCTACCTTTTATCCTGTAGCTTGTTTTGTACACAATGGTTTGCATGTTGTCTCCCCTATTAGATTGGGAGCTGCTCAAGGGCAAAGACTGGGCTTTTGCCTTTGTATCCTTAGGACTTAGCCCAGTGCCTGGCACCTTGTAGGTGCTTAGTGCATGATTATTGATTGATAGGTGATGGTCTATAGATCACATAGTATCACAACTAAAAGGATGTGTTGTGATACTGCAAGGGTATTTATATGTATATTTATAGTTTCTAAGCTTTTTGACTCATGGTTTTCATAAAGTACTCAGGAACTGGATTTCAGAGTCAAGTTTATAGGGATTCCACTGGCTGTATGTAAGCCTTGAGAACTGCATATGGTGTTAAACCCACCATTGCCTTTTGCAAAGTCTTTATCTGAGGACCCATTTCTATTACTTTCTACTAAGAAGCTCTACTAAGTTGAACTTCCTTCCCTGGCCTGCCACTAGCTGTGTGACCCTGGGCAAGTCACTTAAACCCTCATTGCCCCACCAAAAAAAAAAGGAAAAAAGGAAGAGGGGTTTGGCTTGGCATAGGCTCAGCCCTATTCTCTGTCCCCTGTTAACTGATGGTCAACATCACTGAGAGCTGTCCAGAATTGAGGAAACATTTTGTTACCACCTTGGATCATGCCCAACTGTATCAGGAGGCAGTGGTCCTGGTGGGGATAAATGATGTTTCTGGAGGTCATTTTTAGCTTACTGGTCATTCAGGGTACATCACAGCTCACTAATGGTATGCATGGAGGAAAGCTGTTCTTACAAGGGCTTTAGGGACAGGTTAGATGGTAACACTGTTTAACTTTGCCAAAGAAGAATCAATTCAAGGGATGGTTTCTTGTTGTACCTTATGAGTGTGGGGCAATGGTTAGGTTATTAAACTTGGGAGTTGGAAAGCCCTGGGTTGGTTCAATTACAACATTACTGCTGATTCTTAGGATGAAAAATGAGGATGTTGGCTCTAACCTCTATGGTCTCTTCCTATTCAGTTTAAATCTATGATCCTATGAACACTCAATTATAGGTGGGATGTGGGATATAGAGTACAAAGTTCAAACACTGGCATGACCATTGAATCTCTTGTGTGAGCCCACGTAGTTTACTTAACTTTTCTCTTTCTATTTTCTCAACTTTTCCAGAAATATTTTCCTAAGAAAGGAGGGGGTTACTATTATAGGTGCTACTTTGCACAAGGTCCAAGCCCTTTAAGGAACTCTGAGATCCTTAATGTGGGTCCTATTAAGAATGAATGTAGGGGTCAGCTAGGTGGCACAGTGGATAAAACACCCTCCCTGGATTCAGGAGGACATGAGTTCAAATCTGGCCTCAGACACTTGGCACTTACTAGCTGTGTGACCCTGGGCAAGTCACTTAATCCTCTCATTGCCCCACAAAACCCAAAACCAAGAATGAAGGTGGGGGCAGCTAGATGGCGCAGTGGTTAAAGCACCGGCCCTGAATTCAGGAGTACCTGAGTTCAAATCCGGCCTCAGACACTTGACACTTACTAGCTGTGTGACCCTGTGTGACCCTGTGTGACCCTGGGCAAGTCACTTAACTCCCATTGCCTGCAAAAAAAAACAAACAAAAAAGAATGAATGTAGAGAAGCTGTGGGTAGTGACAAGGAAAGGTGGGAGATAGGGTTGAGGAAGATAAAGATGAGAGAATGGGAGGTGGGGATTAAGTAGAATTTATTTAGGTACCCAGTTTTATTAGGTAGGTTATTAGGTAGCCAGTGATTAAGTAACACAAGAATAGGGAGAGTACCAGGTGGTGGGAGTATTCAGGTGCAGGAATCCTCAATGGTGATTTCATTGGAGAGTTGAACTGTCCCAGAAAGGAAATTAGGAACCAATAAAATCTCCAAGGTTGTGAAGGCACCTTAAAAAGCTTCAGGGATAAGAGAAGGGCTTGCTGACCTACAGCAGAGATTGTGTGTATGTATATAGCCCACTGACCTGGATGTGATGTGTATTTTTTTTTTCTTTTCCGGGGCCATGGGGGTTAAGTGACTTGCCCAGGGTCACACAGCTAGTAAGTGTGTTAAGTGTCTGAGTCCAGATCTGAACTCAGGTCCTCCTGACTCCAGGGCCAGTGCTTTATCCACTGTGCCACCTAGCTGCCCCTGATGTGTATTTCTGAACAAAGTTAGCTTCGTATTAAACTTGAGCATTTGAGTCATCCCTCCTCCCATAAATCTATCACTCCACAGCCCTTATTTTGGACCAACAATGACCCATCAAGACACCTCAAATGGTATTTTCTTAATTGAATACTACATGATTTAACATAGGCATTTATTTGCAATGTGGAGGTGGGAGAATCAAAATGTGTCATGGGGTTATCTCGACCTCTGGGGAGGTATATTGAGAAAGTAATTTCTATTTCTCTCTGCTGCAAAATCTTTCAGAACTCCCTTTTTTTTTTTTTAAAAAAAAGTAATCTTTTTTTGTTATTTTTTTTCTTAGTGAGGCAATTGAAGTTAAGTGACTTGCCCAGGGTCACACAGCTAGTAAGTGTTAAGTGTCTGAGGCCGGATTTGAACTCAGGTCCTCCTGATTCCAGGGCCGGTGCTTTATCACATTCCTTGTGCCATTCTTTTTTTGTTTTGCCACAGGGGTTTATTTGTGCCCTGGCGTCCCTGTCATTCCCTCCTTGCCTCTAATTAGTGAAGCCCTTTCCACTTTATTATCCTAGTTAACACCTCCACAAATTACCCTCAGTCATAGATGGAAAACTTCACCTTGGTTTTCTGTCCAAACTCTATTATCTGAAAAGAGTATGGTAGTTGGGATATAGAGTGAAGTTTCTTGTGCCAAATTGACCAGTAAGCATCAAGACCAAAGAAAGTAAGGACTTAATAGAACTGGCTGTTCATGGGGTGAGGAAGAGGAAGACTGATCTAAGGCCCCTTCTGCACTTGGACTTTCTGAACTATCCCCTCCTACAAAGAACATTCCCCTAAGAAGGGTTTCTTAGTTGTCAGCTGGAAGGAGGAAGGTGTGCTTAAAATCATTGTATGTGGCTGGAGACATCTGGAAAACACCTCTATTTCTCATGTTTTAAAAGTGTTGGATATTGGGTTAAACCAGCATCTGGGTTACTGGGACAGTTTCCCCCTCTTCATCTGGCTCTGGGGGCACAGGGACTTGTAGCCCATGGGACACAGCTTGAAACTTGACCTTTGGTTTGATCAAGTGGTGCAGCTGCTTCAGGCTGGTGTGTATTTTAATGTGAGGTCCCTGACTCCCCTTGAATGCCTTTTGTAACCCATACCTCCCACCCAACTACAAGTGATGGCCTAACCATTTGCACCTGTCTCCTCCATTATTTTAGATTTCTGCAGTTACTGCAAAGGGTGTGGAGATCCATTTGTACACTAAGCACGTTTTTGTCCTGTATTTTTAGTCAGCTGATACATTTCATAAAACTATGATGGAGGAATCCTCAATTCATTGACCTTAAAATAGCATACTCATAATTTTCAAGCATTCATTAAGTGGCCGCAATTTGGCAAAGCACTCAGTTATGCCCAGGAATGGAAGTTGGGTTCCATCATTTTAGATATGCAGTGTCAGCCATGAAGTTGGCATGTAGGCATGCCTCCTGGTGGCATCAGTAGTGTTAACATTGTGGGTTGCTGTCCTTTACTTTCTAGACCTAGGGTTTTGGTCCATATTTTTTTTTTTTTGGTGAGGCAACTGGGGCTAAGTAACTTGCCCAGGGTCACATAGCTTTAAAGTGTCAAGCATCTGAGGCAGGATTTGAACTCAGGTCCTCCTGACTCCAGGGCCGGTGCTCCATCCACTGTGCCACCTAGCTGCCCTGGTCCATTTTTGTTAACATGTATCCAGCATGATTTCCCATGAGTTAATAGAAAGAGCACAAAACTAAAAATTAAAAGGTCTCTTTTCTTTGCTATGAGGTGCGATTTGTCCTAGATAAGTCAATACAGCCTTCATTTCTTCTTGGCTTTTTGGTTTGGGACTTTCCATCATCCCAGATGCAAGGGCTTGATCCGACAGCCATTTTCTTCAATTCTTCCTAAGCAAATGCCCCAGGGCACTGGTGCCTCCTTGCTCACCCTCTTTAGCCCCATCCAGAACTGCCACCCACCCAATACTAAACAGGACCTTCTGAAGAAAACATCCGGCCCCTAAACACTCATGAGTGTTCACAGAGAGAGGGACAAGAGGTCAGCAGGGAACAGGATACTTATTGTAGAGGCTGCATATTGGTTATTTCTATTAGTCTTCCCCGGCTAGTATCACACCAGAGCTCATTACACAGACTCCATATTGATTCACTACAATGCATTGTTTTAGGGATTTCATTCAGCCTCTTTCTTGAAGTTCCATATTTAGAACCGAATTCCTTTTTCTTGGCCAACCCTACCCAGGGGTCATAGGGAAGGTGCTAGGGAAGTGATGGTTAAGAGCATGGATATGGGCTATTCCTGGAAAGCAGCTGAAGGTATGATCAGGTTTAGGCATTGTGTCTGATCTTTCCTCAATCTCCCTGCCCCCCTTTGGAAAATATTTCAAAAAACCATATTTGGTTTTTTGATTAAAATTCTAAGGGCCTTTAAGGGATACCCCCCACCCCTCCCACAGTGAGCTCATTGGCCTGTCAGTTCCCTAAGAACTTGTCACACTGGAAAAATGTCCAGGCATAAAGGTCAGTTCCCCCACATTACACAAGGGGCTAGGCCAAAACTTGCTTCCTTACAGTTTGTTGACATGGTGATTGTGGCTTTTAATCTTGATACCATCAGGAAGGCACCTGTGTCTAGGCCCTCATTCAGAAGGTGCCTCTGTTCACCCATTGACAGCTGATTCTCCTGTTTGGTAGGGGTGATGTTCAACATTTATTTATAGAATGTGGTACCAGAAAATGTGTTGCATCTCTTTCCCTGAAAGAGTCTTTGTTTTAGGCTTTCTTGATTTTCCATGACTGGGCTCTATTTAATAAGAGGGCTTGGCCAGTTCCCACTGCAGTCCAGGGGTGGAGT
Organism: Dromiciops gliroides; assembly: GCF_019393635.1. Classification (NCBI taxonomy): domain Eukaryota; kingdom Metazoa; phylum Chordata; class Mammalia; order Microbiotheria; family Microbiotheriidae; genus Dromiciops; species Dromiciops gliroides. Next base: position 537,587,263 of record NC_057861.1, read on the forward strand.
TGGCCACTGTGCCCACATCCTCTGACCCCCATCCATTTCTACCCCCTTGGAAAATCTTTTTATTTTATTCCCTTTTTCTTGGTCTTTGCTCAGTCTCTAGCTGCTGGGGTGACTGGCCGGTCAAGAATGGTGGAGCAGCTTGGTGGTGGTATAGTGAATAGAATATTGACTAGGGAGTGAGAATTAAATCCTTCCTCAGACATTCAGACCTTGGGCAAGTAACCCTTCTGAGTCTTAGTTTTCTCATCTCTAAAATGAGGATAATAGTATCACTTACCTCAGAGTTGTTGTAGGGATCAAATCAGATAGTATATGTAAGGAACTAAGAGTTTACCACCTGAATGTTGGATATAATGATGGGGATGATAATTGTCTTTTTGTTGCCGTCATCACTTCTTCAAGGAATCTCCAATGGCACCTAAAAGACAAAAGGATCTTTCTCCAAATTGAAGTTGACTTCCCCCACTTGTGGGTAGATTAGGAACTAGCTGTATCTATGTCATACCTATTTTGGCCAGATTATTTTGAGTCCCAACTGCCATATCTTGCAGCTCCTAAGAAGGGAAGTGACTTGCTCCAGATTACACATCTCCATGACAGAGCAGGGCCTCTGTCTCTCCAATAAATGGAGGCTTTGGACTCAAATGATCTCTGTCATCTTAGACTTTATTAGACTTGATTCTTCACCATACAGCTTATCTACATTGGCCTGCCTCCTTGTGCTTTCTTGAATGACATTCCATTTCCCATGGTTCACTTTGCACTGACTATCCCAAGCTTGGAATGCTCTGCTCCTTCATTTAGCTCTGCCTTTTGGTTTTCTTGGCTATCTCCAAGACTTGGCTCAAATCCTACCTTCTTTAGCAATTCTTCCTACTTTCTCCACCTGCTCATATCTTCCTTTCTCAGATTACCTGCTAAATAGTCTATAATCATAGTGGTAGCTAGGTGATGCAGCAGATAGAGTACTAGGCCTGGAGTCTCATCTTTCCGAATTCAAATTTGGCTTCAGACACTTTCTAGCTGTGTGACCTTGGGTAAGTCACTTCACCCTGTTTGCCTCAGTTTCCTCATCTGTAAAATGAGCTGGAGAGGGAGCGGGTAGGTGGCGCAGTGGATAAAGCACCGGCCCTGGATTCAGGAGTTCCTGAGTTCAAATCCGGCCTCAGACACTTGACACTTACTAGCTGTGTGACCTTGGGCAAGTCACTTAACCCCCACTGCCCCGCCAAAAAAAAAAAAAATGAGCTGGAGAAGGAAATGGCAAACCACTTTAGTATCTCTGCCAAGAAAACCCCAAATGGGGTCACAAAGAGTCAGACACGACTGAAAAGTGAATGAAAAATAAACAGCAAGAAATCTAATCATGTGTATACATAGCATAGTTACTTATAGGTTATCCTCCTCTTAGAATATGAATTCCTTGATGCAAAGGACTGATTTTTTTCCTCTGTTTCCCTAGTGCTTAGCACAATAGCCTAGCACATAGTAAGCACTTTATAAGTGCTTGTTGACTGATTTACAGACTGATTTTGATCTTTCCCCTAATCCTTCCAAGTAGGGATCAGTTGCTGACAGAATGAACTGAGCTTTGGAAGTGTTTGTTGACCATGTACTTGTTCTTCCTACCCAGGCATTTGTTGCTGGGGTAGCCTGAGAATATTGTCCCCTTAATTGGCCTGTTGTAAAGATAATGCTACCGAATTCCTCTGTGCCATAAAGGCTGTTGGGTGGGCAAGTGTGGTGGTTAGGATCTAAAAACAGTTTGGTGACACTCCTTTCCCTCCGACCTTGTTCCTCTACTGACCAGAGCTATCTGTTCAGCTAGATCAGCTAAGAGTGACTCAAGGGGCAGAGGGCAGAGAACTGGGTGGAAGGGAGGAAGCCGAGTTTGTGCTTAGATTATTAGTTGACCCAGAATTCCAGATCAAAATTACTTTCAGAGAAAATTGAGCCTAAATGTTCTTTCCCTCCCCTCAATCCTCCCATTTTATAGATGAGGAAACTGAAATCCAAAGAGGAGAAATGATTTGCCTATATCCTAGGTAATACAGGTAGATAGTGTAGATCTAGGACTATAGTTCAGTTATCCTGGGTCCTAGTTCAGTGTTTTCCACCCCACATTACCCTGTTAGCACAAGAAAAATGATCTTAGTTCAACTCTTATCCTCTGACCGCCATCACCCTTATTTCCTTCCTCCCTCCGTCCCTCCATCCCTCCCTCCCCTTCCTTCCTTCCTTCACAAGGTTTTAGTGACTTGTCCATGGTCACTAAATAGTGTTCGATGCCTGATTTGAACTAAGGTCCTCCTGATTCCAGGACTGGTGCTCCATGCACTGCACCATGTAGCTGCCCCCATCACCCTTATTTCTGACCATAATCCTCTCATTGAGGATCATCAGATCACAGATTTAAAGTTGGAAGGGACTTATGATGGTCAATTTTGCAGCCAAGGACACTTGGAGCCCACAGTTAAATGCATTGTCTTTAGTGCCAACAGATGAAGAATTTGAACCCAGGTCCTCTGACTTCAGTGCTAGCACTTTTGCCACCTGACTATGTGGGCTCCCATCTATGGCTTGCTTCTTAAGAAGAGCTGAGCCTTGAGTTTGGGGAATATTCACTGTAAACATGCCTCTCTTTAGCATCTACTTAGAAATGAATGAGAAAGCATTTATTAAATGGTCACTGTGTCAAGTACTGTGATGAGGGCATCAACAGAAAAGTAAATTTAGGGGGCAGCTAGGTGGCATAGTGGATAGAGCACCAGCCCTGGATTCAGGAGGACCTGAGTTCAAATCCGGCCTCAGGCACTTGATACTTACTAGCTGTGTGATCCTGGGCAAGTCACTTAACCCTCATTGCCCTGCAAAAAAAAAATAGATTTAGTCCCTCTCCTTAAGCAGCTTTTATCTAAGGTGGGGGGGGGGGCCGAGGAGGGAAGACAACATTAAACAGAACAGTTGGGTTTGCAAAGTGGTGGGTAAGGTGAGTGGAGCCATTGGATGGTAGATTGACACTCCTTTTCCAGTAGTGATGGTAGTAATGATTTGATTGTGGTTCTGGGATTTGTAAAAGAGGGTTTGGTGCAGAGAATACTACATGCTTTAAGTGGAGGGAGTGTGACTGGTATAAGGGTAGGCAGGCTGGTCACCAACATAAAGTGGGCCATTCAAGATGTGTCTCAGAACAGGAGCTCTGATGTGGAAAGATTAGGCCTTCAGGGTTCGTTTTCTGGTCTAAGAGAAGTGCTTAGAAGATGCCCAAATTTTCATTGAAATCCATTCAGAATTATGTATCTATAGTATATGGCTGGTATAAAAGAGCTATAGACCTTCATTAGTGTGCCATAAGCAATCAGGAAATCAACACACCAATAAAACTCAGCAGAGCCTCTCACTGTGGTCTCTTAGTGACCATTGCATAGCCTTTCAGGTTGACAAGGATGGATGTTTAGATAAAAGTTTATAAATTAATGACCCTGCCACCCAAATGTGCTTGATAGGTCTCTTGCCCTTTGGGAGGAGTAAGGGACAGATAGCTAAGTTCAATACTCTTGCTCACATTTAGAGGCTTCTGAAAGCATGGGGTCCCAGCGAAATGACTGGTTCCCCAAGATGTCTCTACCACTTGGTGCATACCAGGAACATAATTAGCGCTAAATGCATAATAAACTTGGTAATAAAGGCCAGTATTGGACTGAGTGATAAACATTATATATTTAGAATTTTTAGGTCTAAAGAACAGTCTCTACTGTGGATACTTTGGTCTCTCTCCATTTTGGGGTGGGTGTCCAGTTCTCAAATTTTTTTTTGGTTAGGCAGTTGGGGTTAAGTGACTTGCCCAGGGTCACACAGCTAGTGTTAAGTGTCTGAGGCCTGATTCGAACTCAGGTACTCCTGAATCCAGGACCCGGGCTCTATCCACTGCGCCATCTAGCTGCCCCCGTTCTCAATAAAAGCTCCCAGAAAAATAGCAGTTTTTCTTCAATGAGTTTTTGATGGTTTTCCCCCAGTACCTCCCCCCCCCCCCTTCCAAGACCTGTATAACATAAAGCTTGCAGTTGTTTACTATCAGTTCCAAAGCTGTAAACCAATGAATCTTTTGACAGGGCCCTGGAATCAGAATTAACCTGAGGTTTTGATGAACAAGCACTTTTCAACCCCGTAATTATGGAGATAGTGTAGGTGGGAGGGTGTGGGAGTATGGAATTTAGGCAAGAAATGGTAATGGAGTATGTATTGGAGGTATGAATATTTTGAACATCATACACAAATTAGAACTTTTACAACATGAAGACTCTTTAGAACCAGAATCTTGGAGTTTAACCAGCTGAACTAGTGAGGGCCTGAATAAGGAAGGGACTTTAATCCAAAGGCATGTACTTGGTTCATTGTTGGCGTACCTCTTACATTGAGCAGTTCTGATGAAAAAGAACATTTCAGCCTAATTTTAAAATCAGTTTCTTGGACAGAGATGGGTATAAATAAAATACCACCCAAATGATACAGAACCTCATGAAAAAAGAATGTGGGGTATGTATGACAGGTAGGGCTCCTCTTTACTGGCAGATGGCTCTAAGGTACCTTGTGGGGAGGGTTTTTGACTTGAGGACCCAGAAATTGGATGTTGGATGTTCCTAAACAAGTCAGGTATAAGGATATGAATTCTAGAATGCTAAAAAGGACCTTTTGTGACCCTTGGGGTCCAACGCTTTTGCTTGACAGGTAAGAAACCTGTTCATAGGTGAAGTGACTTGGCCTCAGTATCAGTAGGATAATTAGTGGAAATACAAAGGCAAGGATACAGCTGATTTGATTCTTGAAACACGGATATCATAAGTACTGGAATGAAAATGATCTAGAAAACCTTTTGTCCTTGAATTTAGTATGTATTGCCCACTTTTGGGAGTGAAGAAAGATGTTGAGTTGACTCCAGAGAACAGTTGTGATCTGAGCTCGTCCAGCTTGGGAAATCCAGTGTTTTCAATGCCACCTCAAACCCTGTTTTTCAAATATGTTACTAGGCAGAAGAAGATTTTTAAAACTTTAATTTCTTGTCTTGCTTGGTTAGACCAATATGCAGTCTTGTGGGCTCCTTGCATAAACATATCAAGTATTGGGGGTCTTTATTGTGTTTTTTAAATGGGACCTAGGAGAATTTGATTTCTTAAATCAGCAGTGTCAAATTCAAATAGAAAGTGGGGGTGGGTGGGGAGAAGAGGATCTGCTGGCACATTTTGACCACATATTAACATAGTCTCTATTGTATTTTTTCTTTTGTTAACTATTTTTTAAGTGAGGCAGTTGGGGTTAAGTGACTTGCACAGGGTCACACAGCTAGTAAGTGTTAAGTGGTAAGTGTCTGAGGCCTGATTTGAACTGAATCCAGAGCTGGTGCTTTATCCATTGCGCCATCTAGCTGCCCCTATTGACCCATTTTCAAGTCTTGCCCATCATGCCTTTGGGGAGGGTGTGTGTATGTGTATGTGTATGTGTGTATGTAGTAGAATCAGATGCTTAGAAAAGAGATGGCAACATTGCTTTGACCCATTGCTGACCTTCCAGCAAAGTGTTCTTCAGTGATCCAGTTGATTCTAAATCTTTTCATGGAAATCTAACAGTCTTGGAAATTGTTTCTAACTTGGGCACTGCGGCTTCTCAGTCTTGAATGTATGTGGCACATTGGGTTGCAGGGTAAAAGGAGTAGCATGGCCTTAATAAAATAGGCAGTGATGGGGAGAGCTGGGTCCCCAAAGCTTCCCTTAACAGGTTCAGCAAGTTTGTATGGGGTGAGGGAAGTTGTGCTCATAATTGAATGGAGTATGGTGCCTGAGCCTTGTGGCTGTGAAGGAAAGGGGAACCCCCCCCCCATACCCAATGACAGGAATATTAGGCATTCACAGGGCCAATAGGAGAAAATTGATATTTATTTGGAAATTGAAAAGATTCTGATCAGAGAAAACGACCCTTTTTTTGATTTTTTTCATTGGTTTCTGCTATTAAAAAAATTGCAGCCCTTCAGTTTTTAAAAATCTTATTTTTATTGATCTCTTGCTTTTACATATCTTACTTCTTCTATGTTCTCCCATCCCCCAACTAGACACATCCCTTGTAACAAAGATTAAGAAAAAGCAGTTCTGAAGGTGTATGCGATATTCTTGACACATTGTCCCTCCTCTTCAATGAGTTGGGGTTGGTACATTTTCTCAACTCTTCTCCAGGGTCAATTTACAATGTTGTAGTCACTGTGTTTCTTTCTTTTTCATTTTTTGTATTTCTTTTCTTTTTTGCTACTTGGGCTTTTCACAATGTAGCCACTGTATATTTTTCTGCTTATTCACAGTGTAGACATTGTATATTATAATCAATGTGTTTATTATTCTGTGTATTATACAATGTATATATTCTCCCTCTGCATCATTTATGTTCATTCTATGCTTCTTCAAACTACAACATTCAAGTTCATTATTGTGATTAATATTTTTCATTTGTTAGAATTGTGCTGATGTGACAAGGGTCATGATGCCGAGCATCTTGATTTTTCCTTTCCTAATCATCCAGGAGTGTCCTAGATCCATTTTTATTTGGCTAGCAGATTGTTAAATTTTCAGTGTCAGTATTTTACACCTTGGAAAATTGGTGCATGCTAGCTACATAGAGATCAGGGCTTGATTTATGATTTTCTTGATCATCTAGAATTAAGGAAGTGATGGAGAAAATGTAATTTAACCTTAAAAGAGTGCTCTGCACATATAGATGTAGATGTAGATATAGATATGTATATAGGAGAGCTAGATATTGACTTGAAGTTTACCAGCACACACTCTAGGCCACCCTTCTCATCTTTTTTTTTTTTTTTTGTGTGAGGTAATTCTTTTGTTTTTGTTTGGGTTTTGTGGGGCAATTGGGGTTAAGTGACTTGCCCAGGATCACACAGCTAGTTAAGTGTCTGAGCTCATATTTGAACTCAGGACCTCCTGACTCCAGGGCCAGTGTTTTATCCACACTAGCTGAGGCCTGATTTGAACTCTAGCTGCCCCACACCCTTCTCATCTTAAAGATGAAAAGAACAATCTAAGAAATGATTCGCCTGAGGACACATAGGTAATAAGTGGCACAAGCAGGATTTGCATCTAGACTCCATTCTGACATTCCCCATTCTGACTCCAAATCTAATATTCTTTCCACTATACCACACTCATCTTGGTGTTAAAACAGGGGTACTAGTATAGAAAATATAGGTAGTTTAACAAGAGTAGACTGTTTGATGAGATAGGAAGTTCGCTGTCACTGTACACTGCACATTGTCCCATTAGACTGTGAGAGCCTTGGGCAGTCACTTTTGCCCTTTCTTTGTAACCCCAGTTCTTAGCACAGTGTCTGTCACATTATATTTAGTTGTGTCCAACTTTTGGTGATCCCATTTGGGTTTTCTTGGCAAAGATACTGGAAGTGGTGTTTGTCATTTCCTTCTCCAGTTCATTTTACAGATGAGGAAACTAAGGCAAAAACAAGAGTCAACACAGTGTCTGAGGCTAGATTGGAACTCAAGATGAATCTTCCTGACTCATTCGTCTTGCTGGCACTCTATCCACTGTGCCATCTAGCTGCTCAGGCTACTGCATAGTAGGTGCTTAATGCTGGTTGACTGGCCTTTTTTTTTTGGTGAGGCAATTGGGGTTAAGTGACTTGCCCAGGGTCACAGCTAGTGTCAAGTGTCTGAGGCTGGATTTGAACTCAGGTCCTCTTGGATCCAGAGCCAGTACTCTATCCACTGCACCACCTAGCTGCCCCATGACTGGTCTTTTTACTGGAAATGTTCATGCAGAGGCCATAGGATTACTTGGTGACCACAATGTAGGGCAGAAGTGGCAGCCACTTCTGAATATACACACTCCTTTTCATCTTTTCCCAGTGAGCCTTTCCCAATAACAAAAGGAAGTATACAGTTAAGTGTCAACACAGCAGCCAACGGAATGGGTATGAAATAGAAAACACTTGTTTGTAACCAGCAGGGAAGACCAGCAAAATGGAAGGAAGCATCTTCTTGAAGGTAGTTTCCCAAATACCTTATTTAACATCTCTGTGACTTACATATCATGCCACATTATTTTCATTTAAATGAGTCAGCCAATGAAAAGAACTAGGCTACTGCCCCACCTAGAAATGTTATTGTCCATGACCCATTCTTTCTTCAGTCCTTGTACCCTACAGAGACCATTTGGGTTAGCAGATAGAAGTACAACCTTAGTTTGAAAACAGAAGTTTGAGGTTGGATGGGAAGGAAGGAGTTTTCTTGCCATGCCTCTGCTCCCCTAATTTCTTTTGGGCCCAGGTTTCTAATCAAACCAATGAAGGACCAATGTTGGTGAGAAGTTGCAAGATCACTTGGGTAGAGCTTCCCAGGGAGGGAATCCAGCACAAATATAAATATGACACTAGAGAAGAATAACCTTATTGTTGGCTAGGGCAGCATGCCTTATGAGTGAGTGTCCATGTGAAAGTTTATTCTTAGAGAAATTTCATATAAAATGGGCTTGGTTGCCTCATAATTCCTGTCTCCAAAATAGGACACAAAACTACCACTCCCCAAACCTTTAGTTTAGGGTCATACCATGTTTGGTTATATTACATGGCTAAATACCTTTTCACATGTCTCCCTCAAAAGCCCTTTGCACCACCTCTGAGTTAACGATTAATATAGCATATGTATGTTTCCTTCATGGACATCTTGATGTTACAGTGAAATCTTGTTCTAGCTTTGCTTGCATGTACATAGTGTAGTAGATAGTCTTGGTTATCTGGGTGATTCCAATTCCAAATGACTGCTTTAAATTATTTGTATAATGTAAATTATTGTGTTCATTTTCTGTTGACCTCTTCAGAAACAACTTTTTCTTTGAACGAAAAAACTAAGCATCAGTTTTTCCTAATAAAGAAGGTGGGGGAAGGTTCCACAGAAAGTATTTGGAGAAATTGGGAATTTTCATTTTCCATTTTCCATTTACTTGTTCTTTTGATCCACAAGATGAGTATTGTTCATTAGACTCAGATTTAGTCATTCAATAAATAATACTGTTTCAGTAAACAGTGCTGAGGATACAAAGAAAGGGGAAAAGACAAACCCTGAAACAAGTAGAAACAAGTTATATACAGGATAAATTGGAGATGGTCAACTGAGGAAAGGTGCTAGACTCGAGGGATTGGGAAAGGCTTCCTGTACAAGATGGCATTTTATTTGGGACTTGAAAGAAGTCAGGGAAGGAAGCCAGGAGGAAGAGATGAATAGAGAGGGCATTTGAGGTGTGAGGGGCTGCCAGTGAAAATTGGGAAATCAAGTAGAATGCTGTTCTGAGGAACAGCAAGGAGGCTGTGCCACTGGATCAGAGAGTACATAGGGTATTTGAGAAGATATAAGAATACTCAAAAGGTGGGGAATGGCAGTTATGAAGAGCTTTGAATGCCAAATAAGGAATTTTATATTTGTTCCTGGAGGTGATAGGAAGCCACTGGAATTTATTGAGGGGGAGGAGGTGGACAGGAAGGGGTTAGGTGTGACATGGTTAGACCTGTACTTTATGAGGATGATGTTGGTCGATTTGTGGGAGAGACTTGTGGCAGACACCCAGCAGTCCAAGCAGGAGCTGATGAAGACCTGTATCAGGGTGGTGGTAGCAATGTCAGATTAGAAAAATAGGGTACATTTGAGATGTTTTTTTGAAGGCAAAATCTGATAGGCCTTGGTGTGGCAGATTGAATATGGAGGGGTAAGAGAGATGGAAGAATAGAGGGTGACACCTAAGTTTCGAACCTGGGCTGCTGGGAGAATGAATGGCAGTACCTTTGAATAGTAATTAGGAAGTTTAAGAGGAGGGGTAGATTTTGTAGGGGAAAGATAATGTTTAATATTTAAGTCCATGGAACATCCAGTTTATCTAATAGAGGTTCTCTCATTTCTGTCTGCCTTACTCATTTTAGAATGGTGTACAAGTTTGGAATGAGCATATCCATAAGGAACAGGAGATAGGCCTAGCTGAAGAAGGTTTTATTATGCTACGATAGGAGTTTCCAGTTGGCAACTGTATATCTGTCTAGTTCAGAGAATTGTTTTTTAAAGAATTGTTTTTTAAAACATGATGGACCCTTTTGGCCATTGAAGCCTTTGGACTCCTGATTTTTTAAATGCATAAAATATAGGATTACAGAGGAAACCATATACACATACCACACACAATTTTTTTTTTTCTTACTCAAGTTCATAGACTCCCTGGAATTTATCCATGGACACCAGGTTAAGAATGTAGAGGGAAATATGGTTAGGTTAGCATAAGGAGGGGGCCCAGTAGAGGTTTTGAATGTCATACTGAGGGGACTTCAGTGCCCTTAATTTTTCATCTGAAAGATAATGATCTCACAGATGGCTTGGAATTACCCTTGAATGAGGAAGTACTTTGCCAGATAGCAAGTGCTCTCCAGAAGTTCATTTAGCTCCATCTTGGTGCCTGGTTTTCCCAGCCTGTGAATCCGACTGCTTTAGGACAATTTCAACATTGCACCAAGACAAGTGGACTCTGTTTAAAAGCCCAGGAGAGTAAGATGGTTGAATTGTTTGGCATTTGGCCCATGATCTATGATCGTGCCAATATGATTTTTATCCCACAACTCCCCAAAGTCTTGCACTGAATTTTTTTGTACCTCAACTTCTTTGGGACAAAGAATTTATTTTAGCACTGTCCCTGAAGGGTAGTAGGAATCTTGAATGTTTTATTTCCATTTCCAGCTGCCACTTGGGTCCAATTAAGCTGATTGATTCATTCAGAACCTTCCATGGAGTTATCTCGTCTAAAGATAGAGAATCTCAGTTTGGGGTGGGTGTTAACTCAATGCACACCCCAGATCTTAGAACCAAGGCCCTGTCTGTTCTGTGTGGATGTTTTAGTCCTCTTGGGAACTGATTTCATCAGGCTGGGATTATGTGCCAGGGTCTTTGGCCTAAATTTCTGAAAACAAGCTGCAGGGGAATGTTGGGAAAACTGAAATCCTGATTTTTTTTTTTTTCTGTGTAGGTTATTTGGCCAGGTCAGCAAATCCTAATGTACTAACATTCTTAGTTATTTTCATTGGCTGACTCATTTAAATGAAAATAATATGGCATGATATGAAAGTCACAGATGTTAAATAATATATTGGGAACTACCCTCAAGAAGATGCTTCCTTCCATTTTGCTGGTTTTCCCTGCTGGTTACAAACAAGCGTTTTCTATTCTGTTGTCTCTTTTTCTTAAAACATGATGAACCCAACTAGATCTCAAATATTTATCACAATTAGAATATTTTTGGTCTTGATTTATCTTTTCAAAGTGGTGGTGATTTTGCTGGAAGGCAGGTAGGTTCTTTGGAAGCCGGTTGGATTTCATTTGGAAGTGAATGAAATTGGTTCTTCAGGAGAAATGGGTTCTGATGCTCCATAGCTAGCTAGCTCTGCAATCTTACTGAAAAACCGACTCTTCATTATTTTTCAGTATGTGATTACTGAACATTAGAAGCACCAATGTGGGTCTCACTGGTATTTGCTTTTTTATTTTACAGGTGGCAAAAGTGGAATATATTAGGAAAAAACCAAAATTAAAAGAAGTTCTGGTGAGGTTAGAAGAACATTTGGAGTGCACCTGTATGTCATCAAATTCTAATTCAGATTATCGCGAAGAAGAAACTGGTAAGTGTCTACTTTTTTGATGTGGGTGCCTTTCACATCTTTGGGGGGTAGGACCTGGGGAATGTAGGGGTGATTGAGCAAAATTGTTAGGCTGCTTGGTAGAATGATGGAATTAAGGGTGGCATATCCATCTGAGCATTTATATACCAGGTATGTTTTAATATCAAGATTAACTCATGGAGAATTTGGAATTGAAGATTATTTGTGGTGGAGGGGTGAGGGTATGAGAGTAGAGTGGGGGGCAGGAAGTTATAGTCTTATTCAGGCTACAGCTGAAGATATGGCTGAAACCTGATTGGAATGAGGGTTTGAGGTAGAAAAGTTTTTTTTTTTCTTTTAATGGAAGTGAGCTTTTCAGGATAAGAGGGCAAGGATGAAGGGGGTATTTTTTAAGTTTAGGCTCCCAAACTCAATCAGCTGGAAACTAGAAACTAGAATCTTTGCTTACAAAGTAGCATGGTTTTATAATATACTCCTAAAGTCAGCTTTAAAAAATAGAATACAAGGAAGTACCTTAATGTAAAAGATTATCAAAGTTTTCTTTCAGAAAGATAAACATCTCAAGTATTTATTACTTCAGTTTGCAAGCAAACAGCATTCCCTTAGGGCCTTTCACCCTCCTTGCCCTTATGTTAACAGGAAGGCCTAGGGAAACAGGTAAAAAACGGAAAAGAAAAAAGTTAAAACCGACCTAAAGCCCACTGGAGCTATTTGATAATCAGGTAGGACCTGAAAACTGGATATGCTGTAATCCCACAAACAATGGACAACTCAATCAAACTCTTTATCACAGCAACTGAATCACTCTTCCAATCTTGACACTTGCTACCTCAAAGCTGCAAAGAGATTAGATATGATTGGCTCTAATCATTCTACCCTGCTGGTGTTTTCCCTTTAAGCTACTTGGAACCATTGGCCCTTCCATTCCTCAAACTCTGCCTTTCTTGGCCTTTGTAAAGGCCCTAATTAATACTTGAGCTTCTGTGATCTGAAGTATCATTCCTCTGGCTTTTGTTTTCTCTGTTTTACTGATTTGGAGGGTCAAAGCATCCTATAACAATGCATGAATGTACTGCAAGATTGAAAATGGTTTCTGTTTCAAGGGATTGGACTAAGTTGAATATCTGGAAAATATCTCATTTTTAGACCTGGGAAGGATTTCCACACGTACTTTGGCCTACTTTAGAAAAGGGACCCTTGGATTTAATACTCTAAATCAGAGAATCCTAGAGTAAGAAAGGAGCTTGAAATATTTTACAACCCCCTTCCCCTATCCCATGGCAAATTATTGAACAACCCTCCTTGACAATGGTTGTCTCATTGAAGACAACTAGACATGACATGATTTCCCTTCTATAATTCTAATTGGAGTTAGGGATGGGATGAGGAGCGTATAAAACAAGGAGCTTTTGAAACCTGTGAAGTAGGATAGCGTCTTCATGAATCCTTAGTTATAGTGTATCTTAAAACTCCAAGGGACTTTGGAGATCATGCCAGTTTTGCTACCATAAAAGATACTGCACCAAGTAAAATGGCTGCCATGGATAAAGTTCATATAGTGATAGAGTTGGGATGTGAGTCCAGATCTCCTTATTCTGACTCTAGAATTTTTTTTTAAAACTACTTAGATAATTTGGCTTTTCAATTGTATACATTTTAGGAAGCTGCTAAATCCTATTAACCAACTTTCTATGCTATTTTAATTGGGCTAATTGTTTCATTTATAATGTCTTTTGATTGGTTTAGAAATGACAAGACTCATAAGATCACAAAGTTATTGTATCCTTTTTTCTTTTCCAACAGATGTGAGGTGAAAATAAGCTAGAAAACCTTCTCTGGGACATGGATGTACATGGTTTGTTACATTCCTGAACCTTCTATGTATGGTGCTTCATTGACAGTATACTCTACTTGTTCTCCTGTGAAAAACTCTGAAAGAACACTTGATGAGAACAAAGAGACAATGTACATTTGTTTAATGTGACATCAAAGCAAGTATTGTAGCACTCGGTGAAACAATAAGAAGCTTCCTTGTCCGAAAAAAAAGAAAAAAAAAGAAAAAACTACACAAAAACCCATACAAAAAAATAATAAAAGGTTGACTGAATGGATGAGACCCAAAAGTCCTACAAAAATGTGACAAAAATCTAAATGAACAGTGGATTTCTGTCAAGAGTGGTCAAAGGTGCTTTTTGTCAAGAAATAGGCCTGTTTTCTTGATGAAGATGGATGGACACTGATGGACTACAGGCACACACACAAAATGAAAACAACCAGGAATGTATCCAATGCCACGCGAACACTATAGACACAATACATCCTCGCTCCGTAGTGTTTTAAGTCTATACAAAAACTTTTTGAGAGCCTTAAGTGGATTTTTTTTACACCATAAAGTGATTATTAAGCTTTTCTTTTTATTCTTTGCCTAGCTTTTTTTTTTTAAAATCTGTTGGACTCCATTTACCAATAACACATGAAAAAGGCTGCTGTAACACTAAGGCAGTGTGATGGTATTTCTTCTAGCAGGATGCAAACTAATGAGATGTATTAAAATAAACATGGTATACCTACCTATGCATAATTTTCTAAATGTTTCTGGGTTTATATTTTTCTCCTTCCCCTTTCCTTTTTAATTTAAGCCATTTCAGTAAAATAATGTGCGTAAACCAATCATAGAAACATCCATGCCAAATTCTCCCTTCCAGGCTTTTGTCAGTTGGTGACTAGTCAGTGATATCTATGTTAGCAATTTGCCATTCTTTTTACAATATATGAGATAGAAAGTTAACTTTTGACATGTTTGGCTGGGTGAAAATGTACAACTTCTTCTTGTATCTGTATTGTACAATGTTGTCACAGCAGAGAAGTGGACCTGCTGCCAATATTTGAACAGAACTTTAAAATTCTTTATTTTTGGTAAGATGTTATGCTTTGCGTGTATTCAACAGAAAATGTGTTTTTTGTAAAGGTGAAGTTTGTATTTTTATCTAAAATTAACAGTTTTATATACCTGAGAAATCCTGCTATGTTTTCTTGAAACCATCCCTTTCCCCCCTCCCTCTAAGACCCTCAACCCACAACAAAACAAAAAACCAACAACACCCCCAACAACATTTTATGGTCATATTTTTCTAGTAGAATAGCCCAACCAACTTCAAATTCTGTCTTAAACCCAGCTTGCTTTGCAGTAGAAGGCTGGTTGAGATGCATATGCTTCTTTAATTTACCAGTGGCCCATGGGGATTCTACTGGGTCCTCACTGGAGGGCTCAGCTAAACCCAGTTGGCTTCAGGCCCCACCCACTGCTTTGAAAATTAAAGAGGATGTGGTCATTTAAAAAATTCCAGAATCATTGGTCAGTTCAATTTGATGAAAGAAATTGGCCCAACTGTTCATTTATTGTCACACAGACCAAACATTTGGTTAGTTGACTGAGACTCAGTTGTCTATCTGATGCCAAAAGCCATTGGGAAGGAAAGTGAAAACTTTAGTCAGAGGGGTTATTTGGCTGAATTTAACTTAAGGGGGAAAAACATCCATGTTTGAATCAGGCTTGCTTGGAGGGTATAGGCAAAAGCCTGATTTTATTTTCCACTTTTCTTTGGTTTTATGGCTTTGGGTAGACATTGACAGTGAACTATTCTGAGTACCCTGGTGGCTGTTGGCTGCCTTATTTCTTCCCTCATCCCTCAAAGTAGGTTAAGTCATGTGGCCATTGCCCTTTTAATTTTGTTGATCACATTTCACATGAAATGTCTCCTAAAGAGATGGAAGCTTTCTATCTGTTGTATGTGTTAGTGAAGTAAAGGGTTTTTGTTTTTTAAAGAGGAACTTATAAAGTAGCATGTCTTTATGATAAGGCTTTCAGGCCTGAATGGAATGCCTCTGAATGTGAATGAACTGAAGCTTTGAGATGTAAACACTAAGATTGGGGTAGGATAGGGAAGGGGGGTGGGGGGAGGCTGAGGGGAACCAATGTTTGTAGCCTTTCAAATTTTGGGGAAAAGATTGAACCTGTTCCTGCCCTCTTTGGCACGATTTCAAGCAACAGAAAAGCAATTTTGGGAACAGGCTGTTAATGGCAGCATGAAGTCAGAATTTAGCCTTGCCTGGATGCGGGTCAGATGCCGGTAGGGGTGTGCTCTCTTCCCAGAGAGTGGAAACCTGAGTTTTGTTGGCCACCTGTGCTTACTCTCAGCTGGGTACCATTCACAATGCTATGCCCATGAATGTATATGTCTAAAGTTTTTTTTTTTTAATGTGTAAAAGTGTAATTTATATATTTATGTTTCAGTGAGATGCCAATAATATTGCTCATCTCTCTCTTTTTTTTTTTGCAAGCTATCTAATGAAAGAATTCATTTACCCATTAAAATCATGTAGCTGAAAAAGCATGGTGTGCTCTCCTCATAGGTTTTTTGGGAAAATGTTAGAAAAACAAAGAAAGGTGCTGAAGTAAACCAGGGTCCCACTTTGTGGGGACACCCTGTGGTTCCTTTGCTGTGGTGGGGAATTGGCTAGCTCCATGGTATATTTAGTTCCCGGAGAAAATGTAACCCAAGACAGGAATTTGACTGGTGCCACCATCAAGACTTTTATGTTTTCTAAGGGAGGAGAGCTACAGACTGAATGAAGGGTCCTGCGGTAGCCCTTTCAATGACAGAGTTGGAGTCGGTGGTTAATTTCATTACTGGCTCTTACAAGGAATTAGGGGATATGGTCTTTGTGTCCGAGCCCTGTGGTCCTGCGGTTGACATAAGCAAACATTGACCAGTCTTTGAATTGGCTACAGAGATGATGACTTAAAAATCAGTGTCATCTATGCTGTTGCTGCTTCCTTTTGTTAAGGTTTTGTCTGCATTCCCAGCATTCCTTTCTCACAGATCATTCCTTTGGAGAAGGCTTGCCTCTGCGTCTTAAGGCCTCTGTGTCTTAAGGGAGACTTTGATAATGGGAGAGGTGGCAAATAGAAAATAGCCTTAGGTCTGGGAGGAACTCCCACAGCCAAGGTTAAAAGTGGCCACTTTTTGAGAAAAGAGGAGGCAAGGGAATAGTGTGGGCTAAAACAGATTTTAGGGATATATAACCTTGCAAGAATTAGCCTTTCTGGTTATAGATCTTCTGGATTGTAAGTAATTTTAAAACGGTGGGGGTGTCACACTCATAGAAAGGATAGCCACTAAAACATCCATAAGAATACCCTCAGGCCACAAACTGACTTTGAAAACCACATATTAACATTATGTTCTATTGCATTTTAAGATGTATTTTGTTAAATATTTCTCAGCAGGCCACAATGCTGGTGTTTAAGGTTTACAAAAGCACTTAAGTTATGTCATTTGATCCTCACAACAACCCTGTGAGGTAAGTGCTATTATTATCCTCATTTTACCAGGTGTCTGAGGCAGGATTGAACTCAGATTTATGAGTTTAGTAGTGTTAGAGCCAGAATTTGAACCTAGGTCCTCTTTTTTTTGTGAGGCAATTGGGGTTAAGTGACTTTCCCAAGGTCACATAGCTAGTAAGTGTTAAGTGTCTGAGGTCGGATTTGAACTCAGGTACTCCTGACTTCAGGGCTGGTACTCTATCCACTGTGCCACCTAGCTGTCCCCCTAGGTCCTCTTTTAAAACCAGTGCTCTTTCCAAATCAAATCCAGCTTCCGACATTTACTAGCTGTGTGACCCTGGGTAAGTCACTTAATCCAGATTTCCTTTTAAAAAAAATTGAAAGGACAGTACAGGCAGGAGGCATTTGGTCTGGACCTGTGATTTTATTGGTGTGGGGAATTCTCATTGTGGAAATTTTCCTCTGAGAGGGAGCCTTTAGAAAGAAACATGTATACATATAGAGATATATGTGCATACATATACACAATACACATACATATATACTTGTGTGTACACACACATGTAAATACATATCTATGTCCATTTATGTATCTATCATCTATCCATCCATCCATCCATTCATCCATCCATCTATCTAGCTATCTACGTACATATACAAAAAAACCCCTTCTGATTTCATTGGTAACTTCAGCTCATTGTCTTAGAGAACTTTCTAGAGCACTGAAAAGTTAAGTTAGAGCATGCTAGTCTGTGTCAGAGATAAGACTCTGAACCCAGGATTTCCTAGCTCTGATGCCAGCTCTCTATCCAGTATGTCTTACTGCCTTTCATTCATATTCTCTCTCTCTCCTCCCTCTCCCTCCTCCCCCTTTCCCTCTCCTCCCTCCTCCCCCCTTCCCTCTCCTCCCTCTTCTTCCTCTCTCTCCCCACTCTCTCCCTCCCTCTCTCTCTCTCTCTCTCTCTCTGTCTCCCTCCCTCCCCCTCCCTCCCTCTCCCTCTCTCTCTCTCTCTCCCTGCCCCATCCCCTCTCTCTTTCCATGCAGAAGCTTCTGCCATGTCCTAGGCATTGTGTTAAGTTCTGGGGAGAGCGGTACAAAGAGAAAACTAAAGTAGTACCTGTCCTCGAGGAGACAACTCACACTCTCTCACACACAGAGCACAACTTAGACCTATATAGAGATATACAGAGCACACACAAGACAGATACGTCAGTGGCAGGGGTGGGGGTGGGGGGTTACTAGCAGCTGGGGGTAGCAGGAAAAGCTTCATGCAGAGGGGGCTCTTGAGCGGAGTGCTGAAGCCCTTGGGGGCAGCCATAGTTTCCCTCCATGGGGGACAGTCTGCAAAGACATGGAAACAGGCAATGGAGTATCATGTGGGAAGAACAGTCCAGAGGCTAATTTGGCTGGACCAAATAGTCTTAAGCAGGATGTGGCATGAATCTTCAGAGTTTTAATGAGATGAAATACTTTATATAGGTCTGCAATATTCTTGTACTCTTTGACTGTGTGGATCACAACAAAATGTGGCACATCCTCAAAGAGATGGGAATACCAGATCATCTTGTCTCCTAAGGAACCTGTCTGCAGGCCAAGAAGCAACAGTTAGAACCAAACATGGAACAACTGATTGATTGGTTTAAGATTGGAAAAGGAGTATGACAAGACTGTATATTGTCACCATACATATTTAATTTGTATGCAGTGTACATCATGCAAAATGCCGGGCTGGATGAATCAAAAGCCAGAAGTAAGGTTGCCAGGAGAAATACCAAGAATCTTAGATATGCAGATGATACTATTCTGATGGTAGAAAGCGAAAAGGAATTAAGAAGCCTCTTGATGAGGGTAAAAGAGGAGAGTATAAAATCTGGCTTGAAGCTTAACATAAAAAAATTATCTTGGCAACTGGTCCCATCACTTCCTGGCAAATAGAAGGAGAAGAAATGAAAGCAATGTCAGATTTTATATTCTTTTTTTTGTTGTTGTTGTTTGTTTGTTTTTGGTGGGGCAATGAGGGTTAAGTGACTTGCCCAGAGTCACACAGCTAGTGTTAAGTGTCTGAGGGTGGATTTGAACTCAGGTCCTCCTGAATCCAGGGCCAGTACTCTACTGCGCCACCTAGCTGCCCCTCCAGATTTCATATTCTTGAGCTCAAAGATCACTGCGGACAGTGTATGCAGCCATTAAATTTAAAGACTCTTGCTCCTTGGAAGGAAAGCTATGGAAAATCTGGACAGCATACTAAAAAGCAGAAACACCATCTTGCTGTCTGACAAAGGTCCATATAGTCAAAGCTATGGTTTTTCCAGTAGCAATGTATGGCTGTTAGGGTTTGACTATAAGGAAAGCTGAGCTCTGCAGAATCAATGCTTTTGAATTGTGGTGCCAGAGAAGGCTTTTGAGAGTCTTCTGGATAATGGGGAGATCAAATCAAGCAATACTTAACATACTTTTTTTTATTTTGGTGAGGCAATTGGGGTTAAGTGACTTGCCTAGGGTCACACAGCTAGTAAGTGTCAAGTGTCTGAGGCTGAATTTGAACTCAGGTACTTCTGACTCCAGGGCTGGTGCTCTAGCCACTGCGCCACCTAGCTTCCCCTAAGCAATACTTAAATAAATGAATTCTGTCTTTTCACTGGAAGGTGAAATATTGATGCTGAAGTTTAAATACTTTGACCACATAATGAAAAGATGGGACTCATTGGAAAAGATCCTGATGTTGGGAAAGATTGAAGACAAAAGGAAAAGGCGATGGCAGAGGATGAGATGGATAGACAGAGTCATGGAAGCAATGAACATGAGTGTGGACAGACTTCAGAAGATAGTGGAGGGTAGATGGGCCTAGCATGCTATGGTTCATGGGCTCATAAAGAGACAGACACAATTGTACAACCACAACAACAGGTCAAGACCAGTAACAAGAAGCAGCTAGATGACACTGTGGATCGAATTCTAGACCTGCAGACCGAAGCATAGTGACTTGTGCAGAATGACACAGATAGTAAATATCTGAGGCCAGATTTGAACTCAGGTCTTCCTTGCTCTAGGTTCAGTGGTCCAACTGTGACATTTAAAATTGGATATTAGATCATAAATCTCCCCTCTTTAACCTTTCCCTTAATTTATCTCCCAGACTAGTAAATAGAAGAAGTTTCTGGTTTTCTAGTTAGAGCTTTTATTGTATGGTAGTCACAAGGTGATGTTGATTAGAAGGATAGGAAAGTAGAAATACAATACAAATCGTCTTAAGTCTAAGCTTAGTCTATATTCCGTATAAAACTCACCAAAAGCCGAAGGCCACCTTTGGGGAGAGAGAGAGACCGTGTCAATCGCGTGCTGCTGCTAACCTCGAGCCTGGCCCAGTCGAACTCTTATCAGCATCAGCCTGTGCAGCGCAGTCAGGAGACCAGCAGAGCAGGAAAAAGTTCCACTTCCGTTCTCTCCTTGCCTGAAATAGGCTTAAATACTACTGAGGGGACACAATGTATATAAGTATAAGTTAAAGAAAATTGAAGAGGGAGAGGGAACACTAACAACTGGGGAAATCGGGGAGAGCTTCACAGAAGAGGTACTATTTGAGATGAACCTTGAAGAAAACTAGAGATTTTTTTTTTGTTTTGTTTTTTGTTTTTGTGGGGCAATGGGGGTTAAGTGACTTGCCCAGGGTCACACAGCTAGTAAGTGTCAAGTGTCTGGATTTGAACTCAGGTACTCCTGAATCCAGGGCCAGTGCTCTATCCACTGCGCCACCTAGCTGCCCCAAAACTAGAGATTTTAAGAGGTGGAGATGAAGCATAGTTGAGGGCTTGTACAAATGCAAAGAGATGGGAGAGAGAGGGTCAAATTAAGGGTGTCTAGATGACTATGTAGTAACCCATTTCACTGAACTAGCTAGTTGTTGAACAGAAACTGTATGTAATAAAGTTGGAAAGGCAGATGTGAAGTAGATTGCTATTGTTCAGTTATTTTTCAGTCATGTCTGACTCTTCATGACCCCATCTGGAGTTTTCTTTGCAAAGATACTTGTAGCGGTTTGCCTTTTTCTTCTCCAGCTCATTTTCCAGATGAAGAAACTGAGGCAAGAAAGTTAAATGACTTGCCCAGGTTAAGTGTCTTACACAGCTAGTGAGGATCTGAGGACAGACTCAGGAAGATGAGTCTTCCTTACTGGAGGTCCCGCACTCTATCCACTGTACCACGTTAGCTGTGAGGCTAAGAAATGTCTATTTCATCCTAGAAGCAGTGGGGAGCTGAGGAAGTGACATGATTAGACCTGTATTACAGGAAGATTATTTATGTTAGCAGTTGCATGAAGGATTGGTTGGCTCAGGGAGAGACAAGACAGGGAGAACAATTAGGAGGCTATTGCAGCTGTTTAGGTAAGAGGGAAACTGAGCTAGATTATTGACTATGTGAGTGGAGAAACAGGAATAGGTGGATAGATGCCAGAGTGGTGGAGGTAGAATTGACAGGACTTGGGAATAGACTAGATTTGAGTGGTGAGGAAGAGGGAAGAATCAAGGACAACTCAATGGTTATAAACTAGGGTAATTGAGAGAGTAGTGATGTCCTCGACAGAACTAAGTTTGGAGGGAGGGGTGGGTTTAGGGGGGAATTTAGGAAGTACCATTTGCAACATATTGAGTTTGAGATACCAATGGACCCTCTGGATATTCAGCAAGCAGTTGTCTGGACCTGACTGGAATTCAGGAGAGAGATTAGGGCTGGACATATAGATTTGGGAGCTTCCTGGGAAGAGATGATACTTAAACCCATAGAAGCTGATAACATCTGCAAAAGACAGAGGGTATGCAGAAAGAAAATAGAAGAGCATCCAGGGCAGAATCCTGGAGTGTCTCTGTGGTAAGGGAGGAAAGGATGAATAATGAATTGTAAAGGAAAATAAGATGATGGATCAAGAGAAAGCTGTCTTACAAAAGTCAAGCAGGAGGGGCAGCTAGGTGGTGCAGTAGAGTACTGACCCTGGATTCAGGAGGACCTGAGTTCAAATTTGGCCTCAGACACTTAACACTTACTAGCTGCGTGACTCTGGGCAAGTCACTTAATCCCAATTGCCTCACCAAAAAAAAAAAAAAAAGTCAAGTAGGACCAGGAAGAGGAAAATGATCATCTTAACTAGAGCTCCGGAGGACAGTGACTGAGAAAAGGATATCAGGACCAAGGGTGGCGAAGATTTCCAGGTTACCCATATAGACAGGTGTGGCTGGGAGTTTGTCAGTAAGAAGGAAGAAAGATAGAGGGGGATGGCTTGCGAAAATGGTAGGAATACCCTTTTTCGGGGATGGAATATATCTGAGCAAGGAGGAAAAGAATTAGTGGATAAGTAATCAGTAAGCATTTATTAAATGCCTACTATGTACCATGCACTGTGATAAGCTCTGGGGGATTCAAAGAGAGGCAAAAGACAGTCCCAGATCTCAAGGAGCCCATGGTCTAGTGGGGAAGATCACATTGATGTACAAGCAAGATATATATGGGATAAATGGGAAATAATAAACAAAGGGAAGATACTAGAAATAAGAAGGGTCAGAAAAGTCTTCCTGTAGAAGTTAAGATTTTAGTTGGGATTTGAAGGAAATTAGGGAAATCAGAAGACAGAGATGAAGAGGGAGAGCATTTCAGAGCTGGAGGACGGCCAAAGAAAATTCTCTGGAGTGAGGAAGGAAGAGATTAAAATACAGGAATGGATTAAAGATGAGAGAAAGGGACAATCTCTTAGCAGGGGATTTGATTGATGGCACAGGTTTAGGGTTTGGCTTTGACAAGGAGAAGGGTCAAGGGTTTGATAAGAAGAAAGGCTTTATTAGAGGCTTACTATGTGCCAGGAACTTTACAAATATCATCTCATTTGATCCTCACAACAATCATGGGAAATACATGGTATTATTATCCCCATTTTACCTTTGAGGAAATTGAGGCAGATAGAAGTTAAGTGACTTGTCCAGGGTCACATAGTTCATAAGTATCTGAGGCAGAATTTGAACTCAGGTCTTCCTAATTCCAGACCCAACACTCTATTCACTGTGTCACTTAGTTGCTTAAGGAAAAAAGAGAAGAGAAGGACAAGATGGGTGAAGATGGAGAGAGACCTTGGGATATGGAGTAGGGAAGAGTGAGCTCTTGACTGATGGCCTTTATTTCCTTATGGAAGTAAAAGGCCAGGATATGTGCTCAGAAAGAAGGAGTGGAGGAGGCTGAGGGCACGTGGAGGAGAGAAATGCTTTGGAATAGCCATTGAGAGAAGTAGAATAGAGGCAAAAGCCTATATAATTTGTGCCTGTGACAGTGGGGACCCATTTGAAATGAGTTAATATGAATTTGCGATGGGCCTAGTTGCAATGCGGAGTGACTTCCTCCAATGGCAAACTGCAACTCGGTAGTATGAGAAGAAAAGATGGATGGTGGGGGTGATCCAGGCTTGGGTATTAGTAAGATATAAAGGTTGTTGGGAGAAGAAGAGAACCAAGTGTTGGGGTCAGTGTGTAGTTGAACTTGTTAACTAGAGGATCAAAATGGTGAAGAGAAGAAAGGGGTTCCAGAACTTGGGTGATGGACTGGGAAAGCAGGGAGTGACTAAGGAACTGGAGGTTGAAGTAAAGATAATGAATAGGAAGGAGAGCTGGGAGGACAGGAGGTGATGATCAGAGTGGGGAATTTCAGAGTTCAAAATCAGGAAGGTGGCATGATTATGAGTAATGGTAGGGGCAGCTAGATGGCACAGTGGATAAAGCACTGGCTCTGGATTCAGGAGAACTTGAGTTCAAATGCGGCCTCAGACACTTAACACTTACTAGCTGTGTGATCCTGGGCAAGTCACTTAACCCCACTTGTCTCGCCAAAAAAAAAAAAAAAAAGAGTAATGGTGAGATATAAGGCATGACCATCCCTCCTGAAGCTCCAGGTCATGGGAACTGAGAAAGTTGACACTGAGTGGATATCCATGTGCTTGTTGAAGTTCCCAAGTATGAAGGCAACGGTTGGGTTGGATGAAAAGACTGTGAGTCAGATATTGAACTTCCTGAAAGAGGAGAGAGAGTGAGCCAGAGGCTCATAGATGATAGCAACAGGAATTTTGTCTGAATGATAGAGATGTATGGAGTGATTCTCCCTGCAAGTGCCAACACACCATACTCAAAAAAGGTGGCAGAAAAGAGGGGCAAAGAATAGGCCATCTTCTGCTAGTTCAGTATGGGGAGGGAGAGGGAACAACATAAAAGAAGGAACAGAGAGCAATGAAGAGGGTGGCTAGGGATGCAAGGTCTTATGGAGAGAGTCAGATTTCACTAGTGCAAGAAAATGAAAAAATGAGGTGGTTGACGAGAGAGAGTTTGCCATTTCCTTATACAGGTTATTTTTACAGATGGGGAAACTGAGGCAAACAGGGTGAAATGACTTGCCCAGTAAGTGTCTGAGGCCAGATTTGAACTCAGGAAGGTTGAGTCTTCCTGACTCCAGGCCCTGTTCTCTATTCACTGTGCCACTGGCTCCCCAGCAACACAGTCTGCTTTAATATAATTTGAGAGTAGCATCTGAATAGCTTCTGCATAATGGACAGCAGAGACAACCAAAAAAAGTGACTTTAGGAAGCCTTTCCTGGTTCTCCCCTTCCCTTTTCCCCCTTCTATCTCTCTCTCTCTCTTTTTTTTTTTTGGTGAGGCAATTGGGGTTAAGTGATTTGTCCAAGGTCACACAGCTAGTAAGTGTCAAGTGTCTGAGGATGGATTTGAACTCAGGTCCTCCTGACTCCAGGGCTGGTGCTCTATCCACTGCACCACTTAGCTGCCCCATTTCCCCCTTCTTTTAAAAAACACTGCCTCTATACTCAACCTAAAGTTTCTGTTCTTTGCATTTATGATGCTTAAGGTGGGGAAATAACCTGGAATATCATCGTAGGCCTGACTCAAGTGTCTAAGACAAGGGATGAGAGAAAAGGAGACTGCCCAACTAGTCTGGCCTGCCTCCACTTGCTTCTCTAGCTTGTTGGTCTTTGGGAAGCTCTCCTATGGGTCTTGAGGAAGTAGCCAGCTAGAGTCCATTGTTGGTGATTGATAATGGAATTCTTTCCTATCGCCCCAAAGCAGGATGTGAAATCACATGATTATTCTGTTGTTAAGCCAAGAGATTGTGGTCCCTTTTTTTTTTTTTTTTGCCACTGTGATGCAGAACTGGTTCTTTGATATGGATTAACTGTGTAACTCCTAGGGTGCAGGGTGGCAGTACCTCAGTCTGAGGCTGAGCATTCAATACCAGAGGTTGAGGTCCATATAGACTCCATTTGTTTTGAGCATTCTCGGTTGCTTTTCTTTTTACCCTCCATCCTTTTCCTTTTTTTTTTTTTTTTTGCAGGGCAATGAGGGTTAGGTGACGTACCCAGGGTTACACAGCTAGTAAGTGTCAAGTGTCTGAGGCTAGATTTGAACTCAGGTCCTCCTGAATCCAGGGCTGGTGCTCTATTGACTGTCACCTATCTGCCCTAATTTCAATTTAATTAAAATTTTTTTAAAAAAAATTAAATTTAAGTAAAATATTAAGTAAAAGTAAACTTAAATTTACCAAGTAATTCAATTTTTTATGGGAAGGGAGCATTAACAATTAGGAAAATCAGGCAAGTTCTCCATGTAGAAGATGCCTACCCTTTCTGAGGCAGCTAAACAGCACAGTGGATAGAACACTGGAAGACCTGAACTCAGATGTGGCCTCAGATACTTATTGACTACGTGACCCTGGGCAAGTCACTTAAGTCTGCCTCAGTTTCCTTGACTGTAAAATGGAAATAATAATAGCACTAACCTCCCAGGATTGTTGTGAGAATTAAATGAAGTGTAAAAGTGCTTAGCACAATGCCTGTCACATAGCAGGTATATTAAAAAAAAAAAAGTTTGTTTTCTTCTATATACAGATGCCATACCTACCACGCCTAAGGACACTTTTTTTTGTGGGGCAATGAGGGTTAAGTGACTTGTCCTGGGTCACACAGCTAGTAAATGTCAAGTATCTGAATCTGGATTTGAATTCAGGTCCTTCTGAATCCAGGGCTGGTGCTTTATTCATTGTGCCATGTAACTGTTCTCTAAGGACACTGTTGGACTGTCAACCTTTACAAAGGAATTTACTGGGAAAGTTGATCCTATGAATAGATAGAATAGGCCATGTTCTAGATGGTCTGATTTGATGGACACTCAAAATCTCACCTGCCAAAACAAATCTCCCTTCCTTACCCCCAAATTCCTCATTGGAGTCACTCTCTGAGTTAAGGCATCATTTCCGTTGCTATAAAATTTTTGAAGGAGAAGAGATGACAATTCATCTTGTGCAACTTCACGCCAATCTAGAGTTATAGAGGTGTAGGAATCACCTCTATCACAGGCTCGTTGGGTGGTTATGGTTGTAGATTTACAGTATAAAGGGACAGTAGCGGTTGCATAGCGCAATGCTCCCATTTTATAGATGAGGAATATGGAGGTCCAAAGAGGTCATACAGGTGGGACTTGAATACTTATTTCCTATTCCTTTAGCAGTGTCTCCATGCTCCCACACTTGAAGCCCCTGAGAGAGAGCAGCAAGGCTAAGAAGGCTGCTGGCTTGCATTCTAGAACCTGACAAGCATTTTGGTCTTGGAAGAACTTTTCCTCTTAACTGGCTTTCCTTTAGAATTAGACCAGACCGATCTCTGAATCCTGGGAATGTTTGAGAATTTTTTTTGATAGTGATACCTGTGTTATGTGCCATTTTTATCTCTGTCTGTGTATGTGCTCTACTTGAAAAATAAGCCCCACAGTCTGAAAAGCACAAAATCATGAGAGCTAGTACCGTACAGTGGAGAGTGACCTAGCTTTGGAGTCAAAATGTTCAAATTCTACCCTTTTGTTACTCAGTATCTGTGTGATATGTGGCATGTTACTTTATAAGCCTCACTTCCTTCATAGGTTTTGTTTTTATTTTTTTGACGGGGCAATGAGGGTTAAATGACTTGCCCAGGGTCACACAGCTAGTAAGTGTCAAATGTCTGAGGCTGGATTTGAACTCAGGTCCTCCTGAATCCAGGGCCAGTGCTTTATCCACTGTACCACCTAGATGCCCCACTTCCTTTATATTTTTGTTTTTTTGTTTTTTTGGGGTTTTTTTGCGGGGCAATGGGGGTTAAGTGACTTGCCCAGGGTCACACAGCTAGTAAGTGTCAAATGTCTGAGGCTGGATTTGAACTCAGGTACTCCTGAATCCAGGGCCGGTGCTTTATCCACTGCGCCACCTAGCCGCCTTTATATTTTAACATAAGAGGTTGAATTGGATGGCTTTTAAGGTCCATATTAGCTCTAAATCTTCAGTATTAGCATAAGTTACAATTTGGGTCACTTTATTTACTCCCTCTCCCCAATCCTCTTCCCTACCAAACAAAACCATTCTTTTTTGAGCTTTAGGATAGTATTTCTTGGGTTATCTTGTCAGTTTCTATTTGTCAGATTTTAATTTTTTATTTTATTCTTGTTGTTGTTGTTGTTGTTGTTGTTGTTGGGGTGAGGCAATTGAGGTTAAGTGACTTGCCTAGAGTCACACAGCTAGTAAATGTTAAGTGTCTGAGGCCGGATTTGAACTTAGGTCCTTCTGACTCCAGAGCCAGCGCTGCACTACCTAGCACACCTATTTGTCAGATTTTTAGAAAAATTTATTTAGAGGTAATTGGAAGCAAGTGACTTGCCCAGGGCCACACAGCTAGTAAGTATCTGAGGCTGGAATTGAACTTGGGTCTTCTTGACTCCCCAGCTGGTGCACTATCCACTACACCATCTAACTGCCCTCCCCCCCCCATTTTTTTTTAAAAAGAGGCCAGCTAGAGTGCCTTGTTTCACCCAATCATCTTGTGTGAACCTTATGTTATGAAGACCTGAATTGAAATCTCACTGTAGACCCTTGTTAGTAGTGTGACTGAGGGAAGGTCACTTGATTTCTCTGAATCCTCAGGTTCTTTTTCTTCAAAACAGAGATGATAATAGTTCTTATTTCAAAGACTTGTTGTGAGACTCAAATGAGATGTGTGGAGCCTTAAATTGCTATGTAAATTGGAGCTGACATTAGGATGCACAAGCTGGACATTTTTATCCCCCTCTTCTCTTTTTCCTCTCCCAGGGATCAATTAATTAACAGGATGTTGCACTGGATTACTCTGTGAAGATGCTGCCTGTGGCTGGATGGGTCCCTGTTGCAGAACAGAATGTTTGAATACAAGGCTTCAGTGGTATGTTCTTGTGAATATTGAAGCCTTGGATCCTTCCCCGCCTCCCCCTCCCCCACCAACTCCTGAATATGCAAACTGGAAAATGCAGCAAATGCTGAAAATATCCAGTGGCTAAATAATAGCTATTTATAAGACAGATCAATCTCTAGGTTCTTCTCAGAGGCAAATAACTCCTTGTTCTGACTTCCAGAGTGTGAATGCTTTTCATAATGATCGTGACTTGGGCTGTGGGGCCACCCTGTCCCACTACCACAGGCTACAGGTAATTTGGACATTTTTGTCTTTTCTCTTTGTCAATATATGGATCAGGTTTCACCTCCTCCAAGAAGTCTTCCCTGAGTGCCCCAGCCCAGAGCAATCTTTTCCCCTTATAAGTTTGGCAATCCAGCCAAACTGACTGTTTTTTTTTTTTTTTTTTAGTGAGGCAATTGGGGTTAAGTGACTTGCCTAGGGTCACACAGCTACTAAGTGTTAAGTGTCTGAGGCCAAATTTGAACTCAGGTCCTTCTGACTCCAGGGCTGGTGCTCTATCCACTGCACCACCTCGCTGCCCCCAAACTGATTTTTTCTCTGCTCTTCACATACAACACTGCATCTCTAGCAGTCCTCACAGGCCTAGAATGCAGCCTTCCTTTCCCCTTCTTTTCCCTCCTTCCTCTCCCCTCTCCTTCCTTCCCCTCTCCTCTCCTCTCCCCTCTTTTTGTTTTTGACCAGGTCTTTGGATCTCAACCAGGTTGGAAGTGCTATGTCCACTCATGGGGCCTACTGCTGATCAGCAGGAAAGCTTTGACCCAGTCCTTTCTGACCTGGTCCAGTTTCTTCCTCCTTAGTCAGCCTGGAGGGTCCCCTTTTCCCCTGCTCTCCGGGATTCATTCTAACTGGTGCCTGACTTAGTGTGGATCCCTGACCAGCTTTAGCCATACAACAGCTTAGAACTCCCAAATCTGAGACATCTACCTACTAGTCTCAGCCTCAGCCAATGATTATAGCTATGTACCAGCCATACTTGGCTACTGGCCATTTCTTACAATTTTAAACACCATTTTCCCAATGAATATATATCCTCTCCTATAAAAAAAGGAATAAATTTAAGAGCTAATAAATGTCTGAGGCAGAATTGGAATACGGGTCTTTTGAATGTCTTGCTTAGTGGACTTTCTCTTATGCCACTTTATCTGCCATTTTAAAGTCTTTCCTTAAAAAAAACCCCCAAACTTTTTTTAGACTGGGTCTTCCTATCCCACACCCAGGGCCCATCCCAATACTAACTGGCATGGGAACTTTAACCTGCCCCATTTTTCTGACCTGGGTTAATTCACTCCTCTTAGGCAGGCCTGCTAGGGAAGAATTGGGGGCACCCTATATTGGATTTAGTGAAGATCCCAGATTGGCTTTAGCCCTTCTGTAGCTCATAGCTCCCAAACTCAAGTGATCAATTAACCTCAACCTCCCCAGAAATAGGGACTAATGGTTATGTGTCACCACACCTGGCACAAGTGATCTTCCAGCTTAAGTCCTATCTCCTTGACTAGTATGTAAACTGCCTGAAGGCCATGGCCCTGTTCTAAATTTTTTTGAGTGCCCCTAATTGTACATTTGTTGAATGAATGAATGAAAAGATGAACCAATCTTAAAAGAAAAGCTCATCAGCCTAGATCACTAATGATGCCAACAGAAAAAAGTTACTAAGGTAAGCTCAGAAAGGGAATAAGGCTAATTTCAAAGGGATAGGCATTCTCTAGCTTGTGACACATCCCCTGCCGGAATCTCCCCTTCGTGCCATGTTACAAGATGAAGGCACCCAGACATGAAGAGTGTGGTTTTGCAGAATAAAACGGTAACTTTGTTTCAAACTATGCCCGGGCAGCCAAAAAATGTGGAGTATTCATTATCTTGCCTGTAGCCTGCCAATTAGTGGGCAGCGTTACTCAGGAATATTGCTTGCAGGGGCAGACGCTGAGTGTCCCTCTGTTCTGCCACGCACCCTGGGCCCCCTCCCTAGGCCCATTTCAAGCAAGCTTCCCCTGAACTCTGGCCAAGGGCCCCAAAGGCAGCCTTTGCTCTGACATGACTTGAGATTGGGGCAATGGGAGGGAGGGAGGGACGACACATGCCAACCAACCCTCATTTTCTTGGCCTAAGAGACTGTCTCCCTGCAGTCATGGTGAGTTGTCCTTTTAAAATTTTCATGCTGTTTTCTCACCATGTCCAAGTTGTTTACATTCCCCAGGAAACAGCAACATCGGGGTTACACATACCAAATGCCCTTGGAATTGTGAATCAGGCATTTCCCTCTTCCAATTGGGTAGAACTGAGAAAAATCACTTAGGTCCATTTGCAGGGGAAACTGATAGGTCTAATTGAACCCCAGGGGAATAGCTACTGAGAACTCTGCCAAGGCATTATTTCATGGGCGTTCCCTCCCACTCCATCCCTTCACCTCCCCACCCCCCACTTTAGTGCAGTATGGAGCATCCCAGAAAAGCTAAGAGCTGTAAGGCTGGAGCAGCCATCATTGCAGGCAGACACTGCTCTTATCATCAGGGATGGGATGCTGAGGTCCAGAGAGCAAGAATAGCAGCTTTCTGGAAACATTCTGAGTTTTCTGGGTCTCAGTTTCTCTGCCTAGAAAGAGGTTATAAAACAACAGGGGCAGCTAGGTGGCACAGTAGACAGAGCACTCACCATTAGTTCAAATCTCACCTCAGACACTTATTAGCTGTGTGACCCTGGGCAAGTCACTTAACCCCAAATGCTTTAAAACATCTGGGGCCATCTCTAGTCGTCCTGATGTGTATCTTGCCACTGGACTCAGATGACTCTGGAGGAGGGAGTGAGGTTGGTGACCTTGCACAGCCCTGCCTCACTTAAATCCAATTCAGTGAAAGTCATGACATTATTTCTCTTCAAGAATGAAGGACAGGGCAGCTAGGTGGCGCAGTAGGTAAAGCACTGGCCTTGGATTCAGGAGTACCTGAGTTCAAATCCAGCCTCAGACACTTAACACTAGCTGTGTGACCCTGGGCAAGTCACTTAACCCCCATTGCCCCGCAAAAAAAAAAAAAGAATGAAGGACAAACAACAACAACAACAAAAAGACATCATGGAAAAGTGAACTGGTCCTGAGGTCAGCTGTCTCTCAGTTTATATCCTGTTTCTGTTTCCGTACCCTTAGGGGAAATCACTTAACTTCCCTAAACCTCCATGGGGAGATTGGACTATATGGCTGCTGGGGTGGGTCTTCATAAGCTTTTTTTTTTTTTTTTTTGGTGAGGCAATTGGGGTTAGGTGACTTGCCCAGGGTCACACAGCTAGTAAGTATCAAATGTCTGAGGCTGGATTTGAACTCAGGTCCTCCTGATTCCAGGGCTGGTGATCTATCCACTGTGCCACCTAGCTGCCCCCTTCATAAGCTTTTGCTCTACATTCCTATGACCAGACTGGTTCTATTCAATTCCACAAATATTTATTTTATATACTAGATACTCTTCTAGACCTAAGCAACCAGGAAGTGCCCTAGATGGAGTTATTTACTAGCTGTGTGACTTGGGGAAAAGTCTCTTAATTTGTGTGCCTGAATTTCCTTATCTGTAAAATGAAGATAATAATAGTACTCTCTTGTAGGGTTGTTGTGAGGACCAAATAGGAGAACTTATATATAAAGCCTTAAAGCACTATGTAAATGCTAGCTATTATTACTATCACTAATGTTATTGCACAAAAGCTCTCAAGGAATTTACATTTGAGTGTGAAATGATATAGACACAGATGAGTAAGTAGAAAATACGTGCAAGATAATTGTCAGGGAGCACGGGAGTGTACTAACTTGCTAGATCTGAATATAGGAAGGGATACTCAGGTTGGGCCTTGAAGAAGAGCAAAAAGGAGCCTAATTTAGATGGAAGGAACATACGGTTCATGAAAGGGAATCCTGGGAAATATTAGTAGAAAGCTAGATTAGAAAGTTTTATGTGCAGTAGGCTTTCTTTTTTTTATTATTAATAAAGTATTTTATTTTTTTCCCGTTACATGTAAAGATAGTTCTCAACTTTTGTTTATACAAGCTTTCCAATTTCAGATTTTTCTCCCTCCCTCCCCTCCCTCCCCCCTCCCCTAGACTGCAGGTAATCTGATATAGGTTTTATACATATATATATATGTATATGTATATATGTATATATACACACATACATATATATATACACACACAATAACATTAAACATATTTCTGCATTAGTCATGTTATAAGAGAAAAATCAGAGCAATGACGAAAAACCTCAAAATAGAAAAACAACAGCACCAAAAACAAAAGAAATAGTATGGTTCATTCAGCATCTATACTCCACAGTTCGTTTTTTAATTTTTCCTGTATTTGGAGATCCTCTTCTATCATGAGTTCCCTGGAACTCTTCTGTACCATTGCATTGGTGAGAAGAATATAGTCCATCACAGTAGATCAACATACAATGTTCTTCTGGTTCTGCTCATCTCACTCATCATCACACAAGGCCCACACAAGATCCTCCAGGTTTCTCTGAACTCCTCCTGCGCATCATTTCTTATAGCACAGTAGTATTCCATTGTATTCATATACCACAACTTGTCCAGCCATTCCCCAATTGATGGGCATCCCCCTCAACTTCCAATTCCTTGCCACCACGTAAAGAGCAGCTATAAATATTTTTGGACATGTGGGTCCCTCTCCCCTTTCCATGATCTCTTTGGGAAAAAGACCCAAAAGTGGTATTGCTGGGTCAAAGGTTATGCACAGCTTTATAGCCCTTTGGGCATAATTCCAAATTGTTCTCCAGAATGGTTGGATCAGGTCACAGCTCCATCAACAATGCATTAGTGTTTCAATTTTCCCACAGCTTCTCCAACATTTATTATTTTCCTTTTTGGTCATTTTAGCCAATCTGATAGGTGTCAGGTGGTACCTCAGAGTTGTTTTAATTTGCATCTCTCTAATCATTAGAGATTTAGAGCATTTTTTCATATGGGAATAGATAGCTTTGGTTTCTTCATCAGAAAACTGCCTGTTCATATCCTTTGACCATTTCTCAATTGGGAAATGACTTGGATTCTTATATATTTGATTTAGTTCCCTATATATTTTAGAGATGAGGCCTTTATCAGAAGTACTGGCTTCAAAAATTGTTTCCCAGCTTTCTGCCTCCCTTCTAATTTTGGATGCACTGCTTCTGTTTGTACAAAAATTTTTAAATTTAATGTATTCAAAATCATCCATTTTGCATTTTATAATATACTCTATCTCTTGTTTGGTCAAAAACTGTTTTCCTTTCCAAAGATCTGATAGGTACACTATTCCTTTCTCTCCTAATTTACCTATGGTATCACCTCTTATGTCTAAATCATGTATCCATTTTGACCTTATTTTAGTATAAGGTGTAAGATGTTGGTCTATGCCTAATTTCTGCCATACTATCTTCCAGTTTTCCCAGCAGTTTTTGTCAAATACCGAGTTCCTATCCCAGAAGCTGGAGTCTTTGGCTTTATCAAACACTACATTACTAGTGTCATTTTTTACTGCATTTCCTGTGCCTGTTCAGTAGACTTTCAATCAAATATAGTTAGGTGGCCCAATGGATAGAGAGCTAGTACTGAAGTTAGGAAGACCCAAGTTCAAATCTGGCCCCAGTCATTTTCTTGCTGTGTGACCCTGGGCAAGTCACTTCACCCTGTTTGCCTCAGTTTCCTCATCTATAAAATGAGCTGGAGAAGAAAATGGTAAACTCCTCTAGTATACTTGCTAAGAAAACCCCAAATGGGGTCACAGAGAGTTAGATATGACTGAAAAACAACAAAACAGCAAGAAGCCTTTCAACAAAATGGTTTTCAAAAGAAGTCAACATCTTCATCTGACTCTCACTTGCTAAGATATTTTACAACGAAAAGTCTGACATTCATCACTGCATCCCTAAGATTGTGTTAGGAGACCATTTGTTCTAGTGTTTGAAATTTATCTCAACCCTAATTTCTCTCATGTCTTATACTTGAACAATGTTTCTCCCCCCATATAATCCAATTAAAAAAAAAACATTGATTAAGTATATGCCATGTGCCAGCCATCAAGTATGCAAAAAATTAAAAAAAAAATCTTTGTTATATTTTACATCCTTGGATGTACCTTCCTATCTCCTGATGTCTTAAATCAGCAATTCCCAATGTTGTTGGTTCTTCAAACCCATTTGAAAAGCAACAGAAAGATGTGTTGTGAATCCCTAGGGAAATTTAATATGTTATTCATAACATTCATAAACAATTATTTACTCCATAAGGTGCCATTAACATTTTTTAAAGGTGGAACCCCTTGCATATTCATCATAAACCCCCAAGGGGCTTGCAAACCACTAAGCCAGGATTAAAAAAATTTTTGACCAGCTACAGCATTAGGCTGAATCCAATAAGATGAAATTCAATAGGAATAAATGTAAAGTCCAAGTACTTGGATTAAAAAATTCAGCTTCGGGGGCAGCTAGGTGGTGCAGTGGATAAAGCAGCAGCCCTGGATTCAGAACTACCTGAGTTCAAATCCGGCCTCAGACACTTGACACTTACTAGCTGTGTGACCCTGGGCAAGTCACTTAACCCCCATTGCCCTGCAAAAAAAAAAATTCAGCTTCACAATTGTGGTATGGGGAAAAATGGTTAGATTGTTTGAAAAATACCTGGGTTCTTAGGGGCAGAGCCAAGATAGTATAGTTAAGTCAGGGATTCTCCTGAGCTCTCCCAGATTCCCCTTTAAACAACACTTTAAAAGTGCCTCAAAAGGGGCAGCTAGGTGGTGAAGTGGATAGAGCACCGGCCCTGGATTCAGGAGGACCTGAGTTCAAATCTGGTTTCAGACACTTGACACTTACTAGCTGTGTGACCCTGGGCAAGTCACTTAACCCCCATTACCCTGCAAAAAAAAAATTCAGCTTCACAATTGTGGTATGGGGAAAATTGGTTAGATTGTTTGAAAAATACCTGGGTTCTTAGGGGCAGAGCCAGGATAGTATAGTTAAGTCAGGGATTCTCCTGAGCTCTCCCAGATTCCCCTTTAAACAACACTTTAAAAGTGCCTCAAAAGGGGCAGCTAGGTGGTGCAGTGGATAGAGCACCGGCCCTGGATTCAGGAGGACCTGAGTTCAAATCTGGCTTCAGACACTTGACACTTACTAGCTGTGTGACCCTGGGCAAGTCACTTAACCCCCATTACCCTGCAAAAAAAAAATTCAGCTTCACAATTGTGGTATGGGGAAAAATGGTTAGATTGTTTGAAAAATACCTGGGTTCTTAGGGGCAGAGCCAGGATAGTATAGTCAAGTCAGGGATTCTCCTGAGCTCTCCCAGATTCCCCTTTAAACAACACTTTAAAAGTGCCTCAAAAGGGGCAGCTAGGTGGTGCAGTGGATAGAGCACCGGCCCTGGATTCAGGAGGACCTGAGTTCAAATCTGGCTTCAGACACTTGACACTTACTAGCTGTGTGACCCTGGGCAAGTCACTTTACCCCAATTGCCTCACCAAAAAAAAAAAGTGCCTCAAAGAAATATATTGAATGTGATTGTACATATATAACCTTTATCAGATTGCTTTCTGTCTTGGGGAGGGGGAATGGAAGAGAGGGAGGGAGAAAAATTTGGAACTCAAAAATCTTATAAAAAATGTTGAAGACTATCTTTACATGTAACTGAAAAAAATAAAAATACTATTAAGATTGAAAAAAGAAAAAAGCAATATAGAATTACATTAAAGTATAAGAACTTCAGAACTGTTCATATTTTTGAACCAATTAAAGGACTACATAAAGATTATACTTTGAGGATGTTATTAGAAGGGGAAAAAGATTTCTTTGTATAAAAATATCACTAGAAGCATTACTTGTAACAATAAGAGAACAGTATATACAATTATTTTTATTTATTTTTAATTTTTTTATTTTTAGTGAGGCAATTGGGTTAAAGTGACTTGCCCAGGGTCACACAGCTAGTAAGTGTTAGGTGTCTGAGGTCGGATTTGAACTCAGGTACTCCTGAGTCCTGAGTACTCCAGGGCCAGTGCTCTATCCACTGTGCCACCTAGCTGCCCCAGTATATACAATTATTGCAGCAATACAAACAAAAAAGATCACTAAAAGGATATTGAACCTTGAGTAGTGGAAAAACCAATGTAGGTCCTGAAGATGAGATAACCAAAAAAATCTCCTCCTTCACTGTAGAAACATGGGGGGCTACATAGATAAAATGCTCTATGCATGGTCAGACAAAGATTCTACATCAGACATTTTTGCTTGATAATTTTTCCTTGTTAGGATTCAGTTTGGAGAAGGATGCGAAAAGACTGATGTAAAAATAAAAAGGCATCAAAATGTTTTTTTCCCCCAGTGTTTAAGAAATAGCAAAATACAGAAACATGAACTGATACAGAATAAAGAAATTAAAATCACAACAGTATGCATATTATTTATATAAATGTATATAAATAATATAGAATGATAATGATAAGTATGAAAAAATACATGAAAGAAAAATATTCTGAATGAGATGTAGAATACAAAGAGGATAATTTACTTACTAGTTTGCTGAAATAAAAAGGCAAGTTCTTAAAATAAACTAAATGATGGATGTTTGCACATACAAAATGAACAAAAAAATAAATAAAACCTGAAAACAAATTCTGAAGTGCCAGAACCAACAAAAGGATGAAGTAAAATGATTTTCTACCACAGGACAACTTAGAGGGTCATCTGGAAAAGTTTGCCACACAGGGGTGAGAGTGGAGCACAGACCAGCTCAGGCCAAGCCTTAAGAAGCCAGAAGCAGGCCTTGTGGGCAACTGAATTGGCAGCTGTGGCTTCTGGAGCTTTCAGCCTACATATGGTAAGGGGGTCAGACAACTGGTCAGAAGGAGAGTATTGGGGTTTCCTTGCTGGCACTGGGTTCAGGACTCAGTTGCATTGCCTGCAAATTGATCTGTGTCACAGTTCTGGGTCATGGTCCCAGAGTGAGAAGGAGCACTAGCACACCAGAGCTTGTGGCTTCAGGGGAGTCAGAATACTGGTTACAGTTCCAGGGCAGAAAAGAGTTCTGGTTGTTCCTCACAGACCATAACACAGACCAAGAGAGTAGTGACTACTCCTCTCTTTAGATTATGCCAGCTTGGAAGAACTGAAAACTTACAGACTCCCAGAACTAGCTCTGAAAATGATAGCACAAACCCCCCCCCCCCCCTGAAGCTTGGGACAGTGCCCCGCCACCTTGGGAGCAGAGCCCAACTTTAACATAAAACGAAAAGTCAAGAAATAGGCTGGGAAAATGAGCAAACAACAAAAAAAGAACTTGATTTTAGAAAATTACTATGGTGACAGGTAAGATCAAAACATAAAAGACAACAAAGTCGAAA
Source organism: Dromiciops gliroides (assembly GCF_019393635.1). Classification (NCBI taxonomy): domain Eukaryota; kingdom Metazoa; phylum Chordata; class Mammalia; order Microbiotheria; family Microbiotheriidae; genus Dromiciops; species Dromiciops gliroides. Next base: position 537,624,992 of record NC_057861.1, read on the forward strand.
CCACTATTATCCAAAACCTCATAGAAAAATGTGAATTAATCTCAGACAAAAAACAAAAACAAAGACAAAAAAAATTCCTGGAAGATCTCAAAAAGGATTAAAAAAATCAAATAAGAGAGGTAGAGAAAAAATTGGGTAAAGAAATGAGTGATGCAAGAAAATAATGAAAAAAGAGTCAATAACTTGGTAAAGGATGCACAAAAAAAAATACTGAAGAAAATAACAGAGTTGGCTAAAATGAAAAAAAGATATAGAAAAGAACTCCATAAATACCAGAATTGACCAAATGAAAAAGGAGGTACAAAAGCTCACTGAAAGAAAATATTTGGGTCCTTGAGTGGCCTGAAAATTAAATATTAATCAGCAGTATTATGTATTAGGACAGCTGAGTGGCACAGTGGCTAGTGTTCCAGGCCTGGAGTTAGGAAGATTTATCTTTGTGAGTTCAAATCCAGCTTGAGACACTTACTAGCTGTGCGACCCTGGGCAAGTTACTTCACCCTGTTTGCCTCAGTTTCCTCATCTGTAAAATGAGCTGGAGAAGGAAATGATGAACTACTCCAATATCTTTGCCAAGAAAAGCCCAAATGGGGTCACAAAGAGTCAGACACTATTGAAATGATACAGCAGTCAAAAATGTTGATGTGATATTTGGTTATGTTAAAAGAAATATAGTTTCCAGAAAGGAGGCAATTGTCCCTCTGCATTTTTCTCTAGTCAGGCCATATCTGAATACATTGTGTTCAGTTTTAGGGACCATAGTTTAAGAAATATAAAATCCTAATAGGGCTGCTTCTCTAGATTTCTCTGTAAGCACAGGTCAGAATACCCAGAACATAGCTGATGACAACACATCAGGCTTTTAGGAGAAATTGAAGGTCTGGGTTTCTAGTATTGTCACTCATGATCCCCAGTGATGTGCTTCCCATTACTATTGGTCATCTAGACTTAAAGTAAGCTTTCTTTCTTTTTTTTTTTTTAAAGACTGAATCTCTGTTTTAGCCAGACTTTAAGTGTAGGGACTCATGGGACCAAGCCCTCACCGATCAGTCCAGGAGCTTTGACCTTTTCCAACACTGGACAACTTGCCCCTTAGTCAACTAGGTGGTTCTCTACCCTGTGGGGTTTACCTGTATTAATGTCAAACATCTGAGAACCCAATAATTGATTACCTTTTTAATTGCATTTTATTTTATTAATTTAAAAACATACTTCTCTGAGGGGATCAAGGCTTGTTAGATTGTCAAAGGAGTTAATGATATTAAAAAAAAAGGTTAAGAACCCCTGACCTTGGGTATGTAGAGGGAGATGTCAAATACTCTAATTTGGCAAGATATTTGAGAACTCACTTCAAAATAAATAATAGTTCATATTTATATAGTGCTCTTTTTTTAAAGCAACAATCATGGAATCAGGTAGTATGTTATAATCATTTCCATTTTTATCAGCAAGGTTATAGTGACATGCCTATGGTTCCAAAGTAGGCATTGAAGCATGGATTCAGACCCAAATTGGCTTGACTTCAAATCTATCATTCTTGTTACTACACCAAACTTTCCTCCCCAAATACTTAGATATTCTTTCCTGGGTCTTGCTGGTAATTTATCTGGGTTAAAAACCAGACTGAGTTTCATGGTTTCTTCCATGGGTCATTGATAGATCCTGGGAGTCTTTGCATACACAGGAAACCCTGTGGCATATTCAGTGGCAATACCATTTGAGGAGGCAGACCTGGGAAGTTTGGTATTATTGCTTGGAGATGTTTTGACTCACTTTGGGCTATAGCCTAGAAAAAGATGGATTAGTCATATGCCAAAATCTGGGGTAACCACGGGACAGCCTGCTTCCTCTATTGATATATGCAAGATGTCAAGGGAACTAGAGGAAGCCCTTCAGCCCATTGAGTGGACCTTTTGTGAAAAACTTGGTTTTTAACTGGGGTAGTGCCCATGTGAGTAGAGAGAGGGAGGTGAATTCTAGAAATGTTGTGGCGGTTGCATCCACAAAGCTTGGCAGCTGATTGGAAAATTGGGGTGATTTGGAAAAGGAACTGAGTCTGAGATTGTGAATCTGGGTGGCTGCAAGTTTGATGTATATGTATATATATCCTTCTCTATTTAGAGAGGTTAGGAAGAGGAGTGGGTTTTTTTGGGGGGAGTTGTGAACTTTATCAGGGATGTGTTGATTTTGAGATGTTTTTGGAATAGTTCAACATTAAGGATTAGGCCCATGATTTCATTGGCATAGGGAACACCTAGAAGAAGAAACTCCCTTGAAAAGGGCAGCTTGTTGTCTTTCTTATTGCTTATTGTCTTGAAGAGTTGCCTAGAGAGGGCTGTACAAAGTCACCAACCTCACTCTCTCTTCCAGAGCCATCTGAGTCCAGTGGCAAGATATACATCAAGATGACTGGAGATGGCCCCAGATGATTGAGGCAATCAGGGTTAAGAGAGTTGTCAAGCATCACACAGCTAGTAAGTGTCGAATCTAAGGCTAGGTTTGAACTCAGGTTGTCCTGACTCCAGGGCCAGTGCTCTATTCACTGTACCACCTACCTGCCCTTTGGGGTTAGGGGATTTGCAATGGGAAGTCTTATACGAGAGTCATCCAGGCTAGGTAGACCTGGATGGGTTGCAATCAATTACATTGAATGCTCATATGGATGAGATAATAGATTCGTTGGAGTGCTGATATATAATGGGAAGGCTAATCATGGTAATAATCTAACCCACCTACAATGCAAGGTAAATATTCTTTACAAAGGTTGCCAGGACGGGTGATGGATGTGTTGGAGAAAAGTAAAAATGACCCACACATCTCCATTCCTTCGCCCTGGGCTGCATTTTTAAGGAGAGAGAGGGAGGGCAGGAGTGAGGCCTCCTCAGGCTTGCTGGAACATGCACTGTCATTAAAAGCAGCAGCCACCACCTGGTACACGTCTCAAACTTGAAAGTAGACACAGAAGCATTCTCATAACTCACAGGAACATCTTACCCTGGTGAACCCTGCCTGACCTCTCTGTGATAACTGCTTTTATCTTTTTTAGCAGAGTAAAACTTCCTTCATTCATCAGAGATGGTTCTGCCATTCCCCTTCAAACCCCACTTTGGGTTGTGCCCAGGGGAGCCAGGTTAGCCCTAATTCTGAATAGATATTTTTAATTAACCCGGTACTCAAAAATAAAATTCAAATAAAAAAGTGCTCTTTTCTGAGAGCCCTGGGCATGTTGTTTTTCATCTTTTATGAAGCTCCTGTTGGGAGCATGGCATTGAGGAGACTTACTGAGGCTGTGATGTTTGTTCAATTAAGTGAAATCTAGGATTTTAGCCTTCATATAATCCTTAAATATATAGAATCAGGCGAAGGTGGCGGGGGGGGGGGGGGAGAAACAAACATTTATTATGCACCTGTTGTATGCCAGGTATTTTACAAATATTTCGCCTCATTTAAACCTCATATCAATCCTGAGAGATGTGTCATTTTTGTCCCCATTTTACAAATGAGGGTGCTGAAGCAGACAGAGTTTATGTGACTTGACCAGGACCACATAGCTAGTAAGTGTTTGAGGTGGATTTCAACTCCAGTTCCTAATTCCAGGCTCAGTGTTCTATACATTGGACACTATTGGCGGAGTGGACACGGTCACCATTTTTTAATTTTATTTTTTTGCAGGGCAATGAGGGTCAAGTGATTTGCCCAGTATCAAACAGCCAGTGAGTGTCAAGTATCTGAGGTCAGATTTGAACTCAGGTCCTCCTGAATCCAGGGCCAGTGCTCTATCCACTGCGCCACCTAGCTGTCCCGACTGTCACCATTAAGACCAAAATACATTTCATTCCCAACAGCTTTCAAGTTCTATGACTATTTTGTGATCTTAGGCTAGTCAGTTCACCTTTCTGAGCTTCAGTGTCCTCATCTGCAAAGTGGGTATAAAATCTTGCTTCAGATACTAGTAGCAAGTCACTCAGCTCCTATTTGCCTCAGTTTCCTCATCTATAAAATGGGCATTGACCTCCCAGGGTTGTTATAAGGATCAAATGAGATAATATTTGTTATGTATATAGTTAACCCAAACTAATAGATGATATAGATATTTTAAATACACATATACATATGTGTATGTGTATTTGTATATATTTCACTTTTTTGGTCATCTTTGCCAAAGCGATCTGTGTGAGGTGTAACCCCAAAGTTTCTTTAGTTCGCATTTCTCTAGTTATGAGTGATTTGGAGTGATTTTTTCATATGGCTATTGATAGCTTGAATTTCTTCTCTTGAAAACTGCCTAGTCATGTCTTTTGACCATTTATCAATCTAGGAGTGAGAGCCAGTGCTCTTTCCACTGCATAGTCAAGAGATGATTATCTCCTTAATTAAAAAGACCTCATCTACAGATGAATTCTTCTTTTGGAGCTTAGGAGCCCTTAGTTCCAGAATATTTATTTCTCTAGTTTAAATGTCCCCAGGCAGGAGGTATTCTGCCAACTCAGCATCCCCAGAAATTCCCTTGTCACATACCCTGGTACCGGGATAGGGGCTCTTTTCTTGTACTTCTCAGCTCTACAGGGAATGTTAAAATCCTGAGGTGGGTAATGACTGCCCACAAAAAATTCTTGTGGAGATGGTGAGATTGTCACCATTAAGGACAAAACACATTCCACCCCCTCTGCAGCTTGCAAGCCTTAAATCTGCTCTGTGAGTGAGTGACCCTGGGCAAGTCACTTCATTTCTCTAAGCCTCATTTTCCTCATCTGACAGGGCTGTTATAAAGATAAATGAAATGACCTATGGATACTCTTTTATAAACCTTTAAATACTATGTAAATGGGTCATTTATTATTCTCATCACCATCATAATCTAGGGAAGAAAGACATCTGTTTTCACTGCCTCCACTTCCTCACCACCTACTCACTTCTTGGACCTTTAAAATCTGGCTTCCATTTCCAGTATTTAGCTCCTGCTGCTCTCTTCAAGTGTACTTATTCATTGCCAGATTTGATCACCTCTTCTTGCTTCACCTTCCCTGACCTCTCTGCAGGATCAGCAATGTTGACCTGTCTCCCTTAGCTTCTGTTATGGGGTTGGGACATATCAAGGAATTTCCTGTGCCCCACATTGGGAGCCAGAATTATGTCACAGGGGAAATTGGTTGTGGGGGGTCCTTAGGTGTTCCTCTGTAAAGAATTACACCTTCTTGCACGAAAATCCAATTAGAATAAAATAATCTTTTATTTAGGTGCTAGAGAAAGGAGACCAAGAGAGATAGACTTTCGAGGGGAGAAAATGGTTTAGAGACGTGATTCCCTGAAATACATTTCTCCTTGACTGTAAGGGAGGCCAAAGCCTTTACAAAAGACAGATGGTGGCTGGCTGGATGGCTTGACCACCTGACTATGGAAAGTTCCCTTTGGGGGTAGGGAAGCTTGAGTGAGGGCTGGGGGTCCTGACTTCTGGAGTTATCTCTGTCCCCTGGTGCCTAATGGGGTTATCTTTCTTACTTCTCAAGGTGTGTTTGTCCTTTAGCTAGTAGGCCAGTTTAAACTTTAATAGTCCCAAATTCCCCAATTCCTTGATATATCCCAACCCCATAACATTTTCTAAAATGTACTCTCTCCTGGTTATCTTGCTACCTGTCACATTTTAGTCTCCTCTTACCCCCAACATGTGGTCATTTCCCAATACTCTGTCCTCAATCCTTCCATCCCCTCCTCTCTTCTCTCCTTTTCCCCACCCTCCCTTCCTTCCCCTCCTCATGGTTTCCAACCCTTTTCTTTCCTTTTCTCTTTTTCTCACTTTCTTTTGCTTTGTTCTCCTCTTCTTTTGCTTCTTCCTCTCTTTTCTTCATTTCCTTTTTTTTTTTGTCTCATTGGGTTCTCATTTGTCTCATTTTTTGTCACAGTCACCCTACCCCCCTCCCTACAATAGCTTCAACTACAGATAATTCCTGAATCTCCCTAATATTTCCCTTAAGTTCCAGTTCCCACATTTCCTGCAGGTCAGTAGATACCTCCACTTGGATGTCTCATTGACTCTTTCATCTCAACCTGTCCCAAAGTGAATTATTCTCTCCCCAGAAAATCTGTTCTTTGTTCTGACTTTCCTTATTTTGGTTGGTGGTACCACTGTCTGCCATCCTTTTAAAGAGTCTCAGAATCTCTGATTTGGAAGGCAACTTGGAGGCCATCTGTTACAGCTTGATTGAAAAGCCCAACAATAGCAGCTCCCCAAAGGGGTTGGCCAGCCTGTGTTTTGTAATGGTGGCAATGGGGTACAGGGTTGGGGTTCTTAGGAATTCCTCTTTAAAGAATTACACCCTCTTGCACAAAAGTAGTTAGAATAAGGTGGTAGTTTATTTAGGGGCAAGGGAAGGGAAGGGTGGGGGTCGGGAAACCATGACAGAAATCCTTGGACTTCTCATGGGGAGAAAGGCACAAAGCATGTGGCTCAGAGGTACCAATCTCCTCGAGCAGGAGACTGGCAGGTACTTTTATAGAGGACTGATGGGGGGAGGGGTGACCATTTGACTGTGGAAAGTTCCTTTAGTGAGGGAGGACCATCCCCCACTGGTGGTAGCTGGGGGAATTGGGTGAGGAGTGGAGGACCATCCCCCACTGGTAGTGACTAGAGGAATTGAGTGAGGGGTGGCTACGGATCTCTCTTCAGGACACAAAGGCTGCAGCCACACCCAAATTTATCTCCCCTGGAGTAAAGGAGACCAGAATGAAGGGTGGAGGTCCCAAAGCTAGCTCAGTCCAAACTGGTTCCGCTTATCTCTCTAGGGTATCTGTCCTCTGGTTTAGTTTCTCAAGGAGAAGATTCCTTGATGTGCCCCAGAGAACCCCATGACAGTTTGAAGACTCTATTATACTTTTTGGTGCCCCTCAAATCATTCTTTGTGGGCAATCACTTGTTGTACCTGGCTAAAACCTCTTATTTTAGCTTCCAAGCCATATGTTGTTTCCATCATTCTGTCTCTTCTCCCTTATTTTTTGTTCTGGCCCCACTCACATATCACTTGGGAGTTATTACTTTCCTAACTATTTGCTGTGCCAGTCAGGACCTTGGCTGTAGACTAGAAGACAATTTGGGTGCCAAAAGCCCCTGCTGGAAAACAAAGTAGTCAGGCTTGAAATTTTGGAAGCATCTTTGCCTCTTCTCCCCCACTCACCTCCCACATCCAATCACTTGCCAAATGTTATGGCAGCTACCTCTGTAACCTCTCCCACATTTTTTCCCCTCACATTACTACTGTTTTAATGTGTACCCTCACTACCTTTCAATATATTTTTATATTAGTCTCCTAACTGGTTTTCCTGACTTTAGACTCTCCTCTGTGTGAGACCCTTTTATGGGGTCTATGAGGTCAAAACAATTTTTATAATAATGCTGACATTTTAATTTCTAATACGGTAAATACTGATAGCTAAAATCCACATTAAAAAGGTTTTGGGGTGGGGGCAGCTAGGTGGCGCAGTGGATAGAGCACCGGCCCTGGAGTCAGGAGTATCTGAGTTCAAATCCGGCCTCAGACACTTAACACTTACTAGCTGTGTGACCCTGGGCAAGTCACTTAACCCCAATTGCCTCACTAAAAAAAAAGGTTTTGGGGTGAGGGTCTTCAATAATTTTAAAGCATGTAAAGGGGTCTTGAGACCAAAAAGATTGAGAACTACTGGTCTATATTATGCTGCATCTTTGGTACTTAATGACTGAGTAAATCAGAAAGTCATGGAACACAAGGAAGACTTTATGAAATGTGTTTTTTGGGGGGGTAGGGTGGGGCAATGAGGGTTAAGTGACTTGCCCAGGGTCACACAGATAGTAAATGTCAAGTGTCTGAGGCCAGATTTGAACTCGGGTCCTCCTGAATCTAGGGCCAGTGCTTAATCCACTGTGCCACCTAGCTGCCCAAGGAGGACTTTATGGAGAAAAGAGTTTTATTTTTAAGCTTGAAGTATGGGTGAGATTTGCCTGAGGGCTTCTTTCTTCCTTTTATTTACATCTCACTGGAAACTCTGGCTCTCTCCTTGAGTCTCCGGATTCTGAGAGGTGAGCTTTTGTCTTATTTTAACAAAGCTCAAGCCTTCTAGATGCTTCCTAGCTGTCTTCTTATCTTGTTCTTATGTAGGTAATCCCCCCATACCACCTTGCTTTTCACCATCTTTTTATATATAGTCCTCCTCTATTAGAATGTAATCTCCTTGAAGGCAGGGACTGTCTTGCTTGCTTGTATTTGTGTTAGCACTTAATGCTGTGCCTACCACTTAATGAATATTTTATCTGTCTTTATCTATCTTTCCCTCCATCTCCACCTCAGCTTTTGTAAATTTTTGGCCCTTGTTTCAAAAATGCTAGTAGGCCCTTTTGTGGGGATGATATTCATCATCAGAGAACATACCTTAACTGTGGGATGACTCAAAGCAAGCAGGAAAGTGTGGCCCCCAGTTTTTAGCACTGGAGCGTGAGAGACAGGAGGGCTGTACTTCAATGACATGTTGATTTTTTCCATCCATTAATCTGGCTTAAAAGGGTACTAAAAATAATGAGAAACACCTTGGGTTATTTTTTTCAATTTCTCTCTCTTGGATTTTCATAACAGAGTGCAGCAAAGGGTAAGGAAGGAGATTTCTCCCTCTTCCATCCTTACTCCAACCAATAACAGAAGTACATGGCAGTCAGAGATGTGTGCTTGCCCAGGTGAGTCTGAAGCTAGAGTTTCTAGGATTTCCAGTTCTGGCTACTTTATTTTGTCTTTCTCTTTACTTTGTAGAACACAGAAAAGAGATTAGATCTTGAGAATGGACTTTTCTTAGCCTTAAGGATTGTGTTGTAGGTAATATTGAGTTAGAGAATTCCTTGGGAATTCAAGAGTTGTGTCACCTGTAGGCTATGGAATTCATGAGCCCACAAAAGCAAGGTTTTATAAATGAATATTGAGAAGAAGAGAAGAGAAGAGAAGAGGATAGGAGAGGATAGGAGAGGAGGGAAGAGAAGGGAAGGGAAGGGAAGGGACAGGAAGGGAGGGGAGGGGAGAGTAGAGAAGAGGAGAGAAGAGAAGAGAAGAGGAGAGGAGAGGCTAATGGTAGTTCTGTAAGACTCCATCTAGCAGTTCCTTCTGTGACTATTGTGGCATGCCAACCTTTAGGGGAGTCATTTCTTCCCCATCCCCCTCACTCTATCCAGACTCTACTAACCCTAGCATTCTCCTGATCTCTCACAGCCATCCATGAAGGGTACAACACATCATCATAGCCATTGGAACATATGACCATGATTTTCCTAATCTAATTAAAATATGGTAATGGTGTGCAGTCTAGAGTGATCTTCTTATAACAGTTGCATCTAAGAGGAAGGAGTTGCTAGTAGATGAGGACAAAATGAGCCATTGTGAAAGAAAAAAAAAACCCAACTCAAACTTGAATTCAGGGCTCAAGTCAAGTTTTAGTAGTAAATGGGAAGCAGTACTAGGGAACTTGTGCTCTCCCTGTCCTATAACTGATGCAGAAATAAAATTATAGAGAAAGGCAACTAATATGACTGGAGAAATACATATACAGGGATGGAGAGTAAACAAATGAGAATAGTCTCAGGATATTAGTATTTGAGTCTAGCATGGCAGAAGGGAATGACTCTATTGTCTTTCCTTAGTGTTGCAAAGGAGATTACTGAGAAGTCAGTACCATGTTAGTAGTTACCTTCTGCTAAAATGGGTAAAAGTATAAAGGATTCTAGTGCTACTCTGCACAAGGAAGGACACAACGATAACTTTGGTCTTCAGAAAAGACCCTACTTGTCAAGGAGTGTGACCTTGACCTCTGGCTATTGTATTGTTCTTCCTGTGCAGTCAGACCAAGGGGATTGCCCTGGGACTCAAAAAGGAGTGATCTGAAGGGCCAGAGGGCAAACAGAGGCAGGTTGGGACAAAGCTTCTGACATGCCAGGGCAAAATCTCTCCAGAGGTGAGCATCTATTTCTGGAGTAACCATATATAAGGGGATCAGAGAATGGACTTAGAACAAATGACAAACAGGAACTGGGGTCTGAAACTTTGCAGAAATTTTCTCTATCTTCTCTTCCTTTAGTTTCCTGTAAAATTCAGGGGTGGGGGCAGGGGGAAGGAACAAAACTAACACAAGGGGAACAACAAATTCAAAGCACCTCACAGTTGCAGAAGCTTTACTTTTTCATTCTGTGTGATTGTTAGTCTTGTTCTCCCATAAATCCTTCCTTGATGAATACAACCACAGAGATAACCCCATTTTATGTTCCCTGAATACCAGCATCAACCGGCAGAAAACAGGAAGATTAAAGGCATTTGCTGGGATTATGGACAATATCCTGGGCAGAATTCATATAGAAGAGGAATCTCCTTCAGCTGGTGAGGCTCCTACTTAGAGATGAAATTGTGGTCATTTCCTACACAGAGCTTCTTCAACAAGATTTGACAGTAACTTTAAAGAGATTAATTGAGCAATCAACACAGGAAAGTAAGACCTGAAAAATAAGATCAGGCAACTGAAGATAAAAACAAAATAATAGCTGATCCTATTAAGAATATAATCAGGGGGGCAGAGCCAAGATGGCGGAGGAGAGACTGTGACTCCTGCAAGCTCCAGATAAACATGTTCTCTCACTCCCAAATAATGACATTAACCCCCCCCCAAAACCCAGAGCAGCCTAACATAGATAAGAACAGAGTGAATCTATTTTCCAGCCAAAGATGGCAATTGGAATCACCTGCTGATCAGGCTGAGAGAGGAGCTCAGCATGCAGTCCAGACCCAGCCAGGAACAAACAGTGCTTCCAGTACCTTGGAGTCTTCAGTGGCAGTGGCTTCTTCTGAGGCTCGGCTTGTGGACCTGTGAGGGGGTTCAGTGGTTGGCTGGGGTGAAGTGGCTGCAGTCTCTGCTGGAGATGGGGAGAAGCACCCTGGTTCTAAACCAGTGGACCGAATTGAGTGGTGATGGCCCAGTGGGAGAGGGGCACAGGCATGCCAAGTTTCTGATCATAGAGAATCATATTTCAATCAGACATCTCCTTCCAGGTTGAGATGAGTAGGCAAAAAAGACAGCAGACAATAGACAGCTTCTTTGGGGGAGGGGTGGACCAGAATACACTCTCAGAAGAAGATAATAACAAAGTCAAAGCTCCAACATCCAAAGCTTCCAAGAAAAATATGAATTGGTCTCAGGCCCATGGAAGTGCTCAAAAGGGACTTTGAAGAGAAAGTAGGAGAAATAGAAAGAAGATGTAGAGAAAGTTAGGAAAGAATGGATAGGGAAATGAGAGAAATGCAGGAGAGTCATGAGAAAAAAGTCAACAGCTTGAAAAGCCAAATGGGAAAGGAGATACAAAAGCTCTCTAAAGAAAATAATTGCCTAAGAATTAGGATTGAACAAATGGAAGCTAGTGACTTTATGAGAAACCAAGACACAGTAAAACAAATCCAATTGTATAAAAAAATAGAGGGCAATATGAAATATCTCTTTGGAAAAACAGGTGACTTGGAAAATAGATCCAGGAGAGATAATTTGAAAATCACTGGACTACCTGAAAGACATGATCAGAAAAAGAGCCTAGACATCATCTTCCAAGAAATCATCAGGGAAAATTTCCCTGATATTCTAGAAGCAAAAGGTAAAATGGAAATTGAAAGAATCCACTGATCACCTCCTGAAAGAGATCCTAAAAGGAAAACTTCCAGGAATTTTATAGCCAAATTCCAGAGATCCCAGGTCAAGGAGAAAATGTTGCAAGCAGCTAGAAAAAAGGAATTAAAATACTGTGGAGGTACAGTAAGGATAAAACAAGATCTAGCAGCATCTACATTAAAGGACTGGAGGGCATGGAATATGATATTGCAGAGGGCAAAGGAATTGGGACTACAGCCAAAAATCACCTACCCAACAAAACCGAGTATAATCTTTCAGGGGAAAAATGGGACTTCAGTGAAAAATAGGACTTTCAAGTATTTGTGATGAAAAGAAAATTTGACTTTCAAATACAAGACCATAGAGAAGCATAAAAAGGTAAACAGGAATAAAGAAATCATGAGGGATATTAAAAGATCAAACTGTTTACATTCCTACATGGGAAGATAATACATCTAACTCATAAGATCTTTCTCAGTATTAGGGAAGTTGAAAGGACTATACTTAGACAAAGGGCACAGGTGTGAATTAAGTATGAAGGGATGATATATGTAAAGCATTTTTTTTGTTTATCCTTGTTTTTTTGTAGGGCAGGCAGGGTGGGGTGGCTTATGTCTGGGACCTGATGGGGGCTTAGGGCCTCCTGGGTCCAGGGCTGGTGCTTTGTCCACTATGTCACCTAGCTGACCCATGATGACATCTTCAAAATAAAGTTAAGGGGTAAGAGGAATGCACTGGAAGAAAGGGAAAGGGAGAGGTGGATTGGGGAAAAGTAGTTTACATAAGAGAAACAAGAAAAAGCTTATGGAGTAGGGGCAGCTAGGTGGCGCAGTGGATAGAGCACTAGCCCTGGATTCAGGAGTACCTGAGTTCAAATCTGGCCTCAGACACTTAACACTTACTAGCTGTGTGACCCTGGGCAAGTCACTTAACCCCAATTGCCTCACTAAAAAAAACCACCAAAACCCCCCCCCCCAAAAACCCCCCAAAAAACAACCCCCCCCCCAAAACATAAAAGCTTATGGAGTAGAGGGGAAGATGGGGAAGGAGTGGGGGAGTGAGTGAGCCTTACCCTCATCAGAATTGGCTTGAAGAGGGAATAACATACACACTCAAGAAGGTATAGTAATATATCTTGCCATGTGAGAAAGTGGGAGGGGAAGGGAATAAGGGGTGGGGAGAGGCAGTGGAAGGAAGGGCAAATTGGGGGAGGCAGCAGTAAAAAGCAAAACACTTTTTTTTTTAATGTATGAGGTATTTTATTTTTTCCATTACATGTAAAGATAGTTCTCAACTTTTGTTTATACATGCTTTACAATTTCAGATTTTTCTCCCTCCCACCCCTCCCTCCCCCCTCCCCTAGACAGCAGGTAATCTGATATAGGTTATATCTATATATCTCTATACATATACATACATATATATATACACACACACATATATATACACATAATAACATTAATCCTATTTCTGCATTAATCCTGTTACAAGAGAAAGAATCAGAGCAGTGATGCAAAACCTCAAAATAGAAAGAAAAAAAAAACAACAGCACCCAAAACAAAAGAAATAATATGGTTCAATCAGCATCTATACTCCACAGTTCTTTCTTTCTTTTTTTTTCTTGGATTTGGAGATCCTCTTCTATCATGAGTTCCCTGGAACTCTTCTGTACCATTGCATTGGTGAGAAGAATATAGTCCATCACAGTAGGTCAACACTCAATGTTGATGATACTGTGTACAATGTTCTTCTGGTTCTGCTCATCTCACTCATCATCAGCTCACGTAAGACCCTCCAGGTTTCTCTGAACTCTTCCTGCTCATCATTTCTTACAGCACAATAGCATTCCATTGTATTCATATACCACAACTTGTCCAGCCATTCCCCAATTGATGGGCACCCCCTCAACTTCCAATTCCTTGCTACCACGTAAAGAGCAGCTATAAATATTTTTGTACATGTGGGTCCCTTTCCCCCTTCCATGATTTCTTTGGGCAAAAGACCTAAAAGTGGGATTGCTGGGTCAAAGGGTATGCACAGCTTTATCGCCCTTTGGGCATAATTCTAAATTGCTCTCCAGAATGGTTGGATCAGCTCACAGCTCCACCAACAATGCATTAGTGTTTCAATTTTCCCACAGCCTCTCCAACATTTATTATCTTCCTTTTTTGTCATTTTAGCCAATCTGATAGGTGTCAGGTGGTACCTCAGAGTTGTTTTAATTTGCATCTCTCTAATCATTAGAGATTTAGAGCATTTTTTCATATGGGAATAGATAGCTTTGGTTTCTTCATCAGAAAACTGCCTATTCATATCCTTTGACCATTTCTCAATTGGGGAATGACTTGGATTCTTATAAATTTGATTTAATTCCCTATATATTTTAGAGATGAGGCCTTTATCAGAAGCACTGGCCTCAAAAATTGTTTCCCAGCTAAAAAAGCAAAACACTTTTGAGGAGGGATGGGGTGAAGGAAGATAGAAAATAGAGTAAACATCAAGGGGAGGGAATAAGATGGGAATAAGTTAACAATAGTAACTGTGAAAGAAATGATGAGCAGGGTGCTATCAGAAGGATATATGAAAAATGCAAACCATCAACAGAGATAGAACTGATGGTATCTGTATACAGATTGAAGTATAATTTTATTTGTTTGCTCCTCTTTCTAAAGGTATTTTGTCTATTTTCTTTCACAACCTGACTAACGAGAAGATGTTTTACATAATTGCACATGTATGACTTATATTGAATTGCTGGATTTCATAGGGAGGGATGAGGAGGGAGGAAAGAAGAAAATTTAGAACACAAAGTTTTAAAAAATCAATGTGAAAAGTAATGATGAGCAGGAGAAGATTAGAGAAACCTGGAAGGACTTACATGAACTGATGCTGACTGAGAGGAGCAGAACCAGGAGAACATTGTATACAGTACCAGCAACATTTGTGTGATGAACAATAGCGATAGACTTGCCTCTTTTTTAGCAATGCAATGGTCCAAAACAATTTCAAAGAACTTCATAATAGAAAATGCTCTCAACATCCAGAAAAAAGAACTGTGGTTTATGAATGCAGATTGAACCGCACTGTTTCTACTTTTGGCTATTTTTTCCCCTTCTTTTTTGAGGTTTTTCCCTTGTGTTTTGACTCTTCTTTCACAATATGATTAATGCAGAAATATGTTTAATGTGATTGCACATATTTAACCTATATTAGATTGCTTTCTGTCTTGGGGAGGAAGGAGGGAAGGGAGGGTGGGAGAAAAATTTGGAACTAAAAATCATATGAAAACAAATGTTGAAAACTATCCTTATATGTAACTGGAAAATAATAAAATACTGAGCAAGAAAAATAAAAAGAAATCATTATAAAACAAGAAGAAGAAGAAGAAGAAGAAGAAGAAGAAGAAGAAGAAGAAGAAGAAGAAGAAGAAGAAGAAGAATATAATCAGGAATGTTAAGTTGAAGAATGAACTGAGACTGGTATTCATCCTTAGTGAGGCAGCATGTTTTCATGATAAAGGGACTGGATGGAGAGTCAGAAGACCTGGCTTAGAATCCTGGCTCCATCTCTTGTAGCCTGTTTTACTTTGGTCCAGTCATTCTACTTCTTGAATCCTCAGTTTTCTCATCTTTAAAATGAAGGGGTTACAATCAGTGACCTCTAAGGTCCCTTCCCACTTTAAATCTATGATCTTTCATATATTACCCTAGAGACTCTTAGTGAATATTGGAAGACTTTTTTTTTTTTGGATACGTTTGGATGCCCTCCCCTTTTCCAGGCATTTTTTCTGCATCTCGGCATAGAGTTCATAAATTCATTCCCCATGTCTCTATCCTCCAACGTGTGATCCAATAGTCTTCCACGTTTAGCTCATGTATCTGTGAAGGATAGTGCCCTATGGGAATTTTTCATTTTCTAATCTCCTATTACAGCACAGTCTTTGAGACTCCAGGGTTCTAGGCAAGTTCTAACAGTGGAATTTCAGGTGCCAAAGCAGGACAATAGGAAAAGTATTTGGGGGTATGAGCCTCCTAATCATACCACTTAGGTGGCCACCTTCTCTTAGGTCAGCTTTGACCTAAGGGTATCTATAAATAAGTGGCTGATGATGTAGCAGAGACAGTCCTTTTAGCGGTAAAAATCCTTTCTTGGTGTCAATTACTTTGAGAGACCCCAATCAGGGGAAAAAATACTCCTTTGGCTCTTGAAGGCATTTCTGGAATGTTAAGAAGTTTGGGGTGCTTCCTTGTGAAATCAGCATCTTGGGAAACCAGGTAATTTATTCTGCCTTTAAACCAAATGTCCTTCAAGAGCCTGGATTTGTTTTTTTCTCTTTTAAATCATCAATAGCATCTTCCCATGGCATACTTAGACATGGCATTAGGTAATGTGGATTGAACAGACACAGCCCCTGACTATTGAGAGCTCATAGCTTGCTATCCTGGAATGTTAGAATTTTAAGGGACTTTAAAAAACAAACACAAATGATTTTTAAAGACTTCTCATTTCCAAATTCTCTCCCCGCTTTCACTCCCTCCCCTGCCTATTGAGAAGACAAGAAATGTGATATCCATTATACATACAAAGCTATGGAAATACAAGGGCCTTTGGAAACCATCTTGCCCAAGCCTACCTCTACCCCAGATTTTATAGAGGAGGAAACTGAGATCCAGAGAAGGGAAATGACTTACTCAAAGTCACACGTATAGTGTGTGTCCCTCCAAGTCACTGAAGGGTCCCTCCAAGTCACTGTATGCAGTATAATACAATGACAAATATTTGCTAAGCACCTATTATGTACAGAATCATAAAGTATGTAAGGTCATCATGACATGGTGGATGGAGTATTAGAACTAGAGTCAAGAACACAGTTTCAAATTCTGCCTCTGTCTAGCTGTGTAACCATGTGCAATTCAATTACCTTCTCTAGATCTCAGAGATCAGTCTAAGACAGAGGTTCTTAACCTGGGGTCTGTAAACATTAAAAAAATTATAACTATTTCAATATAGTTTATTTTCTTTGTAATTCTATGTATTTTATTTTATGTACTTAAAAATATTTTTCTGTAGGGCAGCTAGGTGGTACAGTGGATAGAGCACTGGCCCTGGATTCAGGAGGACCTGAGTTCAAATGTGACTTCAGACACTTGACACTTATTAGCTGTGTGACCCTGAGCAAGTCACTTAACCCTCATTGCTCTGAAAAAAAAAAAAGAAAGAAAAATATTTTTCTGAGAAGAATTCATAGGCTTCACTAGACTGTCAAGGGGGATCTATGATTTAAAAAAAGCTTAAGGACCCCTTATTCCAAGACTATTTTTGATGTAAAGAGTTCCCATACTGACTAAATCACAGCTGTGTGAATACAGTGGGCAGCTAGGTGGCACAGTGGAAAGAGCACCAAGCCTAGAGTCAGGAAAATCTGAGTTCAAATCTGGCCTCAGTCACTTTCTAGTTGTGTGACCCTGGGCAAATCACTTAACCCTGCTTGCCTCAGTTTCCTCATCTGGAAAATGAGCCAGAGAAGGAAATAGCAAACCACTCTAGTATCTTTTGCCAAGAAAAGCCCAAATGGGGTCCCAAAGAGTCAGACATGATTTAAAAATGACTAAGCAACATCAATAAACTTGAATATAATACTAGATGCTAGGGAAGATAATAAAGATTAAATTTAAAAAATGATTCCTGCCTTCATGGAGTTTACAGTATAGGAATGATTTTTTTAAAAGGCTCAGATACTATAAAGAACATTTAGGAAATAAATTCTACCTTGGCAGAGAGACTCAGAGTCCTTGGCAGATTTCATTTGCTTGTCCTTATGTAATAATTCCATTTAAATCTCTAGGGGAATATTTGAAAGTGACAAGGCAAGTAATTTTAGAATAGTGATGGCCAATCTCTGTATCCTAGGTATCAGAAGACTAATACAATTTTAGAGTTAGATCTTGGTGGCCATAGTTCAATGCTACCATTTTACAAATGAGGGAACTGTGAACCAGAGAGGGTAGGTGATCCACCCTAGATCACACAGGGAATTGAATAACATAATAAACAAGGCTTTGAATGCAGGTTTTTGTAATCCAAATCCTCTGGGAGACACATGGACGAGGAAGTACTGGGTGTCAGTAACCTCTCTCCCATGTGTTGTCTGTGTTCTTGAAAGATGTCCCTAATGAAAATAACGTTTTTTTAATTTGTTTTTTGGAGGCAATTGGGGTTAAGTGACTTGCCCAGAGTCACACGGCTAGTAAGTGTCTGAGGCCAGATTTGAACTCAGGTCCTCCAGAGTCCAGAGCTGGTGCTCTATCCACTACGCCACCTAGTTGGCCCTTAAAAATTTTTTTTTTTGTGAGACAATTGGGGTTAAGTGACCTGCCCAGGGTCACACAGCTAGTAAGTGTCAAGTGTCTGAGACCGGATTTGAACTCAGGTCCTCCTGAATCCAGGGCTGATGCTCTATCCTCTGTGCCACCTAGCTGCCCCAAATAAATTTATTTTAAAAAATAATTAAAAACAATTAAAAATAAATTTTGCCAGTCAGTATTTGGATTTGTGGGGATGGGAAGTCAGGAGGGTAGGGAGAGGGATAAGGCAGGAAACATTAAGAAATAAGACGTGGAATTGGAACTATAAAAAGGCTGGTGATCTTGCAACAGAGATATGGGAGGTGGGAAAGATTTTCATGGAAATGAGAATACAGCAGGGAAATGCTTTGTGAGCTTGGCCAAATTACATTACCTCAGTAGGCCTCAGTTTCCTCCTTTAAAGTTAGGGAATTGGACTAGATCAGGGGTTCTTAACTTTTTTTTTTGTCATGGACTCCTTTGACAATCTATTGAAGTTTATAGAACCCTTACCAAAATTATATATATATATATTTTGTGAGGCAATGGGGGTTAAATGACTTGCCCAGGGTCACACAGCTAGTAAGTGTCAAGTGTCTGAAGCTGGATTCGAACTCAGGTCCTCCTGAATCCAGGGCCAATGCTTTATCCACTGTGCCACCTAGCTGCCTCCCAAAATAATATTTTTAAATGCATAGAATAACAGGATTGTCAAGGGGATCAATTATATTGAAATGAAGATGTCATTTCCCCTCACTTAAGTTCACAGATCCCCTGAAATCTATACACAGATCCTTGGGGGGTTGGGTACCGCAGGTTAAAACTCCCAGGATTAGATGATTTCCAAGTTCCCTTCTAGTTCTAACATTCTAAGGATTCTGCATTTCCAAGATGTAAAGTTATTGACATGAAATTCAGTGCTGGGGTTCTTAGCGATAGAGCTTAATTCTTTGTTGCTTGTCTTTTTTTTTTTTTTTTAAGGCATGAACCAACCTTGCTCCCTAAAGCTGTGATCTCCAAACTCCTTTGTTGCATACTCCTATCAGTAAAGAAAATTTGAGTTTATTTTCCAAACCCAGTTTCCTTCAAAGATCAAACAAACATTCTTTACTTACAGGGATGCAAAATCAGAGATCATTGCTTTAGGGATACAGGTTGGCTTGTGCTTTTTTTTTTTTTTTAAAGTGAGGCAATTGGGGTTAAGTGACTTGCCCAGGGTTACACAGCTAGTAAGTATTAAGTGTCTGAGGCTGGATTTGAACTCAGGTTCTCCTGAATCCAGGGCTGGTGCTCTATCCACTGCGCCACCTAGCTGCCCCAGCTTATGCTTTTGCAACAAGGGGACTGGCCAGTGGGAGCCCATCCCTAGAGTCTATATGGCATACTATGACTGTTAGTAGCCCCCATGGTAGAAATAGGGGAGCCTGATTCTGGAAAGATGTGATGATGTATAAAAGAATGGCCTTTTTGCAAGATTCAAAACATGCATAGGTATTATAACTTTCTGGTCTGCTTATCTCTTGGTAAATCCCTTGCTGATTGACTGCTGAACTAGTACTAAGAGGTAAGTAGATAATAGATTCCCATGGGGGGCAATTCACTCCCTCTTTCTTGCCTGGATGGTTTGAGTGAGGAGAACATACTGAAAGCCTCTGGGTAGGGCAAGAGAGGCCTTGGGCCCTCCTCACCTGGGCCATGTTGGCTTCTCTCCACCCAGAGACTTATAGTATGTCTTCCTCTTTCAAACCAGCAAGTCTTTTGTCTGCCTTTCAGGTCTGATTCAAGAGTCAACTGGAAAAATTCCCTTTTCATATGAAGTAAACAGAATGAGACAGAACCACCTGCACATGCTCTGAATCAGAGAGCAAGGTCTTTCTATTACATAACATCATGACTTTCTGGAGGGAGGTTCCCTAGCCTCTTCCATCTTGACTGGCAGCAGGCCAAGCACTCTGCACATTCTTTGGGGCAGGGCTCCCGCTAGCCAGTCTTACTATTACACTTAAAAAAAAAAGACATAAACAAGAAAGAATTTTAAATGCCATCTAAGTTCCACCTTTCAAATGAAGAGTTTCCCAAGTCCCATAAGATGTTCCTGGCTGCCTAGTTCCTCCCCTTCCTCTTTAATTATCTTGTTTCTAATATGTATGGACCTATATGTCTACATGTTATTTTCCCAGGTTAGACTGTAAACTCTTCATGGGCAGGGACTGTTTCTCTTTTGTCTTTTTAACTCTAGGACTTAGTTCTGTGTCTGGCATATAGTAAGCACCAATATGGATCCTTGTTCTCTTGTAGAAGAAAAGGAATTTGTACAAGTTTTTATACAGAAAGTCAGGACAGACAAAGGGTCTCCCATTCAATTTTTGTTCCAGTAATGACTGTTGTTTAAACCCATCCAACAGAACTATATGAAACATCTGTTCAGCCAGGTAGTATATATAGCAGGTACCTGCTCTCTAGGTGGTTGATCAGGTGGCACAATGGATTGAGTCAGGAAGACCTGAGTTCAAATATGGCCTCAGACACTTACTAACTGTGTAACCCTGGGCAAGTCATTTAACCTTTGCCTCACTCAGTTTCCTCAACTGTAAAATGGGGATAATAATAGCACCTATCTTCCAGGTTTGTTGTGAAGATCAAATGAGATAATATTCATGAAGCACTTGTATAATGAACATAGTAGACACTTAATCAATGCTTTTTTCTTTTGCCTTCCATTCCCTATCTAGGCTGAATACCTAAGGGCAGTCTGCCCTACTTGGATCATTGAATCTTCCATCTACCTCAATCAATGATGCAAGAACATTCCTGTGCTAGTTGTCATTTTGTAGGGTCTTTACTAGGGTTTTCACCTGTTGCTAGAAGGGTGAATTCCACTGTCCTTGCCCCAAGAGGTCCCAGGTCCCAGGCCCTTTGCTTAGCCTGCATCTATTATTGAAGCCCCAGGCTCATTCCTAAGTCTGTACCTGTACTCCTTGGAGGGACTTGGGGAGAAAGAGATGAATAATGGCAGTGGAATCAGATAGAGTGTCCTACTTCAGAAACCACCATGCTGGAGTGGGGAAGCACTGAAACCTCAGTTTCTTTTCTTTTCTTTTTTTTCTTTCTTTCTTTCTTTTTTTTTGGTGAGGCAATTGGGGTTAAGTGACTTGCCCAGGGTCACACAGCTAGTAAGTTGGCAAGTGTCTCAGGCCAGTTTTGAATTCAGGTCCTCCTGACTCCAGGGCTGGTGCTCTATCCATTGTGCCACCTAGCTGCCCTGAGCCCTCATTTTCATCATAAACTCCTACTGATCTCCATACTCACTACTGGGAGTGCATGTACTCTACTTTGGTTATCACTGAGCTAAAGTCTTCCTCTGATATCATTATGGCCTCATGGTGACCCTAGGCTCTAAAAGGATATGCTAGCGGATTGCCAGCTGTGGTAGGTCCAAATGTGGGGAAAGACTCTGAGACCAGTCCCAGCAATGGATTATACATGTCTGAGCTCAAGCCCACCCAACTTTAAAGGGACTTATTTCTAGAAGGCTGGACATCAGGGGACTATTTCTTTTTCAGCTGCAACAATACAGGAAGATAACCTCTTCAAGTGGAGGTTTTAATCT
The DNA here is from genome assembly GCF_019393635.1 of Dromiciops gliroides. Taxonomy (NCBI): domain Eukaryota; kingdom Metazoa; phylum Chordata; class Mammalia; order Microbiotheria; family Microbiotheriidae; genus Dromiciops; species Dromiciops gliroides. The sequence continues at coordinate 537,646,598 of NC_057861.1, forward strand.
CTTCTCTCTATGGCCTTTTCTCAGCCTTCATCCTTCTCTGTACCATTTGACACCACTGATCACCCTTTTCCCCTTGATACTCTCTTTTCTCTTGTTTTTTGGGGCATCACTGTCTCCCCGTTCTCTTTTGACCTATCAGACCACTCCTTTCTTTGTCTTTGCTGGGTCCTCCTCCAGTTCACACAGCCCTAGCCATAAATGTCTCAGAGGACTCTGTCCTTACTCTTCTTCTCTTCTCCTGCTATACTATTTCATTTGATGATCTCATCTGCTCCCATGGATTCATTTGTCATCTCAAGTTTACCTATCTAATCCTAAAATCTGCTACACTTCCATTTTTCTTCGGTGGGGCAATGAGGATTAAGTGACTTGCCCAGGGTCACACAGCTAGTAAGTGTCAAATGTCTGAGGCTGAATTTGAACTCAGGTCCTCCTGAATCTAGGGCCAGTGCTTTCTCCATTGCACCACCTAGCTGCCCCCACACTTCAATTTTATGTCTTCAAACTATCTATTAGACATCTTGAACTAGATGTCCTATAGACTTCTTAAATTCAACATATCCAAAATGGAACTTGTTATCTTTCCCCCCAAATGCTCTCCCATTTCAGACTTCTCTATTACTGTCATGGGCATCACCATCCTTCCAGTTCCCCAGTCTCTAAACCCAGGTGCCATCCTCAACTTCTCACTATTTGTCACCCCTCATACCAATCTATTGCTAAGGCTTATTGATTTTACCTGTGTAACATCTCTCAAGTGAGACCCCTCTGCTTCTCTGACACCTCCATCACCCTGGTGTAGGCTCCTCTCTCTTAATGCTTGGCTTATTTCATTAGCCTCCTGGTTGGTCTATCTGCCACAAGGCTTTCCCCACTCTAGTTTATCTTCCACTCAGCTGCCAAAGTAATTTTCCTAGAGTGTGGCTCCCATGGTGTCACCCCACTACTCCTGTGATTCCCTATCACTTCCAGGATCAAATATAAAATCCAGTTTGGCCTTGGAAACCTTTCATAACCTCCTACATTTCTAGACTCACCTTACATTGCCTCCTTCCCCACAAAATACAGTGATACCAGTACTCCTTTCTCTTCTTTGATCAAGACACTCTCTTCTTACTGGGCATTTTCTCTCACTGTTCCCCATGCTTGGGATGCTCTCCTTTCTCATCTCTACCTCCTGGCTTTCCTGACTTCTTTCAAGTTCCTGGATAAAACCCCACCTTCTACAGGCTGCTTTTCCCAGGCCCCCTTAATTGTAGTACCTATTCTAGGTTGGTTATATCCTGTATATAGCTTGTTTATACATAGTTGTTGCCATGCTTTCTCTCCCAATAGATTGTGAGTTTCTTAAATGTAGGGTTTGTATCCCCATTGTTTATCCTAGTGCCTGGCACATAGTAGGTGGAGGGAGTAGCCCCCATGGAGGGTATCATGAATCCTTGAAGAATTGAAGGGGCCATTGCCAAGAGCTCTTCTCATTTCCAAACTATCCCACAGCACAAAAGAGGGAGAGTAACTCTGGGCCAGTTAATGATTTCCTAGGCACTTAGATGCAGATTGCATTCATTCCATTGTGAGTCCAGAGAAGGGATCCACCCTTGGTTAAGAAACATTTCACTTTAATCTCCATAGGAAAAAAGTCCAATTGACCCAGCATTCCTCTCACTGGGTATATACTTCAAAGACATCAAAGACAGAAGGATAGGTTCTATATACACTAAAATTGTCATAGAAACACTTTTTGTGGTAGCAAAGAAGTGGAAGCAAAGTGGGTGCCCCTCAACTGGGTAATGACCAAACAAATTGTGGAATATTGATTTAGTGGAATTCTATTGTGCTGTTGTTCAGTCTTGTCTGACTCTTCACAAACCTATCTGGGGTTTTCTTGGCAAAGCTACTGGAGTGGTTTGCCATTTCCTTCTCCAGCTCATTCAACAGATAAGGAAACTGAGGCAAACAGAGTGAAGTGACTTGCCCAGGGCCATATGGCTAGTAAGTATCTGAGGCCAGGTTTGAACTCAAATCTTCCTGACTTCAGGCCTGGCACTTTATTCATGAAGCCACCTAGATGTCCTTCATCGTGCTATAAGAAATGATAACTACAAAAAATTCTGGGAAACTCATTAAGGCTTGGGGTGAACTAATTGAGAACAAAGAAAGCAGGATCAGGAGAATAATATCCATAGTCACCACAATAATATAAAGGAAAATAACAGTATAAATCAGATTAATGCAATAATCAATATTGAATTCAGAAGACTTAGGATAGGGGTAGCTGGGTGGTGCAGTGGATAAAGCACTGGCCCTGGATTTAGGAAGACCTAAATCCAGCCTCAGACACTTGACACTTACTAGCTGTGTGACCTTGGGCAAGTCACTTAATTCTCATTACCCCAAAAAAAAAAAAGAAAAAGAAAAAGAAAAGAAAAGAAAGAGAGAAGACTTAGGATAAAACCCATTTTGTTCCTTCTGCTAGGGAGGTGGTGGTCTATGGATATAGAATGTTGCATGTACTATCAGATATGGTTCATTGGGTTTTTTGGTTTTGATTAAGTATTTCTCTTTATTTTAATGGAAGGTTCGATGTGCATGTTCTACTTGTGGTGTATGCAAAACAACAACAACAACAAACCCAAACCCAAATGAATAACACATTAAAAATACAATAAAATAGATTTGAATTCAGAGGGCAAGGCAGTGCTTTCACAGTTTCAGATGGGTGTATATCTGCTAAGGAAAACTGCTGGGGGTTGTTAGTTGAGAGAATTCTGACAAGAGAATTAGAAAAACTTTGGGCTCAGGTTCCCTCATTAGACCTTTTGTAGTAGAAAAAACCCTGCTGTGTGATTTTGATGAAGTCTCTTCACTACCAAGATTTTGCTTTCTTCCCTCCACCAGGCAGATGAAAAGGCTGCACCACATGGTCTCAGCAGTGCCTGACAGAGCTCTGGCAGTCTAGGATTCTGTGTTCCAAGATATCATCATATCAGAACAGGTGATCTCAGTAATCTTGGATGAGTATGGAGAAGAAAGACTGACCTAGATGATACTTTGCATTTCATAATTTTAGAATGTTGTCTGGGAGCACTGAGAGGTCAAGATACTAGCCCTTGATCACAAAACATAATATATGTAAAAGGTGAGACTTGAACCCAAATCTTTCTCATTCCAAGGCCAGTCTGCTAACTGCTATGTTATGCTATGCTAGGCTGCCTCTCTGAGCTCAGAGCTTAAAAATTAGTGGTTGAGCTGAGGCTGGCATGCAGGCCTCCTAACTGGCTAGTTTCAATGTGATTAAATTGAATTTATTAAGCACCTACTATGTGCCAGGCATTGAAGAGCCCTCTGGGCAGTTAGGATGAGTATCTCTAATTTAAAGATTAATAAAATGATGGCCAAAGTGTTATTGTGGGAATTGGATGAACGAAAAGTATGTGAGAAGGATTTGAAAAATATTTGAGTCTTGCCTTCCCCAGGGATAGCATGTTCTCACTGACCTGAATTTGATGTTATACTGCCAGGTTGTCTGCTTAAAAGAATGAAATGATGTGTCTACTTCACCTATACAGTCTTGGGTATGAAAAGACTTTGATTCATTCCTCAGAAACAGCTTAGATGGGTTTGCTTCTCATAGGTGATAGAAATACAGCTGGGAAGAATAAAAACAAATTTATGGGAAAGAAGAAATGCTTCAATTCAATAAGCATTTATTAGGTTCTTATGGTATATTCAATGTGGTGAGGGATAGAGAAGAAACTGACCTCCAGAACAAGATTGCTGTGTATGCAAGGAAAGGATAAGGACTCTGCCTGGCAGAAATTACAATTATAACACTATGATTAAGGACTTCCAGCCAGTCCTCTCCTGAGGGCCTGTGGTATGCTTAACAACATTTAGCAAGTTTCTAAAAAATACTTTTATATTGACATCTTTTGTTTTTATATTACCTTCATTTTCACAAATATCTCTCATCCAGAGAGCCAACCCTTGTAACAAAGAATAAAAAAGAGAGAGAAAAACAGCAGTTCAGGAATGTTAACTATCAACTAAGACAAAAAATACGGAATTTTCCATACCCATAGTCCCTCTCCTCTACAAAGAAGGGAGGGATAGTGTATTTAGTCCTTTTCTTCAGTGGCAAAATTGCCCATTATAATTACATGATATTCTGTTTCTTTTTGTTGTTGTTCTTTCCGTTTCTCTTGCTGTAGTAGTCATTGCATATGTATTTTCATGTTTTGGTTTAATTCACTTTGCATATTTTTCTATATGCATTAAATATTATTTAATATTATTTTTATATTTATTATATTTCTATGCATTTTATCTTTTATAAAATATATTTTATCCTGAACTTAACAAATACCAAATAAAACAAACATTTCCATATACATTGTGGAATAGGAGAAGAGAATTGTATATGCAAGTTTGATGTATTCTTCATTTTAATTATCAAAACAATCTGGTACTGGTTAAGAAATAGAGAGGTAGATAAGTGGAATAGAATAGATAGAAATCACACAATAGTAAATTACTATAGTAATATAGTATATGATAAACCCAAAGATCCAAGCTTTTGAAACAAAAACTCATTATCTGATAAACACTGCTGGGAAAACTGGAAAACAGTATGACAGTATGGCAGAAACTAGGTATAGACTAACACCTCACACCATATTCTAAAATAAGGTCAAAATGAGTACATGATTTACACATAAAGAATGATACCATAAGCAAAGTAAGAGAGTATGGAATCTTTTATCTGTCACATTTATGGGCAGAGGAAGAATTTAGGACCAAAGAAGATATAGAGTAAAATAAAATGCAAAATAGATAATTTTGATTATATAAAATTTAAAAGCTTTTCTACAAACAAAACTAATGCAAACAAAATTACAAGGGAAGTAAAAAACTGGGAAAGAATTTTTTAAACAAATATCTCTGATAAAGGCCTCATTTCTCAAATATATAGAGAACTGAGTCAAATTTATTGGAATATAAGTCATTCCCCAATTGATAAATGATCAAAGGATATGAACAGGCAGTTTTCAGACAAAGAAATCAAAGCTATCTATAATCATATGAAAAAATGCTCTAGATTACTATTGATCAGAGAAATGCAAATTAAAACAGCTCTGAGGTATCACTTTGTCTACCTCCCAAGACAAACACAGCAACTATATGACCAGAACTACAAAATGCTTTTCATAGAAATTAAGTCAGATCTAAACCATTGGAAACATATTAATTGCTCATGGGTAGGCAGAGCCAATATAATAAAAATGAAAATCCTATCTAAGTTAATTTATTTATTTAGTGCTATACCAATAAAACTATCAAAAATATTTTATAGAGCTAGAAGAAATAATAACAAAATTCATCTGGAAAAACAAAAGTTCAAGGATATCATGGGAATCAATGAAAAATATGAAAGAATGGTGGGCTAGCAGTACCATATCTCAAAAATTACTTTTGTAAATATTTTGATCATAAATATATAAGACCTTTCTCTTCATGTTTGACCTCCTTGAGGTAGAGGCCTAGCACTGGGATCTCTGGGTCAAAGAAGGTATTGATTTTTTTTTTTTTTAGTGAGGCAATTGGGGTTAAGTGACTTGCCCAGGGTCACACAGCTAGTAAGTATAAAATGTCTGAGGCCGGATTTGGACTCAGGTACTCCTGACTCCAGGGCCAGTGCTCTATCCACTGCGCCACCTAGCTGCCCCGAAGGTATTGATTTTTAACCCAGGGTTTTGAGCAAACAGAGAACAAGGTATCACAGCTCATTAGCAGCCAATGAATTTCCTTATTTGAGAGCAAGTTTTCTTGGCTTCCAGTGGTGCTGCAGGTCATATAGTAGCACTTATCTCAGACCTGATATTAAATCCTAGAAGCTTCCATCATCTTGGAGAATGAATAGAGGATCCCAGGTCCTTTTTTTTTTTTTAATACACCAAAGGTGCCTTCACTTTGCCTCAGTTTCCTGTATGTGTAAAATGAGGGTGTTGTGCTCTGGAGGTCCACTGCAGCTCTCCATCTATGAATCTGTGATGCTTTGATCTGAAAAAGGATTTGAATGAGGGCATTGAAAAAGCTTGCCATTTGTGGGGTACTGGAGGGGAGGGGAGGAAAGAAAACTGGCTCCAAGGATGAGTGACACTATTGTAGCCTCCTGCAAGGCTCGAGGTCACTCGAGATGGGAAGAGGCCTCTCTGCTTCCCTAGCAACATGTTAACATCTTTGTAGAAGCTGTTTAAATACACTGGGTTGTTTGCCCCCCAAGCCTTCTGGTAGCAGCTTTTTTAGTGTTTACATAATACTTAGTGGGGCTGAACGTGGGGTGCTTTGTAAACACCATTTTAGAGTGTTTTAATGTTACTTATTTCTGATTCAGTGGTTTTCAAATGGGAGCTCAGCAGTGCATACCTTTCTCTCCCAGCTCCGTGCCCTTCTCCAGCCACCTCTTTAAACTCTGACCTATTGAGACTCCAAACAAAGGAAAATCTCTAATGCTAACTTCCCATTAATGGCTGGGACATTAAAAGCCAGAATGGATTCAGGTCATAGAAGTCTTCTTCTAAGTAAAACAGACCACCCTTACAATCCCTCTGAACAAGGGAGACTTAATTCACTCTAAGAACTAAATGATAAATTGCTGAGATGGCTTTCAAGTCCATTTTTATATTAAAGATGCAATATGTTTGTACCCTTATTGTGCATTTATTGAGGTTGGGTTTTTACTGACCAAGAACAGTTCAGTCTTAACTCGAAAAACCAAAATGGTGGAGAAATTGGATTAGAGGGATTTGTGTGTGTGTGTGTGTGTGTGTGTGTGTGTGTGTGTGTATTAGTACATAGGCTGGGAAGGAAATGAGAAGTTAAAGGATAGAAAAGCTTAGAAGGACCCTTTCCAAATATATATCATGTATACACATACATATACATACATATATGCGTGCATATTCCTGTGTATACACATAATACATATATCCATGTGTATGTGTGCATTTATTTGAAGGTGAAAATTCTGCTTATCTTTATACGTACTCCCATTCCCACTAGCAAAAAATTCCATTTTATTTTCAGTTCTAAATTCTATTTCTCCCACCTCTTCCTTCCCAAACATTTGAGAAAACAGAGGGAAAAAAAAGACAAAAAACAAACCACAAAACAACCTGTTTACTACTACTATACCACTACCACCACTATTACACTAATACTATTACCACTACTAACTAACATTTATGTAGCATTCACCATGTACCAGGCACTATGCTAAATGCTTTACAATTATTATCTCATTTGGTCCTCACAATAACCCTAAGCTATTATTATGCTCCTTTTATAGCTGAGGAAACTGAGGCAGAGATTAAGAGACTTGTTCAAAGTTCACATAGGTAGCAAGTATCTAAGGCCAAATTTGAATTCAGGTCTTCCTGACTCCAGGCCCAGCATTTTTTCTACTAAGTCATCTAGATACAACCCTTCCTCCTCTTATATGACTATATATAGTCAATCAAAATAAATGTCCACATTAGCCATGTCCATATACACACATACTTAAATAACATATACATTTATTTATAGACTTCCATACATACATATACACATATAGGGTTAGAGATATATAGACACATATGTACTCATACATATACTCATGCATAGGTTTGTATATGCATGTATACACATGTGTATGTGTATATATATACACACAGGCATACATATATATGCACATAGTGCAATTTGTACTCTGAGTCCATCATTTCTCTCGCTCTTTTTAAAAAAATTTATTTTATTTTTTTTCATCATCATTTCTCTATCCAGAGGTAAATAGCACATTTCTTCACAAGTCCTCTGGAACTATAGTTGGTTCCGTTGTGTTGATCCGACTTTCTAAGTTTTTAAAAGTTATTTGTCTTTCCAATATTATTGTAATTGTAGAAATTATTTTCCTGGTTCTCATTTCACTGTGTTCAGATGAGTTCATACAAGTCTTCTCAGGTTTTTCTAAAATCACCCCCTTCATCATTTCTTTTCTTTTTCTTTTTTTTTTCATTTTTCTGCAGGGCAATGAGGGTTGAGTGACTTGCCCAGGGTCACACAGCTAGTCAGTGTCAAGTGTCTGAGGCTGGATTTGAACTCAAGTACTCCTGAATCCAAGACCAGCGCTTTATCCACTGTGCCACCTAGCTGCCCCCCATCATTTCTTATAGGACAATAACACTCCATCACATACATCTAGCATGATTTGCCTGGCCATTCCCCAACTAATGGGCAAGGGTTGATCCTTCTAGTGTTACTGACTTGGACTTCCTTTCCATATGTTTTTCCTTAATATGAATCACCAGTTACAGTTCATATCACCCAGATATCCTTGATTGATCTGGTCCTTAGTGCCCCAATTCATTTAACCAACTGATATCAGATAGTTTTTAATGAAGGGATATATAATATAATAAAATGAAGGGATATCTAATATAATAAAAATTATACATACATATATATATATTTTTTTCCAGGGCAATGGGGGTTAAGTGACTTGCCCAGGGTCACAGAGCTAGTAAGTGTTAAGTGTCTGAGGCTGGATTTGAACTCAGGTACTCCTGAATCCAGGGCTGGTGCTTTATCCACTGCGCCACCTAGCCACCCCTATACATACATATATAAACACAAGTATACAAAGATATAGAAACAAATAAAAATCATTATACATACATAAATAAAATTATATATATGTATATAAATAAAAATCATACAAACATACATACACACATATATCCAAAGTACAAAACAATCTTCCAAAGTGGGGAATACTCTCTCATATATTGGGCAGCTAGGTAGTGTAAGCTATAGAGCACTAAGCCTGGAGTCAGGAAGACTCATCTTCCTGAGTTCAAATCTGGCCTCAGACATTTCCTAGCTGTGTGACCCTGGGCAAGTCACTTGATTTTGTTTGCTTCAGTTCCTTATCTGTAAAATGAGTTGGAGAAGGGAATGGCAAATCACTCTGGCATCTTTGCCAAGAAAACCCCAAATGGGGTCATGAAGAGTCAGACATGACTGAAACAAATGAACAATGACAAAACTTATAGTATCTCACTTTGGAGCATTTGATTATGGATATGCATGAAAGAGCCATACGATGTTTTGTCTCCTCAATGAAATAAAAAGCTCTTTGAGGGCAGAGAGAACGAGGTATTGCTGGTCCATCTGAGACTGGAGGAAGAGTGAGAAGACTGATAATATTTATTGTCCCTCCCTCCCTTGGACCCCAGGCTAGAAAGAAGTGCTTCAGAAGGTTAGAATACTTTCTGAATTCATTCTCAGTGGTAGAAGCTGGTGACCCCTGGGTGTCTGTCAGGATTATTCTTGACTTTGATAATAGAAAGATGGTGCTTATCAGTTTGGGACTGTTAGTGTCTTTGTCAGTGTGGATATTGAATGATTAGATGTGTGTGTGTGTGAGAGAGAAAGTGTGAGCGATGAAGATCATTGGTTGTAGATCTATGGAGGAGGTTGACAAAGAGAGCATCTGGGTGCAGAAACCTGGAGTCACTCACATATCTGAACATAGCCAGATTGGCCCAGATTGGTCCTTGAGGCCAGTTCTGTGTTAGGGTGCTTGGAAAGTAAGTTTTTAGGCTAGTTGAAGGCAAGTGCTGTTGGCCTCTGGTGCTTTCAAAGAGTGAGTGGGAGAAGCCCCAGGTTCTAGTGTCTTAGTATTTTGAAGGGCTGTGATGAGAGGGGCAGCAAGGTGGTACAGTGGATTGAGCGCTGGGCTTGGAAGCAGGACTCATCTTCAATGAGTTCAAATCTGGCCTCAGATACTTACTAGCTGTGTGACCCTGGGCAAATAGCTTAATCTCAAAATGACAGTAAGTCAGTATTCCTGAGGGACAATGCTTAGGAGACAGTCAGCAAATGGATTCAGAACTTAAAAATATGTTTGTGGTCTGATTGTAGGTAGATAGGTGATATAGTGGGTAGAGCACTTACTAGCTGTGTAACCCTAGCCAAGTCACTTAACCTCTTTCAATTTTGTTTTTCCCATCTGTGAAATGAGGATAATAATAGTATCTACCTCACAGCATTGTTGTGAAGATCAAATGATATAGCATGTAAAGTGCTTTGAAAATCTTTTCTTTTCCCTCTTTGGGTAGGACAATGAGGGTTAAGTGACTTGCTCAGGGTCACACAGCTAGTAAGCATCAAGTGTCTGAGGCCGGATTCGAACTCAGGTCCTTCTGAATCCAGGGCCGGTGCTTTATTCACTATGCCACCTAGCTGCCTCCAAGCAGATAGGAGGGTATTATAATTAATAAGCCCTTAGTTTGGGGGAATCCTGATTTGGGGAATAGAATAAGGTTTTCACAAGATACAAACTGAGGTGCTAAGTAACATCATTATTTTACAAATTGCTAGTAAAAAGTTGGAATGGAACCAAATTCTTACTGTCTAGACCCCCTTAAGGTATGTGCTATAAAGAAGAGGATAAGAAGAGGCCCAAGATGGGGCAGCTGAGTGGTGCAGTGGATAAAGCACCAGCCCTGGATTCAGGAGGACCTGAGTTCAAATATGGCCTTGGACACTTGACACTTACTAGCTGTGTGACCCTGGGCAAGTCACTTAATCCCCATTGCCCTGGGGGGAAAAAGAGAGAGGCCCAAGAGTTATTGTGTAAAGAAGTAAAAATAGTCCCACCTAAGAAGTGGTCCTTGTGTCTCTGGTTATACTAGTAGTACAAGAGTCAGATCTGGGAATGTTTTCAGATACTAGGCAAACCTGGTGAATTTTGTGTTTATGGCTAGGGGAAAGGTTTATGAGTGTGCAGGTCAGGCAGAGTGAGGAGGATCATTGGATTATAGATTTATTGATGGATGGGTTATCTAGTGTAATGATGCTCTCATATTACAAATGAGGCAACTGAGTCACAGATAGTTGAAGTGAATTGTCCCAGGTCACACTGGTGATAAGGGAAAATAATGAACTATTGTTCTTTTGGGGGGGGGCATTGAGGGTTAAGTGACTTGCCCAGGGTCACACAGCTAGTAAATGTTGAGTGTCTGAGGCTGGATTTGAACTCAGGTCCTTCTGAATCCAGGGCCGGTGCTTTATCTACTGCACCACCTAGCTGCCTCTGAACTATTGTTCTTAATAATTGTTATTACTCTCCTGGAAGGGACCAGGACTGTGATTGGGGTGGGCCCAGAATCTTGATCTGGGGGGATAAGAACAAAGGAAAGCTGAAAAGACACATAACTCTTGGTCTAGAGCTGCTGAGAGTAAGGGGAACAAATTGATTTTTTAAAGGAACCCCCCCCCCCCACCCCAACCCCAACACCGTGCCTAATTTATAATACAGACTGGAAAAAAAATACCCTACAGAAAAAGCACCGAAGTCATCTTGTTTCAAAAATTCTGGCATTTTCCCCCTCAAAATCTGTCCTAGTTATGCTGGAGATCTTCTGACCCCAGAATACTTTTATTTATGACAGAAGACTCATTTCCATGGCAACGCATTATGAAGCTGCAGACTCAAGATTATAACTTCCCAAGCAATGAAGAGATATAATGGAATTAAAAAAAAACCCCAGCTAAAATCTACTCTGCAAAGCCAAAGAGAGAACTCCACACAACTCCAGGGCCTGACAGGGGCCTGGCAATCTGGAGTAGTGAATACTGAGAAGAGGTAAGGTAAAAATAGGTTAGGAAGGTACAGGTGAAAGGGAGAATAGTCCATTTAGATGAGGCTCAAAGCCACATTTTTTTCTAAGGAGGGATTAAGGTGATTAAGGACATTTCTCAGACATCCAAATATCTTATCCTTTAAACATGAAATGTGCTCAGAGTTCTATGGAAATGTAAGTTATTATCACAAATAGAATGGAAGCTCCCTGAGGCCAATTAAAAAATTCTGTCTTCGCCTCCTCAGTGTAAAAGGACAGTGTCTTGGGTCTTAATAAAGACATTATTAGATAGAGTTACATTGAATGACTGGCAGGATATGTACTTTCACCTACTTTTCTAGACAGGGGGATGACCACACAGAGCTATCCATATTTTCATCTCCTTGTGACCAATGATATATATTTACAGGATGGTCTGGTGTGGAAGACTGTGAAATGTAATTAGGAACTTCAAACTTTTTCTATGGCTTCATTCCTCATTTAAACTAAGCTGACTGATATACCTGGACATCAGGTAAGGAAACAAATATTGTTTGAGTCACAGGAAGTGACATAGATTCATAAATTTATAGAATTTAAGAGTTGGAAGGGACACTAGAGATGTAGTTTATTCTTCTCTGTTGCTCTGCCTCTGTCTCTCTCTCTTGCTTACAGATGAGGAAACTGATTTACACAAACTATAAATGAGGAACTAGAACTGACTGAGGAAATTTACTAGATACCCATACCTCATGTTTGTTCCCCTCCTTTTATCTACTCAATTCCCCATATTCCTTTTCCTGGAACATAGGAGTTTAGCTTAACTTAGAAGAATATAGAATGTAAACTCATTGAGAACAGAGATTTTTTTTTCCTATTTTTGTATCCCTAACATCTAGCCCAATGTTTTGCATCTGTATACCCCCCCACGTATACACACATACACATATATGTGTATGTATACATATACATATTGTAAGGGGCTAAAGTTCTAGCTAAACTATCTAAAATCTAATGAGTGCTCACCAATAAATTATAAACTTTAGCAAGAGTATTTAAATGTTTAAGTATTTATTAAAGAGCATTAGGATCAGAGAGAAAGGTAAAAATCTAACTATTTCTAAGAGACCCTATCATCCAATCCACCTTGGCGAGGTCAGGAACCAAAAAGAGAGAGAACCTCTCCGCCAGGGTCTGCTTCCTACTTCATGTCCCCCTCCCAGAAATGGGAGGCTCCTCAAGTTGATTGGCTGGTAGCCTTGATAGATAGTACCCATGAGCAAACGTCACTTCCTGACGCTAAGGACCTTGACCACATGACTTGCCCTCATAGGCACCTCATGGCAGAGGTTTTCTACAGTAAGTCTCCAGCAGGTGGCGTCATTCCAATCATTACAATATACACACACACATATGTGCATGTATTTTTGTAGTGAGTAAGTTTCATGGTCCTCTTGGCTCTCTCTCAGAGTGAGGACAGTTACATACATCTTTCCTTCAGGGTTCAAGGTGTACTTTTAAGGGTTTGGGGTATCTTTCTCTAATGCTATGGGTTTAGGCTCCCACTATGGATGCTTCCCCCAATTTAACATCAATTCGCTTTTAGAAAAGGATATTTATTTCAAAGATATAGTAAGAACAAAAATACAAATATCCCTTCCAATATCATGGGAAGATTTTCCCCTATATTGACCCAGTCTCTGGGAGAGTGGGCTCAGACTTAGTATTGTTTCCATATAGCATTTGTCCCAGAAAATTCATACTGAAATGTGACACTGCTGCCAGAGTCCTTGTCTTAGGTCCCCATGGGCTGGGTCCCAGTGGTAGCTCCTCATTCCTTGGAGCATCTTCAAATCAGACTTCAAAATCAGACATAGACCATTCTCCCTAGAGTCCTAGACTCCTGGACTGCCAGACTCCTGGATGGCTTGATCTTTGGACTTCTGGAAATTCACAAAGTTGTAGTCTCCAAATTAATCTCTTTCTCTGCCTGTCAACCATGACAGAGTACAAAGGACAGAGAAGGAGGTGGAAGCTAATGTCCAGTTGAATGCCTCCATAGCTAGTCAGAGAGTTCACTATTCACTATGTGGTTAGCCAACCAGAGCCAGTTATAGGATGTTTATACACATTCTAAAGTTTCCCCAAGGCACTTCTATCATATATCATCATGACTCTGCCAGAAATAGGGTCCCTAGGGAATTGGAGTGTAGTAAGTGAAGTTCAGGAAGAAATGATACTGAACAAAGCCTGAGAAGGAAATTCAAAGATGTTGCTCACTAAATTCCAACCATCTGTGGAAAAGGGAGAAGATTTAATTCCCTGGGTGGTATATTCCTGATATCTAGACTTTTAGTCAGGAAAGGAGATTTTTGGGATAGTGAAAACATCGAGTGTCCTAGTAGATGATTCCAAAATCAAGAATGCTGGGAGTTTGAGGATTCCAGATCTTGTATTCTCTAGACCAGAGGTTTTTAACCTTTTTGGTGTCACAGACTCCTTGAGAAGTCTGGGGAAGCCTATTGAACCCTCTTCAGAAGTATTAAAATGCATAATATAAAATACCTAGGTTTACAAAGGAAGCTAGTTGTTTTGAAATACAGTTATCAAAATATCAGAAGTTCATGCACCCCAGGCAAAGAAATACTGTTCCATAGAAAGATTTGCTAAAGTTTCCCAACCCCTGGAGAAGGAAGATGGCCTATACCAGTGAAGTCAAACTCAAATAGGAACAGGGGCCTGGAAGGGATGGTGGTGGTGCATTTTGACTTAGAAAATCACACGTAGTTATAGATTTCTTTTAAAAATAATTTTTTATGAATTCCATCATTTTATTTATTTATTTCTTTATTTTGTTAAATGTTTCCCAATTCCATTTTCATCTGGTTCTGGCTGGCTCAATAGTGTTGCAGCAGTGAACCCTCATGCTTTCTGTGCAGTCAAAGGTTCCAAGGATTTCAGCAAAATCAGAAGCTGAGGGCAGTGGAGACCATACCTAAATAGCATCTGACATTGATCAGTAATTTCTGGTATAAATGACAAGACTGAGGCCACTGGGAGCAACGGCAGAACATTGGTAAGGAAAAGAGAGCAGAACAGGAGAGTAATGACCATGCCTTTCCCCAGATCACACCACCTTGACTTCCAAACTCTTAGAACTAGCTCTGAATATAGCACTTTGAAGAAGTCTGAAGCTTGAAACAGTGCTTCACTGCCTCCTGCCCTGCCCCCTCCCCCCAAACTGGGAACAGAGACCAACTTTAATATAAAGTTCAATATCAAGAAATAGGATGGAAAAGAAATGAGTAAGCAAGGAAAAAAAAAAGAACCTGATCCTGAAAATCTACTATTGGGACAGGGAAGATCAAGACACAAATTCAGAAGACAATGAAGCCCAAACAGCTACAAGCAAAGCCTGAAAAAAAATGAATTGGACAGAAGTCCAAAAGGAATTCCTGGAAGAGCTATAGATGATTTCAAAATCTAATAAAAGTGGTAGTGGAAAAATTAGGTAAATAAATAAGAGCAGAGGAAGAAAATTATGAAAAGACCATTAAAAGACCATTCAAGTCTAAGTAAAAGAGGCACAAAAAATACTGAAGAAAATAACACCTTAACAAACAGAATTGGCCAAATGGAAAAAGAAGTACAAAAGTTCATTGAAGAAAATAATTTCTTAAAAATTAGAATTGGGCAAGTGGAAGGCAATAACTCAATGAGACATCAAGAAACAAGAAAAAAGTGAAAAGAATGAAAAAAATAGAAGAAAATGTGAAATATCTCATCAGAAGAGCAACTGACCTAAAAAATAGATTGAGGAGAGATAATTTAAGAATTATTGGATTAACATAAATCATCAGCATTTCTATACATGACCAATAAAGTCCAGCAGCAAGAGATAGAAAGTGAAATTCCATTTAAAGTAACAGTAGACAATTGAAAATACTTGGGAGTCTACTTGTCAAGAGAAACCAAGAAATTATATGAACACAATTACATAACATTTTTCGCACAAATAAAATCACATCTAAATAATTGGAAAAATATCAATTGCTCATGGGTAGGCTGAGCTAATATATTAAAATGATAATTCTACCTAAATTAATTTACTTATTCAGTGCCATACCAATCAGACTACCTAAAAATTATTTTACAGAGCTAGAAAAAATAACAACAACAAAAAGAATTATTAGATTACTTGAAACCCATGGTCAAAGAAAGAGTCTAGACATCTTTTTTTTTTTTCAGGGCAATGAGGGTTAAGTGACTTGCCCAGGGTCACACAGCTAGTAAGTGTCAAGTGTCTGAGGCAAGATTTGAACTCAGGTACTCCTGAATCCAGGGCTGGTGCTTTATCCACTGTGCCACCTAGCTGCCCCTAGACATCTTATTTTAAGAAATTATCAAGTAAAACTGTCCTGATATCCTAGAACCAGAAAGTAAAATAAAAATTGAAAGAATGAACTGATGATCTCCTGAAAAAGATCTCAAAAAGAAAACTCCCAGGAATATTATAGTTAAATTTCACAGCCTCAGGTCAAAGAGAAAATACTTTAAATAGCCAGAAAGAAATCATTCCAATACCATAGGCAGGATCACACAAGATTTAGCAGCTACTGTGTTAAAGGAGTGGAAGGCTTGGAATATGATTTTCTGGAAGGCAAAAGAGCTGGGATCATAGCCAAGAATAACCTACCTAGCAAAACTGAGTATAGTCCCTTAAGGGAAAAAATGCATATTTAATAAAATTGAGGACTTTAAAGCATTCCTGATGAAAAGACTATTGATGAATAGAAAATAGTACTTACAATATAAGACTCAAGAAAAGCATTAAAAGGTAAACATGAAAGAGAAATCATAACAGACTCAATAAGGTTAAATTGTTTACCTTTCTATTGGGGAAGATGATGTATGCAACTTCTAAGAACTTTATCATTATTAGGGCACTTAGAAGACTTCTACATAGAAAGACAGTGCAGGAATCTGTCAATTATGTTGGGATGATATAAAAAATGGATAGATGAGAAAGAGGGGTGCACTGAAAGAAGGGGGAAAGGAGAAGAAGAATAGGGAAAACTATCTTACATAAAAATAGTAAACAAGGAAGAGTTTTTATAGTAGAGAGGAAAATATTTGGGGTGGACAACACCTAAATCTGTCATATCTAAATTGGTTCAGAGGGAAATATATTTACATACTCAATTGGCAATAGAAATAAATCTTACCCAACAGGGAAGCAGGAAGGAAGAGGATAAGAAGAAAAGGGTAGGGGATAAAAGGGAGGGCAGATAAAAGAAGGTAGTGGTCTGAAGCAAAACTGTATTTATAGGCAGGACAGGACAAGAAGAGGGAAAGTTAAACAGGAAATAGGATGGAGGGGAATGCACAGTTAGTAATAATAATTGTGAATGTGAAGAGGATGAACTCACCCATAAAACAGAAGCAGATAGCAGAATGGATTACAAACCATGATTCAACAATATGTTGTTTACAAGAAACACACTTGAAACAGAGCTACACATACAGAGTTAAAATAAGGGACTAGAGCAGAATCTATTATGCTTCAGCTGGAGTGTAAAAGGCAGGAGTAACAATCACAATCTCAGGCAAAGCAAAATTAAAACTAGACCTAATTAAAAGGAGAATCCATCTTGCTAAAAGGCACAGTAGGTAACGAAGTAATATCAATACTAAACATATTTGCACCAAATAGCAAGTATCTAAATTCTTAAAAGAAAAATTAAATGAATTACAGGAAGAAATAGACAGTAGAACTATACTAGTTGGGGACCTCAACTTTCCCTTCTCAGAGCTAGATAAATCTATAAAATAAACAAGATGTCAAAGAGATGAATAGATTCTTAGAAAAGTTAGATATGACAGAACTTTGAAGAAAATTGAATGGGAATAGAAAGGAGTATACTTCCTTATTATATGGACAGGGCACCTTCACAAAAATATCTATTATGCAATAAAAAGCTCACAACCAAATTCAGAAAAGAGAGTTGCTGGGGGTACTTAAGGGTTAAATGTCTTGTTTACTCTCACAGAGCTAGTAAATGTCCATCAATCAACTGACAAAACTTTATGTGCCTACTCTGTGTCAGGCACTGCACTAAACCCTGGGGACACAAAGTCCCTGTCCTCAAGTTTACATGTTGTTAGGTGAGACAACATGTACATATGTAAGTATATAGAAAATATATAAATAATAAATACAAGGTCCTTTGGTGTGTGTGTGGGGGGGCATGCACGCATGTGTGCATGTGTGCATGTGTACGTGTGTGTGTGTGTGTGTAGGGTTCTAGGAATTGGGGAGATCAGGAAAGACTTCAAATAGGTGTTGTTACTTGAAATGGTCTTTTAAAGAAACAAAGGATTCTAAGGTGATGGTTAAGAGGGAGTGCATTCCAGGGATAGGATGAAAAAAGGAAATGGAATGTTGCATGAGAAAAAGCAATAAACACAGTTTAATTGGATTGCAGAGTAGAAAAGAGGGAGTAATAAGACTGGAAAGGTAGATCTTAAATTCCAAACAAAACAGTTTGTATTTTATACTAAAGACAATGGGGAGCCAATGGAGTTTAGTGATTAGGCAAATGACATAGTGTTGCCCTTTAGGGAAATCACTTTGATAGATATTTGGAGGATATATTGGAGGGGGAGAGATCCAAGGAGGTGGATCGATTAGGGTATATAGATCTTGGAGTCATCTTGTATAGAGATTATAATTAAATTCATGAAAGATGATGAGGTCATGAACTGAGAGTGTTTAAAGAGAGAAGGCAAAAGTGGGACAAAGCTTTGAGGAACATCCATTGTTAGGAGGCACAATATCAATGATGACCCAGTAAAAGTGACTAATATAAGTAGGAGAAACAAAGGAGAATAACATCATGAAAAGTCAGGGAAGAGAGAGTCTGGATGGAAAGAGTGATCAGCAGAATATGATACTGCAGAGAGGTTGAGAAACATTAGGATGGAGAAAGATGTACCTGGTTTGACAATTAGGAAATCATTGGTAACTTTGGAGAATGCAGTTTTAATTGAGAGATGAGATTGAAAACCAGATTTTGAAGGATGGAGGAGAAAGAAGTGAAAATAACCAGTGTAGACAGCTTTCCCCAGGAGTTTGGCTGCAAATAGGAAGAGATATATAGGACAATAGCTTGAGGGGAAAATATAGTCTGGTGGAACAGGAAGAATGCTAATCTCCATATAGAGCTTATTAAATGTTTACTGAATTGAATTGGAGTGTGTGTGTGTGTGAGAGAGAGAGAGAGAGAGAAACAGACAGACAGACAGACAGACAGAGACAGAGAGAGACAGAGACAGAGACAGAGACAGAGAGAGACAGAGAGAGAGAGACAGAGACAGAGACAGAGAGAGAAAGAGAGAGAAAGAGAAAGAGAGAGACTATAAAAGGTAAGGATAGAGTTTCCAAATATTTGCGAAATAGAAAAGTTACACAGTCAACCAGCAAGAGCCATTTGCTAGAAGCCATTCACTCCTCTGGCTTAATTGTTTGTAACGTGTTCTCAGGTACAGCTCAATTAGCAGCAGATCAGTTTACCAGCTGGAGTATAATGAGTTTATGCTCTAAGTAACTGCTGATGCATCAGGGTCCCTCCTGGGTTCCTGTATTCATCTTTAATGGGTCAACCTAAAGTTGTCCCTTCTCAGTAAATGAGATGGTGAAGTGAGACAACCTTTATGTGGGTGGACCCTAAGACCTGAAGAGAGAATAAGGTAGTTTTTTTTTTAAAAGGCTCAAAGACAAAGACAGGAACACTTAAAAATTATGAATCACTCAGGGAAAATCCTTCCTAGAGTGTCTTTCAGGAGAGGGTTCCCCAGTGTTCTAAAAGCCCGTCCCACCTCTGGGAGGTACCCAAGTTTGTAGACAAAGTGGTTGTAAGCTTTTGATCCAAGGGAAATCTTGGTCTGAGCTCCTGGCTTGAACTCTGTTGTTCTGAGGATACCTGCCAGGGAGATGTAGTTGTGCTTGGATCTTCAGGAATAATTTAGAAATTAAGCAGATCAGCAAGAATTTTTCATTTTAAACACAAAGAATTACCCTCTTAAATGAGAATAGAAATGTCTTTAAAAATGCTTTAAAAACAAATTATTTTTATACAGGAATATAAAAGTCTAACTTGCTTTCTCAACAAACAAGTTTCTTTTTTTGTTTGTTTTTCTGTTTTTCTTTCTTTTTTTTTTTTTTTGCAGGGCAGTGAGGGTTAAGTGACTTGCTCAGTGTCACACAGCTAGTGTCAAATGTCTGAGGCCGGATTTGAACTTAGATCTTCCTGAATCCAGGGCCAGTGCCTTATCCACTACACCACCTAGCCACCCCGCCCCCAACAAACATGTTTCTGAAAAATAAGTGGACAGGGGCAGCTAGGTGGTGCAGTGGATAGAGCACCGGCCCTGGAGTCAGGAGTACCTGAGTTCAAATCTGACCTCAGACACTTAACACCTTCTAGCTGTGTGACCCTGGGCAAGTCACTTAACCCCAATTGCCTCACTAAAAAAAAAAAAAAAGTAAGTGGACAGAAAATTTGTAAATTGAATGACATTTTAAATTTCTGAGAAGAGCTGGTAATTATATCGAATGCTATGGGGAATCCTTGGACAGTTTTGATAGGAAAGGGAAGAATGTTTCTGCAGTGTGAAACATTTGCTTCTCTTCTGATTTTTTTTCTCCCTTTCTTCCTTTTTTGGTTATGATCTCAACAATCATGAACAAACACAAACATTTCAACATATATGGAACAAAAAAGAAGTTTTGTAATAAAAGAAGAACTATCACAAGTGTATGGTATAAGAAACCATGAACTGCTTACAAGTTTTTTTTTAAAGCATGTTAAATTTAACAAGATGGTAACAAACTATTTTGTTTGTGTGCCTTCTGAACTTTTTGTTTCCTTCTGTGTATTTCCATATTTTATTGATAATCTTTTCTTTGAAAACTTTTTTGCATCTTTATCATTGTCATTTGCAGCTCCCCCATCCCCAAATAGAAGCCCATTCATATAACAGAGAAGTACAATTAAGCAAAACACATCACCACATTGTCTGTGCCCAAAAATATGTCACTTCCCATCAAACATGTTTCCAAACTTAGGTGGGAAGTATGTTTCATCATTAGTCTTCTGAAGTATAATTGGTCACTTCTTTGATCAGTGTTTTGAAGTCCTTCAGAGTTGTTTTCCTTTCTATGAGTGGGTCTCAAAGCATGGTCAGGAGACCCCTAAGGATTCCTGAGATCCTTTTAAGGGGTTGGCTTGGTACAAGCTATTTTCATAATAACATTGAGATGTTTTAATTTCTATTATGGTAAATATGATAAAACCCACATAAATCAAAGCCTTTTGGGAGGGGATCCTCAATAATTTTAAGAGTGTAAACAGGTCCTGAGCCCAAAAAGTTTGAGAACCACTGCTTTACATCATGATGGCCATTCTGTAAATTGTTCTAGTTTTGCTTCTTTTATTCTGAATCAGTGTCTTCCTAAGTTTCTCTGAATCTACCACATTCTGCATTCTTTACAATGCAACAGCATTCCCTTCACTTGGTTTCTAAATTAAGCAGCTAGGTGGCATGTAAGATAGAGTGCTCTCTTATGGCTCCAAGAAGCCATTGAATGCACAGTACCACATCCAGGGAAAGCATCATGGCAGACACACTCAAACAGGTTGAAGGTAATTGACAGACCTCAAACCCATAGGTGAATTAGGGAGATGCCTCTCCTGAACGTGTGAAGACTTTCTCAGGTGGAATGGGCAGATGAGAACAATTTGTTCCAACGGCTATGAAGGTAGCTGAAACAGGTGCTGTGTAGCCTGTGCCACTGACAGTTGTCCTGATTTTTGTCCTGCCACTAGACTTTAGTGACTCTAGAAGAGAGTGAGGCTGCTGACTTTGTGCAACTCTGCCTCACTTAATTAAATTCACATTGAAGTCAAGACATCATCCCATGATGCCATTGGTTCTCTTCAAAAAATGAAGGATGAACAAGAATTGGTAATTTCATTAATCAAAGTTCTTAAGTCTTCCGAAGTTGTTAGTTTTTTTTAATATTATAATCATTATGTAAACTGCTCTCCTGGTTCAGTTTACTTTACTTTTCAGGTTTCTCCCATCCCTTTCATTATTTCTTGGTTTTGTTTTTGTTTTTTTAGTGAGGCAGTTGGGGTTAAGTGACTTGCCCAGGGTCACACAGCTAGTAAGTGTTAAGTGTCTGAGGCCGGATTTGAACTCAGGTACTCCTGACTCCAGGACCAGTGCTCTATCCACTGCGCCACCTAGCTGCCCCCTTTCTTTATTTCTTACAGTGTAATAATATTCTGTTACATTCATATTTCATAATTTATTCAGTCATTCCCCAATTGATGAATGCCCCTTTAATTTATAGTCTTTTGTCTTCTAAGTTTCTTTTGGCTCCTTTCTTTTCTTTTCTTTTCTTTTCTTTCTTTCTTTTTTTTTTTTTGGTGGGACAATGGGGGTTAAGTGTCTTGCCCAGGGTCACACAGCTAGTAAGTGTCAGAGGCCAGATTTGAACTCAGGTACTCCTGAATCCAGGGCCAGTGCTCCATCCACTGCACCACATAGCTGCCCTCTTCTATTCAGTTTTGATCTTTTCATCAGGAATACTTGAAAGTCCTTGATACCATTAAAGGTATGTTTTTCCCATATAGAATTATATTCAGTCTTGTGAGGGCTAAAAGTTGATATACAGAGTGTTATTTGGGTGACTCGCCTTAATATTGGGGTCCCAGAAATATGAGGGACTCTTTTAGATTTAATCTCCCCTTTGAACTTTCCTTTTTATATATTCCTCCCAGGAATGAGTAATGATGTTATTATTGGTCATCAGCTTTTGTCTTTTGTCTTTGTATTTTTGTATCACTAGTTTTTTTTTTTATGCCTGTTGCTATAAACTCTTGTGTGATCCTTATAGTGGTTCATTGGAAACTTTATTTTTTGGTTACTTAACAATAAATTTTAAACTCTAGAAACTCTGGTTTTGGGAGATCACATTCTTGGGAGTTTTCATTTTGAGGTTTCTTTCAAGAGATGACTAATGGATTTGAAAAATTTTCATTTTACTTTCTGGTGCTAGTAAATATGGGCAGTTTTCATTTATGATTTCTTCAAATTTGGGATTTTTTTGGTCATGGTTTTCATGGAATCTGATGAGTCTTCAATGTTTTCCAGGTCAATTTTTTTTTTGATGGGAGATAGCTTACATTTTCTTTGATTTCTAAAATTTTTTTATTGTGTTCTAATATTTCTTGCTGTCTCATGAACATATCACTGAGGTCTTTTTAGTCTATTTTAATGTTCCAGGAGTCTGCTGTTTGGGTTTTTCACATTCTGATCTTTGTATTTTTTATTCTTCACATTTTTTTTTCATTCAGCGTGCCTATTTAACATTTAAAAATCTCTTACTAGGTACTCTTATAATCCTTAAAGTCAATCTATTTATTTTTTTCTGAGGTTCTTCTGGCACATGTTGTGGAGTTACTCTCTTTTTCTGTATTTTCCTTTAGATGTCTCTTAACCCACAATATTTCTTCACTGAGTTTGGTGTCTTCTTCTGTTTACTCATATCTCCAGCCTCAGTTCCTGATTTGAAACCTCTGTGTTTAGTCCAGGCTCTTCTCCCTTCCACACTTTTGGATGGGGGTGGTCAGGACCTGTTCATAACTAACTTTGATTTTCTGAGTTGCTGCTACTGGCATTCACTCCCCTTGCTGAGTATAGGCTCAGAATGCTGGCAGGTTTCAATGTCTCCTGTCAGAGTTGTATGGTCAACTGCTCTGTCAGGGTGCTGTTATGATCTCCTGCTTCTCCTGGTGCTTATCTAGTTAGGGGTTAGGGGTGTTGCCATTATCTTCCATTCCCTTTGTTGTATTTCTGAATTCAACTTGTGGGGCCCCTCTTCCAGGATTTTAGGCTTCTGGCTATATTTTTGTGCAGCCCTGGGCTGCACAAAGGAGAAAGATTACTGACGTTTCTGATGTTTAATTTTAAAAAATCTTTATTTTTGATCTGGTCCCCTTTTTTAGGTTATTTGGGAGAGCTGAGACCCCCTGATTTTTCACACTGTCATCTTAATGGGAACTAGACTTTACTAACCTTTGGGCAAGTCATTTAGTCAATTTGGGCTTTGTATTTAAAAAAAAATCTTTATTGTAGGTATGGGGCTCTTCTGAGGCAAATTATAACTGGTGAAGAGGGTAAGGCTGGTAACTGGGGCTTTATTCCATGGCATTGAATTTAAAGTATCCCAAGAAAGCATGTAATCCTAGAAATATCAGAGTTTAGCATTATTTAGCAAGAATAATTAGTTAGGAAGCTACCAAATGATAGGCTGAAGTGTGTTTCCCATTGCACATGGCTTATTCTGAAATGTATCATCTCCCCAGTAATTACCTCATCACTCCCCTCATCTCCCCTAAACTTCATCTTCCCTATACCTCATCTCCCCTATAGGACAATCCTCTCCTCACTGTGAACTGAAGGTGTTCCTCTTGGTGTTTACCCAGGGAAGAACTTGTCCTATTTGTTCTAGGTATAAAAATTCTTCCTAGCACCTCTAATGATTGTTCTGTATAGCCAAGACAACAAAGGTTGTATTTTGCTATGGACATGATAAATGATATGACATGCTGTCCTCCCTCTTTCTCTGACAGGTCTGTGCTAATGGTGTAGCCACTGTCATGGGTAAAAGGGAGAAGATAAATGTAATGCTGAGCCCCAAGGCCCTGAACTTTTCAAATGTTCATAGATCCATCCTGAGACCTCAGTTGCTTAAGCAAAAGTCTATTTCTAAATGCTCAGCAGAAATGTCTGCCCTCCAAAGAGTGGTTTGACATTTGGTGTCTGTCAAATCTTCTAAGGAAATAAACATCCAGATCTTGTTTGGAGTGCTTTTTGTGGAGTCCTGGAAACATGAAAAATCTTACCTTGAAGGTTCTGGGGGCAAGAGGGATGGGGAAGGAGCCTCCCACTCAAGAGCTTTCAACATGGTCTATGGTTCAGACTTGAACCTGAGCCTATGTTTGTTTTTGCTACACCACCCTTTCCGTCCTGGTTAATGGGCAACTTGGAAACTCTGCAGTCCTAGGCCCTCTGTTTGATTTGCATTTCAAAGGCAGGGCAAGCTTTTTAAATGACTTGTCAGCAGAAGGGAAGGAGATGACACATTGGGAAGAAAAATTCAGACCCATCTCTGGCCCAACACAAACTCTCAGTGCACCTGGTCGGCCCAGGGAGCATCCCCAAAAGCCCTAGACATTGGCCACCTCCCTGTATGATGGAGGCTACCCAGTGCAATACATCCAGATGCAGCTGTCCTCTTTGATTTATAACTTTCCCCCTCTTAGCTGTAACCCTGCTTCCTGTTTTCCTTATTTAATGCAGCTGTGCATTAAGGTGGGTCTTGCTAGCCAACACCCAGAATACCTTATAGTCTCATTGGAGGGGCCTGGGATGGGGTCAGTCAGATCAGTTGGGCTAAATGTAAAAATGAAAAAGACAAAGGTAAGCTCTCCCTGCACCTGGGGGAGAAAAAGATGGCGGATGGAGATCCAGTCAAATGCAACATATTTATCGAATACCTCATCTGTACCCAGTTCTGTGCTAGGTTGTAAGGGATTTAAAAACAACGTAGCAAACCCTGTGACAAAGAACACAGCATCATGGATTTAGAGGGGAAAAGGAACTTACGGCTTAGTGAATCTAACCCCCTCATTTTATAGATGAGGAAACTGAGGCTCAGAGAAATGAGGGGACATCCCCAAGGCAATACAGGTAGAAGAGGCAAAACTTATTATGTTATCTGAACCCCACTCATCCAGTTGTAGATGCAGGCAATCAATACATATTAAGTAAGTGCCTGTTTAATACTACGAGCCAGGTACATAGTAAGATTCTTTCCACTTTTTATTCAGTTGTCACTCCCAAAGAATTTACGGTTTAGTTGTGAAAATAAACCATATACATACAAAAGGGAGATAAACAGAACAGCTGGAAGAATTGGCAATGCTTAGCCTGGGGAAGAAAAGATTAAAGGAGGATATCTGGAACATGACCACAGTCTTCATGAAGAGCCCTCACGTTAAAGAGGAAATAGTCTATGTAGCTGTAGAGAGGAGGATCAGGACCAATGGCATGAAAGTTACAGAGAGCCTGACTTTACCTAATTATAAGAAAAAAACAGGGGCAGCTAGGTGGCGCAGTGGATGGAGCACCGGCCCTGGAGTCAGGAGGACCTAAGTTCAGATCTGGCCTCAGACACTTAACACTTACTAGCTATGTGACCCTGAGCAAGTCACTTAACCCCAATTGCCTCACTAAAAGAAAAAAGAAAAAGAAAAAAAACAAAACTTTTTAGTAATTATGTGTCCGGCAACAGGATGGGCTATTCATGAATTAGTGAGCTTCGTGTTACATGCAGTTTTATTTAAATGCATTTCTCTATTTAAAATGTATTTGTTATATATTAAATTTATTTAATCAGGATCGAGGATTCTGGCAATGGGTGGGAGGTGAGAGGAGATATCCTCTATTGCCCTTTTAACTCAAAGAGTTGAAAAATGAGAATACAAGGGCCAAATGAACAGTGCTATGGGTTTTCAGAGAAGGGGGAAATCGTGGTGTGCTGGAGTGGTTGGGGAAGGCATGGCAAAGGAGGTGAGGCTTAAGCTGGGATGCTAGGAGTTAGACAGAGATGGGGGAAAGGGAGGGAAACTCATAAGCAAAGCTACAAGAATCGTAGATCAATTTGGAGTTAGAAGAGAGTTAAGAGGTCATGTGGCCCAGACTTCTCATTTTACACATGAGGAAACACAGGTCTAGAGAGGTTAAATGACTTGGCCTAGGCCACACAGGTAGTAAGTGACAGAGGCGATATTTGAACCAAGTCCCCAGACTCTAAATTCAGTCATCTACTGATCCTCGTCATATTCTGAGGATGTGAAACAGACCATCCTTTTCCTTCCCAAACTCAAGCTAGGCCCTGGGAATGTGGTTCAATGTTTAGCAACCAGCCAAGAAGTCAATGAACAGTTTCTAGATTCACCAAATCCTTGACCCTATGTCGAGGGGAATGACGCATTCATTCCACAGGACAAGAGAGGAAAGCTCTGAATGAGCCCAGGTCACTGTATTATTACCTCACTGTTTGACTAAGGTGTTTTGTCTGCCCTTGTCAACTGTTTGCTTACTGAATGTAAAGAAATGTTGGCTGGTCCTTCCAGGGAGTCACGGGCGAGTGCCAATGGATGTTTTGTAAGGAAGGGGATGGTTCCTCTTTGCAGAAAGGTAGGGAAGCTTCCACTCCCCATTTGACCTCAAAACAATGACAACAAAGACTGATGTGAATCTTGGAAGCCTTTTTTGCCCCTTTTCAGCAGCAGTAGGTCCTCTATGGGGAGGTCTGAAATGGGCCTCTCATCTCTACTCATCACTGTATCTTCTGTTTGTACTCTCTTGTGCATTATCATCTTCTGTACCTGGGGTAAACTTGTTTAACTCCAGCTCACAAGTGGGACTGTTAGAATAGATTGTCTTTTCTAATTATCATCCCACAGCTCTGACCTGGTTTTCTGTGAAACTAGAAGCTTGCCCGATTCTATTTTTTTTCCCCTTTGAACAAAAACTTATCACCAGAGGGGAGCTAGGTCACACTCTTCCCTAGTTGGAAAAGGAGGGGTGAGCAAGAGAGTATCCTCAGAAGCCTCTTTGCCCTCAAGCTCTCCTGACCTACATAAAAGTGGCCCTCTAGAATCGGGACTTGCTGCCCCAGCTCCCATTTATTTTTTGGATCACTGAATTTACTGATATGTTGTTTGCACGGTCTCATCAGAGGAATGATTTATTTAGACACGAAGCTGACCTCCTGGGTCGTTTGCTGTGGTTATCTTGCCTCTGATCATCTCACAGTTTACGTTCCAGGGTCTTTTTGCTAGTTTTCCCATCTGCTTTGGGGCTCTTCTTCTCCCTGGGTGTCTCTGGATCCACACAGCTGTCAGCACTCAGGGTTCGGGGCTGCCTCCACTTGCCGACTAGTCCAGAGGGGAGGTTTTGTGTGTGTGTGTGGGGGTGCATTTCTCTCTGGTGGAAACAAAGAGGGTGAGCCACATCACAGCTTCCCTTGTGGTGGGCACCAGCCCTGCTGTGTGCAGAAATGCAACTGGATAAACAGACCCTTTCTCCCCTTACCTCCCCTTCTTAATATCTGCTGCTCCAGCAGCTGCTTTCATCTGAGGATCTAAAAATGCTTTACAAACACACTCGTTAATTAAGGATCCCTCAATTCCATGAGGGAGGTAGACCCCTAGGTAAATTCCCATTCATAAGGGAGAGGCTCGGCTCCTGATCAGTCAGGGATAGAACAGGCAAGGGGCCCTGTCTTGACCAACCTTCCCCAAACAAATGCAGTCTCTTACTGGGGGGAAACTACATGGAGACACCCAAACGATTCCTTGGGAAATAACCTTCCCTGGGCCTTGTTGCCAGTTCTTAATTTCTAATGGGGCACTTTTATTTTGAAATAAGATTGAACACTCTAAGAAAGGAATGTCCACTCTAGTCCCTTTTAGTAAAGGGCCATCCATAGCTGAAGAATTCCTGTTTGCTATTGAAGTAAGGTCTTTCCTTTGGAAACGCCATTAGCTGACCTTAACTGTAGGAGGCATATCAGAATGCCTTAGGATTCTTTCAAAAGCTTCCCCCCTGTCTCTCCCCCCCCCCCCACCCCAAACAGCTGAAATGGCCCTGGGTTGCCTGAAGTCTCCTGGATTCTCTGAGTGCTGGGGAATAATAGCTGCACTGTTGGTCACAAATGGCTCCCTGGGGGACAGCTCTGCTTTTTATCCCTCTAACCTTTGCTGCTCTGGGGGTGGGGAGGTGGGTGTAGGTAACCCCAGTGTTTGTCTTGGCAGTCTGAAGAGCTCATCATCTCATCCCCTGGACCCAGATTTTTGGAAAATAATGTTTAATTAAAGTGAAAGAAAAAACCAAAATGAGACACCCCATTACCCCGGGAAATACAATCTCTGATTTTTGTCTGTGTATTCAACTGTGAATTCAGAACAATTGTTTTTTTCTCTCATCAGCTCCCCCCTCCCCTTTTTGGGTTGAGCAGACAGAGATGATTGCTCTTGAGGGTTATGAGAGTAACCCTCACTCACATATAATCAATCAATCCTGCCCTCAAAAATCCATTGATCGATTTAATGTCTACTGCTCCCAACATGCTTTGTGAGGTTCCCCTCCAAAACAAAGGTACACATGATGGTCCAGCCACTAGGTGACACTGTCCAAAGTAGAAGTATCCTGACTCTTCTTTCTTCTTATCTAGACCTTAATTTGGTTTCCTTAGGACTAATCCCGTGGGAAACACAACCACCACCACCACCACCACCACAACAGAGTTCATACGTTTCTCTTCATAGAAACTCTGAAGATAACTAAGGGAGGGGAGGAAACAAACATTTAATAGATGCCTACTGTATGTCAGGTACTTCGCCAAGTGCCTTACAAATAATATGGAAGCAAGTGGTAGAAGCTGAGGGGCATGTAGTAAATAAAAGACAACTCCAGACAGAGATAAAGGTCTCTAGCAAACAGCCTTGAGCCACCTATATAGAGCAGTGAATAAGCTTCTAGACTTGGAGGGAAGAAGACCTGAGCATGAACCCCAGTAAAGTGACTTAGTAGCTGTGTGACTCTGGGCAAGTAATTTTTTATCTCTCTCCACCTCTGTTTACTCACCTGTAAAAGAGGGATAATGATAGCAGATACCTCCCAGAGTTGTTAGTTGTTGAGGATCAACTGAGATAAGATATGTAAAGCTCTTTGCAAACCTAAAGCACTCTAGTCAATGCTAGCTATCAACCTCTAGCCAAATGGCCACCTCAGGCTCGGTGGTACCTTGCAGGAAGTAAAGATAAGCATGGTCATTTAGCTTAACCCAGAGGAAAAATAGTACCAGCGCGCATATAGCTTATTGGTCTTAAGGGGAACTGGGTGATAGTAGGAGGATAATTTAGTATAACTCAACATCATTACTGGGACAATTTGTAGCATATAAATGAATGAACGAACAAATGAATGAATGAATGAATGAATGAATGAATGAATGAAAAAAGCATGCACTTGCTATGTACTGAGCATGGGGGATGCAGAAAGAAAAGCTGGATTTTTTCCTGCTCTCAAAGTACTCACATTCTAAAGAGGGGAGATAATACATATGGGAGGTTTCAGCTTTTTGTCAGATAGAAAGGTCCCATGTAATATATTTGTAGTAGTGTCTTCATGTACCAAGGGAAGCACATAATAGGGTGCATTTGACAAGGAAGAAGTTTATGAATGCCTGGATCTCAGAGCTGAAAGGGACGTCAGAATCCCTATAGTCCAAAACATATGTGAATAAGGATCTCCTGACAATAGCACTGACAAGTGGCCACCCAGCTTTTCTTTGAAGACCTAAGTGAAGGTCTACAATCTACTTCCTCACAAGGTAACAACTTTATTTTTGGATAGCTCTAATTGTTATCAAGTGTTTCCTTACACTGGAATGGTCTGTTTCCTTGCAATTTATACCCACCTGCTGCAAGCTTGCTGCTTGCTGCTGCTGCTGCTGCTGCTAATTGTGCCCTCTGGGGTTAAGGAGAACAAGTTGGATCCCTCTTCTAAAAGGTAAGTGAATTGCCCAGGTTCACATCACACAGTAAATGGTAGAGCCAGGTCTTTTGTATTCTAGGAGATCCAAGAGTGTAACAAAATCACTTAGTCACCATAGACAAAAGCAAACAAGTCAAATACACATTACCACAAATTGTACATTAAACCTTAAACTCAAATATTTTATTTTACTTTATTTTTGCAGGGCAATGAGGATTAAGTGACTTGCCTAGGGTCATATAGCTAGTAAGTGTCAAGTGTTTGAGGTCGGATTTGAACTCAGGTCCTGGGCTGGTGCTTTATCCACTATGCCACCTAGCTGCCCACTTTAAACTCAATTATTTACAAGTCATTAAAAAAGATATATAATCATGAGCAAGATAATAAGAAAATGATTTTGTCAGCTTGCTTGCTTGCTTCCTTCCTTCCTCTCTCCTCCTTCCCTTTCCTCCTCCTCCTCCTCCTTCTTTTTTGTCTTTTGTTGATAAAATTGTTCTTATTTTACATAGTTGTAGTCAGTGTATAGCTTGATATTCTGATTTTGCTTTCTTCATCCTGCATCCTGTGACAGAAGTCTTCCTATATTTCTTTTTTATTCATCATATCTGACATTTCTTATGGAGAAATAACATCCTTTTACAGTAATTTACCACCATTTATTCAGTTATACCCAGATGTTGAATACAGAGAAATAAATAAGTCATTTCTTATGAACTATTCCTCAGTCACTGGATATATATGAGCACCCTCACATTACAGATGAGGAAACTGAGGCCCAGAGACTAGTGATTCAGCAAAGGTCCCACAGTTACATAGTGAAAGAATTTAGAGTAAAACCCATTTCTCTGGGATACTTGGCTAGTAGTTTTTTCCACTACAATATTTTGCCCCTTCTTCAAAGACTATGAGGTATATCGGTGTTATTTCCCACATACAACTCGCCATTTCCACTGATAAAAGCATATTGTATTCTGATGTTGAACCATTTGAGAGTTCTGATGTGGCTATAGTATCAGCTGGAGGAGTTGTCAAGTTACACTTCCACAGGTATTGATTCCTAGTAAGATGGCTCTGAACACTGGGCTTCTAGCCAGACCAAAGGGTGGCCTCAGATACTAGCTGTGTGACCCTGGGTAAGTCACTTAACCTCTGTTTGCTTCAGTTTCCTCATGGTCAAATGGGGACAATAATAGCACCTATCTCCTAAGATTGTTGTAAGGATCAAATGAGATAATAATGGTAATGCACTTGGAACATAGAAAGTGCTATACAAAGCTAGCTATTATTAGGAAGGGGGAATTTCTACTTATCTCATCTACAAAGGATAACTCAGAAGCCTAGTTGCTTCACTTTTCTGTGGGATTTTTCATTCATCTCTACATTGATGTTAAATGGAATATCATTCTGTTGAAGATATTTCAATAAAAGGATTCCCATTTGCTCTGAGATGTCTCTGGCTTAATATTCTACTAGGGTGCAGGCTATCTATAATTCACCTCAATTATACTCTGAGAAATAGTGTTCCATTCTGGAGTGGGAGGTCTTCTCTACTTACCAACTTTTAAAATTTTAGTTTTTCACATCACAAATTTCCTGATATATTCTGCCTCTCCTTTCATTGAACTGTCTTTTATGAAAAAAAGAAAAAGTTATGCATTACTAAAACCAACTGAATTTGACAATGTATGCATAATTCTAAATTATTTTTAAAGAATGGTTGGATCATCTCAAAACTCCAAAAGTATATTAGTGTGTTCATTCTCCTGTATGCCATCCAAAATATACTATTTCTTTTTTTCTCTCTCATCATTTCTGGCAATTTGATGGGTATGAGTAACTAGGTAGCATAGTACATTGAGTGTGGGACCTAGATTCAGAGAGAACTGAGTTCAAATCCTGCCTTAGACTTACTAGCTATTTGACTTTGGACAGGTCACTTAATCTCTCTGTGCCTCAGTTTTCTCATCTGTAAAATGAGGGTTATAAGAGTACCTACTTCATAGGTTATCATGAGGATTAAATAAGTTAGCATATGTAAAGGGCTTTGCAAACTTTAAAATGCTGTATAAATGCTAGCTGATGCTGATGATAATGAAATGAAACCCCAGATTTTTATTTGGCATTTCTCTTATTATTAGGGATTTGTAGAATCTCTAAACATTGTTTTTAAATATTCATTTTTAAAAATTTGAGTTCCAAATTCTCTTCCTCCCTTTAACCCTTCCTTCACCCAATTGAGAAGGCAAGCAATATATCCTTTTTATGTATTTTTTGATAGTTTGTATTTCTTCTTTTACTTTAAGCATGGTCCTATATTGGGTGCCTATTTTTAGTTCAGTTTTCAGTTTAATTAAGGCTTAAATCTGTATTTGGGAGAATTCAAGCTGAGAACCTTCTGGATGTGTGACTAGAAATTTTCACATTGTAAGGAATCTGGAAGAGACCTACCATTCGCCAGCTTGGAATGGTAGACAAGAAGGTGAGGAGGATTTGAAACTGTGCTCTTCCCCCCATGTCCTTCATTTTCTGAGTCTATGGGTAATTTTTTATCATTTTCATTAGCAAACCCATTTTATCAAGTACACTGTTGTACACAGCACTGAACAAAGAGGGTAAATTGGCATGGTTCTGCCTTTTTTGGAGCTGACATTAGATATAATAGCAATTAGAAAATATGTTTTAGTTTGGGTATTTTCCAAAAGGAGCTTTGGATTATTTTCAATTTGCATTTCCTTTACCTGAGAATTTGGACTCTGATGCAATTAGTGGGAAAAAAAAAATATTTTTCAGATGTTGAAATTGTTCTTGATGCCTCTTCACCTCCTACTGCTCAACAGTTGAAAAAAAAAATAAACCCTACCAAAC
The DNA here is from genome assembly GCF_019393635.1 of Dromiciops gliroides. Classification (NCBI taxonomy): domain Eukaryota; kingdom Metazoa; phylum Chordata; class Mammalia; order Microbiotheria; family Microbiotheriidae; genus Dromiciops; species Dromiciops gliroides. The sequence goes on from NC_057861.1 coordinate 537,679,828, forward strand.
ATTGTCTACATCCTAACAGACCACTTTTTTTTTTATTCTATTACAGTTTACATTTACTTAATGCTTCTAAGCAGGTTAGACTTGGTTTTATTCAAGCCTCATAAAAATGTCAAGGATTGAGGACTGAATTTTTCAATGTACTTTCAGGTAAATTATTTAATTTGAGTCCTGCCACCACACTCAAGTTTTTCTTTTTCTTTTCTTTTCTTTTTTTCTTTTAGTGAGGCAATTGGGGTTAAGTGACTTACCCAGGGTCACACAGCTAGTAAGTGTTAAGTGTCTGAGGCCAGATTTGAACTCGGGTACTCCTGATTCCAGGGCTGGTGCTCTATCCACTGCGCCACCTAGCTGCCCCTCAAGTTTTTCTTTAAGCATATAATTGACCAAGTCACCCCTCAACTCAATAAATTGTAGTGACTCCCTATCGTTCCTAGAATAAGATATGAACCTCTTTTGTTTGGCATTTAATGTCTTTCCCAACCTGGCCCCAAACCACCTTTGTAACCTCATAATCATGGCCCTTCTGCACTCTGTGATCTAGACAAACTGACCTTCTCCCTCGTTTTAACAAATGACTCCATGGCCAGGCTGTCCCCTATACCAGCAAAGGCTCTCCCTCCTCACATCTGCCTCATAGAATAGATTTCTTCCTCTGAGCACTACTTTCTATGGGGTGCCTTTCATGATCCTCTCAAATGTTATACCACTCTCCCTCTTAACCTCAAATTTGTATTTAATGTCTTCATATTTATTCTGCATACACACATATGTATATATATATATTTTAGCATAGTGTCTGGTACAAAGTAGGTGTTTAATAAATGCTTCTTCCTTTCCAGTGAAATCATAGGTCCGGTCTTATCCACATCCCTATCTCTGTTATCCTCACCTTACTTTCTGTGATTACATAAACTAGTTGACAAGTTATAGCGAGGAGGGGATAAACTGAAACCAGAATGGGAAAGTAAGAGGGGTGTGTGTGAATCCCAGAAAGTAAGGTGTGTGGTATGTATGTGTATGTATATATACGTATATGTACATATAAACACATATATACATATATGTATGTACACACAACTATATGTACATAAACACACATATGTTCATGTATATGTATATAAACACACACAAACATATATACACAGAGAAATGCACACATATACTTGAATCTTCTCCCATTACAGTGTACACTCTTTATAAGAAGGGGTGGCACAGTGGATAGAGCACCAGCCCTGGAGTCAGGAAGACCTGAGTTCAAATCCGGCCTCAGACACTTAACACTAGCCGTGTGACCCTAGGCGAGTGACTTAACCCCAATTGCCTCATAAAAAAAAGAAGGGAATTATTTTAGTTATTATCTTTGTATGCCCAGCATGTGGCATAATGCCTGGCATGGAGTAACAGCTTTACTTGATTGATTGAACCTTGTAAATTAGCTAAGTTAGTGTCTTCATTTATAAAAAGGAGATAAATGCCTTGCCTATAGTACCACAGCATATCAGCTGCAAAGTCAGGCTTTCCTTTCTTAGCAGTTGTCCACTTGTCACTTTCCAACAGTTTCTAACTATAAATTGTAAGGATGAGGGTTGGTGAATGATTCCCACCAACCTTTACCAGTCCTGTGTAGCCATCAGCTCTAATTCAAATCTGCAGAACTCATTACCTCCCAAGGGGTGGTACACACAGGAGTTATACCAGAATTCACAAAGAGTTTACACAGATTTATGAAGGGTAGAATAAGAAACATGTACTAAGGGAATCTGGGATACATCTAGCCTTTAGGGCTGAGGTCAGGAGGGACAATCACATGCCCTTCTGTGGCATGCCCTTTGAGCCTCTGCTGGCAACAGAGTCCTAGGCTAGGTTTCTCTGATCCCCTGTAACAATTCCTGTGTTCCTTGTGGTTTGTAAAGTCTGACATGGGTGGGTATGGCAAGTCAGCTCAATGGAGGCTGGATCTTGATTCTCCATGGGATTGATAAGACCTCTCATTTCATTGTGTGTTTGTGTGCTAACACACACACACACACACACACACACACACACACACACACACAGTTTGAGGAAGGTGGTGAGAAGGACCCAGAATGCATCTTTGTCTTTTCCTGCCTTCTCTTTATCTGTCAACTTTAGGTTTGATAAAGTGGGTTGAAGGGAAAGGAGGAATATTAGAAAAAAGAAGTTGAGAGGAAAAGGACAGAGGAAATCAGAAAGGGGGCTCTGAGGTTTCTACTTTCATGCAGTATTATTGCCTGGAGTTTTAATGACTTAAAAGATATCCAATAGACTTGAGATACTATGAGAGAAGTTTGGTATATGTAGGGGGCCAATAATAAAAGAGATATATGCTAAGGTCTTTCTGCCTTTAAGAGATATGGTATCACTTTCTTTCTTTTTTGTGGGGCAATGGGGGTTAAGTGACTTGCCCAGGGTCACACAGCTAGTAAGTGTCAAGTGTCAAGTGTCTGAGGCTGGATTTGAACTCAGGTACTCCTGAATCCAGGGCCAGTGCTTTTTCCATTGCACCACCTAGCTGCCCCTATGGAATCACTTTCACAGGATCTCAAACTCAGTGACTCTCCAGTTCCTTGGTCTGGTTGTCTCTTGAGTTCGCCTCCTCCCCTCTTTCCCCATGCAGAGATTGCTGGGGAGGTCAGAGCTATGCCAAGTATAAACAAACAAACAAACAGACATAACACACACACACACACACACACACACAAATAAATAAATAAGTGTGCAAATAAAGAAATGAATAAACTTATGTGCATGAAATAAATAAATATATGTGTATATACATATACATATACATATACACATGCATGATATATGCCAGGGATTTGGTTCCATGAAATTTGGCCTTAGGATCCAGTGCTCCTCATTCTTGTTGGCTGGCTATCTGTGTGTGAAGCTGTATTTCTTAATCCTCCCATGCTATTTAAATGGAAGTTTACCTGTGTAGTGTGGGAAAGGGGCTCAGTTTATCCCTTCTTCCCTATAACCTGTCAACTAGCTTCTTATGTGATTGCAGAATGTAAGGTGCAGATAAAAGAGAGAGGGATGTGAATAAGACTGAACCTGTGATTTCACTGGGAGGGAAAGAAGAAGCATTTACTAAATGCCTATGGTGTACCAGGAACTGTGCTAAGCCCTTTATAAATATTATCTCATTTGATCCCACAACAACCCTAAGAGATAGGTACAATTAATGTTCTCATTTTGCAGTTGAGGAAACCAAGGGAGATGGAAAGTAAGTGATTTTCCCAGCCACTGGAGTTTATTGAGTAGGGGTTGAACTTGTGCTTTTAGAAAATCATTTTTTTGGCTGAATGGAGGAAGAGAATTTCTGGATGACAAAATTCCCTCTACCAATGCAGGTCGGTATCTTTTCTACAAATTATAACCTTAAAAAGCTGCCTAGAGCCCTAAAAAGTTGGGTGATTGAGTGGTATGTGTCAGAGGTAGTACTTGAACCTGGATCTTCCTGATTCTGAGGCCAACTCTCTATCCACTATACAACACTGCTTCTCAAACAAAAGTAACCTGGTATTAATATACTAATAAAGTTCAAAAAATGTGTCTACATCCTGTTATCCCTTTATAATGTGTGAAAAAATTCTCAAAGTGGGAGGGGAGCTGTCTGTTTTCCAGGTAAAGATTGGCTGTACCCTAGGTGGCCCTTAAAAGACAAACCCATCATCCCTAAGTCAGTTTGAGATTGAGATCCCATTGAATATACCTAGCAAGGAGCCTATCCATATACTCTCCATGGATATATAGACACATAGAAAGCAGCATTCAGACAGGAAACAGTTTCAAAGAGCATAAATTCTGTCAGTAGAGAAAAGGGACCTTCATGGAGGAGCTGACCCAGGTTGTCATTGTTATTGTTGTTGGTTGTTCTTTGTTCTTGAAGAGGACCCAGTGTCAACTGGGAGGTGATGTCATGACTTGTAGTGAACTAGATTTAAGTGAGGGAGGGCTGTGCAAGGTCACCAGCCTCACTCTTTCCTCCAGAGCCATCTGGGTCCAGTGGCAAGATACACATCAGGATGACTGGACATGTACCTGGATGTTTGAGGCAATTAGGGTTAAGTGACTTTCCCAGGTTCACACAGTCAGTATGTGTCAAGTGTCTGAGGCCAGATTTGAACTCAAGTCTTTCTGATTCCAGGGCCAGTGCTCTATCCACTTTGCCACCAAACTGCCCTGGATCTGACCCAGAGAACCCAGCTGAGCTACCTTCCCAGCAGAGACAGGGGGGAGCAGCATGATGATACCATCAGAAAGGACATCAATGTCATCCAGCCCCAGAGGAGTCAATTTCCTTGGACTCCTGTGCTTCCTTTTTGTGTGCTCTATGTTTGTACCCACTCTTCTCATTGATATACCCATTGGACAATTCTCCTTAGCTTATGGGGGCTGGGTGTTTGGTCACTACTGTTTAGTCTATCATCTTAGCAAATGCTTTTATTTTGAGCTAATTGTATATCCTGACTAATGTAAGTTTGCTAGTGGGGCTCATGAGTCATAGTTTTAGATTGCCTTGGAATGGAATTAGTAGTCATCCCTCCACCTCCCATCCCAGGAACCTAAGGCATGAGTGCAAGATGAAGTTAGGGGAAGCACAAAGTAGGTATTACATCTGAAGGGGCAACCTGTTCTCCCTGAAGAACTATACTTAGATATTCTCTTGCTAACTCATTAAATGCATTGACTCACATTTCCTCAGTCTTCATAAGCTGTATCACTAAGTAATCACTTTCTTTTTCTTTCTGATACAATCTCTATCCTCTGCACATACAAATGTTACTCTCAATACATTGTCACAAATGCCAGGGGCTAGCTTCCCACCATAGCTACTGTACCAATTCCCAACATCTGAAGACTTAACACCTTCTTATAGCCCTATGGAAAATCAGTCCCAGGCATAAGCAGCCGTGAACCCTCTTCATAGGAATGTAGTTGCTTTTCCGGTTGAGTCCATGGAATCTAATATTAAGGAGCTAACAGTCTAATTTTTAAGATAAGAATTACATACCTAAAACAACCTGAAGCCAACCTGAAAACAATTAGAGGACAACAAAAAACAATTAAGTGCCAAAAATGTGTGGTAAGATTGTTTTAAGAGCCATGGAAAGTTGGCAGTGAGAGAGATCACTGAAGGCTGAAATTGTGGAGAAAGTTTTTGTGGAGGAGGTGAGACTTTATCTGGCTCTTGAAGGATGGCTACGATTAGAGTGGGAAAAGTAGCATCAGCAAAGGCAAGAAATTCAGTCAATGAATCACCAACAAGCATTTGTTAAGCACTTATTATGTACCAGGGACTTTGTTGGGGATTGATAGTGAAATAGCCCCTGTCCTCAAGGAGCTTACATTCTACAGGTCCCGTGTGTTCATAGGATGGTGAAAAGACTGGCCTAATTGAAGTGGGGGTTTGTATTGACGAATAGTGGGGAATTGGATCAACTAGGGCCAGATGATTGAGGTCTTAAGGACTTTGGGCTTGATTTAATAGGCTATAGGGGAGCCATTGTAGGCTTTTGAGCAGGAGGGCTAGCATGATAAATGTGATATTTTTGACACAAGATAGAGTTTAAAATCCCCAATGAGAAGAAACTTAATCACTGTTCTCTTTTCCAGCCACCCTCCCTCCCTCCCTTCACATCAGTCACTACATACACAGTCAGTCCCGTTGAGAAGGGCTCTGAGCAGCAGCCTCTAGAGACTATACTGAGCGTTGGTGGTAGCCTGTGCCCACACTAGCATAGAAGCAGTCCCGCCTAGAATTCCTTCCACATTTCATGCATAATGTGAATGAGTTATCAAGAGAGCCTCCCATCTGGCCTACAGATCAGGGCTCTCCCGCAGACAGACTGTTTCCCACAGAGCTCGATGAAGTTACAGCATCAGCAGTGCTATTTTTAATGGACTGAGTTGATAGGGACGTATCTTAATTCATAAGATGGGGTTTACATGCCTTGGGAACTCTATCCTCCCCTCAGGGAATTCTGTGGAACAGTAGCTATACCAGTGAAGAGGAACATAGCTGAAAAGAACTAAGGGAGTGCCTGTGTCTTTAGGTGAGACCAACATGAAAGAGGCAGGGGACCTCTGTTTGAGTCTTGCTCCTTTCTATCCATGGGATGGGCCATGATCCCAGTCTCTTCCTGGAAAGCAGGAGGATAACACCCCATTGTGCAATGGAAAGAGAAGAGAAACACACTCCTTCCCTTTTGGGGAGACAATTTTTGGTCATCCTGAGATTCTGGAGAGTCCTTCCCTCCCTTGAGTGGCAGGGAGAGGTCAAAGTCCTCCAGAGACCCAGGACTTCACAGGACCATAGCTTTTTTTTTTTTTCGGGGCAATGAGGGTTAAGTGACTTGCCCAGGGTCACACAGCTAGTAAGTGTCTGATGTCTGAGGCCAGATTTGAACTCAGGTCTTCCTGAATCCAGAGCTGGTGCTTTATCCACTGCACCACCTAGCTGCCCCCAGGACTGTAGCTTTAAAGCAGGAAGGGGCTTCAGAGACCTAGTCCTACACCTCATTTTACAGATGAGGAAACCAAGGCTCAGAGAGGTTAACTGATCTGTTCTCCATACCCAGGATGCTCTCTCTACTTCTTCCTTTCCATCTACTGGCTTCCTTTAAATCCCAACTAAAATCCCACTTCTAAAGGAGGCCTTCCTCAATCCTTCTGAATTCTAGTGCTTTCCCTATTTAGCCTGTGTGTAGCTTGCTTTGTATATATTTGGTTTCATGTTGTCTCCCTAAATTCAACAGTAAATTCCTTGAGGGGAGGGACTGTCTTTTGCCTCTTTTTATACCCTAGCACTTAACATGATGCCTGGCAAATAGTATATGCTTAAAAATGTTTATTGATTGATTGATTATCCAAGGACTGGACACAGTGCCTGGCATATAGTAGGTATTTAATAAATGCCTATTTATTGATTATCCAAGGACTTAACAAAGTGCCTGGCACATGGTAAGTGCTTAACAAACATCTGTTGATTGATGGATTGATTATTCAAGTTTCCACATATAGGACAACAGCTTTGGGTCTGGAATACACTACAGAAACCATCTAGCCCAACTCTTTCTTTTTACAGCTGAGGAACTAAGACCTAGACAGCTGAAGTGATTTGCCCAAGGTTACCCAGACAGAAAATAGCAAGCAGGGATGGTATTCAAACTTACCTACTCTGAATCCTCATTCAGAATACTTTCCCTTGGACCATGTCACCTTGCGACTGTAAGATGCAATTCTGTGCCAAGTGTAAGGTGGAAAACAGTCCTCCAAGCTCTATCCAGATACTTCCTTGACTGGTTCCCCAGGAGCCATCACTAAAGGAGATTTCCTGCATTGGTAGCTCTCGATTGTTCCAAGATTCTCTCATAGCATCCTTCAAGGGAGGCAGAGTAGAAAGAGTGATGGGCTTCAGTTCAGATTTTGACTATGATCCTTACTATCCCCGTGTGACTTCCATGGATCTCAGTTTCCTCATCTATAAAATGGAGTGGCTGGTCTGGATAGTCTCTAAGGCCGCTCCTTAAGTATCCCTTCTGGTCACATCTTGACAGAATTTATTGTAATGCTATCTTATGTTTTATTATATTTTTAATTACATTGTTACATATTTCCTAATAATATTTCAATCTGTTTTGGGCCACATCGAAGAATGGTGTGGGTTGCATGTGGCCCTGGCTCTTGGCTGTGTGGTTGACACCTCTGGTATAGAAGACAACTTGGGTTTGTGTCACTGGTAAAGAGGACAACATAATTATGGACAGTCACATTGTAGGGGTATAGTTCATCCCCTAGAGAGTCAGACTTGTACCCCTAAAGAAGCTTATGGTAAAGGGGGGCATAGGTTCTGGGAGAGGGGAACTACATCAAAGGGATCCTAGGGATATAGTAGTCTGGGGCTAGGTAAGGTAGAAGGATAGTAGTACCTCACAATAGAAGATTTTGAAACTCAAGGTTCAAGAACTGTTGTGGGGAGGAAACATGCACACTTAGATGTCAACACCCTGAGACAAAGCTCAGCTCACCCTGCCCTTGTTAAAACTCTTATAACTGACACTTTTGTATTGCTTTCCACGTTGCAAAGCACTTTATGTATAGGTTATCTCATTTGATCCCCAAAGGAGCCACGTGAAATATGAAACAGGTATTACATAAGGAAACTAAGTTCATTGAAATTGTTTGACTTGCCCAAGGTGATATAGCTAGCAAATATGAGACTCGGGCTTTAAACTCAAATCTTCTTAACTCCAAAGGTAGCATTCTGTTGTTTTTTCCCCCCTTGTTCAAAATAAACTTTGGTTTGACTTTGTTCTATAAAATATTAGTATTTGGGTTTGGATAAAGATTCAGCACATTTGAATCATGAAATCACAGTTTCCTCATTTGCTAAGTGAGGCAGGGGATGGGCTAGAACATCACTACAGTCCCTTTCAGTTCTAAAATTCTGAGGCTTAGAGATGAGAAGTGGCTTACCTAAGGTCACTCAGCAAGTTGGTGCCATTTGTGTTGACTTGTGACCCTCTGAAACAGTTCAAATTTCCAGCAGAAGCAACAGCTTCAAAGGAAGATTCTGAAGTCACTCTCCTACCATTCCCTAATCCTCCAATCAAAGGCTAAAGCTTGTTTTTAATTGAAATATTTCCGGCTTAGTCTCTTTCATTTTAAGTTTACTATTGACTTCGGGAAAATGAAACCAAAACTTCAAACCCCCTGCTTTGAGTTGATATGGAGCAATAAAAGTCTAGGGATTGGACTGAGACAGAAACACAGCCTCATATAATGTAAAGAATACTGGATTTAGTGTTAGAGACTTGGGTTTCAGTTTCAGCTCCTCTGCTCATTAGTTGTATGACCTTCCCTCTTAATGACTACATTTTTCCATTGGCCAAATGATAGACTTAGACTAAATGGTCTCTAAGGTCTGACATTCTATGACCTAGCTGTCCCTCCCCCCATCTCCCTTCCAGCCTCTATTTTCCTCAGGTAAATCCCATTTAATCACTAAATAACTCACAGTGAGCATAACAAGATAATTGAGAAGAGCCCTCCATACACCCTGGGGATAGTCTGCCTCAAGTATTTTTTTTTTTAGTGAGGCAATGGGGGTTAAGTGACTTGCCCAGGGTCACACAGCTAGTAACTGTCAGGCATCTGAAACCGGATTTGAACTCAGGTATTCCTGAATCCAGGGCCGGTGCTTTATCCACTGCGCCACCTAGCAGCCCCATCCCCTCCCCCCTCTTTTGAATAGATGACGGAGAAAAAGCTGAGCATGAAACTATAACTTCATGAGGAAAAGGAGCTGAATCACACAGGCAGGCAGCATCATTTATTTAATAGACTCCCCTACATTAGAGACTTGGAAAGATAAATAATCTAAATGGTAAAATATTCTCTAAATCAAAACACATTTAAGTCATATCAGTTGACTTAGTAGGTGGTTTTTACTGTTGATGTAGTTGTCATCATGGGATATAATCTCAGTTGTGTTCTAGATGTTGCTCCATTAACCTTCACCTCTACCCACAACCACTCCTAATCTCATTCCTCACAAAGATTCTTCCAAATCTATTTTTCTTCCTTTCCTCTTGCCACCAACAACATTGTGTGGGATTAAAAGAAAATACCTCAGTCCAAGACCAAATGGTAATTAATCTCTAAACTGGTCTATCTATAGTCCCCTATCTTGATTCTTTCTAGGTTCAGCATGCCTGATGGTTCTAGATGAGAATAGTATCAACTGGAGCTGGTTTACCTGGGGGCTGTGCACTGAAATCATTGGCTCATTTTATCACCCTAGGCTTACTGTCTTCCAAACAAGGAGCTTCATAATGGTGCCTGGGATTTTTGGTCTACCACTGATATTATTATATATTCACTTCTTCTGGGAGGAGGGAAAGGAGTCATGCAATTAGATACCATGCTCTGTCCTTGACCTGATGCTATTCAGCATTTTTAGGTGGCACAGTGGATAGAGCACTGGATCTGGAGTTAGAAACTTACTAGCTATGTGATTCTGGGCAATTCACTTAACCTCTGTTTGCCTCAGTTTTCTCATCTGTAAAGTGGAGACAATAATAGCCCCTACTTCCCAGGGCTTTTTGTAAGGATCAAATAAGATAATAATTGTAAAGCACTCAGCACACTGCTTGGCACATAACAGGTATATATAAATGTTAGCTATTATTATTATTATAAAGCACTTATTAGATCTCTAAATAGCACAAAGCTAACCCTTTAGACGACAGAGTTAGTATTAAAGAAAAATCTCGAAAAATTCTAACCATGGGACAAGTGATGAAATGTAATCAAGATACAAATAAAGTCTCACTCTTGGATTTAAGAAATTCAGTTTCATAAATAGAAGCAGGGGGAAGTATGGTTAGACAATTGTTCATGTGAAAAATCCCCAAACTGGAAATGAAAGGGGTGCCCACTTATTATGAAATAACTAAACAAATTATGTCATAGGAATGTAATAGAATATTGTTTTGTCATAAGAAATGATGATCTGGATGGTTTCAGAGGAAACAGAGAAGACCTTTATGAACTCTGTGTGAAGTGAACAAAACTAGAATAATTTACAAAGATAGCAACATTATCATGAAAAACAACTTTGAAACACTTTAAAACTCTAATGAGTGCAATGATAAACTATAAATCCAGAAGACTGAAGGTGAAGGTACTCACCATCTGCCAAAGAAGTGACAGAATTAAAATGCAGAATGACGAATACATTTTTAGATATGGTCAATGAGGGAATCTGGTTTGTTGGTCCATGCATGTTTGTCATGAGGGTTTTCTTTTTAAAAGTTGTTCAGTTGAGGAGAGGGGAGGGGACAATAGGAAGTTATTGTAGACTTCAGATTCAATATGAGACAACCATTAGACCTGGGAACCCTCCCTTCACACATACACACACACACACACACACAATCATCTAATTTTAGGCTATATTGATAAAAGAATAATGTCTAGAATATGGGACTTTGCCACCATGCTCCCTGTAGCCCTCTTCTCCCATTTGTGAGTTCCTCTTGGAACTTCCATTTTTGAGGAAGGGTCCAGATAATCCATCCTTCCTTCTCTTTGGTCTTTACCACAGGTACTTTCCCTTTATTGCCCTCTCCCTTCAGCTTTTCAGCTCCCTTTTATTGGTTATTTTTCACCTTAGCATGTGAGCTCCTTGAGGGCAAATAGTCTTTTTGTTAGTCTTTGTTGCCTCAGCTCTTGGAATAGTGCCTGTCACATAGTAGTCACTTAATAAATGTTTGTTGACTTAACTTGATAATCCTATTGTACATTGTCCTTGTCAGATGGCATCTGGAATGTGTTCAGATCTTCCTGCTGCATTTTAAGAAGTGGGGAGGGTTGACCATTCATGGAGATTGAATGTTATCCCACATGCCTTCAACTGAGGTAATATTTAGCCTAGCGAGGAGAACATGCATCTGAAGTGGTTACACTAGCTCCTTTTGAGTGTTTGAAGGCTGTTATGGGGTGAAGGGTTGAGATTTTATCTTCTTGGTCCAAGAGGGGAGAAGTAATAGGAATGGATGGTCTTAGTGTGGGGATTAAAATTGTTTAACCTACAATAAAAGAGACTGAGGCAGAACTCTAAGGCAATGACACAATTAAAGGGTTCACGGTCCCCTCTAATGAAGTAGACCTCAGATTTTCCTCAGGATCTGAGCTGCCCCTTCTTTATTTTTTCATATTTATTTATTTCTTTATTTAAGTTTTCAACATTTGTTTAGTTAAGATTTCCAATTTCAAATTTTTCTCTTTCCCTCCCCTTCCTCCCCCCCTCCCCTAGACAGCAGGTAATCTGATATATATGATAACATTAAACATATTTCTGCATTAGTCATGTTATACAAGAAGAATCGGAGCAAGAAGGAAAAACCTCAAAAAAGAAAAACAACAGCATTAAAAACAAAAGAAATAGTATGGTCCAATCAGCGTCCATATTCCACAGTTCCTTTTTTTTTCTTTTCTGGATTTGGAGAGCCTTTTCCATCACGAGTCCTTTGGAACTTTTTTGTACCGTTGGATTGGTGGGAAGAATCCAGTCTATCACAGTTGATCAACACACAATGTTGATGATACTGTGCACAATGTTCTCTTGGTTCTGTTCATCTCACTCATCATCAGCCCATGAGATGCTCCCTTCTTCCAGGGTCTTACCTTTATAAGATTTGATACCAGATCTATTAGTTGGATGTTTAAAGTGGCTATACAAAGTACAGAATTCCATTGGTTGACATGTGATGTATAGACTAAAATAAGCAAAAATGGTATGTCAGCAGGGTAATGGGTTGGGCAAAGCAGGGAGTATCTCCACTGACTAGATGGTCACACAATGGTCACTTGCTCATATTGGACAAGAGTGGGTGGTCTGGAGATACAAAAATAAGTTGGAGGACTTTCCGTGTAATTGAGTCACCTCCACCACACTTGTCACTATGACAAGGAAAAACAAGGATAGAGGGCTTCTAGGTAGCTTCCTACTTATAACCTGAATTTCACAACTTCTGATATATAGAACTTATAATCACTACCCCTATGGAACCATATAAAATTGATTAATACTGATTGGAATAGAGTAGGGGTCCAAATGAATTACTTCTCACATCAGAGAAGAAGGTTTAGGCTAATGTATAGAAACACTAACAATTACAGTTAATCAGAAGTTGAACGGACTGCCTTGGGAGAGAGTAAGTTCCCCTTCATGACAGATCTTTAAGTGAAGGCTGGATGAGCACTTTTATAGGGGATTTGTGTTCAGGTATGGGTTGGGCCACATGGTTTCTGAAGTACTTTCTTTCTTTCTTTCTTTCTTTCTTTCTTTCTTTCTTTCTTTCTTTCTTTCTTTCTTTCTTTCTTTCTTTCTTTCTTTCTTTCTTTCTTTCTTTCTTTCTTTCTTTCTTTCTTTCTTTCTTTCTTTCTTTCTTTCTTTCTTCCTGAAGTCCTTTCTAATGCCTGGATCCCGAAACCCCTGAATATCTTTTAATCTTGATTGATACTTGCCCATAGCTCTTCTTTTTTAAAAAGATTCTTATTACTGTCTTTTGTTTTTTATGTCACCTTCTTTCTGAATAAATTTCTTTCATTGCCCTACCCAGTGAATTATCTCTTATAGCAAAGAATAGAAAAGGAGGGAAAAAAACAGTTCAGCAAAACAAATCAATGCATAAACCATATCTGACAATATGCAATATTCCATATCTATAGACCCTCATCTTTGCAAAGAGGGAATGAGGAATATTTTCTTCACTCTTTTCCTGGGGCCGAGCTTTTTTTTTTTTTTTTTTTTGTGGTGGTGGTGGTGGAATGAACATTAATTGACTTGCCCTGGGTCATACAGCTAGTAATTGTCAAGTGTCTGAAGTTAGATTCGAACTCAGGACCTCCTGAATCCAGGGTTGGTGCTTTATCCACTGTGCCACCTAGCTGCCCCGGGGCCAAGCTTTTGTCCATTCCCCTCCCCCCATAAATCCTCCATAGAAGATCTGCCAAATTTGCTTGGGTTCTTTTAATATCCTAGTGTAAGTCTTGAGTTGAAGACCTATTGGTGCTAAGAGGCAGCTTGGTGTTATGGTGGATAGAGCACTGGACCTGGATTGAGGAAGACCTGAGTTCAAATATTTACTAACTGTCTGACCTTGGGCACTTAATTGCTGCCTGCCTCAGTTTCTTCAACTGTAAAATAGAGATAATAATTGTATCTTCCTCCTAGGGTTGTTGTAAGGATCACATAACATATCCCTGCTTTCTTTCTTTTCTTCCTTTTTTTTCCCACCGTTCTCCCCTCTATTCCTTCCTTAGGGCATGGCTGATCTTCCTTTGCTTTTCATACATTTTTCTAATGATATCTTCCATGCTACTTCTCATATTCAAGTCATAATTGGCAATAGGCTGTACCTGAATTAAAAAAAGATTTATTAACTGGCTGTTAAGTGCAAAGCACTGTGTTCAGCACTGGGGAAATTCAGATGAAAAATGATATCGTTCCTAACTTCAAGGAGCTTCTCACTTACATAGACCATTCACTGCCTTTTGGGTTCTTTGTAATTTTGATTATTCTGAGATTATGATATCCCATGTTTCAAAGCTATGCAGCTTTCCAGGGAGAAGTCTGATACAAAAGAGGTAGGCTTTTGTGTGAGTGAGCAGTTGGGAGTCACTAAAAGCTCTTGAAATTTTCTAAATGCCATTCAGCTCAATCTCCTTCTTAATTCTGGGCCCAGTTTTTTGTTCATCTGCAGTATCTATCCAACACACACACACACACACACACACACACACACACACACAAGTTAGAGAGGCAATCTAGCATTCTGAATAGAGTTCTGGCCATAAAATCATGGAGATCTTGGTTTAAATCCTGTCTTTGACTTACTAGCTTCTCTCTCTCCAAATGCACCTGTCTTTTGAACTTCCTTATTTCTGTCCAGATTATTCTTCCAGTCAACCAGGTTTAAAATCTTGGTGTTATCTCAACTCCTCACTCTCCCTTACCCTACATATCCAATCAGTTGCCAAATCTTGACATATTCTGAGTTTACAATGTACTTTACATCCATTTCCTTCTCTCCATTCACATAGCCACCCCCCTAGTTCAACACTTCTCACCCATATTACTGTAATAACAGTAGTAGCAATGGGCTCCCCTCCCCCCCTTGCAAGAAAATCACAGATCCTCAATGTATGTTTGTGGATTAAGTCCTTTATCTACCAATCCAACTGTATGTCATAGCTGGGGTGATATGAGTTTTCCCAGTGTCAGGGCTTAACCGAGGAGACATTGAAGTGTTGCATGTAGTACAATGTTGTCAGTGGACAGGTATGTCTCAGAAACTTCACCCTCTAAAGGGAATCTTACTTTTGTGTGGACTTCATGGACATTAGCTTTCCTGATTCTGGTGAATGAAAACCTTAGCTCAACACGTCTCAGTCAATTAACCAGCAAGCATTTATTAAACAACTACTGTAAACCAGGTATTGTGTTAAGCTTTGGGGATGCGAATTCGAAGACTGAAACAATTCTTAGGAACTTACATCCTTGCTTTTTGTCAGTACTCAAAAGATTATCGAACAAAAGTTCTTCCTATGTTTTTATCTAGCATAGAGTATTGTATATTTTTAATGTGTGCTTGGAACCCTTTGAGGAGAGGTTTCAAGGGTGCATTTTGTTCTTTTGAGTCAAATGGTTTTAAAAAATGAGGACACAGTCACAGTAGGATTATAAATTCTCTTTATCTCTCAATCAGTTGTGTGACTGTGAAAAATCACGTTTTACTGGAGAACTCATTTATAAAAGTCTACCAACTTCCTTTTCATATTTGCAATGAAGATGAAAACAATGGTTCCTCCTGCTTATTGTCTTTCCTTTATTCAATTCATCATTTATACCATTCCCCAAGAATTCTTTCTGATGTATTTCTTTGATCATCTTCAGTGTTACTGAAAAATCTTCAGGGACTCCCCCTGGTCTTCTGGATAAAGTATAAATGCTATAACTTGTTATTCAAGGCCCTCAACAATCTGGATTCAGTCTGCTCTTCTGGCTTTATCTTACCGACTTCCTTTCTCATCCTCTCTGTAACAGCCAATCAGACTATTCTCTGTTTCTTATTCTTGTTCTGCCCTTCCCAATTTCCCAGCTTTTGTTCACATTGTCTCTCAAGCCTGAAATGAGCTGCTCCATTTAACTCCCATTTAATTTCTCCCTTCCTTTAAAGCCTAAGTGAAATGTCTTCTCATCCATGAAGCTTTTTCTCACCTGATCAGATGAAAGTAATCTACTTCTTAGATAGATTTCACCTATCACTTATCTTGAGCTTCTTTTTAATGCCTATGGACACAACGATCAATGATTCAAGGGAAAGTGAGATTCAGAAACCTAACTGGGATGGGACAACTTGGACTTTGTTCCAGGGTGCCAGATTTAGAAGACACTGATAACACAGTTCTTCAGCATTATAAAAACTATTAGTCTTATAAGTCACCTAGTTACCAAGAATAATTAGTTAAAATAGAAACCTAAAAGAGGATGTGCTTTCTCTTTCCACCCTTGTACTAGCACCTCAGGTGAGTTCTTCCTTGTCCCTGGTCCCTTGCTATGGCCTTCCTTGCTCAGCAGCCTTGACGGTTTGCCTTGGGCATGAATGAATGAAACATTAATTAAATGTATACTTTAATTGGAGATACGAATAAAGAGGAAAGTCACTTCTCTCAAAGCACTCACATTCAAATGGGTGAGATAGCACATAAGGTTTCAACTTGAAGTTTCTTAATGTCATTTCCATTGATAAAATCATATCAGTTTCTGATGTTGAACCATTTGACAGAGCCCAGGTCTTTTGGGACAAGGACTTTCCTTTTTGAGTCTTCAATAGATGTGGTTGTAGCACCTGCAGGAGAAGTTGTCAGGTTGCATCCAGATGGGGATTGCTTCCCAGGGCATTGACTGATTATGGCTCTGGTGCTGTGTTATTTCTCTCCCTCTCTTGCCCACAATTAGTATGTAAATAACCTAGTAGGAAAGACTTTGTCATATTCTTGTGTCCCATTGATTATCATAGTGCCTCAAGCATGCAAAGAACATTGGTCAGATATCTCAATACACTTTAGGAGAACATTCCTTTTCCCTTCTTCTCAGAGTAAGGGCTTATGGGAATATTCATCCAAGATGTGCCAGCTCCTTGTGTATGACTGATACATACCTTTCCTTGCACAATAGCTTCACATCATAGGTACTTAATAAGTGCTGGTTGAATAGCGTAGACCAACCAATCTCATGAAAATTTTATTGAGATGAGAAATCAGACATATTTAGCAATAGGTATTGATGTTTGCTTGATCATCTTTTTGGAAAAATAATACCCTGTGATATTCACCCTTCTTTTGGAAGCTTTTCCTCATTGGTATGTATGTTGTTGTGGCTTGGTTATTTGGTTGTATCTGACTTTTCATGACACCATTTGGGGTTTTCTTTGCAGAGATACTGGAGTGGTTTGCCATTTCTTTCTCCAGCTCATTTTACAGATAAGGAAACTGAGGCAAACAGGGTGAAGTGACTTGTCCAGGGTCACACAGCTAAGTAAGTATCTGAGGCTGGATTTGAACTCAGGTCTCCCTGACTCCAGGCCCTGTGCTCTATCCACTTCACCACCTAGCTGCTCTGGTATGCATATATCTTGAAAGTAAATTCCTGGTTGCCTTTAGGATATCATCACTTTCATCAAAGTTGTCTTCTGAATGAATTTGTTAAGCTCTATCAACTCTTCTTAAATGCTATTATCACTTCTGTTTCCATTATTCAACCACCCCAGTACCTGATATGCCATGTTGGGTCATGAGAAGAGATCACCTACAGATCTCTTCCATTTTGGATCTGTTTGTTGTCCTTCCAGCTTTATTAAAGAAGCATCATGATATTGTGGAAAGAGAACTAGATTTGGAGACAGAAAACTAGTTTGAATTCTGGCTCTGCTATTTAATAGCCATGTGACCTTGGGTAGGTCACTTAATCTCTATGGGCCTTGGTTTCATCATCTATAAAAGGAGGTGGTGGATTTGGTTGTCTTTGAAGTCTATTCCAGCTCTAAATCTATCATCCTATGATTTGACTTAGTTGGATGTCATGCCAAGCTCTTTGCTGGATCATTTTCTACTAAATTTTGTTTTGTTCTTTTGTGAGCCAATTCAACAGTATGATTATCACATGCCATTAAAATTTATGTATTTTTCAGAGTTGTACTAGATTCTTCTTTTGAGGTGATGGGATAAAGACTAGCCCTTCCTTCACAGAATATTGCAAAATAGCTTTATCAACAAGGAAGTAGTAGAGCAGAGGAGCCATGGGTGAAATTAATCAGCTGCCTGCCACATAGTAGGCGCTTAATAAATGCTTATTGACTAGCTGACTGACTCTAAGCCCTTTTAAAAGCATCAAGAGTAAACTTTTACTCTAAGAGGTCAAAATGAATTTCTTGACAGATGTACAATTATTTTATAAAATTTTATAAGATTGCTCCCACATAAAAGGGAGCAGGATGCAAGGGAAAGGCTTATAAATATCCTTACTGTTAAAACCTTTTTCCTTATTTCTAACAACCATTTCTTGCTTCTGTTTAACACTATTACCTTTGGCCATCTCTGAAGATTTAATAACCACAACTGAATAGCACCTGAATAATGGATGCCTTCCTTGTGTATTTAGAATCATGAAACTGGAAGGGACCTTAAGGTGGCTGGTTCCAATTGTTAAATTTTCAGTGTGAGTATCGATAGTTCAGAAATCAGAAAATACCACAAATTGAGACTTGACTTATTGTTTTGTTGATTGCCTAGATTTAATTAAGTGATTTGGAAAATATTAATTATTCAGATTAAAATGAAAAATGTGTTGAATGTACCTGGTTGTTAAATATGTACTAGCATGCCCCTAAACCTTAAAGATCATTTCATTCAACTGCCTCATTTTACAAGTAAAGAAAATGAGGCCAAGAGAAACAAGCCAGTGTGGTAGAATAATGAGCACAGGCTTTGGAGTTGGGAGACCTGAATTCAAATCTCACCTCTGATGCTTAGTTATGTGACCTTGGGCAAGCCACAACTCCCTTGGGTCTCAGTTTCCTCCTGAGTAAAATGAGGGAATTGGGCTCTGCTTCTGAGGTCCCTTCCAGCTATAGATCTATGACCCAGGGGTCTTGTTGGGGAAGTCACATGGCTAGTTAGCGGTAAAACTGGGAATAGAATCCAAGATCCTCATCTCCCAATCCAGGGCTTTCTCTTTGTGACAGAAGGGCAGTGTGCTGTTGTCCTGGCTTTGGTGTAAGATGAATTGACTTTGCTACTTACTTCCTCTGATTTTAAACAAAGTACTTTGCCTCTCTGGGACTGTCTTCTTTTGTGTAAAATGAATGGGTTGAACTGGAGCAGGGATTCTTAACCTTTTTTATGTCATGGACCCATTGGGCAGTCTGGTAAATCCTATGGATGCCTTCTCAGAATAATGTTTTTAAATGTATAAAATAGGAGTAATAATTTAAAATTATGTATGTAATAATGTATAAAATAAAATACATAGGATCACAAAGGAAATAAAAAGTGATAGAAAAAAAAGATGAAATCTATCCATGGCAAGGGGTCCAATGTATCCCACATTAGGAGTTCTGGACTAGGAGTCTCTTGTTGATGACTTGTCAGATCACTCTCTAACTTTCTTTTCTTTTGGCTGAACAATCCCATCAGCTACAAATCTCCTTCCCCAAATTCAGTAAAACAACCATTTCACCAGGGCTGCAGGATGACCAATCTGACTGTATTATTGTTCTCTTTTTAACTGCTTCTTTTGGCAAGAGCCATTGTGGATCAATAAGGAGGGGAAAAACCTTTGATGTCCGATCGCTGTTGACATCTCTCTTTTCTCAGTCATAGGGATGGACTGACATGGCGTCTGCCCAACAGAAAATTGGGAGATACAGCATAATGAATATTGGAAGGGAAAACATCAAAGCTACCGCTTTGAGCACAAGGAAGGCATGTGCATGAAAGCCAAAATCACTTGGAGGCTACTCTGCTGTTCCTTGGCTCATGGAGTACTTGGAAGCAATTCTGTCTCCCTCTTAAGATGACTCTAGGAAACTGAGCATCTAATTTGTTTCATCTGGAGCTGTCCACCCCACCCACCTATCTCCTCTACTCAGTTTCTATTAGGCAAAAGCTGTTCTGAAGCCCCATTACTTTGCTTTGTCCTGCTACCCCAGGCACTAACTATGGTTCACTTCTGGAGGATTAAGGGAATGGGTTTAAATATAGACTCCGCCACCAAAACCCATAAAAAACCATTTTATGGGTGGTAATCATTCTTCACCAGGGTCATTCCTTACTCCAGGCTTCCTTAAAGGGCTTTAGAAGCACCGGAGGTTTGTGATACTCCACAATGTGAAAACAGACTGGATTTGCTCAGAGGAATGCCTCTGTGGCTTGTTGCTATTGTGTAATTACTATAAAGTTAACACCTTTAGTTTCATTGGGGAAAAGGACTAGATTCAGAATCTGAAATCAGGACCTCTTAAATAACTCCTAGTGGAGGATTTGAGACTAAGGAGTAAACATTTATTAGTTCATTAAATGCCATGTCAGGTCTAGGGAATACATAAAAAGTAGAATGCAATTCAATTCAAGAGGCTCTTTTTTCCATTTAAAACCTAGTGTAATGCTTTTGTCAGAAGCTTTCACCCAGCATGGTGTGCCTGCATGAAAGAAGACTATGAGCAAAGTAGAATTACAGTAGCACAAAGGAAATGCGAGATACGCAAATGTAGAGACATCGATATCCCAAATGTTCAAGTGAACTATTTGTGCCCGACCTGTGGTAGAACCTTCCAACCTCTTATTGGACTGATCAGCCACCATTGAACACACTGTATCTTGATTCCAACATTGTGATATTATCAGTCCTATCCAGTAAAATTGCTGTTGTTTGTCCTTCATTCTCAGAGAAGACCATGACAAATGTGAATTGCATGTGACTTGCAGTGAATTGGATTTAAGTGAGGGAGAGCTTTGCAAAGTCATCAACCTACCTCTCTTCTCCAGAGCCATCTGGGATGACTGGAGATGGCCCTGGATGTTTGAGGCAATTGGGGTTAAGTGGCTTGTCCAGGGTCACACAGCTAGTGTTAAGTGTCTGAGGCCAGATTTGAACTCAGGTCCTCTTGACTCCAGGGCCAGTGCTCTATACACTGAGCCACCTAGCTGCCCTGGTCCTCTTCAAGTGCAAAGGAAAACCACAACAACAGGTGACCAGGAAGCTTCCTCAAGGGAAAAAGGTCCCAATCAGGTTCCAAGAACAACTTTGTTGTCATTTAGGGAAAACTAATCCCTGTCATGGTAGGTCAGCAGGGTGTGGCATGGGCCTAACCTAGGTGGTGGGGAAATGGTTGTAGATATTAGTTCTATCACATCTTGACTCTGTGAGTGTGAATCCTGGCGGAGTTGCACATAGTAGGTAGGCACATACAGTAGGAAGGCATATAGTAGGTATACATCAGAAGACATAATCTTTATTCTTAAAGGGATTAGTTTGTTGGTTTCCTTAACTAGATTCTAAGAAATGTAGCAAATGGCCCAAGTGCTCTTTAGAGTATATTTAGGGTATATTTAGGTATATTTAGTATATTTAGGGTATGAGATATATCATCACAATCAAGATGCTGAAGGGTCTTGAGTCCATGACATAGGAAGATAAGTGGAAGGACATGTGGATGCTTAGCTCATAAAAGACATGATAGATGTCTTCCAGTATTTGAAGGACAATCATTTAAATGAGGTATTAGGCTTAGTCTGTTTGGACCCAGAGGGAAGAACTAGGAATAATAGATGTAAGTTGCAAAGAGATAATGGAGATGTAGTTCAGGAGTTCTTAATCTTTTTTTTGTGTGTGTGTCAGGGACCCCTCTGGTAGTACAGTGAAACATATGTACCCATTTCTCAGAATAATGGTTTTAAATGGCTAAAATAAAATACACAGGACTACAATGGAAACCAACTAAAGTAAAATACTAGAAAAGCTCATTGACCCTAATTGAAGAACTTCTCATTTTAAACAAAGAAAAATGTCCTAACAATTAGAGCTATGAAAAAGGAGTGAGCTCCCAGGAGGTAATGGGTTTCTCCTTGTTGGATTTTTTCCAACAGAGGCTGGGTGACCATTTATTTATTTATTTATTTTTTATTTATTTATTTATTTATTTATTTATTTATTTATTTATTTATTCATTCATTCATTCATTCATTCATTCATTCATTCATTCATTTATTTATTTCTCTCTCTCTCTATCTATCCATTCATTCAATCATTCATTCATTCATTTATTTATTTATTTTTAGTGAGGCAATTGGGGTTAAGTGACTTGCCCAGGGTCACACAGCTAATAAGTGTTAAGTGTCTGAGGCCAGATTTGAACTCAGGAACTCCTGACTCCAGGGCTGGTGCTCTATCCACTGCGCCACCTAGCTGCCCCTGGGTGACTATTTATTGGCAGTATTGTAGTATGAGTTCTTCTTTGAGAAGTTGTATCAAATGGCTGCTGAAGGACCTTCTAACTTTGGAATTCTGTGATTTTAAAGGCTCATAGAAACTCAGGGTTGGAAGGGACCTCACGAGTAATCTAGTCCAACTCCTACTGAGTAGGAATCCCCTCTGCTATGGGAAATAGAGAGTGCAATGGGAACACAGAGTGCAAACTGATTTTGTGGTTAATGGTACCTAAGTAATTCTTCTGGATTTCATGATTCAGCATTAGACTGGGACAAGCAAACTTCTTTGGTCTAATGTTATCCTACTTCTCCCACAAACATCAAAGAAGGGCAGATAGAGAGAATTCAGATGTCAAACCTGGGCAGAGATTAGAAATGTTGTTGTTGTTGTTGTTGTTGTTGTTCAGTCATTTTCAGTCATTACTCCTCATGACCCCTTTTGGGGTTTTCTTGGCAGAGATACTGGAGTGGTTTGCCACTTCCTTCTCCAGCTCATTTTACAGATGAGGGAACAGAGGCAAACAGGGTGAAGCGAATTGGCCAGGGTCATATAGCTATTACATGTCTGAGACTGAATTTGAACTCAGGTTTTCCTAACCCCAGACCTAGAGTACAGCAAAGTCAATGTCTATTTCCACCATCTCAGAAAGAAACTTGCTGAATCCCCGTGTTTCCACTCACTGTTTTTTGTATGTAACCGGTTGCAGTTTATTCTGATCGATGCTCACCATTTTCTTTTTTTTTTCCTTTTTTTTTTTGGTGAGGCAATTGGGGTTAAGTGACTTGCTCAGGGTCACACATCTAGTAAGTGTCAAGTGTCTGAGGTCGGATTTGAACCCAGGTACTCCTGATTCCAGGGCCGGTGCTCTATCCACTGTGGGCCACCTAGCTGCCCCCTCACCATTGTCATTTGCTCAACATTCCACTTTTACTTCATGATTTAAATCTGGATTGTAAGGAAATCCTGTCATTTTTAAAGCATTAATATTGGATCCTCTCTCTCTCTCTCTCTCTCTCTCTCTCTCTCTCTCTCTCTCTCTCTCTCTCTCTCTCTCTCTCTTTCTCTCTCTCTCTTTCTTTCTTTCTTCCTTCCTTTCTTTCTTTCTTTCTTTCTTTCTTTCTTTCTTTCTTTCTTTCTTTCTTTCTTTCTTTCTTTCTTTCTTTCTTTCTTTCTTTCTTTCTTTCTTTCTTTCTTTCTTTCTTTCTTTCTTTCTTTCTTTCTTTCTTTCTTTCTTTCTTTCTTTCTTTCTTTCTGTCTCTCATAGACCTATTGTGACTTCCTTTCTTGCTAGGATTGAGTATTGCCTCAATGATAGGGTTTATTTAAATATAGGGTTTACCTAACATAGGCATCTTTTCACAAGTGGCAGTGACTGTCCTGATAGGATTTCCAAAGGCTTTCCCTACCTATCTCCTTGTCACACCTGAAGGTGCTGATCTAATAAACTGTAGCTGTCCTGGGGCTGAGTTTTCCCAATTAGTGGATGAATAAATGAAAACTTATCTCAACCCGCTGCATCGAGTTGGCTCCAGACCTAGCTTCACATCCCAATGGATCATTCATTAGCACATTAGGATCTATCCAATGTGAGCATTTTGTCATTTGCCCTGCCCCCACTTCATCCTTACTCCTCCCTCACTGCTTCCTTCCTTTTGATCTTGCTCTTGGAAGAATAATTAAACCAATAGTAACATTGCTATGGCAACCTACTGCCCCATGGCCCCATGAACAATTTTTGTGACTAGGCTGTAGTTTAAACTGCCCAGATCCAACCTCCTCTACATATGGACACCATTCCCCATATGTGTTGTATTCACCTATTAGAATATAAGTTCCCTGAGGGCAAGGCAGCCTCTCATTTGTATTTGTATCTCTAGTGCCCGGTGTGAGGACATATAGTAGATATCTGATAAATGCTTATTGGTTGACCAATTGATTGATGAAGTGCTGAACTGAATAGCAAGAATCCTAAGAGAGAACATGGAGAGGGGCTTGAAAACACATGTTCACAGTAAGCAAAATACAGCTGTTTCCTCTTGTGGTTGCTGTGGCCTGGGATGTTTTGCTTTTATTAGAGATGAGCAGTACTTGCTACTAAAAGAAGGGATCTTCCAACTTTGGGGAAATAGGTAATGTGACTAGGTGAGACCCAACTGGGGGCATGGCGCTTAAACCAGCTGGATGAGATGGGGCAGAGATGGAAATGAATGGCATACACTCTGGGGTGGGGGAATGAGTCATTCCTTGCATTTCAGCTGAAACAAATGAAGAGCTCACCCTGTGAGGTCTTGAAGAGCTGAGGGAGTGTGGATGTGTTTGTATGTAAGGGAAGGGAGGTGGGCGGAATGAATGCTGGCTTCTGCTGAGCCGGGAGTCTGGAGCAACTTGGGAGGGCCAGACAGGAAGATATATGGCAACGGAGGGCAGGTGACCCACCCCATGGCAATATTCTTCTAGAAGGCATTTAGGCACTATGGACAATGTGGTATAGTGTACATAGAAGTCCACTTTTATATAGCTTTATGGTTTTCATCAACACCCTGTGAGAGAGGTAGCATTAGGATTATTATCCCAATTTTTATAAATGAGGAAATGAAATCTGAAGATCTGGCTTCTTATTCTGTTTTTACTATGTGACCTAGGACCAATCACAACTTCTCCGAGTCTCAGTTTTCTCATCTATAAAATGGGGAGAATAATATTTTCCCTGCCTTACCTCATAGGGCTGATGTGAGAACAAAATGAGATAATGAATGTGAATATAGTAATATTGGATGTAAAGCACTGAGCATATGTTTGCATTTAACCAATGTGTTATTAGCCCTGAAGACTTGTTAAGGAGCTTGGGTTTCTCTCCACCTCCAATGCTTTAGGTAGAAAAGGTGGCAATGGTGACTTAAAGCCCAGAAACTTCTACTCAATGACTTGGTGATTTGGAAATCTGCCTGACTTGTTTTGTTTGAGAGTGGTCCACTCTGTAGGAATGTCCGTGGTTGCCCACCATGTTTGTTGACTTGACTTGTTGGGGATAAACATTCCCAGAAGAATACTCTTCTTAAGCCCCATTTTATGAGGAACATTGACAACAAGTTCTATCACAAGTCACTGAGAATAATGAGAGATCTAGGAATTATGATATAGAAATGAAGTTGAAGAAACTAGGAGGACTGAGGTGCTGGGTGGGTTAGAAGGCATGGAAATTATCTTAGGCCTGACAGCTGACACATGTCCTCCTTGAGGTCTGGGATGAGGCTTTATTTTCTTTGCATCTTTTTTGTTTGTTTTTGTTTTTTGTATCTTTTATATTTTTTGGGAGGGGGGCAGGGCAATTAGGGTTAAGTGACTTGCCCAGGGTCACACAGCTAGTATGTGTCAAGTGTCTGAGGCTGGACTTGAACTCAGGTCCTCCTGAATCCAGGGCCAGTGCTTTATCCACTGCACCACCTAGCTGCCCTGTTCTTTGTATCTTTTAATGCTTAGCACATTTCCTTGCATATAGCAAGTATATAATCAATGCTGTTTAGATTGGACTAGAGGGAGCAGACTTGTTTATTTTTTCTTTTAAAAAATTTTTATTTTAAAAACATTATTAAGCAATCAAATCAAATCAAAACAATCCCTCCCCCCAACCCCCACACACTGAAAAGAGAAGGGGCATAGGAAAGAAATAATGGGAAGGAAGTAAGCATTTATTAAGTACCTATCATGTACCAGGAACTGGGCTAAGTAACATAAATATTATCACATGTGATCCTCACAACAACCCTATGAGGTAGGTGCTATCATCCTCATTTTTTCAGCTGAAGAAACTGAAACAGAGGTTAAGTGACTTGCCCAGGGTCACGGAGCTAGGGTGTATTTGATATTATATTTGAAGTTAGGTCTTTTTGACTCCAGAATCAGCATTTTATCCACTTTGGCACTAAAAGCAGTCAAAAGAAAGTCAAAAAGGAGAAAAGAAAGAAAGAAAAAAGGGCAGAACTAGCAGCAAGGAGGTGAGCTTACAGAGAGTCTGGTATTAGCTTAATCTAAAGAGAAACTCCCTAAAAAATTAGAGGTGCCTGATAGTAGAATAGACTATCTTATGAGGTAGGAAATATTTTTCCTAGAAGTTTTCAAGCAGAAACTGGATGGCCATGGATGGTATCAGGTCACTGGGAGCTTGGCTTGATAATCTCTAGGTTTTTTCCATCTTTAAGGCTCTAGACAAGACTGGGCTTTGAGAACCTTTACATGTATAGTAACAGACCTAGATCTTGATCCTCATATCCTTTCACATAATCACCATCCATAGTCATGACTATAGAAGATGGCGTAGCATAGTGGAGAGAATGTTGGCATTGGAGTCAGGAAGACCTGGGCCCAAGTCTCATCTCTGACACCTAGAGGCTATATGACCATCAATGAATCACTTAACTTTTCAGTGATTCTGGGCAACACTGGAAGATGATATATTTCCAATCAGGTGCCATATGCATCGATAAGGGAAATTTCCTTGCTAGGAATTTTCTATATTCTTGAAATTACAGGTCTAGTCCCACCACCAAAATCAGCTTAGCTCTACCCTAGTTCCAGGAACCAGTATGGGCCTTAGGCAGAGGAGACTTTGGCATCCAAGCTATAGATGGTCAAGTCTCACGTAAGCTTTGTTATTCTTTGTACTCTAACTGGCTCTAGTAATGGGGCCCTTATCTAATTCATTAGGATCAAGCTCTTGCCATATGCTCTATTTTTAGTAGATGTTTCCTTCTCATTTCCAAACCCTGGACTTGATGCCTTCCCTTGCTTTATTGTAGACTTGAGCCGTGTCTTATTTTTTCATCAAGTATCTCAGGGACTGGAGCCCTGGCCTCAAACCGGAGTCCTGCTCACCTGCTGCTAGTTCTCCCTGATGCTGCATGCTTGCCTGGACCTCCCCCAGATCCAGTGGGCATCTGTCTGCCTGCTGGGATCCTTAATCATTTACCCACCATTGGACTTCACAACCTGCCTACTTGAGTCTTTAGATATCGCTTGCTACATGTGCAGATTCTCTACTTTTGGCCAGTACTGAGAACTTTCCTCACAGCCTTGCTGACACTGTGGGTCTGTCTGGTCTTTGGCTCCTCAATTCTCTGCCCTGGCAGATTTCTTCTCATACAAGATGAAGATTCAGTGCACTTGTTTGTGGAAATACAAGTCTATCTAATACTTTTGAAGCTCATTATTGGGACAAAGGACTTAGATAAGAGCTGGGTTCTAGTCTATTTTCATAAGATTATCTACTGTTTTGGTTCAGTAGTTTTAAAAAATAGATTTATATTAATTTGAAACTGATTTACCAGGTGCTCCTGTGAAAAGACTAAAAAAAAAAATTCAAACTCCTCATAAAAAAGCATCAATACAAAATATTTTTTCCTTGTCCCTGGGACTATGTTTTCCTGGGGGGAAATCCTTGTGTAAATTTCCTCTCACTGATGCAGATCAGCAACTCAAGCATAACTTATAAATACCAGACCTGCCCAGGGTATGGAGAAGTAAAGTGATATGCCTGTTTATGGTGATAGAGTTAGTGTGTCAGAAGCAGGATTTGAATCCATTTCTTCTTTACTCAGAGCCAGCCAGGTAGTAGAGTGGATAGAGTGCCAGACCTGGAGTTAGGAAGACCTGAGTTCAAATCCAGCCTCAGACACTTGTACTAGCTGTGTAAGCAAGTCACTTAATCCTGTTTGCCTCAGTTTCTTCATCTGTAAAATGAGCCGGGGAAGGGAATGGCAAACCACTCCAGTATCTTTGCCAAGAAAATGGCTGAAAATGACCAAACAGCAACAACTTCTTGACTCAAGTCTGTCTGTCTACCTATACAGGCTGCCTTTCAATTAAAGAAGTACTTTGAAAACTACCTTCAGCATCACCACACCTCCTTCACTGGTATCAGCACCCCCAGCAGTGTCCTTCATACCACCAGCATCACCACCCACACCCCTAGAATCGGCACCCCCACTATCTCCACTCCCACTACTAGCAACAGTACTCCCTGCTCCACCAGCATTACTACTGCTACCACTAACAACAACTGAAATATGAAATCAATTTAAAGACTATTGGGGACCATTCTGTGTTTTAACAAACCACGTTGAACAGATTGAGCGACTTTGGTTCAAGCATCCAATAGGGATGTTTCTGCTAAAAAAAAAAAAAATTGGCCTGAATTATCTGAATAATTGCTTCTGTCTACACAGGCATGGTGGAAACAGAAAATTCAGGCCGTATGGAGTCTGACTCTGGATTTTGGTATAGTATTCCAAGTTCCCATAATTCCCATTGGGAATTCTGGTGGAGTGAGCTAAACAGAATCTGTTTTGAAAGTGCCTGCCTTTCTCTGTGATGGAGAGTAGGGGAGAAATGAAGACAAGGAAGAAAGGAGACTCCTAATCTAAAGCCTGGTACAGTGTACAGGGTTGGGGATTTGGAGTGGGAAGACTTGGTTTCAAATTCTGACCCTGTTATTTACTGGCCTTTGAGTCAATCACCTCACTTTTCCTTTGTAAAAACGAGAGAATTCAACTCGGTGGCCTCCAAAGTCCCTTCCGGCACTAAATCTAGAATCCCATGAACACTTCCATTTTTACGTTAGCTGAAAACTGCTGGCAAGGGAGTTTAACCCCTCGACCATAACACCAAGTCGGTGGGAATCTTTCCTCTCCAGAAGCCTGGAGTATTTATGCAAGCATGGGTTAGTTTCCTGCCCTCCTTCAAAGTTCTTCTTATGGGAGAACCACAAACCCAGTGCAACTACATTGTACTTTCTAGAAAGATCATGTCTGTACCTATAGAAATCTCCCCAATTTCATGCTATTTTACTGGCTACTGATACCAACCAACGACGTGCTTCAGGAATCGTATTGTGTATGGCTGCAGCTGTTCTGCACCTGGTTTTATGGGAAACTGTGAAATGAGATTTTCTCAAGATTTTTTTTTGGGGGGAGTAGGGGTGGGGAGAATATCTCTGACATATTTAAAATCCAAAACAGGAAGATTTATTACATAAATTATGCAAAAATGCTCACGCAGTTAAATAATTAAAATAGAATGTGAGCTGAGGAGCTCCCTCTCACTGTAGTTTGGCTTTTAGCAGAGTTATGCTGACTAATTTTTTTTTTTTAAATTAACAAGTTGGCAGGTTGAAACATAAGGCCACCAGTATGGAAAAGTTTCTTGTCCTCCTAGGTTCAGAGCTTCTCCTGGAGCCAAGCACTGATTCGAAATGTTGCTAAGTTAAAGACATCTTTTATTCATTCTGCTTTTTAGACTTGTGCAGAATGTTAGGTCTGGTGGTACAAATCTTTAGCTCAGAGGGTGGAGTTAGGAGAACACAGAAATCAAATTTGGGTTTAATTGGGAAAGGAGGAAATTTAGTATGGAATCCTTTGTCTGAGAGACCTCTACCCATAGCATTGACTGAATAGGGAAAAGGAAGACCCAAAGCCAAGGGAGATAGTGTGGAATAGAGAAAAGAATATTAGAATGGGAATGGGGAGAAGTGGGTTCTAGTTTTGGTTCTGCAACTAGGCTCAAAGATCTTACACTGGAAAGGACCTAAAAGGTCTTTGAATTCAATCTCCTCATTTTACAGATGAGATAAACTGAGGCCCAGAGAGGTTAAGTGATTTGCCCAAGATCTGGACCTGGAGTCAAGAAGACCTTGAAGGCCTGAGACACTTACTAGCTGTGTGATCCTGGGCAAGTCACTTCACCCTGTTTACCTCGGTCTCTGCATCTGTAAAATGAGCTGGAAAAAGAAATGGCAAACTAGTCCAGTATCTTTGCCAAGAAAACCCTAAATGGGGCCATGAAGAGTTGGATATGACTGAAACTATAGAGCAACATCAACATATAGATAGTAAGCATCAGAGCTGGGATTAGGACTCAAACCATCTGACTCCAAAGTCTTGTCTTTCCATTCACATGAACTTCTCTAAGTAGTCCTGAGCAGTGGTATTCTCTGAGACTTTGCTGACAAAAAGTCGTCTCCATCAAATGGCTTTGAAATTTCATTTACAGAGCGCTTAACTTTCAGGGCCTTGCCCATAATTGGGTACTTATTGTTGGTTGAATTATCATCAGAATCCTCTGGGTGACAATTGAGAATGTAGCAAATATCCAAAGGCAAGACCTCAAACTGTTGGTATTGGGTTGGATATACTCATGCCTATTCATCCCATTTCTATGTGCAGGATTGAGTTCAAGCTGCAAGGGATTTAAAGGTCAACTTAGTCCAACCAACCACCTCATTTTGCACATGATGTGATTGGAGAAAGAGAAGTAAAGTTATCTGCTGAGGGTCACCCAGCTGTGGCGCATGTGCAGGATGGTGAGTGAATAAGGGAGATACAAAAGGATTGCCTTGTGACAGTGAGAGCCCGGTTGAGATTATGTAATGTAAATTTGTAGTAGACCTGTCAAAAACGTGGAGAAGGGCTTCTTATTCATTTATATGCCAAACTCCTGATGCTGAGGGAAAACTCAAGCTCATCATGGTCTTTACATACAGAAGGCCATGCGCACAATAGATCTTGGATTCTGTGAAACTCTCATTAGGCCCCCAATCTTTATAGACAGGTAGGTCACTGTCAAAGAGATGGCTGAGTGGTCAGTTTGAGGAAATAATTTAGAACATAAAAGCCACTACCTTCTTCATTTGGACCCCCCAGAGTCCCTGTTCAGAAGCTATCCTTTAAGTAAACACTGCCTCTTGGCCAAGGAATGGGAGCCCACCCAAGTCTGCAGGAGTTGTGAAGATTGTGACTGAACTTGGCTGACTAGAGTCATTCAAAATAATAGTAACAATGCTGAGAGGATCACAGAGCTTGGCGAAAAATGGCTTTGTTTTTTGGTGCTGTCATGTTTTGGCACCATAGAGGCCTTTTCCATCCCGTTGGTTTTCTTCATGTTTGGGTGGGTGGGGGTTGTTTCTCAACAGTGCTGATGCCTGTATATTCAAGTTATTTAGGTCAAGTCTCGATGGTAAGCAAACACTTTTCCAGTTTCTTCACAGTGGAGTTCCCACCAGATCTGACAAAGGCTGTGTTGGGGTTGCCACCCAGGAAGAAAGACCTATCAAAGGGAACCCTGTGATTAAAAAAGAAATAGCCTTAGAGCCCTAAGAAGTCAGGGCTGGGGCAGCTAGCTGGTGCAGTGGATAGAGCACCGGCCCTGGATTCAGGAGTACCTGAGTTCAAATCCGGCCTCCGACACTTAACACTTACTAGCTGTGTGACCCTAGGTAAGTCACTTAACCCTAATTGCCTCACTAAAAAAACACACACACAAAAGTCAGGGCTGGAAGAGGCCACAGGGATTATCTAGGCTCAGTATCTTGTTTTACAGATGAGGACACTGAGTCCCAGAGAAGGGAAGGGATTTGATTAAGATCACACAGCTTGTTAGTGGCAGAGATGGTTATGGTGGGGGAGGTGTGAAGAAAGAGTGATGCACTAGAATTCAGGACACTTGGGCAGGTGACAGTGTGGTGTATTGGAAAACACAATAAACTTTAGAGTCATGGGACCTCAGTTCAAATCTTGGCTCTCCTACTTGCTAGCTATGAGATGTTGGGCAAATCACTTATTTTCTCTGGTAAAATCAGGGGGTGGAGTAGGCCAGATATTAGATATGTTAGGTCTTATTCTAAACCTGGGATTCTATGGATTCTGTCCCTTGTCTATCATTGGCTAATATTGTCCATGGCTTCACCACATCCAATAGCATCTTTGGTTCTTTCTTAAGGAGAAAGCAGTTATTTTCCTTTTCTCAAGGGGGCTAGGAAGGAATCCTTTCTCTCCTCTCTTCTGCTCCTACCCATGAGCAACAGAGGATATATCTAGTTTGTAATTAACAGAGGACTCTTACGAATTTTTTTGCTTAAAGATGTAAACAAATAATTGAACTGCATTAACCCATTTAAATTGCTCTCACATCCATCATATCATCTGACTCCCCCAAAACCCTATAAGGGAGGGAGGTTGAGATTTCCATATTGTGGATAGTGGGATCCAACTAGGATAATGGTGGGTGAGTTATTTACTCCTCTCTCTTGATGAGTTATCCCATTCCCAGATCCAAACCCAGCTCCACTTGAAGTGGATTTGACAAAGAAAATAAGCAGAATTTTCTTCCCCAGTGTCTTCTCAGAATTCTTCTACAGCACAAAGAAGCTAGTGAAGAGTCTCAAAGGAGAATCACCATCACAAATAGATGTTCCATTAGAAACCATTCCATTCTACTCCACTCCACTCTAATCCAATCCAGTCAAAACAATCCAAATCCGATTCAATTCAATCCGGTTCATTCCAGTCAAAATCAGTTCAAATCCAATCTAATCCAATCCAGCTCAGTTCAGTCCAAATTCAAAATCTAATCTAAAGCAATACACATTTATTAACCACCTCTTGGGAATAGTTAGGTAGTTCACTGGATAGAGTTTCAGGTGTTCAAATCTGGGCTGTGACACTATTTGAATGACCCTGAGTAAGTCATTTAACCCTGCTTGCCTTAGTTTCCTCATCTTTAAAATGAGCTGGAGAAGGAAGTGGCACAAGCCACCCCAGTATCTCTGCCAAGAAAACTCCAGATGAACATGACTAGACAAGAACAAAACCACTTCTTGTGTACAAGGCCCTGAACTAGGTGCTGGAAGTATAGAAACAAAATTAAAAACAGTTGATGCTCTCAAGTAGCTCTACTAGAGGATGTGTGTGTGTGTCTCTGTGTGTGTATCTATATTTCTCTATCTCTATCTTTTTAATTTAATTTAAATTTTTTTTTTTTGGTGAGGCAATTGGGGTTAAGTGACTTGCCCAGGGTCACACAGCTAGTAAGTGTTAAGTGACTGAGGCTGGATTTGAACTCAGGTTCTCCTGAATCCAGGGCTGGTGCTCTATCTACTGAGCCACCTAGCTGCCCCTCTCTCTCTATCTTACTCTCTCTCTATAACTCCATTTTACAAAGAAAGCAATTGACATTCCGAGAGGTTGACCAAGATCACATAGGTAGTATGTGGCAGAGCTGGGGTGTAAATCCAGGCTTCTTTACTCTAGGTTTGGGGCTCTTTCTAGTATACCACACCATGTTTTAGGTGATAGTATTGTATCACTGAGGAAAATTCATAAAGGAGTCTTCCAAAGCAGTGGTGTCAAATCCATATAGAAGGGGAAGGAAACATTAAACCTTATACATAGATCCCTGTGGGCCCCATATTGACTTGGAACATCACACGGTGGAGCTCTCCACAAACCTAAACTCGTTTTATCAGTGATTTTTAGTCAGTTTCCCCCAAACTGGGGGAACACATTAGAATCCACATTTAGAATCTTAAATTACACAACACTTATATATTTATTTATTAGTACATCAGCACATTTAAATCAGACAGGAACTGCGTTTTAATCTGGTTCCATAGGAGTGTTGTGGGCTGTATGTGGCTCTCAGGACTTGTATTTGAGACCTCTGCTCCAAAGCACCTTCTGTATAGACATGAAGGAAAGGAGAGCAAATCTATTGTCTGGCAATTTCATGTTTAATACTGAATTATATACTTGGGTGGGAAGAACGTCTATATTACTCCCATAACATTTAGCATGTACAGCTCTGTATTATTGTATATAATTTTATATTTGTGTCTTGTTTCCTCAACTAGATTTTAAGTTCCTCTAAGAACAGGGACCTTATTTCCCTTTATATTTCTAGCACTTGGCATGGGAGTTGCCCTGCACTTAATAGATACTTAATCCTTGTTTGTGGATCTCTCAGTAATGACAAAGAATAATATGTTGGCCATAGGCTTTGATTCCCATTTTAATCACAGCAGAGAGCATATACACCTTCTTCTTTTTTTTTTTTTTTTTTTTTTAGTGAGGCAATTGGGGTTAAGTGACTTGCCCAGGGTCACACAGCTAGTAAGTGTTAAATGTCTGAGGCCGGATTTGAACTCGGGTACTCCTGACTCCAGGGCTGGTGCTCTATCCACTGAGCCACCTAGCTGCCCCCTGCATATACCCCTTCTGAGCCCAGTGTTGGGTTCCTGGAAACCTATCCCAATTTTCTGGAAGATCAGCCCAGACATTCCTGCATAAATACAGCACAAAGGATGTTTGCTTAAAGGGAAGTTATAGATTTAGAGCCATAAACCCTGAGAGGTGAAGACAGGTGTCCACGGTCACATGGGAAGTCACTGGAACCCATCTGTATTGATAATGCCAATAGGAATGCCTATTCCTGTTCCCTACATTAGGAAGCCACAGTTGGATTCAGGAAATATCACAGCGTAATTGAAATCCTAACCCCTGCTGTTGGGCTCCTGCCACATTCAGCAAACACCTCCTGCTTTGGGCTTATGTTTTTTCAGTGTTGATGTTTGGCAATCGGTCAAGATGAAGTGAGGCATGAGATCCAAGCACTAGATGTCCAGATGCCCAGGCCATTGCTATGAGTCACCATCTTGCCTCTATCATTCACTTGCTCAGATATAGCAACTTAGCCTTAGCTTGCTGCAAAGGGATTTGTCCTATATTCATTCCCAAATGCCATTACAAAACATTCATCTTTATAAAAAAGATATTTTTATGTCTCTATAGATGTCTAACAATAACCACATTTTGTTGATACAGGGTTCTGTTCTTTACATGAAATAACCAATGTATCTTTTTCATTCATTAAACTAACATGTTTTAAGTAACTATTATGAGTAAAGAACACCATGCTAGGCACTGGGGAAGATATCAAGTTTAGATATGACACATTCTCTGCCTTATGCATTTTCTGGTCTCATAGGTAGTATGGTAGAGCCAGTATTTGAAACCAGGTTCCCAGACTCTAAATCCAGTCTGTAAAATTTTAGAAATCTATACTTTTCAGGGGGCAGCTAGATGGCGCAATGGATGAAGCACCGGCCCTGGAGTCAGGAGTACCCGAGTTCAAATCCGGCCTCAGACACTTAACACTTACTAACTGTGTGACCCTGGGCAAGTCACTTAACCCCAATTGCCTCACTTAAAAAAAAAAAGAAATCTATACTTTTCTTTATTTCTAACCTTGAAGCAATGTAGGATTCATAGTATTATCAACTGAGATTGGGAAGAGAAGATTGTTGTTGTTCAGTCATTTTTCAGTTGTGTCTGATTTTGTAAGCCCATTTGGGGGTTTCTTGGCAAAGATATTGGAGTGATTTACCATTTTCTTCTCCAACTCATTTAATTAATGAGGAAACAGAGGCCAACAAGGTTAAATGATTTGCCCGGGGTCACATAGCTAGTAAGAATCTGAAGCCAGATTTGAATTCAGTAAGATGAGTTTTTCCAACTCCAGGCCTGACAGTCTATGCACTACACCACCTAGGTGCTGGAAGAGAAGATATAGGTCATCTAATCCAATCCTCTCATTTTACCAGTTGGGGAAACTGAGACCCAGGGGGCTGAAATGATTTTCCTGAGTTCACTCAGGTCGTAAGTGTAATTCTTCTATATTGATGGTGCTGGTAGTAATGCCTACACCTGGTCCCTACCACTACCAAAGAATACATCAGGAAGCGAGAGCAGGATTCAGGAAATATCACAGCATAATTGAGATCCTAACCCCTGCTGTTGGTCTCCTGCCATGTTCAGCAAACACCTCCTGCTTCAGGCTTGTGTTTTTTTCAGGGTTGATGTT
Organism: Dromiciops gliroides; assembly: GCF_019393635.1. Lineage (NCBI taxonomy): Eukaryota > Metazoa > Chordata > Mammalia > Microbiotheria > Microbiotheriidae > Dromiciops > Dromiciops gliroides. Next base: position 537,715,601 of record NC_057861.1, read on the forward strand.
TGGCAATTGGTCAAGATGGAGGAAGGCATAAGAGCCAAGCACTTGATGTCCAGGTGCCCAGGCCATTGCTGTGACTCACAGTCTTGCCTCCTTTATTCTCTTGCTCGGATACAGCAACTTAATTTTTCTTACTTTGTACTGATAGCTTTCTGTGATGGGATTTGTTCTGTATTCACAAAGGGTCTTTCCTTATAACAAAGGCATATATGTGTACATATGTGTGTGTATATATATACATATGCATATACACACATATATTTTTATAGTCTCTATGAATGTCTCATAGTAATTGTGCTTCATTGATTTAGGTCTGTTCTCTTTATAATGAGGTAACCAATGCAATTATTTTGTTCATTCATCCATCCATTCATTTAACAGACAACCATGAATAGACCAATATCCTAGGTACAAAGTCTAGATAAGACATATTTACTGCCATGCATTTTCTGTTCTCTGTCTATTTACTGTTCACTTTCTATAATGATTATGGACAATTTTGATTGTAAACAATATAAGTCAATACTGTTGGTTCCTCCGATAGAATGGGAGCTCCTTGAGGAAAGAGGGTGTTTTGTTTTTGTATTTCCAGTGCTTGCCACATAATAAGTAGGTGTTCAATAAACTTATTGCTTTATTGCTATTCAGAAAGAGTGAGCAAAGAACTGAACTGATTTGGCTTCCATATATCAGATTTTCCTTATTTTGCTATTTGGTATCAGATATCCTTTAACTTCCCTTTTTGTTCTTTATCTGAAATTGTTCAACTGACCATGACAGTAAAATCCATCTAAGTGCCTCAACCAATAAGTCTTCAAGCTTTTCTGATGACACATGTATATTAGTAAACGTTTTTGAACATAGATTCTGCATATGCTTCTATTTACTTATTTATAAAACATATACCTATACTACTGTACTAATAACTAGAATGGTCACAAAACACAAAAATAGAAATGAAAAATGATGAGATAAAGATGAAATAATATTTGATCTCAGGGTCAATAGGGAGCCATTGGAATTTATTGAGGAGAGAAGAGATAGGATCTGACCTATGTTTTAGAAAAAGCACTTTGGGGGCAGCTAGGTGGCGCAGTGGATAGAGCACTGGCCCTGGAGTCAGGAGGACCTAAGTTCGAATCTTGCCTCAGACACTTGACAATTACTAGCTGTGTGACCCTGGGCAAGTCACTTAACCCTCATTGCCCAGCAAAAAAAAAAAAAAAGAAAGAAAAACCACTTTGTCATTCCTCAATTGGTAAATGGTCAAAGGATATGAACAGGCAGTTTTCAGATGAAGAAATCAAAGACATCTATAGTTGTATGAAAATAAATTCTCTAAATCACTCTCAATTAGAGAAATACAAATTAAAATAACTCTGAGATACCACCTCATACCTCTCAGATTGGCTAATATGACAGAAAAGGAAAATAACAAATGTTGGAGGGGATGTAGAAAAATTGGAACAGTAATACCGTTCTGAAGCGCCATTTGGAGCTATGACCAAAGGGCTATAAAACTGTGTATACCCTTTGATCCAGCAATAGATTTTCAAATAGGTTTTTTTTAAAAGAGTGTGTATGTACCTATTTGTACCAAAATATTTATAAGAGCTTTTTATTTGTGGTGGCAAAGAATTGGAAATTGAGGGGAAGCACATCAATTGGGGAATGGCTGAACAAATTGTGGTCGAGGATTGTAATGGAATACCATTGGGCTATAAGAAATGAGGAGCAGGCTGATTTCAGAAAAACCTGGAAAGACTTCTATGAACTGATGTAAAATGAAATGAATAGAACAAGGAGAACATTGTACACATTAACAGCAACAATGTACTATGATCAATTGTGAATGACTTGACTATTCCCAGCAATACAATGATCTGGGACAATTCCAAAGGACTCATGGTGAAAAATGCTATCCATCTCCAGAGAAAGGACTGATGGAGTCTGAATGCAAATGAAAGCATGCCATTTTTCACTTTCTGTATTGTTTCATGTTTTTTTTTTCCTTTGGATGCTGTGTATGTCAGACTGCCTGCTACGCACTCAACTTCCGTGGTACGAGCTTAAAAGGCAAAGAGAGAATGGAAGTGGGAACTTTTTCCTGCTCTGCTGGTCTCCTGACTGCACTGCACAGGCTGATGCTGATGAGAGTTCAACTGGGCCTGGCTCGCGGTTAGCAGCAGCACAGGCTTGACACAGTCTCTCTCTCTCCCCAAAGGTGGCCTTAGGCTTTTAGTGAGTTTTATACGGAATATAGACTAAGCTTAGACTTAAGACGATTTGTATTGTATTTCTACTTTCCTATCCTTCTAGTCAACATCACCTGTGAGATTTAAAATTGGATATCAGATCATAAATCTCCCCTCTTTAACCTTTCCCTTAATTTATCTCCCAGACTAGTAAATGGAAGAAGCTTCTGGTTTTCTAGTTAGAGCTTTTATTGTATGGTAGTCACAAGGTGATGTTGATTAGAAGGATAGGAAAGTAGAAATACAATACAAATCGTCTTAAGTCTAAGCTTAGTCTATATTCCGTATAAAACTCACCAAAAGCCTAAGGCCACCTTTGGGGAGAGAGAGAGAGACCGTGTCAAGTGCGTGCTGCTGCTAACCGGGAGCTGGGCCCAGTTGAACTCTCATCAGTATCAGCCTGTGCAGCGCAGTCAGGAGACCAGCAGAGCAGGAAAAAGTTTTGGATCCATGTCTCCTTTCACCACATGACTAATATGGTAATATGTTTTTCACGATTGAACATATATAACTCATATCAAATTGCCTACTTTCTCAGGGAGAAGGGAAGTAAGGGAGCAAGAGAAAATTTGGAACTAAAAAATTTTTTTAAATGAATGTTAAAATTATTTTTACATGCAACTGGGGAAAATGAAATATTATTTAAAAAAATCATTTTGGCTTCTGTGTGGAAGATGGATTGGAGAGGAGAGATATACATCTTAGGGAGGTGGAGGGAGAGAGGAATGGGTAGAATTTGGAACTCAAAACTTAAAAAAGAAAACAAATGTAAAAAATTGTTTTGACATGTAGTTAGGGAAAACAAAATATTATTTTTAAAAAGACACGGCATCGGGGCAGCTAGATGGTGCAGTGGATAAGGCACTGGCCCTGGATTCAGGAGTACCTGAGTTCAAATCCAGCCTCTGACACTTAACACTTACTAGCTGTGTGACCCTGGGCAAGTCACTTAACCCCAATTGCCTCACACACACAAAAAAAGACATGGCATCCAATTAGAAGACTGTTGAAATATTCTAGGTAAGAGGTGATGAAGGCATGAACTGGGGTGGTGGGTATAGGAATAGACAGAAGGGAATAGGTGTGAAAGATACTGCTGAGAGAGAAGTGACAATATGAGTTATGTCCAGCACTTAGCACAGTGCCTGGAACATAGCAGTTGCTTAATAAATGTTTATTGATTGATTGATATGTGGATGAGAGAAAGCTTTTTTTTGGGGGGGGGGTAGGGTAATGAGGGTTAAGTGACTTGCCCAAGGTCACACAGCCAGTAAGTGTCAAGTGTCCGAAGCTGGATTTGAACTCAGGTCCTCCTGAATCTGTCAGGTGCTTTATCCACTGCGCCATCTAGCTGCCCCGTGGATGAGAGAAAGTAAGAAATTGTGGTGTTCTTAGTAGAAATAGGGAAGCTGGGAATAGGATGGGCATAGGGAGAAATGAATTCTGTTTTGGACATATTGAGTTAGGTAGCTGGTGATACAGGATTAGATTAGATTAAGACTTGATATATAGATCTTGGAGTCATCTACATATAGATTTTTATGAGGTCCCATGATTACATTGCTGTTGAAGTCACCAAGTAAGAGAGTATACAGAGAAAAGAGAGACTGAATTAGAAACGTGGAGTAACACCACAAATAGGGAATGTGATATGGATTATAATGCAGCAAAGAAGACTGAGGAAGAGTGATTCTATAAGTAGGTTGAGAAGCAAGAGAGAAAACCCAAAGAGGAGAGAGAGTAAGTATAGAGGAGGAGAGGGGAGGTCAGAAGTGCTAGATGTTGGCAGAGAGGTAGAGAAAGATGAAGAATGAGAAAAAAAACATTTGATTTGGCAGCAATTTCTGGTAACTTCGAAGAGAACAGTTTCAGTTGATCAAGGAATCAGGGATAATTAGAAGATTGAGAACCCCAGGGGACTAGAAGAATGGTGATACCATTTACAAAAACAGGTAAATTAGGAAGAAGAGTGGGTTCAGGAGAAAAGGGAATATAATCATAATGCACCCATGCCTGCTCATCCTTTGTTATTAGCTCTTTTCCACTAAACAGTGGAAGGGGTATGACTTCCTCACTGGCCACTATCTTGGAGTAAAAAGCCTGCTGCTATGGTAATGGGGCACAAGATGCATATAAAGATGCTGACAGAAGGGCAGCTGGGTGGTGCAGTGGATAAGGCACTGGTCCTGAATTCAGGAGGAACTGAGTTCAAGTCCATCCTCAGACACTTGACACTTACTAGCTGTGTGACCCTGGGCAAATCACTTAACCCCCATTGTCCCACCCCCCCCAAAAAAGATGCTGATAAAGAGTTTTGCCTGTGTAGCTACTATATATACAAAGGTCTGGTTAGTTTATAGCTTCCCTGAGGGGCATCATGTCCAGGGCAGTCACAAGAGAGGTCAGGCCAACAGTGGCAGGGGCTAGAGTGGGGGAATGGGGAAGGTGGTGGGATAGTTGTATTGGAGACAAATTATAACTATGATGGTGGGGAGAGGGTGAGATGTGACCCATCTTCCCAATCTCTGGTTGGTTGATCACAAAGCCATTGGGGTAAAACTGCCTTCCCCTTGAGGCTCTTCTATGGCCTCCCACAGAACCCTGTTATCCTATTTTCAAGTCCAATGATTGAAAATAAATCTCTCCACATCAAGAGATCTATAGTCTAAAAAAGAAGGAGTCATGGTGGTGCGTCTGTGTCACTTTCATTGTTCTCCCACTGGGTTCTTATCATATATTTTTTCTAACTGTTGTTGTTTGTCCTTAATTTTTGAAGACCAATGACACCACAGGGTGATTGGATTGAAGTGAGACAGAGCTGCACAAAGTCACCAGCCTTACTCTCTCTTCCAGAGTCATTGAAATCCAGTTGCAAGACAAAAGTCAAGATGACTGGTAGTGTTCAATTATATATGGTTATTTATGTAAGTATTACCATACTTATTTTATGAATGAGGAAATGAAGGATTAAAGAAATTAAATTACTTACCCAGAATCACACAATTTGCAAATGTTTGAGTCAAATCTTGAACTTAGGTCTTCTGTACCCAAAGTGACCATCATTCTACTTCATTATATAGGCCCTAGCTCCTAGGAGAGCTGTGAGGATAAATGAAAGGAATTTTGAGACAGATAGATAGACAGATGGAGAGACAGACAGATAGGTAGGTAGATAGATGGATGGATAGAAAGATGAATAGATGGATGGCTAGATGGCTAGATGGATGGATAAGATAGGTAGATATATAACTAGATGGATAAAGATGGATGGATAGATATGTAGATGGATGGATAGATAGATAAATGGGTGGATAAGATAGCTAGATAGATGGATAACTGGGAGTATAGAGACAGTTAAAAGACAGATGGATGGATAGGTAGGTAGATGGATGGATGGATAGATAGGTGGATATCTGGAAAGAGATAGATGGTTAGATGGATAGATAAGTAGATGGATGGATAGATAAGTAGATAAATAGATGGATAGAGATAAATGAATGGCTAGATAGATAGATGGACAGATAAAGCATTTATTAAATTCTCACTGTGTACTATATATTGTGCTAAGTGTTAGGGATACAAATACAAGCAAGCAAGGTTATTCCTGCCCTTATGGAGTTTACATTTTAATGGGAGAAGAAAACACAAAAAAGGGATCTAGGAAGGAAAGAAGGCACCCACTTGGGAGCATGTGGAGACTATAGGAATTATCAAGGAGTCCTGGTTGCCTACAAAATAAGGCAAAAAACTCACTAATCAGAGCTGAGTGAAGCAGGGGTGGAGTCCTTTAGAGTTGGAAGGTACCCTGGCCATCTCCTGGTTCACTTTTGTCATGTTATAAATGAGAAACTGAGGCCCAGAGAAATCAAGGGAGATCAAGAGAAGCTAAAGATCATGCAAGGAGGAAGTGGCAAGGGTAGGCATTGAATTAGGGCCTCTTCTTCCAGATCTAGCTCTCTGGAAAGAGTGTAGTATGCTGTGATCTTTCATGATCTGCATCTTAGGTTTCTCAGGCAAATGCTTTGGAGCAGGCATTGAATTGGGAACAATTAAACCAAAGAAAAGAGTCATAATCTATTTCTAGGGATGAACAGAAAAAAACCCCAACAAAACACAATCCCAACCTGGCAAGGATCAGAGTACTTCATGATGTTAGTCATCTTTGGCATCCTTGGCATTCCTAGATATTGGGAAAACCAACCCTGTCATCCAAATTGGGCAAGTTGGTACAGCAGCCCCATTGGGCCAGCTTCCTTCCCCCGTTTGTGATTTCAAGGGAGTCACTAAACAATGACCTTCTGTGTGACCCTGGGCAAATCACTTAACCCCAATTGCCTCACCAAAAAAAAAAAAGATTACTTAGTTTCCAACTAAACAATGGCCTTAATGCAGGCTTGGGTGAGTATAACAATGGTTCCATGATGTCACTGGGTGTGTGGCCCTACCTTATCTCCCATCCAGGGGAAATAGGGAACTCTGTCACCCCTGGGTCCTCTGGGGCTAGATGCTGCCTGAGCCTTAGCATGCATTTGCTTCCTCTGGGTGACAATGAACCATGGGCCAAGAGGGAACTGCAATCTCCCGCCTGAGGTCTGCCAGAATGAGAAGAAGGAAGTCAAACAAGTGATCTTGTCTCAGAGAGTTCCTTTCTTCAATGACTAGTGTTTGATCCTCTCTCTGGTAATTTCTTAGTTGTCCACTACTCACTTTGGCTGTATGACTGGCATTAGTGTCAGAAGATCTAGGTTTGAACCAAACTGAGGCTGATTTCAGCCTGTTCTAGTCATGTGACCACAAACAGGTCATTGATATAATAATAAGAGCTAGTATTCGTATACCATTCTTTAAGCAAAGCACTTTATAGCAAAATACTTTCTATAAATTGTCTTGTTTGATCCTCACAACAACCCTGTAAGGCAGGTGCTAAGTATCATTCCCATTTTACAGATGGGGAAAACCAAAGCTGAAATAGGTGATTTGTGACTGTCTCAGGTTCATACAACTAAGTAAGTGTCTGAGGCAGGATTTGAATTCAGATCTTTCTGACTCCAACACTATCTACTGTGCCACCCAACTTCTTAAAGAAGGCCAATGAAACGTGCACTAATGCTATGTTGTCATTAGGTAAACACTATATAAAAGGTTTGTTGTTGTTGTTTAGTAGTTTCAGTTGTGTCCAACTCTTTATGACCCTATTTGGGATTTTCTTGGCAGAGATACTGGAGTGGTTTGCCATTTCCTTTTCCAGCTCACTTTATAGAAGAGGAAACTGAGGCAAACAAGGTGAAGTGACTTGTCCAGGGTCACAGAGTTAATAAGTGTCTGAAGCCAGATTTAAATTTAGGAAGATTACTCTTCCTGACTTCAGGCCCTGGTAGCCTATCCACTGAGTCACCGAGCTGCCCATGTAATGGTAAAGCACTGTATATATATGAAAGAACTGTGGATCTGCAGTCAGGAAACCTGGAATAAAATTTTGCCTGTGACACTTACTAGCTATGTGACCATGGGCAAGTTACTTAATTTCCCTGATTCTCAGTTTTCTCCTCTATAAAAATGAGGATAATAATAGCATATATTTTCCAGTCATTGTGAGTATGAAATGAAGTTATCAATGTAAAATACTTTGTAAACTTAAAGAGGGCTACATAAATGATAACTATCATTAATTATTGCTAGATGGCTAGGTGATGCAGTACACAGAGTGCCAGGCCTGAGATCAGGAAGACTCATCTTCCTGAGTTCAAATCTGGCCTCAGACACTTGCTAGCTGTGTGACCTTGGTCAAGTTACTTAACCCTATTTGCCTCAGTTTCCTTATCTGTAAAATGAACAGGAGAAGGAAATGACAAACCACTCCAGTATCTCTGCCAAGAAAACCTCAATTGGGGTCATGAACAGTTGGACACGACTGAAAAATGACTGAATTATGGTATATTATGTTATGGTATGTTATGGCCTTTCTTTGTATCCCTTGTGATTAGTAAAGTGCTTGGCACATAGTAGGTGCTTAATAAATGCTTCTTGACCAATTGATTTTTTTTTCCAGGTCTTAGGTCTTAGTTCATTTCTCAGTTGCCTTATAAGAAATAGCATAGATCTCATAACAACTGATTTTTTGCTTTTCTTAGTTGAGAGGATGCCAAGACTTGGGCTAAAAGTAGATTATTTTACCATCCACCAGACTTGAGGCAGAAAACTATGCAGCTCCATGTCTTCATTTATGGAATCAACCCATTCTAATTCAGCTACTTGTTTAACATATTTCAAAGGGTCAGCTCTCCATTCTCTTCCCTCCCTCTCTTTTTCTAGCTGTGTCTTTTCTTCTGGAAAGGGAACTTGTTATTTCTTTTTCCCAGCTGATGTACCTTATATAAACTTGACAAGAAAACAATGATTACAGCGTTAAAGCCCCACGTACAACCCCTCTTAAGGATATAAGACATACCATCAGGGAGATAATGAATGTGTTAGCATTATATGTAAGTTAATCATACTAATCAAATAAATCAAAAGCAACCTGGTGGCTTTATTTGGACAGAAGGAAAAATCTCTTCCCTCTGAGCCAAATCTCCCTGCCTACTTACTTACCTGTCCCTCTTCCCTTCCCTCCAGCAAAATTGACCCAATTTCATTATCTCTAGTATTTCTGACCTCATCCATTGTGTTCAGAAGTATGAGGGAATATCTCCCAAGATGCATTTTCAGATGTCTTTCCTGCATCAAGTGAGATTGCTACAGTGTGTTCTTTTCTATTTTAGCTAATGCATATCAGATCCAAAAGGAGCCTAATGTTGTAATTAGCTTGTCTTCTTTTTATAAACCCTATGCGATTTGGGTGTCTAAACTCAGGAAGAATGGGATCGAGTTTTCCCACTCTGAGCTTGGCAGGAATTGCCACAATCTGAATTGATTAAAAAAAATTGGTGATTATGGTTGAGGTCTGCATCTTTGTCAGGTTGTAAAGAGGATGAGCATCAAAGGATGAGATTTGTGAAGGTCTGCCAGACTCAGAAGCCACATGAAAGAAACTTGCCTTAGATTGGACTTAATGGGACAAATTTAATTTGGCTCCTGAGAATCATCCCTGAGTTGTTTGCCAGCATGAATGTTAAATTTGTAGGTACAAGATGGGCATGTTTGTGGTGAATCTTCCTTTTGTCTTGATCACAGTTTCCATAAATCATTATAATAATACCTCAAATACATTGGGTACTTAAAATATCCAAGGAGCATGAGGCGTTTCACAGGTAACATCTTTATGCTTCCAGGCTACCTATTCAGTAATGAGAGGAATATATGGTGCTATCAGAAAAATGGGTCACAGAGAAGCTAAGTAACTTACCTATGTTCACATAGATACCTCTGGAAGGAGTAAAGATAAAGACCTGAGCCTTCCAAATCTTCAGTCCGCTTTCCACTATTCTAAGAAATTCCATAGCTGTGATTTCAAATAACCTGTCTTGGCTGCAAAGAACAGATCATAGTATCCTAGTTCTAGAACTGGAAGGAACTTTGGACTCCATCCGGTCCAACTCTCCATTTTTTCTGATAGGGAAACTGAGGCTCAGGAAATTTAAGTGGCTCATAGCCATGGGACTGGTAAATTTTCAGAGGTGGGATTTTAAACAAGGTCTTCTTGACCTTGGCCCATCCTATCCATTCTGACATAGTGAGTGAGGAAACACCCCCTTTTTTTGGAAGAGAGGCAAGGGATTTTGTGTACAGAGTGATACATGCATTGTCAGACATAGGTTGGTTTTGCTGAATTGTTTTTCTTTGTGACAAGGGAAGGTTGAGGGCGTGTACAGAAATGACAATGATATTTAAAAAAGGTGTCAAGAAGACTCTTCTTCCTCTTCCTTCTTTTATTATTATTGCTATTATTTGTAACAATAAAAATCATGTGTCTTCAAGAAACTCTAAACTCCCCAGGAAGTTATAAATGGCTCTCAATTGATGACTTAGACATTTTGTTAGAAACTTCCCTCTGACATTCTCAGTTCCTTAGAGCAACATGAAGGGAATCCCCACATGGAAGAATGGTCCAGAAGAACAGTGATTCCTGTGCTCTGATTATTCCCTAGAAGCTTGTAGAGGAGGGGATGGAATGGATTGGAGGACTCAAGTCAGTGTGGGATTTTCAGGAATTGTGTGATCCCTGGGCTTGGTGTGCAGAAATGTAGGTAGGGGTATCACAACAAACCCATCCCACACCCTTTTTGTGACCAGCTTGTATCCAGGCTACACGTACGGAAACATGTGCCCAGCCCAGAGGTTAAACACAAAAATGCCCTTTGGACCATGTACCCGGAAAGGTCTTGAGTGTGAAGCTGCCTGCTTTGGCTTACTGGGATGTCTTGAATTTTTTTTTTTCTAATGAAGAGTCTACAACCTACTAGGAGTGTGATGGGTTAGGAGTAAAGACGTTCTCTGCAAACTGTGCTGTGTTGAGTAAATTTCTGAGCTTCTCTCAGCCTTAGCTTCCTCCTTAATTAAAATCATATTGAAAGCTCAGTGTTCTTTGGAGAATCAAATGGGATGATGGGTATGAGAACACTTTAAAGAAGATGAAGAATTGACAACTTTGTAGAGAGGAGCGACCGTGAAAACCTTAAGTTCTATCCATGCAATGACTGATCATGATTCCAGGGCATCAATCATGAAGAATGTTATCCACCTCCTGGCAGAGAGGCAATTGGACTCAAAATGGAGAACAAGTCAAGCATTTTAGCACATGGGCAGTGTGGGGACTTTTTCTTATCTATACGTATTTGTTTTCTGGGTTTTGTTTTTCATTTTTTCTTCTTTTCAATGGTTTGGGAGATGGGGAAAAGGAAGAGAAAATAAATGAATGTTAATTGAACAAAATTAAAAGTAATAAAATGTAACAAAATGATTGAATATACCACAGGCTAAGACTCTTTTCATTCCAAATAGTTGACCAATTCAGCAGGGGAATAAAAAGGGGGTTTTGGTGAGGTATAGATAAAGCCTGAATTTATAAATTATCCTCAGTTTTGGAAGAAATAGAAAAACCTGAGCCAATCTGTTGATTATTTGGCATCCCTGAGGAGCTCTTTAAATATATGCTAATGGGTTGGGTGATAATTGTTATATTACCAATGCAGAGCTAGGTGCTGTGGGGATTTAAAATGATAGTTCTGTTCTCAGGAGATTACAGTATAGCTGCAAAAATAAGACTAATTTAAAGGAATAACAAGATGACAATATGAAAAAAAAATCGAGAGACAGTGAGGCGTAGTAGAGAGAGAGCCATCTTTGAAGTCAGGAAGACCAGGTTTCAATCTCTGTCTCTGACACACACATATGCTAGCTGTGTGACCATGGACAAGATGACAACCTTTGGTCATACCAGGAAACTCTCCAAGACTAAGTTATTGATGAATTGCTGGTCTCCATCAGGGAAGGAAGTTCCTTATGTGGCGCAAATATGTCTGAACCTAAAAATAAAAGGTGGAAAACTCAGTTTGGGGTAGAGGTCCACCCTAAATTTCACTGGACCTTGTAGATGAGTCTGATCAATAGAAAGTCAGTGGATTGACTTCACTGAATGTCTCACTTTTTGACTGGAGAATAATATTGCATGTCATAGAATACTAGGAGGTTAGAGTTTTCAGGAGGGGACTTTGGCCTCTGACTCGAGTCAGTGCTCTTTCCACTCTACCATACTGCCTTAGTGAGTTGCTGTGGCCAAAATAAAACAAAACAAAACAAAACAAAAAATCTGCATCTGTTGATCAAGCTTCTGGTGACAAACCTCTTCAAACTTAGTATGTTTCTTGGAAAATTATAGGATCATAATTTAGTGCTTTAAAGGACTTAGAAATTGTTGAATCCAACTGCTTCATTTTACAGAGGAGGAATCTGAGGCATAGAGAAGTTAAATGACTTATGCATCCTTAGAAAGTAGTAAGATTCTTAAGATTGGAACTGCATGTTGTGGTGGATAGAGAGCTGACTTACAAGTCAGGAATGAATGAATGAATGAGTAGGGTGCTAAGTACTTGGGGGGAAAATATAAAAGCAGAAGACAATTCTTACCTGAAGGGAACTTGCATTATTCTTTTTTAAAAAAATAGTACTTTAATTTATTTTTTCCAAGTACATGTAAAGATAGTTTTCAATATTCATTTTTGTAAGATTGAGTCCCAAATTTTTCTCCCTCTCTTCCCTCCCCACTTCCCAAGACAGCAAGCAATCTGATATTACAGTACAATCATGTTGAACATATTTCCACATTAGTCATGTTGTGAGAGAAGAATAAAAACAAAGGGGAAAACCACAAGAAAGAAGAAACAATAACAACAAAAATCAACGAAAAAGTGAAAACAGTATGCTCCAGTCTGCATTCATACTCTGTAGTTTTTTTTCTGGATGTGGAGAGCATTTTCTATCATGAATCTTTTGGAATTGTCTTGGATCATTGTATTGCTGAGAAGAGCTAAGTTTTTCACAGTAGATCATCACGCAGTGTTGCTGTTACTGTACACAGTGTTCTACTGGTTCTGCTCACTTCACTCAGTGTCAGTTCATGTAAGTCTTTCCAGGTTTTTCTGAAATCTGCCTGCTCATTATTTCTTATAGCACAATAGTATTCCATTACATTCATATACCTCAACCATTCCCCAATGGATGGACATCCCCTCAATTTCCAACTCTTTGCCACTGCAAAAAGAGCTGCTGTTAATATTTTTGTATATGTAGGCCCTTTTTCCTTCTTTATGATGTGTTTGGGATATAGACCTAATAGTGGTATGACTGGGTCAAAGGGTATGTACTGTTTTATAGTCTTTTGGGCATAGAGAACTTACATTTTAATGAGGAAGATAACACATATAGAGCAATGGTGGCCAGGGAAGCATACTTTGATTTGTAAATATCCTGGGATGGCAAGTAGAGCTTTTAGGGAATAGATTAACAGTCTTTTCCCAGGAATAATAATATAAATAATGATAATAATGGTCATACCTAACATTTATATAGTGCCATCTATGTGCCAGACACTATGCTAAGCATTTTACAAACATTATCTCATTTTATCTTCACATCCATCTTGGGAGGTATATGTTTATTATTATTTCCATTTTTACAGATGTGGAAACTGAGGCAAACAGAAGTTAAGTAACTTTCCCAGGGTAATACAATTAGTTCAGTGTCTGAGATAGCTTTGAATTCAGGCCTTCCTGACTTCAAGCCCAGCACACTATACACTGTGCCACCTAGCTGCCTCCTATAATGATGGTTCCTGAACTGGAAGACCTGGGTGCAGTCCCTCGCTTCTGACACATACCATTTGTGTCACCTTTTCAGTTTCCTAGGCAACTAACTGACACATAAACTGTACAGTAGGTGTCTATATGAATTGGTAGAGGGAGTTCCCTCACCTGGAAGTTCCTATACCAATAAAATTACAGGTTTGGTTCTTCCCCAAAAGAAAAAAAAAGTAGGCTGAGAAAGTATGACACAAAAGGAAAAGCATGAACTCAGAAAGCTAGCTTCTTAGCACAGAAAGGGGCTAGCTTTCTGGGAATTCCAGTCACAGTAAGGATGGGGATGAGGGCCTCCAGATTCCCTGGTAAATGCCTCTCCTTCAATGATATTTGATCCTTAGGAAATAATGTTGATATTGTTCCAAGTGGCTTGGCAATGATTTTCGCCACCCCCTCTTCTCTTCCTTCCCACCGCACTCTGGCCAAATGCCATTCTGCCCCCATTCATTCTATCTGCATGACGTTCAGAAGAATTATACAGTGGTGTTTAAATATAGGAAAGGTCAATGTATAGATTTGATGGCCGGCAGCTGCTCATCATCACCACGGAGAATGGCCCAAGAGGAAATGGGCAGCATGGTTGGCTTAAGTCAGACAAAGAGAAGAATGTTCTGACAGGGAGGGTGGTTTCCCACTGGGTTGGATGACCAAGGAGGGAGATAGAATGTTTTCCATTGATCAGCTAATCAATGAACACGTTAAGCATGCTCCGCATTCCAGACACCGTACTTGGTGCTGGGGGTACAAGGAATGAAACAATCCCTACTCACAAGGGGCTTATAGTCTGACAGGGGAAAAACCAGATTTATATATGGGTCAGGTCAAGTCAAATCAACAAGTATTTATTCTGTGCTAGGCACTATGCTAAGAACTGGGGATGTAAAGAAAGACAAAAAAATTGACCCTGAGCTCAAAGAGCTCAGAGCCTCATGGGGGAGATAACATTGAAGAGATTATGTCCAGACAAGATATTTATTCCATACAGGGGATAAACCGGAGAATATCTCAGAGGGATGGGGAAGAATTCTGTAGAAAGTGGGACTTATGTTGAGACTTGAAAGAGGCCAGGAAGCAGAGATGAGGAGGGAGAGAGTTCCAGTTTTATTACAGAATAAATATAAAGATGCAGATAAATAAAAAGTAGTTAAGTACAATATAGTTTGGGAAGGACACTAATAGTTGGGGATATCAGGAAAGGGTCCTGCTAGAAGAAAGTATTTGAGATGCATCTTGTTTGTTTGTTTTGGTGGGGCAATGAGGGTTAAATGACTTGCCCAGGGTCATGTAGCTAGTAAGTGTCAAGTGTCTGAGGCTGGATTTAAACTCAGGTCCTCCAGAATCCAGGGCCAGTGCTTTATCCACTGTGCCACCTAGCTGCCCCTGAGGGGCATCTTGAAGGAAGAGAAGGATTTTATTTGGTGGGTTGAGTCAGTTATGCTTCTAGACATGAGGATCATCTCTTGGCAAGGGCACAGAGACAAGAGAAGGAGAATTATGTGTGAGGAGCCAAGGGAAGACCGATTGAGCTTCTCTGAAGGTCTTTATGAAGAGTGCATGAATAGATGTCATGTGTGTGGCAGGGGGATGGATTAGATGACCCCTCAAGGTCTTTGTCAGGGGTCATATTTGATTGAAGGTTGTAGCTCAGCATACACACTGAATTGGCTTTAATTTTTCAATTTTCAACATTTTAATTCTGACTTAGCTTCCACATACCTCTTGGAAGTCTTCAGGGATGACAACATTATTTAGTATTTTCCCTTCCTTTTCATTCTTCTGCCTTTTTAATTAGTCATCTTAGTGTTCCTAACCATTACTTCCTTTCCAAATTTCCCACTTCCCTATTAGGATACTGTCTTTTTGAGGTCATTGGGTGTCATGGAGGCCCAGAGCAACAGTTGGGTGACTCAAGTTGAGAGAGGTAGTAGTGTCAGTCCCAGAAAGAGCATATTCTTTTCAGAGGAGTTTTGTTTACCGAAATAGGAACCATAAGTGGTTTTCTCTATTAAAAATGTAAGGTCTGCAGGCATGCATGGCTGGGCTCCATCTTTTAATAGGGCCCTAATGGATCAATGAGCAAGGGAGAAACTAATGAGAATGAAAAGGAGACATGATGAGAAAATGCTTCATATGGTGCCTCTGGCAGGAAGAAGTCAAACCTGTACACTCACTGAGTTGGAGGCCTCCTTGGAAACCATCTGGAGTTCTTTTCTTCTCAAAATGTAATAATAATGATGATAATGACAACAATAATGGCTGGCATTTATATAGTATGTACTATGTGCCAGATACTGAGCAGTGTAGTAGAAAAGGACCAGCTCAGGAGCATCAATCTACCTTAGGAATAGAGAGAGTAGGCAGGTATGCTCAGGGTGAACTGGATAATAATAATAAATAATGGATTACGTATGGGACAGCTAGGTGGCGCAGTGGATAGAGCACTGGCCATGGAGTCAGGAGTACCTGAGTTCAAATCCGGCCTCCGACACTTAACACTTACTAGCTGTGTGACCCTGGGCAAGTCACTTAACCTCAATTGCCTCACTAAAATAATAATAATAATAATGGGTTACATAAACAATATTAGCAAAATTTCAGGTCCATCACTTTCAGATATAATTTGCTTCCATATGAAGCCTATCTATCTATCTATCTATCTATCTATCTATCTATCTATCTATCTATCTATCTATCTATCTATCTATCCATCCATCCATCCAGCAATTCACCCAGCCATCCATCCATCTGACCTAAAAATAGAATCAGAAGGCCCTCCATGGGTGACATTAACATGAACTCAATCAACAATATGTTGACATAGAAGCTTTGAGTAAATGGATGAGTCATGCTGACTCTCTTCTCTATAACTTTGCCAGATGCCTTCTTATCCCTGAGAAAATTCTGCCCCAGGGCCTGACTTCCCTGATTGGTGACTGCCTCCCTAGGACCACTTTTTAAAAAAAAGCTCTAGTCTTGCTTCACTTTACTCTAGACTCTTTGCACCATCTCCTCCAAAGTCTTGCCAGTTAGCTGGCCCCCTGGTGTGTACTTGCTCCTCCTCATTTTCTCCCCACTCCTGTCAGTTTTGGAGCCATGAATTATGATTAAATCACTTCTGCCTGAAAAGGCTATGGCTGTCTAATCGTCTACAGCCCCACTCACCATCCCTGTGAGCTTCACTCAATATCCCTGCTCCAGGGACCAAAGTGTCCCTCCCTGGCCCCTTTGCCCTTGGGATAGCACCTCCTTTATTAGCATATAAGCTCACTGGGGGCAGGGATTATTTTAGCTTTTTATATTTGCATCCACTATGCTTGTCACATAGTAATCAAGGACTCTGTGATCCAGTGATACTGGCCTCCTCAATATTCCTTGTACGTGACCTTCCATTCCCCGACTGAGAGCTTTCTCTGGCTGTCAGTCCCTCATGCCTGGAATTCTTTCCTTTCTCATCTCTGCCTCTTACTTTCCCTCACTTCCTTCAGGTCTCAGCTAAAATCTCATCTTCTGCAAGAATTCTTTGCTAGTCCTCCTTAATCTTAGTGTCCTTTTTTTTTTTTTAATATTAGTGTCTTTATCTTGAAATTATCTCAAATTTAACCTGTCTATATCTTGTTTCTACATAGGTGTTTGCTTGTTATCTCCCCAGTCAAATGTGAGCTCCCTGAGAGCAGGGATTGTCTTTTTGACTTTGAATCCTTAGGACTCAGCACAATGTGTGGCACATAGTAGGTACTTAATAAATACAGTAGGGTCCATCTTTTGCCTTTCTTTGTATCTCTAGGACTCAGCACAGTGCCTGGCACATAATAAATACTTAATAAATCATTCACTGACAAAATAGCTGTCTTTTCATTGATTGATGCCTCCTATACTGCAGAATCCAATAGACAACAATTTTTCTTACTACAAAATACAGACCTCTAAATATCTTTGAGAATTCAACAAATAAATTGCCCTGGAACTGGTATGTTACAATAGACAAAACTATTATCCACAATCTTCTTGTCCTAACATGCATGTCCTAACACAGAAATTTAAGAACCATGTTTTTAAAAGATATTGCCATATCAAATACTCATAATCTTGAATCTACATGGAATAAAAAGCTTATAAAATATAGAGATCCAGAGGAAGACATCAAAGGCATGTAGGAAAAGAAGCTTGTCTTGTCTGCTATTGGAGTGTTCTTGAAAATGCTTTTGATGTGCCTGCAGAAGATGAGGTCATATCCCAATGCTTTAATTTAACTAAAAAGAACAATTGTTTTTATCTAATTGTGTACTAACCTACAGAACATTATAAAAGAAGAGTGGCAGCTAGGTGGCGCAGTGGATAGAGCACCAGCCCTGGAGTCAGGAGTACCTGAGTTCAAATCCGGCCTCAGACACTTAACGCTTACTAGCTGTGTGAACCTAGGCAAGTCACTTAACCCCAACCGCCTCACTAAAAAAACCACCCCCCCCAAAAAAAACCCCAAAACAAATAAAAGAAGAGTCGGATAGTGATTTGTCCCAGTGTTGTGTCTACCTGAACTCTGAAAAAGATGAGAAGAATGAGATGGATGATGAAGATGATAATAATAGTTAACATCTATATACCACTTATTATATTACTAGGAACCGTATAAAATGCTTCATAATTAATATCTTATTTGATTTTTACTAACCTTGGGAGGTAGCTGCTAATATTATCTCCATTTTACAGATGAAGAAACTGAGGCAAACAGGGGTTAAGCGATTTATCCTGGGTCACACAGACAATAAGTGCCTGGATCTGGATTTGAACTCAAGTCTTCCTGACTCCCGGTCCAGCACTCTGGTCATAGTACTGCTACTACCACTAATAATGACAATACAATATGATTCTATGCACCAGTGAAATCATAGGTGAGAATAAAATTTAAAAACCCACCATTTCTCATTGCTATAGTCTACTATCTAGGGCTGTGATGCTTTAATAAATGTTGAGCTACACTAATAAGGGAAGTTTCTTTATCCTAAGTTCCCTTTACTGGTGAAATCATAGGTGTGACACAAGTCCCCTTAAAAACAAAGTGAGAAAAAAAAAAACAAAGTGAGAAAGTTGAGCTAGAGCATGGGGTTCTTAACTTTTTTGGGGGGGCATGGACCCTGTTGCCAGTATGTGGACCCCTTTTCAGAAGAAAATTATGAAATGTAGAAAATAATCATAACAGCTAACATTTATATAATTTACTATGTGCCGTGTGCAGTGTTAAGTGCTTTACAATTATTATCTCATTTTATCCTCACAGCAACCCTGGAAGGTAGGTGCTGTTAGTCTCTGCATTTTACAGTTGAGGGAACTGAGGCAAACAGAGGTTAATGAC
Organism: Dromiciops gliroides; assembly: GCF_019393635.1. Classification (NCBI taxonomy): domain Eukaryota; kingdom Metazoa; phylum Chordata; class Mammalia; order Microbiotheria; family Microbiotheriidae; genus Dromiciops; species Dromiciops gliroides. The sequence goes on from NC_057861.1 coordinate 537,734,497, forward strand.
TAGCCCAGGGTTGTCACATAGTTAGTGAATGTCCCAGGCCAGACTTAAAGTCAGGTCTTACTGACTCAAGGCCCATCACTCTATCCTCTGCTTCATCTAGTTCCCCCCAAATTCATAGGATTACAAAGGAAACCACTCATATTGAAATAAAGATATAATATTTTTCCCATCCAAATTCACAGATTCCCTTGAAATCTATTTATGGAGCCCAGGTTAAGAATCCCTGGACTAAATGATCTCTAAGAGTTTTCTTTTCCAGTTCTAAACACATTCTCTAATGAGATAGTATTTGCAAAGCACTTAGCACATTGCCTGACATATAATAGGTGATATAGAAATGTTAGCTATTATTATCATGGTTATAATTGTTGATGTTGTTTTCCTAACATCCCTTATTGAGACTTACATTGAAAAAAAATCCTATCAGGGGTCTGTGGATATATTTTAGGGGGGTCTATGAACATAGATAGGAAAAACATAACTTCATTTCAATGAAACTGGTTTTCTTTGCAACCCTTTGTATTTTATTTCATGCATTTAAAAAATTCTTCTGAGAAGAGTTCCATAAGTTTCACTGGACTGCTCAAGGAGTGAGTCCATGACCCCCAAATGATTCAGAGCCTCCATCCAGCAGAAAGGGAACAGGTTAAGTTACTAACACCCAAGTGTGAAGGAGCATAGTGGAGATTTTCTTCCCTGACAAGAAAGTTCACAGTCCCTGGGTGCCACAAGGATAGAAGACACATGCAGAAGTGGGAGAAAGATACAGTGAGGGGAGGGGAGGATGCTTCAAAGCAGGACTGGTGCTACTCCACCAATGAAGCCCTGATTTTCCCCCAAACCACTTATATCCAACACTTCAAGCAATTATTACATTCTTGGCACTGTGCTAGGCACTGGGAAACAAATGCAGAGTCTAAATTCTGCTTCCCCCCTTGTGTGGGCATGGAGCCTTATTCTCAAATGCTTTTCTTTTAGAATTCTTCTTCAAAAGGAAAAAAAAAGCCTAGGCTAGGAAGCAGGATGACAGAGTGGGTAGGTACTATGCCGGGAGTCAGAAAGACTTGGGTTCAGATCTTGCCTCAGATACTAGTCATATGATTGTGGGCTTAACTTCTTCTTGTCTCTGTGCCTCAGTTTCCCCATTCGAAAAATGAGTTGGGAGGGGGAATGTTGGACTTAATGGTCTCTGAAGTTTATTGCGGCTCTAAACCTATATTGCTATGAGAGGTAATGTGTAATAGTGGGTGAAAAACTGGTCTTCATATCAGGAAGACATGATACTTTCTATGGCTGCATGATGCTGGACCAGTCATTCACTTCCTACAGACCCTAGTATATCTCTAAGTATCTCATTGTTTTGAGGATTCCATAGCTAATGTTGTTCAGTCATTTTTCAGTCATGTCTGACTCTCTACGATCCCATTTGGGGTTTTCTTGGCAAAGATACTGGAGTGGTATCTCCACTTCTCTAACTCTTTTTATATATGAGGAACTGAGATAAACAGGGTGAAGTGACTTGGCTAGGGTCACCCAGCTAGGAAGTGTCCGAGGCTGGATTTGAACTCAGGTCTTCCCGACCTTGTGTAAGTGCTCTGTCCACTAAGGCACTTAGTTGCCTCCTCAAATAAGTCACTGCCGCTCTCTTGGCTTCAGCTGGTTCATCTTTAAAGTGAGGAGGTTGGATCAGATGACCTCTAAGGTCTCTTCTAGCTTTGAACCACAAATCCTATGATCTTATGTCCAAAGCTTGAAATCTTGGCTCCATGTCAACTCTTCAGCCCTTTGGAGTTGGGTTGGCATCACCCAACTGCAAGCACCTCTTCCCATTGGAGGGCCTGGCTGGGGTGCTAACCACTTCCACGATGTTTAATGCCAGTGATCAAATGTAAGTTAAAGAAACATTTATTTTAAAATGTAAACTGATCGCTGTGGAATTTCTGAATGGGATAGAGCTCGATGCTGCTATTTTGATACGTAGAAGTTCATTGATATAAATAGGGTGCAGTTGTCCTTACACATAACTGAAGAAAAGAGATTTGATGACACCATAAGTAAAATAAAGGCAGCTCCCCCTCAGGAGCTTGCCTGGTATTGTGCTTGTAGGTATAAAATATGCATGTGAGTGGTTAAGATGAGGGTGGCATGGATTGTACCAGTTGATCTCCAAGTCTTTGAATGAATGAAGAAATGAATGAACGAGTGAATGAACAAATGAATGAATGAGAAAGCACTTAGTAAGTACTTGACTATGTGTCAAATTAGATAATAGAAAAGTCAAGACAGTCCCTGCTCTCAAGGAACTCACACTCTAAATGAGGGAGACAATACATAAAAAAAAGTTCAGTGGTTGGAGAGGCCTAGAAACCTCAAGAAGGCTTGAATTCCTAAGTGTTTCTGCCAGAATGATTCTTTAGAATGTTGTATGAAGCGAGCAGGGAGGGACCCTTTCATGACTACTTCCTAGAAGTGGGTATCCTGGTACTTGTACCCTGAGTAAATTGATTGATATAATTTTCATTCTTTTTCAAGTGGACCTGAAACCATCCCAATCTCTATTAGTAAAATTTCCTAATAGTGTTGTGTGCTAGTAAATAAATCACTCCATTTCTCCAATGGAAATAATACACCCAACTTCTCCAGTGCAATGATATACCCACCATCCCATTTCCTCATTTCTTCAATGGGCATAACACAAGTCATTCTACTTCCTTCTTTTTTTTCCTAACTCAATCTGCCCCAACTTCCCCTTTCCTCTCACTTACAAGAACCCCTGCCTCTCCCCACCAAACATGGAATGGTGCTGCACTGAAATTGAGGGTGTCTTTAGGTATGAAGGATCCCAAGTCTGGGAAATCAAGACATTAAAAGCTCTATGTACAGAGATGGGATGAATCATGGCTCTCCCATTCCTCTCCCCACCCCTCAAGAATCACATCACCCCCCAAAACTTGATTCAGCATCCTTGAAAACAAAGACAGCGAAGAGCCAAAAAATGCAAAAGGGGCCCCCTCAATATGACACTGCCTGGCCTAGTTCCAGGATTCATCAGCAGTCATCTCATAGGGTTGGATGATTGCCAGAAAGTGTGCTTCATGAAGATCAAGAAGAGAGAGAGAGGGAGAGAGAAGGAGAGAGAGACAGAGACAGAGAGACAGAGAGAGACAGAGAGAGAGAGAGAGAGAGAGACAGACAGAGAGACAGAGAGAGACAGAGAGAGACAGAGAATGTAGTTCGCAAGAACTCATTTCTTCATGCCAGATACAAAAGAGAATTTTCAGTCTCGTTGCTAACGCAGAGATGAAAGTTAACCTTTAAGAATCCCATTTTCATTCCAGTACCATGAAACCTCAGGCTCAGGGTAGCCTGCATTTCAATAATATCAAAATATGGCCTCGGTTGTTGGGATTTATTTCCCATAAATCTCAATTTTGCTTCTTAAAACCTGGTCCTTCTTTAGCCTCAGAATAAAAATGCCAAAGAGAGCAAAAAAATCACATTAGTAATTTTTTTAGAGCTCTCTCTCTCTCTCTCTCCCCTTTTTCTTTTATTCCCCTCCCTGCTTATTCTCCCCTTCTTCCTTCCATTTTGCTCATTCACTACTTTCTATTAATCTCTAAAGCCAGGTCTTTAAATTCCAGATTTTTAAAGACTTACTGACAAATGTGATTAAGTTTGGGCCTAATGAGCATTAGAGTGAAATCTTTCATTTGCCTGCGGAAGGGGGACAATTTGTTTTGTGAGGATTGCAGTGGCTTTGCTTCAGACAGCAGCAAATAGCCTTTACTCACCGTGGCTACTGAAAATCTGGATTGATGAGGCATAGGGATTTGTTTGAACTCATGGTTTCATTCTTTCACTTGGGAAGATATGGGAATGGAAAAACGCTGTATCTTAGCATCTGTGAGCTTTGCTTCTTACTAAACTAGGCATGGATTGCAATGAGCACCTATACAGTTCAACAAAAGCTTCAGGTACTGATTAGGGAGCCAAGTACCCCCAAGACCTGTCCCAGTCCAAATGATCATGTCCTAATGGAAGAGGCAACTGAAATCACCGAATCATCAAATATTAGAACAGCAAAAAGCTTTGGAAGGGAAGCATAGTGGATAGATCCCCCTGGAATTGGAATCACGAGATTTGAATTCCAATCCAGGCTCAGACATTTACTAGCTGTGTGACTCAGGGCTAGTTACTTAGCTTCTCTGGGACTACAGTCTTAGTTTGTAAAAAGGGTGGGGAGACTGGGGCTGTGGTTTCATTGGTTTAAGGAACTTTGGGATAAAGAAACTGTCTCTACCCATGCCAATTGACATCCTCTCTGCAGCTCTGAGTTTTAGAGAGCTATTTAGATTACAGCGTGAGTCATACGTTCAGAGGCTGAACATGAACCCAGGTCTTCTTCCTGACTGAGGCCATTTCTCTAGCCCCTATGTCACACTGCTTCTCCATCTCTTGTTGTACATTTGTTTTTGGCACGTCTGACTCTTTATGACCTCATTTGGGGTTTCCTCAACAAAGATTCTGGAGTGATTTGACATTTCCTTCTCCAGTTCATTTTACAGATGGGGAAACTGAGGCAAATAGTGTTAAGGGACTTGCCTAAGGTCACATAGAAGTAAGTGTATGAGGCCAGATTTGAACTCAGGGAGATGAGTCTTCCTGATTTCAAGCCCTGCAAAACCTAGTTGTCCCCTCCCATCTCTAAAAAAGAGCTTAATAACCATACCTATCTTTACTGGGCTATTGTGAGGATTTCATGTCTGTAAGATGCTTTGCAAACCCTAAAGTGCTATATAAATGTGAGCATTCATTATTATCTAGTTAAACCTTCTCATTATTGATGAGAAAATTGAGATTCAGGGAGGGGGATGGATTTGCCTGAGGTCACACAGCTTGTTAGTTGAAGATCTGGGACCAGGTCCTTAGGCCCTTGAATCTCAAAGCTCAGTGTTCTCTCCATTATTTACATTTTAAAGTCATAAATGTTTTAAGCCCATTAGCTCCCTAGCAAGAGTTCTGTGGCTTAGGAACAGAGTAGAATTAATTGGCAGGTCTTTCTAATGCTGGTTTGTTTCCTTGAGAACACACATCATGATTCAGTCGCATTCACTCAACACTCTGACTCCCAAATGCTGAACTGAAATGGAAGGGAAGAAATGCAGTGTGAGCAGACTGATTCTCTGGGAAATGGAGAGCACACTCTGCTGGGTTCTTAACGTGTGTTTTTTTTGTTTGTTTGTTTTTTTGAGAACCTTGAAGTTCATTTACCCTTATGTGCTATTGTATAGGAGAAAGGAAAGCCCTCAGTCTTCCTCTCTGTCTTGAGTATGGAGCTGAAGCCTAGTCAAATGTCCAACTCTATGTATGCCCTGCAGCCTTGAAGTTTTGTTTTAAAAAGGGTTTCAGAGGAGACTATTTCTATTCATCTAAAATACATTTAATTCAATAAATATTTATCAAGTTCTCAGTATATTCAAGTGTTTGTGCATGGTATAGTCAAAAGAATGCTAAATTTGGACCCTGAAGCCCAGGGTCAACAGCTTAGCTCTGCCACTTCCAGCCTATTGGGGGCCTCAGTTTCCTCATCTGTAAAATGAGGGGGTTGGACTAGATCAGTTCAGTCAATCATCAAGCATTCCTTAAGTGCCGACTATGTGTCAGACACTGTACTAGATGTTGGTCATACAAAGGCCAGATTGAAGTAGCTCCTGCCCTCAAAGAGCTGATATTTGATTGCAGGAGACAACATGTGCCCCTGTAGATTTATACATAATAGTTACAAGAAGATTTTAAGGAAGAAGGTGAGGGGAATCAGGAATAGCTTCATATAGAAGGTGGCAGGTGAATTAAGTCTTGAGGCAGAGGTAGAGGGAAGTGTGTTCTAGGCATGGAGGACAGGTAGTACATGTAGAACCACAGGGAGCCATGGATGTGTTCCAGAGGACTTTAACTGTGCCAGGAAGTGTCATTTCTCAAAGGGGACTCAGGACCATGTTTGGTCATGTAATGACATCAGCCCTTTGGGAGAGAGGGACCAATCCTGAGTCCCACGGTTGGTCTATGCTTCTTCTTGGGTGTGGGCATGGTTTTTCAGGAACAGTGAAAAGGCCAGTTTGACAGCATAAGACCATAAAGTTTGAACTAGAAAGGTATTTGGAGGTAATCTAATCTAACCTCTTCATTTTACAGATGAGGAAACAAGCCCAGAGAAGTGAAGGAAGTCATTCAAGGTCACATGGAAAGGTGAGTGGCAGAGTTTAGTGTTTAAACTGGTCTCCGACCCCAAAGCCAACATTCTTTCCATTGTGCTCTGTGACACAGACCTTGCTCTCAGGGAGCTTACCCACTGAATGGGAGGTGAGAAGGATAAGAACACAAATAATTATGGTAGAAGAAATTGGGAGAGAAGTGTAAAGGGAGAGAGCTGGACAAAAGGCAATGAGAATTGTGAGGAGGGATTTGGGAAAGGCTTCATGAAACAAGTGGCATCTGCGTTGGGCTTTGAAGGAAGGGAATGAATTCAACAGATGGAGATGGGGCGGGGTGGGTGGAGAGTCCATTCTAGGGATGGTCGGAGCAAAGGCCTGCAGATGGGTGTAGTTTCAATGGCAGAAATAAGGAAGCAAAGAAGGTTTATTCATAGACATGGGTTTATCAGGAAATTGCAATAAAAAGTAGTGAGATGTTTTCAGGGGAAGAGGACCAAGATCTGACTTCCATTCCACTCCAGACTCCGTTCTACTCTATTCCCATGTCATCACTGAAAGGTGAACAGGTGAAAAGTGAAATAAACTGGATCTTCTCCCCTGCCTCAACGACCCCTTTGGATATGGGCTCAAAGCAGCAAGATTGCCTTTCTTCCTCACCTCTGCCTCTAATTTGAGCCTCTAGTCCCTTCAAGTCAAGGCTCAGCTTAACTACCACCTTCTATAAAAGTTGTTGTTCAGTTGTTTCAGTCATATCTGACTCTTCATGATCCCATTTGGGGTTTTCTTGGCAAAGATACGGGAGTGGTTTGCCATTTCCTTCTCCAGTTCATTTTATAGATGAAGAAATTGAAGCAAACAGGGTGAAGTGACTTGTCCAGGGTCATGCAGCTAGTAAGAGTCTGAAGCTGGATTTGAAGTCATGAAGATGAATCTTTCTGATTCTAAATCCAGGGTTCTATCCACTGAGCCCCTAGCTACTTTTCCTCATTCTTCAAGTTGTTAATTCTCCCATTATTCGTAAACTAGTTTGTATTTCGTTTATCTTTACTTACCTGTATACATGTTATTTTTTCTCTCCCTATAGAATGCATGCTTCTTTTTTTCCCCAGGGCAATAAGGGTTAAGTGACTTGCCCAGGATCACATGACTAGTAAATAAAATGTCAAGTGTTTGAGGCTGGATTTAAACTCAGGTCCTCCTGAATCCAGGGCTGGTGCTTTATCCATTGTGCCATCTAGTTGCCTCCAAATACATGCTTCTTGAGAGGACTGTTTCATTTTTGGTTTTGTATCCTCATGAATGGAAATGTGCTGGCCATGTTGCAAGTGTTTAGTAAATGCACATTGAATTTGATCCATCTTTTGTAGTGGGGAAGAAGTGGGTTTTCTTCTCTTCCATTCAATGAGAAACCATGGCAACCACTTTCCCCTTTTGGGTGCTATAGTAGTCTACCCTCCTACCCAGGGATGGAGAACTGTACAGAATGTCTTTACCTCAAGGGAACAGAATGTTATATCAGGTCCGGCTTAGGAACATCCTTGCTGAGGTAGCAGTTGTTAGCTAAAATAAAGAGGCTGAGATGTTGGACCATATCTAGCTGGATATTAATGACTGGGGAAGGAAATTCCTGAGAGTCCAATTGGACTATGCCAATATTGGAGACATGGGTTCTCAGAAGATGAGTAACCTGTTGGATTGCAAGGTGATCTCCTCCCTTAAAAGGATAGAAGAAATCTTTTGGTTGAGTCATTCATTCCAAATGGACCTGGAGAAAGCACTGGAAAAGAGTATTAATAATTTGGTGAGAGAGTAGCATGTTACAACCCTCCCCTTTGCTTCACTTCCCTCCTCTACTACTCCCAACTGAGACTGTCCCCAGCCCTGGGAAGGGATCACCCTGTTCTTTGAAAACTAAACAAAACTGACATGCAAATGCAACCCTTGAGATGTTGACAACTGCCATAGCAATGTGGCAGCCTCTGGGGGAAGACCTGACCAACTTGCTCCAACCTCGAATATTTTGGAATCAGAAGTGGCCAGGGCCTGACCCTGTGGGAATACTAGGACAAACAGTATGCCCACTCGCCAATAGAAGTATAGACCAGCTCCGGGTCTCAAGGCCTTGCACCTCTTTCCCAGTGAAACTGAGGGTTCTTTCATGCCCAAACATGGTCTTGAGTGTCCTTTGAGAGACGACACTTCCTGGACCAGCTTAAGCCCTCCCAAGTGAGCACCGGGTGCTGGGATTGACTCAGGCGGAAGAGAGCCACATCCTGAACCACACACATCATTTCCTCCAGCCCCTCAGCATTCCTGAGCTGGGGCTTCCCATGCTAAGACCTGACCTGGCCTGACCCTACTTAACTGCTGGATCCTGCCAGGGTTGCAGGACAAGGTAGCATGGCTGTTGGCCAGAATAAACAATTGAAAGGGAAGGGGAAAGATCTGGTGATTCCTTGGATGATTTCAATATCTCTGATTTCTGAATAAGGAGGGACTCATTGATTTCCCTACTTTCTTGTTGCTTCCTCTTCCCACTTCTGCCCCCACACATGCCTACCCTAGGGTCGACTTTGGATTAATCATGGTTTTCCATGCTGGTTATGGGAATACAACTCATAGCCTGGGACAGGGAGATTCATAATAATCCCAAGCCACCTCTGGTTCTATTCCCATAAGCATTTGAAAGAGCACTGAATCTGATTTCAAGTTCCAATTCTACCACTTATTACCTTTGTGATCCTGGGCAAATCATCCGTTTTCTCATCTGTAAAAATATGAGAATTGGATTAGGTGGCCTCCTGGGTCCCTCTCAGTCCCAGAGTTACGATCCTATGAATGTTCTCTAATCTATTGTCTTAACTGCTTTGTGAAAGATCTACAGTCAAAGCCACAGGCTATATTGAAAGGAAATGAAAAACAATTCTCAATAGGCTACAACTTCATACATTCTGAACACTATGAGATCTTTTCATAATGATCTGCAGCAATGGTGCGGGTGTGTAACCAGAAATTCTGGGCCCCCAAGGAAAAATTTCAGAAATACTAGCACAATGCTTGGAATGAATATGGTTGGCACAGGACAAATACTTGTTGATTGTTGAATGAATGAATCACAAAATAAACATTGCCCAAATAGACCCTGCATCACAATGGGACTGGAGTTCAATTTATTTCAGTGGAGAGATGGAAATGAGTTGGGTAGTGTCTCTTGTTCTGATTCTTGCTTGCCCTCTACTGCCCTTCTAGCATTCTCCATTACAAAGCCCACCTTCTCCAAGCAGTCTACCCTGATTGCTCTGGTTGAAACCGATTTCTTCCTCCTTTAAATGCTTATAGTACTTGCTACATACTACTCCTTTGCTACATGTCATATAATGCCTTATGTTGTCTTCACTGTCAATATTTATATAGCCTTTCATTGAATTGCCTCATTTGATCTCCATCATTACTCTGTGTTATAGGTAGCCTGTCTTAGTTTTTGTTTTTTATTTTTTTTTTACTTCGAAGTGACTTCTCCAGTATCATACAGCTCTTAAAGTGTCTGTTCCTGGATTTGAACCTACGTCTTCCTGATTCCAAGTTTAGTGTTTTTTCCACTGCATCAACCAGTTGCCTGTAACTGAAGCTCGATGTTCAACATGTACATTGATAAGTGAAGACAAGGAAATCTGCAAAGAGAATGACCACTAACACTAGGGAAGGGGTGGGGAGGATGATAGAAGGCTTCACAAAGCAGAAGGGGACCTGAGCTGATGTTTGAAAGAATATGAGAATACTGAAAGGGAGAGAAAAGGGGAGGTAGAGGGTGGGAAGGGGTGGTCACTTGGGTAAATACATGGAGGAAGGAGATGTAATGTAAAGTTTTAGCAACAACTAGTTCTCCATTTTAACAAGAATGGAGAGTATATGAAGAGAAGTAATGTAAACAGTAGAGATGCAGGTTGTATTATTTGCAGTCTTTTGTGGGGATAGGCACCCTTCACTTTCTGAACCAGATGAGTATTCTTGAAACAATCATTTGACTGTGAGATCTTTGTGGCTGGAAAGTAGACTGAACCTTAAGGAAGCATGGTTTTCCCATCAGCACAATTGGAATGCCTGGATGGTGTATTTTATGGAGTGGTTGCAAGAGACCTGCTCAGCAATCTCTAAAGTGCTATAAAAAAGTGAATTAGTACTGCTGTTGAGTTGTTTTTCAGTTGTGTCTGACTCTTCATGACCTCATTTGGGGTCTTGGTAAAGATGCTAGAGTGGTATGCCATTTTCTTCTCCAGCCCATTTTAAAGATGAGGAAACTAAGGCAAACAGGGTTAAGAGACATGCCCAAGGTCATACAGCTAATAAGTGTCTGAGGCCAGATTTGAACTCACAAAGAAGAGTTTTTCTATTTCCAGGTCTTATACGCTTTCTATTTCACCACCTAGCTGCCCTTAATTATTATTAGCATAGCTTTTAGCCTGATTTCTGAAGTTGATAACTCCTGAAAGATTTAGTCTTTACCAGTAGCACTATGTTATTGGATACTTATGAGCAAATTTTAGAACAATTATGGATACTTCACCACAATTGTAGAAGAAGCCATGGACACCACAATAGATTATCTTTTGGTTTTTTTGCGGGGCAATGGGGGTTAAGTGACTTGCCATGGGTCACACAGGTAGTAAGTGTCAAGTGTCTGAGGCCAGATTTGAACTCAGGTACTCCTGAATCCAGGGCCAGTGTTTTATCCACTTCACTACTTAGCTGCCCCCAATAGATTATCTTTTAAGAAAAAATTCTCAGAAATATATGGAGGGATGAATATATTTATCAGCATTATTATGGATGCTGAAAGAGACCAGCTAGTCCAATTTCCCTCATTTTCCAAATGAAAGACACTGTATAATTCCATATTAATATCTGCTAAGTGACCTTGGACAAGTCATTCCTATTTTTCAACCCTTCTTCAACTATAAAGATGAGCTAAATGTTAGGACTCAAACCAAATTAAATAATCTGTTTATTTCAGTGTTAGTTGGTAAATTATTTTAGTAGTTTTAGAAATTTGAGTTAATTCTAGTTTGAATTGATTCTCTTTGTCTCCCCCTTCCCCCCCTCCCCCCCCCCCACCGCTCCAGATAATAGTTTGGTAAAGAATAATTAACAGTCAATTCATTATAGATTCCAGAGGGCAGATGGTAAAACACACTATTCCTTTCAGTAGTGTGTGTGTTGGGGGAACTATGGATGCAAAATGTTGCATACTTTGTCAGATGTGGTTACTGAGTTGATTGGTTTTGCTTAACTCTTCTTCATGAAAAGGAGAATAATTTATTATGGGGAGGGGGAATATTGAGAGATTACTGTGTAGAAAACAGAAGGCATCAATAAAACTTTTAAAAAGACCAACAAGAAATTAAAAAGAGTATTCCATGTGTTTCACGAATTTATCAAAGTGATATGTGATCCTTATGTCTCAAGCTCATCATGTCCCAAACTGAATTTATTCTCTTTCCACCAAAACCTACTCTTTCTTACTTCACTATTCTTTTTTATTTTTTTGGTCAGAAGCTTAATTTTTTACCCAATATTCCACATTCAAGACCTTGCTATTATCTTTGGATTTGAGATATGGAAAGAGAAGAGTAAATGGCTAATTCTAGCCATTTCTCCTTCTCCAGCAGTTCTTGTATCTGTTCTCTCTTTTCCTGCTCATATACTTCATCAAGTCAAGGTTTTTATTGCTACCTACATGGATTATTGCAATAGATCCCTAACCGGTCTTTTTGTTTTCACTTTCTTTCCCCTTCAATTCATGCTTTATATTGCTGCCAAACAGTAATCATTATTTTCCCCATTTAAAACATTGATGCCATTTTTTAATACCATAGTCATGTCATGATATATTTTTACCCAGCCAACCCTCAATTGTAATACACACACACATATAAAGCAACTATACAACATTCTGTATCTATATTGTACAACCTGTATACCTACCCTTCCCACTTTTCTGCCAGGAGGAGAAATGTGTTTCAGTCTCTGTTCTTCAGAACCTCTTGGTTCTGTTAAATGAAGTCATGCTTCAGCTCCTTTTTTCTCTTGGTTCTATTTTCTTCAACCCATATCACTTCCCACAAGTCTTTTCATATTTTTTTTGAATTACTTATATCCATCACTTCTCATGGAACAATAATATTTCATCACATTCATGGATAGCAATGGCACCATTCAGTCATTCTATACCCTTACTTTGTTTCCAGTTTTTTTTTTTTATCCCAAAGAGTACATCTTCACATCTTTTGTTATATATGGGATTTTTCTTTTTGCCTTTGATCTCTGGGTCAAAGAGTATGAACAGTTTAATGGCTTTGCTTATATCATTCCAAATTGTTTTTCAGAATGGTTGAGCCAATTTACACTTCTGCTGAGTTATGGTGTATTAGCAAATGTACATGATTCCTTTCTTATAGCCCCTCCAACACTACTTCTGTTTTTTATCATATTTGCCAATTTGATGGGCATGGGGTGAAACTTTAGAGTTGTTTTAATTTTTGTTTCTCTTATTATAAGTGATTTGGAATGACTTAAATGTGTTTGCTGATCATTTTATTTCTTTTTCTCAAAACTGTTCATCTTTTTTCTCTACTAATGAATGACTTTTGGTCTTGTATATTGATGCCAGTTTCCTATATGGCTTTTACTTGACAATCAAATGGCCTCTCCTCATCCTAGCTGCATATTGTATGTGCAAAAGCTTTTAAACTTTTATATAGCTGAAGCTGTCTTTTCTGTTTTGATCTACTCTAGCCCTTACTTAGCTAAGAATTCTCACCCTAACCATGGACCTGAAAGATACCTCCTTCTATTCTCCTTTAATAAAAAAAGAAATGATACAAACTTTTATATTTAAGTCATATATCCATTTGAAGCTTATTGTGATATACATTGTAACAGGCTGGTCTAAACCTAATTTCTTTTCAATTTTCTTGGCAGTTCCTGCTAAAGAGTCCTTCCTCTAATGCTTTATACCTTAGGGTTTGTAAAAAAAATTACTATCTTGTCTGTCCCAGTGATCAACTTTTCTATTTTTTAAACTAATAGCAAATGGTTTTTTTCCTGCTATTACTGCTTTTTAATATAGTTTTATCTCTGAAACTATAAGGCTTTCTTCATCACTATTTATTTTTGTTATTTTCCTTAAGATTATAATCTTCTGTTCCTCTAAATGAATTTTGTTCTTATTTTATCTAGTTCTAAGATGTGGCCCCATGGTAATTTGATTAACATAGTACTAAATTGTAAGTTAATTTGGATAATATCACTACACTTTCTTTTTACCTATTCATAAATCAGACTTATAGGATCATAGATTTAGAGATGGAATGTCTGAGCTAAAATGAACCTTAGAAGAGGTCATCTGGCCTAATTGCTTCATTTTAAAAATGAGGCCAGAGAGGTTAGATGCCTTGTCCATAGTAGTATGTGGTAAATCTGGGATTTGAACTCAGGTCTTCTGAGTCCAAATCTAGTGACCTTGTCATAACACCACTTTGAAACTCTACAATGGTTGTCTAGTGTTTACTGAAAAAAGGTCAGCCTCCTGAGGCTGCCAGCCAAAGTTTTCCACGTCCTGGTTCCCCTCCACGTAAGCTACATACCAGTCACCTGTTCAGCATTGTGCTGCTTATGGGCATTTGTATGTTCTGTTTCATTTGTCTGCAATATCTTCTTTCTCTTTCTCTACTTTATTCTTCCCCATTCTCTCACCCTGTCAAATTCTTATACATTTTCTTTAAAGCCCGAATCAAATAATTCCACGAATCCTTCCTTCATCTCTTCAGTGCATAAAGTACTTGGCCTACCCCACTGGCCCTCAAATAATACTTTGTGTTTCTTTTGTGCTGTTATATGACAGTAGAACTGTGATGTCATTGATGTAGGTACTCTTTCTAGAGGTGTCATTCATGATCCATCTACATTTTCTCACCCCCTGTGACTCGACTATATATTCCTACAAACACTCCAGAGCATCTCAGTGGTAAAGTGGATAGAGCACTGGACCTGGAGTCAAGAAGACCTGAGTTCAAATCTGGCCTTAGACAATTACTAGCTGTGTGACCCTGGGCAAGTCCCTTAACTTTTGTTTGCCTCAGACTTATTATCTGTAAAATGGGGATAATAATAACACCTACCTCTTAGAGTTGTTATGAGGATCAAATGAAATAATAATTGTAAAGCACTTAGCACAGTTCCTGGCACATAGTAAATGCTATATCAATGTTAGCTGTTATCATTATTGTTGCTATACTCCATGGAGAATCTACCCAATATGCCAAAGGTCTTCCTATCATTCTTTTTATGTCAATTGGGCAGCACTGGATCTATCCACCTGTAAGCTTTCACTTCCATGTGACAAATATGCCTCCTTTTTTCATCATATATTTCTTGAATGGGGTGGGGGGGATCAGGAAGGACATGAGCTCAGATCCTACCCTTGACACACTATATTAGATACATGACTTCTAGTGGATCACTTAACCCTTCAATGCTCCATGCAATTTTCTAAGACTTTGTTACATATTGAAGCCTAGCTTCAGTGATGGGAGGAATTTACATACCAAGAGCTCCCTATGCTAATAGAATCCCAGGGGAACAAAACATTCTCCTTCCTCCCCACTTCTTGTGCATAAGTCATCATTAGCAATTTGCACCAGGTTATTAAGACCCATCATCCACCTCTGCATTGCTTTATAGATAACGTACAATTCTGATTATTTGGAATATTGATCAATCAACCATTTATTAAGTACTTACTGTGTTCCAGGCACTGTGCTAAGTTCTGGCGATACAAAAAGAGGCAAAAGATATCCCCCAACTTCAAGAAGCTTACAGTCTAATGGAGGAGACAATATGAAAACAGATATATACCGAACAAGCTATATACAGGATAAATAGGAAATAATTAACAGAGGGAAGGTACTGGAATTAAGAGTGCTTCAGGAAGGCTTCCTATTAGAATAAAGAATTTTAGCTGAGATTTAAAGAAAGCTAGGGAGGTCAGTAGTGGGAAGGGAAGAGGGAGAAGGTTCCAAGAATGAGGGATAGTGAGAGAAAATACCTGGAGATGAGAGATGGGGTGTCTTGTTCATGGAACAACCAGGGGCCAGTGTCGCTGGACCAAATATTATGATGTAGTGAAATTATGGAGCTACTGTCTCAACTCACATGTACACTAGCAGAACTGATATCTGTAATAAAACTAGAGATGAGTTTACTGAACCCCAAAGAAAATTTAACTCAACAAATATCTATTAAACAAATGCCTATACTGAGCAGAACACTGTGCTACCTATTGGAGGAGGTACATGATTTAAATGAGGAATAATCCTCATACTCATAGAGCATATGGACTAGGAAAGAAGACGACAGATACAGGTAGAACTAGAATACAGAATACTACATGGTAACTACATAAAAGAGAGCAGGTTGGGGGGCAGCTAGGTGGTGCAGTGGATAAAGCACTGGCCTTGGATTCAGGAGGACCTGAGTTCAAATCCAGCCTCAGACACTTGACACTTAACTAGCTGTGTGACCCTGGGCAAGTCACTTAACCCTCATTGCCCTGCAAAAAAAGCAAAAAAAAAAGCAGGTTGGATTGCGCTGGGGGAATTATGAGGTGCTTTCCACGGTCCCAAACTTCTCCTTTAACAAAAGGATATCTATTTAACACCAGTAATCTTCCTGTGATACTAACACAGCTTTGAATCATGGAATAGCACTACAATGGGGGAAAAGACAATGAAATCCCAGTTCTGGGGATAGGCTCAGGGGACCCCGGTAGATATTTGGTAAGCCTGCTTCCAGAAGCATGTATTGACATGGAATGTAGGCTTTCCACTTTGGAACATGTGTAATCATTTGATAGACTGCTAAGACTGATGGGACTTCACTCTTCTCTGTCACCATGAAATCTTGAAAGTGTGGCACTGTCGTTTTCTTTCCCTGTTGTGTGTATCCTTCCCAGAAATTAGATGAAGAAATGCTGAAGCCCCCAACTGACTACTACAGTAAGCTTGTGAGTTCTGAAAGGCTGGAAGATCCACTGGATCTTGGTAAAAGCTAATTGGTGGTAATTGCTTATTGATAGCAACTAGTTAAAGTGATAACTGGGTACTAATGGGGAAAATATTAGAATGGGGGCTTGAGCAAATATTATGAGAATCAGTCTAACCTCTGAGACATATCCCTAGGACTCTGAGTCACTGGTTGATAGGTTTCAATCCATTTTGGTTTCGGGGTCACAGATTTAGAATTGTGCAGGACTTTAGAGGTCATTTGGTCCTACTCCCTAATTTGCCCAGGAGGAAACAGAGGCCTGCAGAGGTTAGGTGACTTTCCTGGGGTCATATGGATGGATAGTATTTGGTGAAAAGTCATTCTAGCCTGATGTCCTAATAGTTTTGTTTCCTTTTTTATTTCTTTTTCATTTTTGATAAACTCCTTGTACTCTACCCCCTCCCCCAATTTTGATATACTTTCTGTACAAGCTGAATTCCCCAAAGCAAATTGGTGTGTTGTTATTCCTTTGTTCCACAGTGTTCACTGCTGAAATGCCTGGTCATCGGCCAGGAGGGTCCCAAGATTATGATTCTTTAAGTTGTCTTTACCTCTTCCAGGCCTGAAACATGAGGATGAGTTTCTACAGTTGTTATTTTGGGTCTTAGGTAGGCTTGCCTCAATTCTGTCTGGTCATGGGATGGGTTGAACCTTTGTTAGGCTGTAGGAGGAGGAGGTTTGGGGAGGGATTGGACAGCAGAGGTTGGAAGATGGCTTGAAATATCTTCTACCAGGGGGCAGCTAGGCGGCTCAGTGGATAAAGCACTGGCCTTGGATTCAGGAGGACCTGAGTTCAAATCTGGCCTAAGACACTTGACACTTACTAGCTGTGTGACCCTGGGCAAGTCACTTAACCCCAATTGCCTCACCAAAAAAAAAAAAAAAAGAAAAAAAAAAGAAATATCTTCTACCACCCCCAACTGTTATATCCTTTCATCCCCTTCAGAAAAAATACAAATGAGCCAACCTATTTTGCATCATGAAACAAAGTATGGAGATGGCGATGTCGGCTTCTGTACTTGGAGGCAATACACATTTCTCTGATTTTTGAAAACATGCCATTTATCAGCAACTCAAATTAATCTTCAGCTCTTGGGCAAAGCTGCAAACCAGTTCATTAATCATATTTTGCATTTTCCCTGTATTAGACTGTTAAGACTTGTTCCTGATAGGGCTGGAAAATATTTCTTTCATCCTAATGGCTTGATGCCCACAAATGTCTTTTAATTATATTTACCTGGAGTTATCGAGTTTGGAATGGTGAGTGCAGGGGACTCATCTTTGAAGTGATCCTGAGTTCCTAAGAGTAACTGTCCGGTGACGTTTCCTTTGATCCATAGGCTGAACTACCACCCAAGTAGCCCTGCCTTGAGTGCTTGGGGGCCCAGACAAGGATGCTTTTCCTTCTCCTTCTCTTTTCCCCTCCCAGGACATAACCAGGGCATTTCTGGGGGCTGTAGACTAGAGTGGGTGAGGGGATGGAGAACCCTTCTGCAAAACTCCAGTTGGATCTTTGTATTTAAACTTAAAGCCCCATTTGATATCTAAAGGGATCTATAAATATATATACATATATATGAATGTATAAAATGGAAGATTAATTTTATGTATATAAATGGGAGATTAATGTTATATACATATAATATTAATCTCTCATTTTACACATTCTTCTTTTTCAGTTATATACATTTTGTCCTATTTGCTGAAAATAAGATGTGGAACACAAAGAAAATAGGATTAAATTGCAGTTGTTGAAGTTAATGGAGTCAATATTGAAATACTGGTAAGGAACAGAGAGCATGGTATTTGCTACTGGGAGCATTGGACCTGGAGTTAGGGGACATGGTCCTTGGATCGGCCACTAATTCACTGTGTGTCCTTGTAGGCAAGTCATTTCCTTTCTTCAGATAATTGAGATCAACTAGCAATGACTAATGGATTCCCTGCCCCCCCCCAAGTGCTTCTCTACTTCCCCTCCCCCATAAAGTACTTTGCATTTCTCTAATGCACTTATTAGATATTCTTTTGTATTATATATTTTGTATATCATATTCCTGTATTCAATTCCATTTAAATAATCACAGATAATAATATATAATAACATTTCTATAAGGCTTTGAGGTTTGCAAAGTGCTTTGCATGTATGATCTCATCTGATCTTCATAGCAGTTGAGATGGTTACTCTCAATATTATCATCCCCACTGAGATGAAAAGAGGTTAAGTGATTTATCCAGATTCACACAGCTCGTAAGTGTCTGAGTTAGTATTCCAACCCCTATCTTCTAGACTCTAAATTCAGCACTCAATCTACCATCTCTCTCTCTCTCTTACAGTATACAAGGACTTGTGCTGAGCATTGGGTGTACAAATAAGGAAGGAAACACACATTTATTAAGAACCTACTCAGCGTTGGGCACTGTGCTAAGCATGTTACAAATAAGATCTCACTGGATCCTTGCAACAACCCTAAGAGACAGGAGCTAGTATTGTCTCCATTATACAGTTCAGGAGAGTGAGACAAGCAGAGGTTAAATGACTTGCTTAGGGTCACACAGTCAGGAAGTATCTGAGGCCATATTTGAACTCAGGTCTTCCTGACTCAGGACCAACACTATTGTCTGAACCACCACAAGCAATATGGGGATTATAAATTCCCTGATGGCAAAGATTCTCTCTTAACCTAAACTTTTTGTATCCCCATGCCTAGCAGAGTGTTCTGTACACATTTACTTTTCTTTCTCTATCCATCTCAAGAGTTTACTGGTGTAGCTAATGCCTTCCATCAATCCAAGTGTAGCAGGTTTCTGAAAAGAGGTAAGAATGTCCTCAACCTGCATAGACTTCTCTTATTTAGTGTGGGGGGCAGGGATTTGCTCATCCTGAGGCAAGGAAGTATTTTATGGTTTGGAACTGGGGCTGGACTAAAAGAAATCCTCACAACAAAAAGAATAACAGCAACAAAACCAAACAAAAACCCCAAATCAGATTTTTTATAATGTAGATTTTTATAGATAATCTTGTTTTTACATCACACAATTTCCCCCCACATATCCTTCTTTCCTCTTTCTTTTTCACTCTCTAGTCCAAAAACCCATGATAAACTTGCCTCAGGATGGAAATATAAAGGAAAAAAAAGTCAAATCCCATAATTCTATGCAGGTCCAAGATAGTGTTACTGCACACAGAGAAGGCACTATCTTCCCTCTTTTGAAGCAAGGGGGTACACAGGTTGGCATTTTCTGTTACCAATTTTAGTTGCCTGGGAGATCTGAGTAGATAAACACTTGCCCAGGGTCCTCAGCCAGTGTCTATCAGAGTTAGGACTTGTATCCAAAGCTTCCTAACTCTGAGATAATAAACTCATTATTCCAGAGTTATCTCTAAGTACACATTAGGGTCCACACAAAAGAAAAAAAAGTTGTTAAAATCATCTGTTGTTGTTTAGTCATGTCTGACTCTTCATGACTCTACTTGGGGTTTTCTTGGCAAAGATACTGGAATGGTTTGACATTTTCTTCTCCAGCTCATTTTACAGATGAGGAAATTGAGGCAAACAGGGTTAAGTGACTTGCCCAGGGTCATATAGCTAGTAAGTATCTGAGGCCGGATTTGAACTCAAGAAGATAACAATTCTCCTTGACTCCAGGCCCGGTACCACCCAGCTGCCTCTATATCACCTGTCCCTCATTTAATAGGTGAGGAAAATAAGGTACCTTCTAGCTCCAGCACTAAACAATTTATACTTAAATTTTGGATCTTAGGCCTGTGGAAGGAAGAAAAGAAGAGCAGAATCTCTCGAGTTGAATTTTCACTCAAGCCTAGAGATTTTTCTACATGGTGCAAAAAAGAGAAGGAAAGCCTGTTCAGCGGCACATAAATTGATTTGTTCTTTCCCTGTAAAGCAGCTGCTAATCCTGTTACTCTGATAAGACAGGAGGCTTAGCAAGCACTGGGGCTGAAAGGTGATTCATGCTTTTATGATCTGTTATTGGAGATGAGGGCTTTTACATACTAAAGCCCTTCCAAAACCCTGGTCAATTATCTCAGCCTTCAAAGGACACTGCTGTCAAGGCACTGGCTACAAAGAACTAAAGATTAGCCTTTAACTGACCAGCTGGGTGAACCTAATCCTTAGCTCAAATGGAATAATGGAAAGAGTACTAGAATTGGAGTCATAGGACCTGGGTTCAAATCCTGACTGATACTTTATACTCTTGTGACTTTGGGCAAGTCACTTAACTCCTCTGTGCTTCAGTTTCCTCCTGGAGAAGAGTTGGAGTAGATGACCTCAAAGTTTGGCTCCAGTTCTATATGTTTAATTCAGCCCTTAACTTTCCTTCTCACTTTAACTTTATTCAACTAATGGGGAATCCTCTGGAAGGTGGTAGCTGGCACAATGGATAGAGGGCTGGGCCTGGAGACAGGAAGACCTGAGTTCAAATCCAGCCTCAAATACCTGCTAGCTGTGTGATCCTGGGCAAGTCACTTAACCTCTGTTAGTCTTAGTTTCCTCAACTATAAAATGGGGAAAATAATAAGACCAATTTACCAGGATTGTTGTGAGGGTCAAATGAGATGATATTTGTAGAAATGCTTGGCACATAGTCATTTTTTTAAAAAATGATTGTTTTGGGGGCAGCTACATGGCACCATGGATAAAGCACCATCCCTGGATTCAGGAGGACCTCAGTTCAAATCCAGCTTCAGACACTTGACACTTACTAGCTGTGTGACCCTGGGAGAGTCATTTAACCCTCATTGCCCCACCAGAAAACAACAACCCCCCCCTCCCCCAAAACCTCTGATTGTTTCCTTCCTTCCCTTCCTCTCTCAGGTTTAAAGAGGAGAATCCTCTCTATGATCAGTAGGGATATGGGATAGGTTGGTGACATCTGTGCTCTGAAGTTCTGGGAGTTGGGTGTCATTGTAGAGCAGAGTGTCCCCAAAAAGTGGTAACTCACATTTATATGGCACCTTAAAGTTTGTTGTTGAGTTGTTTCAACTATGACTCCACTTGGGGTTTTAGTGACAAAAGCGAGGCAAACCAGGTTAAGTGACTTGCCCAGGGTCACACAGCTAGTAAATGTCTGAGGCCATGTTTGAACTCATAGAGGTGTCTTTCTGACTCCAGGGCCAGCATTCTATCCACTTTGCCACCAGCTCTCCCCCTTACAGTTTATAGATTGTTTTCCTCCCTACCACCCTGTGAAGTAGGTACTACAGATATTATTTTACCCTTGTACAGATGAGAAAACAGAGGTTTGGAAAAACCTCAGTACCACAACTAAGTATTGAAGTCATCAGACTATGAATAATAAGATTACCATAAAATAATAATAAAACATTTATATAGTATCTACTGTGTGCCAGACAGTGCTAAGAGCTTTACAATTATTATCTCATTTGATCCTTGCAACAACTCTGGGGGGTAGGTGCTATTATTATCCATTTTATAGATGAGAAAACTGAAGTGAGGTGACTTGCCCAGGGTCACAAAGCTATGAAGTGTCTGAGCCTGGATTTGAATCCAGGTCTTCTTGACTCCAGGCCCAGCATTCTATCCACTGCTCCACTTAGTTTCCCCATATCCAAATTTATTTCTCTTTCCACAGCACCATAGCATTTTTTTTTTCAAAAGTCTTTGTCTCTGATCCAGGCTAGAGAGTGACACAGCAGAAATGTCACCAAGGAAGAAGGTCTTACTCGGAGGGACAGCCCTCTTTGGGGATCATGGTTGAGGGGTAAATTTAGGGCAAGAAAAGGGGAGCATTCCTGCTTCCCTTTTAAGAGACACTTAGAGAGTAGTTTGTAGGATTTCTGTGTCTTTGGTTCTGTGCTCATTCTTCACATTTCATGGTTTCCCAGGGAGGCTCTGTTGGGGATAGAATGACCAATTATTTCTTTCCAGCTCAGCAGGAAGAGTGGCATCAGTAATGGAGAGCTAGATACAGGAGCTTTAATTGAGAACAATGAGCAAGAAAAGCCTCATAGAAATGTTCCTGCTTACTTACATCCTGCATAGGCCTTCTTTGACACTGTCGGACGGCTTCTGTGTGGGTGTGATGAAGATATATGTGTCATTCATTTCTCTGTGACCAAGTAGCTTGGTTATTTAGGCCCTAGTATTTTATTTCAGGCTATGGGTCTGATTCCAATGGGGGCCCATTAGTTTTGGGTCAGGTATGTTATTGGTAGACCTGGGATAGGAGAGCAATCTCCTCGCAAATGCATGACACTGGTCACAAGATATGAGTGTAAGTGACTTAACTTAGAAGCACCCTCTCTACTGGAGGCAAGAATCAAAGCATGAATCCTGTGGAGATTCACTTAGAAGTACCTTCAAGTCAGAATATTAGGGCTGAAAGGGACCTTGGAGATCATCTGATACAACTAGATCATTCCTGGGGCAGCTAGGTGGCACAGTGGATAGAGCACTGGCCCTGGATTCAGGAGGACCTGAGTTCAAATCTGGCCTCAGACACTTGACACTTAACTAGATGTGTGACCTTGGGCAAATCACTTAACCCCAATTGCCTCACCAAAACAAAACAAAACAAAACAAAAAAAGAACTAGATCATTCCTAAGGGGGAAGAGGAGGTACAGAAAAGGGTAATAAACTGAATCTAGGTTTTGCCACTTACTGACTTGCGTGATCTTGGGCAAACCACTTAACCTTTCCTGCCTCCATTTTCCTTATCTATAAGAGAATTGGATATTTGACCTCTAATGTCCTTTCCAGATTGAAATTTATGATTTATTGACTAAAGAACTGACTTGTTTTATCTTCTTACATGGTCTTGTCAACAAGTGCTCATTGAGTGCTTAATGCAGATCAGCTGTGTAAGCCATGAGACCAGTCCCTGCCCTCCAGAAGCTAACAATCTAGTTGGAGCAAACAAGATGCTGTAGGCTACTTTGTAGGGTCATATAACTGTTTTATGCATCATATTCCCTGACTCAGAGCAAAACTGATCTTCTCTGGCTAATCTGCCCTCACTAGACTCACTGCTGGATGTCTTTATGTGACCCGTTCTAACCTGATCCAAATGGCCTTGAATCTCTTCCTTTTGAACTTATCTAAGTCCCTCCCTCAGGGCAGCTGGGTAGTGAAGTGGATAGAAGGCTGGGCCTGGAGTCAAGAAGACTCACTTCATGAGTTCAAATCTGGCCTCAGATACTACTAACTGTGTGACCCTGGGCAAATCACTTTACCCTGTTTGCCTCAGTTTCCTCATCTGTAAAATGAGCTGGAGAAGGAAATGGCAAACCACTCCAGGATCTTTGCCAAGAAAATCCCTGACTGAAAAATGACTGAAGAAGAAGAAGAAGTCCCACCCTTCCTTCAGGGGGTACACTCACAGCTGTATCTCCTTTCTGAACATGTTGGTCACCCCAATCTGGAGAGATGGCTTCCTCTTCCAGATTCCTACCCATAGCATGATCTAGAATGATCATTATTTTGGTGCTAGTCATATACAACAACCATACAGTGTTAGTTCATTTTTCACCCCTTATCTCCACAGCTCTATATCTTAAGGGCAGGGACAAAGCCTTATACTTACTTCTTCATAGATCCTCCAGATCCTAGCCTGGCATCTTGCACATAATCAGGCAGCCAATAACTGTTCACTCAATTGGGAGCTGGGGCAGGCAACATAGGGAGGGGCAACATCAGAGCATGGTCTTGTGATGTTAGACAGATGCTGGCATCCACTACAGATGACTGGCTGGACCTTACTTGTATACAAAACCTGTGTATGTAAGGTGCAGTGAGTAGCAGGTTTCAGTGTGTCATAGCTGCCCATTCCCTTCAGGCAATTAAGAGCAGGGAACAGCTAATTTATAGAACAAGCAAACAAGGAAGTCACTGTGACCTTTCCAAGATACTTTCATTGATCTTTATTCATCTCTAGCTGTTCCCTCTGCTACTGAACTTTTAATATTCTATTTTGCAGTTTGATAAATATCCTACAGACACTTCTGGAGCTGATCCTGGTCAGCTGATTCTCTATGGGGTGTGAGTCCTTCTATCAAGGAAAGGTCAACCAAGTGGCCAATGACCTTTATTCTTCCAAGGAACCACATTTTGCATTTTGTCAGTCATTAATACTTGGCTCTTGTTCATTTTGGGGATTGATAGACTGTTAGCCATAGGCTATTTCTGGATTGCCACCAACCTAAAGGGTTTTTTTTTTCCATTAAATTCCATTGCTTGGAAATGATATAACTCATCACTGGCCTGGGGTCTGCCATGTTGGAAGTAGTATGGTGGAGTGGAAGGATGGCACACTGGCCTCAGGAAACTGGGGTTCTAATCCTGGCTCTGATTTTAGGTAAGGCAATTCCCTGTTCTGGCCCTCAAAGATCTTCTCAGCTCTTCTTTGTTTTATAGCAGGAGGCTAGTAAGATGGCTTTAGGCTCTATCTAGCATTTTGTGATTGATTGTTTTAGAAGTTATCTTGGTGATGGAAAACTGAAACAGAAATGTGCTCTATGCCTGGCTGTTAAGCTGCTGCCATGATGTATTGTTGGCTGAAGAACGCAGGTGAGAGAAGAGTGTTTTCTCTAACACATAGTCTTTAATTCCTGCTTCCTCTTTCACACATCTTCATTTTGCTCCTCACCCCTCCTCTCCCGTCCTCTCCCCTCCCCTCCCCTCCTCTCCTGTCCTCTCCTGTATTCTCCTGTCCTGTCCTGTCCTCCCCTCTCTGATCCTCCCCTCTCTGGTCCTCCCCTCTCCTCCTCTCCTCCTCTCCTCTCTGAATCCTTAAGAGATATGTCAAGGCCCTGCTCTGGGGATTGACTACCCAGAGACTTCCAACCTCTAGTTGAATCCACCAGGATCTCCTGGCTTCCAAACCCCACTAACCCTTCACATTATCAGCCCAAGGGAGAGCTCCCTGGCTTTTGGCAAAGAGAGAGTTAAGTGGCAGTTGTCTTCTGGTTAGTAATTGCCCTAGTCATCATTATAGTAATTGCAGTGTGGTACTTCAATGATCCGGGAGCTGTAATCCAAGCTCTTAATTAGTCAATGGAGAAAGCTCTGAAGAGAGCAGAGGGAAAAAAAGATGCCTTTCAAGGGAGCCTGCTGAGTGATGCCTTAAAACTTCAGCATAGTTATCTGCCTCATTGGGCCAGTAACCTCCCTGTCTGTCCTAAGATGCAGAAAAATGCAGCTATCTTAAAAAAAGAAAATCACCAGATGGGCAACTTTCCCACTTGGAAAGCTCATGTGTCTTCCCCACCCCCGGACGGAGCCCCAGCAGGGAATTTGGAAAGAGGCTGAATCTTCCCTCTGCTATATCTCTTCCCCAAAGAGAGATCTCCTCTGTGATAGGAGAGGAAGCCTGCATTGCCTCAGGGATCCACCTGGTTGAGAGAGAACTCTGATGGGGAGGGGAGGTGACAGCTGTGAGCCTTCCTTTTGATTCTTCCTTCCTTTTCTCCCAGCTTGATGAGGGGAGGCTTCTAGAACCCAGTTCCTGGGGGAAGGCCTCTGCCCAAGCTCATGCACTCACCAGTTTCCGACCACTGATTGATCTACCCTCAGACTTTTGGCCTGGAGCTGAGGGCAGATTGGTACAGTATGCAGTTGGCCCAAAATGGGAAGTCTGCTCTGTGGCTGACCTGACCTCTAGGCGGGGTGGGTGGCTTCGAAGATGGTATTATTGGGAACATGCTAGGAACAGCCCACCCTGACCAAAAATATCTCCTCTGTTGGCCCTTCCAGTAGACTGAAATTCCCCTAAAATAGTCACCCCCTTTGGGTTAATGCGTTCAGTGCCGCTGTTAATGCCCTCCCCCCTAATATTTTACATTTTATCGACTATTAACAGGTTGGAAATTTAATGTTTTAGTTTATAATAATGATAGTACCTAACATTTTTATTTGCCACTTTAAGGTTTGCAATCCTGTGAGGTAAAAACTATTATTATCTTTTTCTCAGTTGCTATAATTACCATCCACATTTTATAGATAAGGAAGCTGGTGCTGAGAAAGGTTTAAGTGATTTTCTAGGAAGTATCCGAGGGAAGACTTGAACCCAAGACTTCCTGACCCTCAAGTGTAACAACTTATTTGCTCCACCATGGTGCCTTTCATAATTAATCAGGCAATCAAAAAAAATTATAAAGTGCTTAATATGTTCCAGATATTGTACTACATGCTGAAAATTTTCTGGAAGACAAAAGTAATACAGTTGCTGACCTTAAGGAATTTATAATCTGGCTGGAACAGGAAATATGTACATATGTAGGGTGATACAAAATAGATACAACATAGTTTTTCTATTTTAAAATATTTTATTATTTTTTCATTTACATGTAAATTTTTTTAAACTTTTTTTTTTTTAATTTTGAGTTCCAATTTCTCTCCCTCCCCCTCACTCCTTGAGAAGGCAAGCAGTTTGATATAGGTTATACATGTTCGGTCATGCCAAACATTTCCGTATTAGTCATGTGATACAAGCTAATTTTGATGAAAAGACTCTTAGACTAGGTGATAGGCTTGGAAGAAGGCTAGGAAAGGCTCACTTTGCCCCCCAATATCTCCCTTAATAGTCCTTCCAGTTGGCTAAAATTTCTATGAAAAATCACCCCTATGAACTAATGTATTAAAAACTCCCCCGTTAATGTTCAGAGAAGCAGGAAAAAGTACACCTAGAAGGTGATGCTTGATTTGGGCTTCTAGGACACTAGGATTTCTGAGTTAGAGGTGAGGAGGTAATGCGTGCCAAGCATGGCAGGGATGGTCAGCAAAGGCCTAGAGATGGTAGATGAAGTGCCATGGGAGACAAGTTTGGCTGACCCGTAGAGTGTGTGAAAGGGAGTTATGGGTAATAAGGTTGAAAGGTGGGTTTGGGCCAGGTTGTGAAGGACTTTGAATGCCAGACAGAGGAGTTTATATATTTTTCCTAAAGGCAATAGGAAACCTTGGAGTTTTGTAAGAAGGGGAGTGATATGGTTAGAAATTTAGGAAAATCACTTTGGCAGCTTGTGTCGAGGATGGGTTGGAGTGGGAAGAGACACAGAGAGTGATTAGGAGGCTATTATAATTCCACTGTATAGTCACTGGGTGATGAATGTTTGAACTAGGGTGGTAGCTATGTGAATAAAACAAAGGGGATAAAAGTGAGAAGCATTATAGAGGTAGAAACACTTGTTCAGTCATGTCAGATTCTTTGTGAGCCCATTTGGGTTTTTTGGGCAGAGATACTGGAGTGGCTTGCCACTTCCTTCTCCAGCTCACTTTAAAAATGAGGAAACTGAGGCAAACAGGGCTAAGTGACTTGCTCAGAGTCACACAGCTACTGTCTGAAGGTGGATTTGAACTCATGAAACCAAGTCTTCCTGACTTTAGGTCTGGCTGTCTATCCACTATGGTGCCACCTAGATGAAACAACACTTGACAAAAAGAAAAATATGTGGGTGATGAGTGAAAACTGAAAAACAAAGACAAGGAGAAGGTTCCCGACAGTGTCCAATATGAGATCAGTAAGATTTGAAGAAAGGGTTAAAGAGGAGGGAAAGGGCTGGAACGAGGGGTTCTGACCAAATGACCAGTAGGCATGATCCAGCGAGGTGCTGGGAGGACCTGTGAACCAGAATGTGCCAGGTGGGAGAAGAAGGGTGGGGAAAGAAAAAGGGATAGAAGGATGCTGAAAGTCAATGCCACCAACTCCACAATTTGCCTTAGGACCCATCCTGCCTACAATATCCTTTTGTTCTCTTTTCAGGTCACTAATATAGCTGATGACAAGTATCCAGTGTCTGGCTGTTTGACAGATATTTTGTTAAATGTAGTGGGAGAGAACAACAGAAGTGACACAGGAATGGAGCCTCTACCTCTTTAGAGTAGATTTCCATTCAGTGGGAGAAATATGCCTAAGGGAAGGGCTAGAAGGTATGTGACAGCCTGGTAATTCAGAGTCACTGCCCTGGTGACCCAGGATGTAGGTGTATTTGTACCTAAACCCTTCTGGATAGGGACAATAGAGGTGGCTGTACTTCCTGCTTCAAAGGCCATTGAAGTGAAGTCCCTGACCCAATTTCTATGAAAAGAGACCTTAGAGATTATCTTGTCCAACTTCTTCCGTGACAAACAAGGAGGCTGAGGAAAGGGATGAGCATTTATGTAGTGTCTGCCATGTTCTAGGCACAGTGCTAAGGTCTTTTACAAACACTAACTCATTTAATCCTCACAATGACTCTGAGAGGCAGGGAATACAAATGAAAGCAAAAGCAAAGATGGCTCCTGTTTTCAAGGAGCTTATATTCTCTTTTGGGGGGGGGCAATGGGGGTTAAGTCTCTTTTCTATGTGGTTAAATATTGAAGTGGATAGGGTATTGAAGTCAGGAAGGACTGGGTTCAAAACCCGCCTCAGACAATCTGTGTGACCCAGAGTAAATAATTTTGCTTAGCTGTGCCTCAGTTTCCATATTTGTAAAAATTATGCCATTGGACTTGATTCCCTAAAGGGAACTTTCTAGCTCTAAATCTATAATCCCATGATAGAGAAGAAGAATTCAAGAAAATGAGTCAATCTTGAGAAAATGAAGATGAGAATCTTTGCTACCATATGTGCTGTTGACTTTTGGGGTGGGGTTGGGAGGGGGTAGCCATGGGAGTTGAAAAAGAAATTTCATGCGTTTAGGGAAATTGGGGAAAGAATTAAAAAAAAAATGTTGCGGAGAGGAAGTTCAGGAAGTTGGATGTCCAAAAAAAAGGGAGAGGCAAGTTGTGGAAATTCTGTGGGCAGAACCTAAAGAAGATGTTGAGTCAGAGTTCAAGGAGACTGATTTTGACCTAGCATCAAGGGAAGATTTCTGGAGAAAAGGCGTAGTTTTCCCAAAGACCACTTCAGCCAAGCAGAACAATTCTGACCTTGGAATAGATGCAAAAGTGAGGGTGAGTAGGAAGGGGAAGAAGAAAGAACAGTAAAAGGTTATGTCAAGTCAACAAGCATTTGTTAAGTGCTTACTGTGTGCTAGGCACTGTGGTAAGAGCTGAGAATACAAATAGAAGCAAACCCCAAAATGGTTCTGGTCCTGGGGAGCCCTGGGGCTCCTTCTTCTGACTGGCTGTTTCCTCTCAGAATGTCCATTTTAAGGATAATATCCGGGCCAGTCATGTTTTCATCCTCTCCAGGCTTTCTCTCCTATGCCCTCCAGGGTGCCTTATCACCTTCCACACTTTCTCCTTCCTGCTATTTTTTTTGGTGTTTTCTCTCTCCTTAAGAATATAAGCTCCTTGGGCAGGTAGGTGGCGCAGTGGATAAAACACCGGCCCTGGAGTCAGGAGGACCTGAGTTCAAATCCAGCCTCAGACCCTTGACACTAGCTGTGTGACCCTGGGCAAGTCACTTAACCCCCATTGCTCCCCCCCCAAAAGAGAATATAAGCTCCTTGAAAACAGGAGCCATCTTTGCTTTTGCTTTCATTTGTATTCCCTGCCTCTCAGAGTCATTGTGAGGATTAAATGAGTTAGTGTTTGTAAAAGACCTTAGCACTGTGCCTAGAACATGGCAGACACTACATAAATGCTCATCCCTTCCCTCAGCCTCCTTGTTTGTCACTGAAGAAGTTGGACAAGATAATCTCTAAGGTCTCTTTTCAATCTACAATGCCATGGAAAGAAATCAGCCCATTCCCAGCATTTGTTCTTCATTTTTATTTTGTTTTGTTTTTTGGTTTTTTTTTTTTTCAGTGGGGCAATGAGGGTTAAGTGACTTGCCCAGGGTCACACAGCTAGTAAGTGTCAAGTGTCTGAGGTCGGATTTGAACTCAGGTCCTCCTAAATCCAGGGGCCGTGCTTTATCCACTGTGCCACCTAGCTGCCCCACCCCCACCCCCCCAACATTTGTTCTTAATATATAACTTGGTTTGAGCAGAAATGAGAGTTTTTCTGGACTAGCATGGAATCATCAAGCCTAGTCCATAAGAAGAGATCCCATCCAGAATTACAGATAATATTTTTTCCTTCTCCCACCTCTCCACCTACTTCTTTTCCCTCCTCAACCAAAGCTAGTGACTCTCACCCATTGGTCCTGATGCCAAAACTTTAGTACAAGGCCTTCATTTTTGTGGGTACAGTTTTATTTGAAAGTTGAACCTAAGTGTGTTGTTCTAGCTCCCTTAACCCTCCTCCCACTCACTTGCCAATCATCTCCCTCCTGTTCCTTTGCATTCCCACTCTGTCCCATTTTGTCTGTCTTCTACAATAATAACCATGTGCCTATTTTCTGACTCACAGATTTAAATCCAGTGTTGCATGACTGGGTGTATTTCACTTTAGAAAACTCCCTGCTAGCTCTGAGTCCCAAGATGTGGAAATAGAGATCTTGCTTCGTTTCCTTCCCTCCTCCCTCCACTCCTCTCACTCCACCCCAGCTGTCAAAATACGGATGAGCATCTCTCTCTTTATGCTGCCAGATTAGAAAGAGAGAGAAATTTATTGATGCAAACCTGTGTCAGCTTCAGGCCTGATCTCCCTGCACAGGAATGCAGCATAATTAGGAGCAGAATCATGTTTCTGCCTAGACCCCTATTGATGGACTTTTTTAGAAACCCTTTGTTTAGCTATTTGGTGGCTGGTAGGAGAGCAACCTAGATGGTCATCCATAATTACAGAATAATGGTCAATTCCCCTTTTGACCAAATGTCCTGAAAAAACAATAATGTCAAGTGAAATTTTGATAATAAATGTTTTTAAAAAAAAATTCTGTCCTTGCTGATGCAAATATTTTGAAAAGCTGTGAGTCTAAAAGATTGGCTCCATATATGTGAAAATATTTATAGCAGTGCTTTTTTGTGGTAGCAGAGACCTAGCAAAAAAAAGGATGCCCATCAATTGGGGACTGGCTGAACAAATTGTGGAACATGAATATTATTTATGCTACAGAGAGTCATGGAAAGACTTGAACTGATGTAGAATGAAGTAAGAAGAGGTAGGGAAACTACATCCTGGCTACAAGAATGTAAAAATGGAATCAACAACAACAACAAAGCAATTGAATCTCCATATGGGAAATTCCTATGACAAAGCTTGGCCACAATGTTGTTGGTGTTGTTTGTCCTTTGCTCACATTGGGTGATGTCATGACTTGCAGTGAATTGGATTTAAGTGAGGGAGGGCTGTGCAAGGTCACCAACCTCACTCTCTCCTCCAGAGACGACTGGAGATGGACCCAGACGTTTTAGGGCAATTGGGGCTTAAGTGACTTGCCCAGGGTCACACAGCTAGTAAGTATCTAAGTGGGTCCTCTTGACGCCAGGGCCAGTGCTCTATCCATTGTGCCACCTAGCTGCGCTTGGCCACAGTGAAGAGATGAGAAGACATTTTTCCTCTGGTGAGTGTCCATGGGAGTAGAACACTGCATATAATTCCAGATTTGTTTTCTTTTCTCCTTTGAAAAGATTCTTGGTTATAAGAGATGACTCTTAGGAAGGGAAAAAGGGAAGTTGTATAGGGAGAATGTAGGTAATGTGAAAACAAAAAATATTAATAAAAATCTATCTTAAAATGCACTTTCTTGCCTCTGCTTTGTTTCTCTTCCTCTAATTCATCCTTTACCTCTCTCTAACACCACTGTCAGACTAATCTTCCTAAAATCTAGCTCTTATTATGTCACCCTCCTTTCAAAAAACCTTCAGTTGCTCCCTACTAGCTATCAAATGAAGTTACTAGCACTCAGAACTTTCCCTGTCCTGGGCTCAATCTTACTTTCATAGCCTTATCTTCCACTTTTCCTCCATGTGTACCCAGTGTTATTAACAAAGTAGACCTCTTGATACCTATTGACCATTTCCCTGAGATTTCCCACCTCCATGCCTTTGCTTATGCTGTTCCCTCATCTTATAATACTACCTCTACCCATCTTTATCTGCTGAAATATTTTTTTTACATTTTTTTATTTTTAAAAAATTTTTTAATTTAAATTTAAACCTTTTTATCTGCAACAAACATTTATTTTATTTTTTCCAGTTACATGTAAGGGTAGTTTTTAACATTCATTTTCATAAGATTTAGAGTTCCAAATTTTCCTCCCTCTCTCCCTTTTCTCCCCCCTCCACAAGACAGCAACCAGGTTTTATATATATATATATATAATATATACATATGCTCTTTTTATCAGTTCTTTCTATGGGGGTGGATAGTAAGTTTCATCATTAGAACCTTGGGATTGTCTTGAATCATTGCATTGCTGAGAGTAGTTAAGTCATTCACAATTGCTCATTGAACAATACTGCTGTCACTATGCACGTTGTCCTCCCAGCTCTGCTCACTTCACTATACATCAGTTCATGAGTCTTTCCAGGTTTTTCTGGGATCATCCTATTTGTCATTTCCTATTATCTGCTGAAATCTTAATAGGCTTTCAAGGCCCAGCTCCAATGTGAGTCAGTATTCTTTCTACTTGAGCCTTGATGCCTCCTAAATCATCAGTAATGGATACTTAATGAAAATAAGAGATCAGTTACTTTCTTCAAAACTTCAAATATGAGGGGCAGCTAGGTGGCACAGTGGATAAAGCACTGGCCCTGGATTCAGGAGGACCTGAGTTCAAATCTAGCCTCAGACACTTTACACTAGCTATGTGACCCTAGGCAGGTCACTTAACCCTCATTGTCCCTCAAAAAAAAATTTAAGAAACCAAAAAAACCCTTCAAATATGGCTGGCTGCACCTTCTAAGGGACTCTTGTGAGCATCAGTTCATTCCTCAATTAATTTCTCCCTATGTCTCATGCTAGCAGGAATAGGACACGATCATTTCCTATTCACCAAACAAAAGTTGCAGGTCAGCATTCTTTTGGATGAAGTACTTCCTGTTCTATCCTGTTACAACAGAGAATCTGATTTCTTGTTAAGGCCTCCAGATGAATGCATCCCTTTTCCCATGGCACCCAGATAAACCCTTCTTGAAGTGTTAACAAGAGATCACTGGGGAGTGTGTGCTCACCACTTTTGTTACCTATGCTACCCTTGCCATGATCTGGACCAGGGCTGTCCAACTCAAATAGGAAGGGGGCTGCTAATGTCTAGATGTTGCTACTCCTCACTTCCCCTCCTTCCTCCTACATTTCACTCTTTGTGAGAATTTTTTCCTCCCAGTGCTTTTCTGAACCTTCCACCTGTGTGGCTTTGTGGACATGTTCCTGAAAGATTTCAAGGACTTAATG
Organism: Dromiciops gliroides; assembly: GCF_019393635.1. Taxonomy (NCBI): domain Eukaryota; kingdom Metazoa; phylum Chordata; class Mammalia; order Microbiotheria; family Microbiotheriidae; genus Dromiciops; species Dromiciops gliroides. Next base: position 537,767,991 of record NC_057861.1, read on the forward strand.
TTGATGTTATTACAAAGACCTATGATTTTGCCAGTATGGATCTTCCTTTTACTGAGAGAGAGAACAATCCACCTATGACATTTAATCTTAGAAAGTTGGGGCAGCTAGGTGGCACAGTAGATAGAGCACTGGCCCTGGATTCAGGAGTACCTGAGTTCAAATCCAGCCTCAGACACTTAATACTTACTAGCTGTGTGACTGTGGGCAAGTCACTTAATCCCAATTGCCTCACTAAAAAAAAAAAAAATCTTAGAAAGTTGCTTTGAAGCTCACAGTGAATGTCAGAATCAGGTCAAACACATGGTGGATATAGCGTTGGATCTGAAGTCAGGAAGGCCTGAGTCTAAATCCAGCCTTAGACACTTACTAGTTGTGTGACTCCGGGCAATCAATTAACCTCTCTCTGCCCCGGTTTACCTTATTTGTAAAACAGGGATGATAATAAATGAGATATTTGTAAAGTATTTGCAAACCTTGAAGTACTATATCAGCTCTAGCTATAATGATGGAGATGATGATCATAATGATAACTCTATGTTCTCTAGAGGATGTAGCTTCTCTCCAAAACATGGCATTTGTACCCAGACACGAAACATACAACAACAATCATGAGATGCTCCTCGATACAAAAGCCTATGTGTCTGACAACCATTTTCTCTCAATTGGCTACAAATCATGGAATACCACAATCTTAGAAGAATCCAGGGGGCAACTAAGTTGCATAGTGGATCCAGGGCACTGGCCCTGGATTCAGGAGGACCTGAGTTCAAATCTGGCCTCAGACACTTGACACTTACTAGGTGCATGACCCTGGGCAAGTCACTTAACCCTCATTGCCCCTCAAAAAAAAAGAAGAAGAAGAAGAATCCAAATGCCAAGTAAACCAAAGGAATGGAGACACAAACAATGGGTAAGTTGGTTGTATTATGTTGCCAAGAAAGAGCATAAAAATATATCAATCATGAAATGTATGATGGGAAAAGGGGAGTGGTTGTAGCAAAGTTGATAGCAGATGACCAATCCAAGTTTGGTATTGGTGCCTATGGAATAATAAAAGACCCAGGGGAAGGCCTCCAACATATTGGGTAGTTCCTCTACCCAATACCTTTAGGGAAGGGCATCCATTAGGAAGGGTTCACATTAAGGGCCTACACCCATTGAAATAGAATTGAGGTTGTCTATCACAGAAGTCGGGGAAGGTAGATGAGAATACAGGGCTATCAAAGGCTCAAGAATCCAGAGACCTGGCACTGCTATCATTATACCATTTAACTGAGCATGTCTTAAGTGAAACTGGAAATGGAACTTGGATGCTGGGTGGCCCAATAGTTAAAGTAGATTGCCACAGCTTATTGCAATTTTCCCACCCAAGATTTCTCTTCCTTCATTAACAATCTTATTAGTTATTCACCTGTAGGCTCAGCCCCAGACAAAATTGTAAAACAGAAGTATGTTGTTTTTTTTTAAGTGAGGCAATTGTGGTTAAGTGACTTGCCCAGGGTCACACAGCTAGTAAGTGTTAAGTGTCTGAGGCCAGATTTGAACTCAGGTACTCCTGACTCCAGGGCCAGTGCTCTATCCACTGCGCCACCTAGCTGCCCCCAGAAGTATGGTTTTTGCTGCTTTCTTCCCTCCAGTTTCAGTTCTGTTCTCTAAGGCTACCTGTTAATTGCTAAGGTGCTAGCTGCCTAGGGCTTAAGATGTTACTTCTCCAGGGCCATTGTATTTTATTAGGTGACTCTGGAAGATTTCTTCCAAAGGAATGAATTTTTAAGGGTAGATTTCTGTCTTTGTAGCAAGTGATAAGGGAAGATGATTTTGGACCAAGGATCTGCCTGACAGCCCTGAAAGACTGCTATTTTGATAGAAATAAACTCCATGTCCCATGGATTCAGGGAGCGATTGGCACAAAAGCCCTCAAGTCTGGCTTACTTACCTGCCATATACAGGCATTGGGCCAAATGAATTAGGGAGTTTGTTCATTTGAAAAATTGCCTTTGATAGGATTTACTGAGAGTTTACTTTTCATTCAATAGAAATTCCCACATGTTGCTCTAGCTCCCTTCATGATCAAAGATGAAGTTGGCACCACATCTAATTCTTTTGAAAGAAGTCAGATCCACCAATTATACTGTTTCCACCAGGTTCTTTTGTTAGTTGCCAGAATATGACAATGGGCTCTCAAAAAATGATCCTTCTTGCTCTGACTCCTCAGTGTCCATTTTGGCCCTGCATTTACTCAAGGCAATTTCTCTTCCTGGTCTTCCTAATAAATATTCAATTAAATATAACAAACATTTCTTAATGTGCTCTTAATTATGTGCCAGGAACTGTGCTGGGTGTTCAGAATATCAAGAACAAAACAAAATAATCCCTGCCTATGTAGAACTTGGGGAAACCACATATGCATAGAAAAGGTAGCTTGGAGCCATGGAAAGAGTGAAGGATCTGGAGTCAGAGGACCTGGGATCCCTTCTTTGGACCTCAGTTTCCTCATCTTTAAAATGCGGGGTGTTGAACTAAATGACTTAGAAAGCCCCTTTGAGCTCTAACTCTGTGGTTCTAAGTAAGTATAAGGCATATGCAGAATAAGTTTGGTGATGGTAGTAGGGAGGAGGTCACTGGTCTAACATGAAGGGTAATTAATTTTTTTTACAGGATGGGGAATTTTATTTTTTTTAAATAAAAATATTTTATTATTTTCCAGTTACATATAAGGATAGTTTGCAACATTTGTTTTCATAAGATTTTTAGTTCCAAATTTTTCTCTTACCCTTCCCTCCCTCCCTCCTTCCCAAGACAGAAAGCAATCTGATATAGGTTAAATATGTGCAATCACATTAAACATATTTCTGCATTAGTCATCTTGTGAAAGAAGAATCAGAGCACAAGGGAAAAACCTCAAAAAAGAAGGGAAAAAACAGCGCAAAAATAGAAACAGTATGGTTCAATCTGCATTCATAATCCACAGTTCTTTTTTCTGGATATTGAGAACATTTTCTATCATGAGTTCTTTGAAATTGTTTTGGATCATTGCACTACTGAGAAGAGTCAAGTCTATCACCACTGTTCATCACACAATGTTGCTGTTACTGTGTACAATGTTCTCCTGGTTCTGCTCATCTCATTCAGCATCAGTTCATGTAAGTCCTTCCAGGTTTCTCTGAAATCCTCCTGCTCATCGTTTCTTACAGCACAATAGCATTCCATTACATTCATATTCCACAACTTGTTTAGCCATTCCCAATTGATGGTTATTCCTTCAATTTCCAATTCTTTGCCACCACAAAGAGAGCTGCTAGAAATATTTTTGTACATGTGGGTCCTTTTCCCTCTTCTAAGATCTCTTTGGGATACAGACCTAGTAATGCTACCACTGGGTCAAAGGGTATGAACAGTAGAAGTATAATTTGTTAACAATGGAATGGGATTTCAGAGGACACAGTAGAAAGGTGGAGAAGAGTGGCATAGGGATAGAGATGGATGAGTATGAGAAGTAGTGGCTAAGGAAAGTCCTAGGAGAGTTTATTATCACATTTTTCATAGTAGCAATGGTAGAGGTGATTGGATTAAGAGGTTGGGGACAGCTAGGTGGCTCAGTGGACAGAGCACTGGACTTGGAATCAGGAATACTCATCTTCATAACTTCAAATCTGACTTCAGACTAGCTCTATGACTAGTCACTTAAACCCTGTTTGTCTCAGTTTCCTCATCTGTAAAATGATCTGGAGAAGGAAATGGCAAACCATTCCAATATCTCTGCCAGCAAAACCCCAAATGGGGCTATGACAATTCAGATATGACTGAAATGACTCAACAACAAAAAGTTTTTGGCAGGCAGATAGCAGTCCCTGCTACTACTTAATGATGGAGGCAAGGAGTTGGTGCAACCCTGGTGCTTGGTGATCACAATTGTGATTATTATTATGTGATTACAATAATTTAAAGTCAGGGGTCCTGGGTTTGAATCTTGTCTTTGCTATTTACAACTACTCACTATAGAGAAATGAGATAAGTTTGAGGTGTTAATACTCTAAAATTCAGCCATGTTGGTCCTGCCTCTCCCAGGGTAATGATGGGGTAGTTCAGGAGTATCTTTGATCTTGTGCTGGTGGCTGATGAGGAGGGGGAGAGGAGGCAAGCAGATGGCAAGTCCCTAATTCTACTTATTGGTCAAGGCAAGGGACATATTTGCTGGTTTATGATTCATTTTGAAAAGCTAATGTAAATTCAAATCTGGTCCAAATGTTTAACCCTTAAAGAACATTTCTTTGAGGTCCCTCTCTTGTTTATGGTCTTCTGCACTTAGAAGGATTAGCAAATCATCCCGTCTGCATTCCCTGAAGGTGTCAGCTAATTTTGAACTATTAATAGTAGTCAATCCTCAAAGGGTGATGTTATTTGGAAATAACATACTTGGCTTCTTCCCAGACAATAACGCTATTTTGTTATGGGCCTAATAAAATGGAAATGGAAAAAAAAATATCAAGATAACAGGGTCAATGAAAGCTTTCATTCTCACCAGTGCTCTTTGACACACAGCTATAAACACAGTAAATGAGGAATTTAGCAAGCCCTGAAATCTAAATTGGGTGTAGAATGTTTATATGTTGCTTGTGAAAAGCAAACACACGTGTTCCACATAATATGATATGCTTCTTTCTTAATTACCCAGGGAAACTGGTACAAGGTTGTCCAAAGTAAATGGTTACCTCTGTGGGCCTCAGTTTCCTCTGCTATAAAACTGAAGGAACTGTACTTAAGAGGGGAAAGAGATAAGCATTTATATAGTGTCTGCTATGTACCAGGCAATATACCAGGCACTTTTATAAATATTATCTCATTTGATCCTCACAACAACTTTGTGAGGTAGGTGTTATTATTATTCCCATTTTACAGTTGAGGAAACTGAGGCAAACAGAGAGTAAATGACTTTCCCAGAATTACACAGTTAGTAGATTTGGGCTCAGGTCTTCCTGACTATAGACTCAATGCTCTATTCACTAAGCCACCAGCTACCTCTCAACATACTTTAATCATTCTTTAGCATTCCAATATCTGTGGTTAAAAGATTTGCTCAAGATTACTCAGTAGATCCAGAATAAGAACCCCAGATAATGGAGTCAGGCATTCTGGGTTCAGAGCTCAGCTTTTCCATTTACTACACATGCGATGTTGGCAAAAGCCAGGTAGACATATTTTGGTGTAAGTACAAAGAATAAAATACTTTAGGAACTAAAATTATGTGATTTTACTATCTATACCTCTTGGGATCATGAATGAAATTCACAGAAGTAGTAGAGTTTAGTTTTTTTCATCCCAACCTGTGATTTCTTCAGCATAAGGAATTTCCATTGAGCAGACTTCCTACACTGCTACAGATCTACAATTCATAGTTGCAGGTTGTTGCTAAGGACAATGGGAGGTAGAATGATTTGCCTGAGATAACTCAGCCAGTATATGTCAGAAGCAAGACTCAAATGCAGGTTTTCCTCTCCCATTCACCAGGCCAAGATATCTCTCATAAAATTGGTTAGTTGAATTGAAAAGAAAATTTATTGGGCATTTATTGAGTGCTTACTATATGCAAGGGTTTTTTGTGTGGACCTAGTGAAAATGAGGCTGCTAGGTGGCTCAGTGGATAGAGCACTCATCCTAGAGTCAGGAAGACTTGAGTTCAAATCTGAACTCAGACACTCACTGGCTGTGTGACCTTGAACAAGTCACTTAAGGTCTGTTTGACTTTATCCACTGAAGAAGGAAATGGCAAACCACTCCAATATCTTTGCCAAGAAAACCTCATGGAATGTATGGTCTACAGGGTCACAAAGAGTTGAATATGACAAAGACTGAACAATAACAAGTGAAAATAATGACTTGACCAGAGTGTGAAAGCCTCATTTCCAATCAGTTCTTAGTGGTGATCTCATCTGCTATGGCTGGTAGTAGAGAATAATATGAGGCTAATTTGATCATATTCTCTGAGCTGCTTTCCACTTATCAAGCAGGAATATGTAACATAGCATCTTTTTATGACTCTAAGAAATCTTACTGGTAGCTGGTTCTTTAAACAACTTTTTTTCTTTTTTCAATATGTTCTCAGCTCCATTGTCATTGGTCTCCTTTGCATTGGATATCAGAACTCTCAAGGGGACAAACCTCTTTTGGTAGGAATAATGGGAATGACTACTGTCAGGGAAGGAGGTCCAACCAGTGGTTTATCATCATCAATGAATATTGTGTTTCAACCAAATTCAAGGCCATTTGGCTTCAAGGAGGTTTCAATCTGGTTGGGGGAAATAGTACATTTACCATTTTGATCTGAACATAGACTGGTCCAGAATATAGGACAAACCTGCTGAGACAAGAGTTTGTGGAAATGGAAGACATACAGGCTTGTGCTTAAAAATAATACTAATCTTAGACTACATTTGGGTTGGGGGACAACATGAAGCTTTTACTTCTGATGCTTGCTACTTCTGTGATCTAGGGAAGACACTGAACCTTCTTGGACCTTAGTTTCTTTATCTGTATAATGAAGGGTTTGGGCTGTGAGATCTCTTCCACCTCTAAATCTATGGTCATCTACAATCCTTTGATTGTATGAACTTGGCCTCTGAATTCCTTTTAAGTTACACATCTGTGATCCTGTGGCCAAAGTGTATTGCTGCCTTATCTTGTTATTTAGTTTTGTTATGCCTAAATGCCAATTGAATGGAACAGATAGCAAATGACAATTTCCACTTCTCAGAAAAAAAGATGGTGGACCACAGGTGGAAAATCTTGCACATGGCTTGACTGGTTTTTGCAGTTTATGCATTTTCTTTGTTAATTGTTTTTGTTTGTTTGTTGGTTGGTTTCTTTTTTCTTTGTTGTAAAGAGAAGCTGAGACATAAAAATGAAAAGGATTAATAAAGCATTTCAAAAAAGAGAAGCGGCAAGGGCTTTCAGAAGAGAGAGATTGCTATGTGCCAAGGTGGTTACTGACAGCTTCCTGGAGAAAGTGAGATCTGAGCTGGGCTTTGAAGAAAGGAGAGAATTTTGAAAAGCGGGGGAGGACTGAGAGAGGGCATTCTCGTTAGAGGGAATGGTCTGAACCAAAGCTTCTCCACCTGTCTCACTGGAGATAATAACATTGAATTGTTTGTTGTTAAATCCACCCCCATAAGGTTTTTGGAGAAACTTAACTCAGCTGATTTATCCTGGGGCTTTGGACAGAAGTTGAAAGATGGAAGCAACTTGGGAGGAGGATGGGGGAGGAGTGAAGAAAGGAGGTGGGGGATGTTTATAGCATGATTGGGGCTAGTTAGACCAATTTGGATTCTCTTGCCAGCAAATATCCTGGTACCTAAAGGTCCTGGCAATGTGTTTGTGACAGTTAGATATTCGGTTAGATATTTTCCAAGGTGAAACTGCAGATGTTTGACAGATTTGGAGGTGGGAAGCCTGAGAAGGGATTTTAACATGAAACTATGTAATCCAGAAGAGCTGAGTACATTGGGGTGTGTGTGTGTGTGTGTGTGTGTGTGTAATCTCCACATCCAGTCATAACTCCAAGGGCAAAAGAAGTAGACCATTGTTTATTTAGCTGAACTTTTATAGTGTTGATTGGCTTTTAAAGTACTTTGCTTTGTCTTTTACCTTTCAAACAAGCTATAATGATTGTGATGTGTGCATGTCACTGCATGTTCTGCCTCCCAGTATGCTGGACCATTCAAGTGTCTGAAAATGATGGGTTTCTTTGGGATAGATTTATTCTACTGCCTCCTACTTACCAATGAAGCAATGGGCAAAGATCATTGATTAATGTCTGGTCACATTCTTCTCTGGAAAAACGATGAGATTGTGGGAATTGATTTCATTAGTTGTAATATACAGACCAAACAGCTAATTAGCAGCCCCACTAGGAAAGGGAATAGACAGGTAAAGACAAAGGAAGAATTAATTCCAACACCACATGTAAAAAAGTGTACTCTTTCAGTTGTGGCAAAGAATTGGGAACAGAGGAGATGCCTCTGATCAGTTGGGGAATGGTTAAACAAATTATAGGATAGCAGCTCTTTTTGTGGTGGCTAAGAATTGGAAATCAAAGGAATGCCTATCAATTGGGGAATGACTAAACAAGCTGTGGTATATGATGGGTATGGAATATTATTGTGCTATAAGAAATGACAAACAGCATTTCAGAAAGGCCTGGAAAACCTTGTATGAACTGATGTGTAGTGAAGAGAGCAGAACCAAGAGAACATTGTGCGCAGAGACAGCAATATTGTTTGATGAACTGTGAAAGACTTAACTATTCTCAACAATACAATGATTCAAGATAATCCCAAAGGATTATTGATGAAACATACTATCTACCTCCAAAGAAAGAACTGATATTGATGGAACACAGACTATTTTTCACTTTCATACCATTTAGCAGCATGCTATTTTTCACTTTCGTTTTTTTCTTTTATTCAAGTTTTCTTATACAAAATGACTAACATGGTAATGTTTTATATAATTGCACATGTATAACCCATATATGATTGCTTACTGCCTCAGGGAAGGGAGAGGGGAGGGAGGGAAGGGGGGATAAAAATCAGAACCCCAAACTATAAATAAAAATGTTTATTGCTTTAAAAAAGGAATGTAATGGAATATTGCTGTGCCATAAGAAATGACAAAAGGGAGGTGTGGCTAGGTGGTGCAGTGGATAAAGGACTGGCCCTGGATTCAGGAGTACCTGAGTTCAAATCCGGCCTCAGACATTTGACACTTACTAGATGTGTGACCCTGGGCAAGTCACGTAACCCCCTTTGCCCTGTAAAAAAAAAATGACAAAAGGGACAGTATGAAAGAAACTTTGGGAACCAAAGAACTGATACAGAGTGAAGTGAGCAGAAGCAAAAGAACAATTTTATTTTTTTTGTTGATTTCTTTTTTTTAATCTTAAAGTATTTTATTATTTTGTAGTTACATGTAGAGATAATTTTCAACATTTGTTTTTATAAGATTTCTAGTTCCAAATTTTTCTCCCTCCCTCCCCCATCCCCAAGATACCAAGCAATCTGATATAGGTTAGATATGTACAATCACATTAAACATATTTCTGCATTAGTCTTGCTATAAAAGAAGAATCAGAACAAAAGTGAAAAACCTCAAAAAAGAAAAACAAAAAAAGTAGAAACAGTGTGGTTCAATCTGTATCCAGATTCCACAGTTCTTTTTTTCTGGATTTGGAGAGCATTTTCCATCATGCGTCCTTTGGAATTATCTTGGACCATTGTATTTCTGAGAAGAGTCAAGTATATCAGTTGATCAACACACAATATTGTTGATACTGTGTACAATGTTCTCCTGGTTCTGCTCATCTCACTCAGCATCAGTTCCTGTAAGTCCTTCCAGGTTTCTCTGAACTCCTCTTGCTCATCATTTCTTACAGCACAATAGTATTCCATTACATTCATATACTACAACTTGTTCAGCCATTTCCCAATGGATGGGCATCCCCTCAATTTCCAATTCCCTGCCACAACAAAAAGAGCAGCTATAAATATTTTTGTACATGTGAGTCCCTTTCCCTTTTTTATTATCTCTTTGGGATAAAGACCTAACAGTGGTATTTCTGGGTCAAAGGGTATGCATAGTTTTATAGCTCTTTGGGCATAGTTCCAAATTGCTTTTAAAGCAATTTTTTTTTTTTTTGGTGACTTGCCCAGGATCACACAGCTAGTAAGTGTCTAGTGCCTGAGACCGTATTTGAACTCAGGTTCTCCTGACTCCAGGCCTGTTGCTCTATCTACTGTGCCACCTAACTGCCCCTAAGAGAACAATTTTAAAAATAAAAACAGTTTTATGAAGACAGCTTTGAAAGACTTGAGAACTCTAATCAATGCAGTGACTAAGGATGATGTTATCTACCTCCTAACGGAAAGGTGATGAACTAAATATACAGAATAAGACATGCACTTTTGGACATTACCAATAGGGGAATTTGTTTTGTTTGAATATGGATCTTTGTTATAAGGGCTTTGATTTTCTTTCTTTGGGGGGTAGGGTGGGGTGAGGAGTGGAATGGAAAGAGAAAATGCTTTATAGATTTGATGTGTATATTGTGAGGATACAGAGGGAAAGCATTGGGGATTTTCTCTTCACCTAGCATCTAGAGAAGGAAGGGAAGAGGAAAAGAAGAAAGCAGGTGATGGATAAAACTTTTATCTATTAAAAAAAAAAAAGCTAGATTCTGAATGTTAATCTTATCATTTAGAGTTGGAAAGGACCTAAAGGATCATTTAGTCCCAGGGATTCCCAACCTAACTCCCAGAGGCTATGATAAAGTTGTCAAGGGAATGTAGGAATATTTGGTAAATAACTATATTATCCCAATTAAATATTTCAAATATTTTATTAAAACTAGTGTTAGCGGAAAAAAATACATTTAAAAAACTTTATGATACTAGCAATGTTATATACCAGATAAAATGTTTCTTATGAAAAACTAAACCCTTTTATTGCATATACATGGTAAACTTTAGAATTTATTTCCTTTTATATTTCATACTGAATAAAGGGTATAGGAAGTTTTTACCGAAAGCCAACGAGCGCAAGGACAAAAAACAGTTGACACCCCCAATTAAGTTCAACCCCTTTATTTTACAAAGTAGAAAATGAAAGCTCAGAGAAGTTATATAACTTGTCCAAGGTCACCCTGATAGTAAGTAGCAAAACAGAGATTTGAACTCAGGACATAGGACTCTAAATCCTTCTATTATGCTAGTGTATGCCACCTTGCCTCAGGGGGCAGAGACAAGATGGCAGAGGAAAGGCGGTGACTTGTCTGAGGTCTCCCCCAAACCCCTCCAAGTACCTTCAATAATGCTATAAGACAATTCCTGGGGGCAGCTAGGTGGTGCAGTGGATAAAACACTGGCCCTGGATTCAGGAGGACCTGAGTTCAAATCCGGTCTCAGACACCTGACACTAACTAGCTGTGTGACCTTGGGCAAGTCACTTAACCCCCATTGCCCTGCAAAAAAAAAAAAAAGACAATTCCTGGAGCAGCAGAACCTACAAAAGGACAGGATAAAATAATTTTCCAGCTAAAGACAACTTAGAAGGCCCAAAAGAAACGTCTGTTATGCCAGGGTGGGTATGCCAATGCAGACCCAGCCCCAGCAAACCAGGAGCAGGCCTTGAGAGCCATTGAATTAGCAGTAGCAGCACCTGCTTCTAGGACTCATCCCACAGAGGGCAAGGGGTCAAATAATTGGTCAGGAGGAGATTATTGGGGTCTTTTTTATAGGGGTCTTTTTACTAGCAATGAGTAAGGACTCTGTTGTTTTGCCCATATTCCAATCTAGGTCACAGTCCTGAGTAGAGGTCCCAGGCCGGGAAAGAGCTTGTAGCCACAGTAGAGCTGGACACTCCTCATAGTTCCAGGGCAGAAAAGCAGGTTTGTGGTTGCTTGCAGACCAAAACATAGGCCAGGAGAATCGTAAACCTATCTCTCCTTAAATCATACTACCTTGAGGGGCAGCTAGGTGGTGCAGTGGATAAAGTATCAGCCCTGGATTCAGGAATATCTGAGTTAAAATTTGGCCTCAGACACTTGACACTTACTGGCTGTGTGGCCCTGGGCAAGTCACTTAACCCTCATTGCCTTACCCCTCCAAAAAAATCATACTCCCTTGCAAGAACTGAAAACTTACAAATCTCTAGAAGTATCTCTAAGAACACCTGCACAAACCCCCTGAAACTTGGGACACTGTATCCGGTACTCTGGAAGCAGTGCCCCACTTTAACAAAGAGTTAAAAAAATTGAAACAACAACAACAACAAATCATCTGGGAAAATGAGCAAACAGAAAAAATTTTGACCATAGAAAGTTACTATGGTGTCAAGGAAGATCAAAATACACCCTCCGAAGAATATAAGAAAGTCAAAGCTCCTACATCCAAAGCTTCCAAGAAAAATATGAATTGGTCTCAGGCCACAGAAGTGCTCAAAAAGGACTTTGAAAATAAAGCAAGAGAAGTAGAGGAAAAAATGGGAAGAGAAACAAGAATGATGCAAGAAAATCATAAAAAAGTTAACAGCTTGGTAAAGGAGACACAAAAAAATACTGAAGAAAATAACACCTTAAAAAACAGACTAGGACAAATGGTAAAAAAAATACAAGGGTCAGCTAGATGGCACAGTGGATAGAGCACCAACCCTGTATTCAGGGGGACCTGAGTTCAAATCCGGCCTCACAGAAAGAAACAATTCAAATACTGTGGAGCCACAGTCAGGATAACACAAGGTTTAGCAGCTTCTACATTGAAGGATTGTAGCACTTGGAATATGATATAGCAGAGGGCAAAGGAACTGGGATTACAACCAAGAAACACCTACCAAACAAAACTGAGTATAATCCTTCAGAGGAAAAAAAAATGGACATTCAGTAAAAGGAAGGACTTTAAGGAATTTTTTTTTAATGGCTCTTTTCAGTTTATTACATGAATGAGTTATACTAGTCCAAGTTAAACAGTGGACCCCAAATGGTTACATTATACAAGCTCTGAGGTTTTTAAACTTGTGACAAGGGACAGAAGGGAATTTTTCTACTCATTGCAAGGAAATCCTCACTTAAGCTTCAGTGAGCCACAAGCACTTAAAACCCATGAACCTTCAGCTGGTCGCCCTTAGCCAGTCCAACCTTGATGAGAAACTGGCATTTGTTCTTGCTCTGTTCACCCTGTAGCTGAATTACTTCTCCATATTCTGGATGCTCAATTACTGTACCATTGCAGGCAAATTTCTTCTCAAATACCTTCACTAGTTTCTTTTTTATCACAACCATCAGCAATCCCTTGGATAGTAATGAGGGTCTTCCTGCTGTTAAGGGCTAAAATTCTAGCTAAACTGTCTAAAATATCTAGTGAGTGGTTGCCAATAAATTATAAGCTTTAGCAAGAGTTAGACTTTTAAGCATTTATTAAGGAGAATAAGAATTTGATAAAGAGAGAAAGAAAGGCCTAGATTCCTATCTATTAAAGGGAGAGTGCATTTCTAGCTGCCTTCTGAACCAGCATCCCCAGGAAATAGAGTGAGACCGAGCACCAGTCTCTTCCTTCCTCCTCCCACTAGCTCGTGTCACTTCCTGACACCAAAGAAAAGACTCCTGGTCTTGCCCTTAAAGACCTTCGCTTCATGGGCGGAACTCTTCTACAGTAAGTCTCCAGCAGGTGGCGTCATTCCAATTCTTACACTGCTGTTTCTCTGTTGAATTCTTATATAGATATAATCCTCAGTCCCGGCAGGAAGCAGGCCATCACCCTTACTTGCATCAGCAAAAGGGTCAAAAGAGTGGAGGTTCTGAATAGTGGACATAGGATATGATTCCTTTTCCTTGGTGGAAATGGCCTGCAGAAGGTGGTGGTGGGAGAAGGTGAGCAGGGGGATGGAATGTCAGGAAGTGAGGGGGAGGCTGCTAAGTCCTGGGCAGTGGCTCAGTGACTGGGGCCTCAGACATTCTTGATGAAAGGACCTGAGCTGAATAGAAAGTTTGACTTTTAAATATAAGAGAATCATGAAAAGTGAGTTTCAGGGAAATGCCCAGGGTGTGAAGAGCCTGTGATATCTTATGAAATAACCACCAGAGAAATCATCATCAGAGTGTACAACATCAGAAATTGAATAATAAAGGAAAATAAGGAGATAAAAAAAATGAAATTACTAAAAATCTCAGGAGGGAGAAAATTAAAAGGACTTGAATATATTACCTTGCCTCAGCATGACTAAAGTAAGTCTATACCTCAGTGGAGGTTTAGAAGTATAGTTGGATTCTATTCCAGTGATGATACTTCCTTTCATCACTCTTTTATCAAGTAGGCCTTAGGAAGCATTGTTGACAATAAGGCTAGTGGAGGTGATAGAATTCTAGCTGAACTATTTAAAATCCTAAAAGATATTGCTGTTAAAGTGTTACACTCAATATGCCAGCAAATTTATAAAATACAACAGTATCTACTAAATTGGAAAAGATCAGTTTAGGTAGGCAATGCCAAGAAATGTTCAAATTACTAAACAATTGCCCTCATTTCACATGTCAGCAAGGTTATGTTTAAGATTCTGTAAGCTAGGTTTCAGCCTTATGTGAGCCAAGAGTTACCAGAAGTTCAGGCTGGTTTTTGAAGAGGCAGAAGGAATAGAGACCAAATTGCTAACATGCATTGGATTATGAAGAAAGCAAGCGAGTTCCAGAAAGGCATCTCCTTCACTTCATTGACTACACTAAAGCCTCCAAAAAAAATGTGGCAAGGGGCATCTAGGTGGCACAGTGGATAAAGCACTGGCCCTGGATTCAGGAGGACCTGAGTTCAAATCTGGCCTCAGACACTTGACACTTACTAGCTATGTGACCCTGGGCAAGTCACTTAACCCACATTGCCACCCCCCCCCCCCAATGTGGCAAGTCCTTAAAGAGATGGAAGTACCAGCTCATCTTACTTGTCTCCTCAGGAACCTGTATCCAGGCCAAGAAGCAACAGTTAGAACTGAACATGGAACAACTGATTAGTTTAAGATTGGGAAAGGAGTACAAGACTGTATATTGTCACTACTTATTTAATTTTTAGAGCATTTGATCAATTCAGCTGCGATACTGTCTGCACCAGGAGCTTTTCCACATCTTAGGGAGCTAATTGCATTCTCAAGTTCCTCAAGTGTGGGTACATTGTCCAACTCCTGTAGTACAGGGAAGGACTCCGTGATGTTTAAAGCTAACCAGTTGAATGTCATGAGCCAATTCTCATATCTTGGCTCTATTGTCAGTGACAATTTGTCACTTGATTCTGAGATCAATCAGAGGATTGGGAAAGCTACTTCAAACATGTCTAAGCTTGCCAAGCGTGTCTGGGCAAACAGTAAACTGACAAGATGAACCAAATTTGGCATCTATAGAGCATGCGTCCTGAGTACCTTACTGTATGGTAGTGAAACATGGACTACATACACTAGACAAGAGAAGAAGCTTAACAGCTTCCACATGCGCTGCCTTCAGCACATCCTTGGCATATCTTGATCAGATAGCATCACCAACACAGAAGTGCTCCAACGCACGCAACTTCCGAGCATCTACACGCTATTGAAACAAAGACAGCTGCACTGGCTTGGTCATGTGCACCGCATGCAAGACGGGCACATTCTTAAAGACCTACTCTATGGCGAGTTAGCCTCAGGCCAAAGACCTGCTGGATGCCCCCAGCTTCACTACAGAGATGTATGCAAGTGAGACTTGAGGGCTCTGGGAATAGACACTGGATGGAGTTCAGTATTCAGGAGCAACTTGTGTGCAGCTGAAATGGGCCTCCAAGCTCTGGAGGAAGAAAAACGAATGAGACGCAGCAACTGACAGGCAACAGAGAGAGCAGTTTTTCGATGTCCTTGGTGCAGCAGGAGCTGTGGCTCCCATATCAGTCTGCACAGCCATACTGTGGCCTGTGGCTCTTCAAGGTGCTGATCTATGGTCGTCCATGACTGGCGGAAGCCTACTACTTATTTCACTTATATACAGAGTACATCAGGCAAAATATCAGGCTAGATAAATCAAAAGCCAGAATTAAGCTTGCCAGGAGAAATATCAATAATCTCAGAGATGAAGATATTCTGATAGCAGAAAGTGAAGAGAAATTAAGAAGCCTTTTGATGAGGGTGAAAGAGGAGAGTGTAAAAGCTAGTTTGAAGGTTAACATAGAAAAACCCCTAAGATCTTGGCAATAGGTCCCATTGCTTCCTGGCAAATAGAAGGAAAAAAATGGAAGCAGTGTCAGATTTTATATTCTTGGGCTCAAAGATCGTTGCAGATGGCACCTGCAGCCATGAAATTAAAAGATGTGTGCTCCTTGGAAGGAAAGATATAGCAAATCTGGACAGCATATTAAAATGCAGTGTGACATTGCCTTTCTGACAAAGGTCCATGTAGTCAAAGCTATGGTTTTTCCAGTAGCAAGGTATCGCTATGAGAGCTGGACCATAAGGAAAGCTGAGCATTGCAGAACTGATGCTTTCCAATTGTGGTGCTGCTAAAGACTTTTGAGAGTCCCTTGGACCACAAGGAAATCAGATCAGTCAATACTTAAATAATTCATTCAGACTATTCACTGGAAGGTCACATACTGAAGCTGAAGCTTACATACTTTGGCCACATAACAAGAAGACAGGACTCATTGGAAAAGACCCTGCTGATGGGAAAAATTGAAGGCAAAAGGAAAAAGGGATGGCAGAAGTGTTATGAAAGCAATGAACATGAGCTTGGACAGACTTTGAGATATAGTAGAGGGGCAGCTAGGTAGTGCAGTGGATAAAGCACCAGCCCTGGATTCAGGAGGACCTGAGTTCAAATCCAGCCTCAGCCACTTGACACTTACTAGCTGTGTGACCCTGGACAAGTCACTTAACCTTCATTGCCCCACGAGAGAGAGAGAGAGAGAGAGAGAGAGAGAGAGAGAGAGAGAGAGAGAGAGAGAGAGAAGAGGACAGAAGATTAAAGTCAATGAAAATATGTTGGTTTCAGAGGATAGATTATGAAACAGTACACTGTGCTCCTTCCTTGAGAGAGAGTTAGAGAAATATGGGTAAAGAATACCTTTAGCTAGCTAGCTAGGTAGTTAGATAAAGAGATAGATAGATAGATAGATAGATAGATAGATAGATAGATAGATAGATAGATAGATAGATAGATAGATAGATAGATAGATAGATAGATAGCAGCTAGGTGGCATAGAGTGGATAGAGTGCTGGATCCAGAGTCAGGAAGACCTAGTTCAAATCTGGCCTCAGATACTTACTAGCTTTATGACCCTGGGCAAATCACTTAGCCATTGATGAGTTTCCTCATCTGTAAAATGAACTGGAGAAGGAAATGGCAAACCACTTTAGTATCTTTGCCAAGAAAACTCCAAATTAGATCATGAAGAGTTGGACATGACTGAAAATGACTGAACAACATACACATATGTCTGTCTGTCTGTATATGTATATATATATATATGTGTGTATATACACACATATATACACATATGTATACATATACACACATATGCAAAATTCATATACATACATATATGCTATTAGATGTGGTTTCTTTGAGGGTCAGTTTTGCTGAGCTGTTTTTCTTCATGACAGCAAGGGGCTAGGGGCAAGGAAGTTTGGCATTGAGAAATTATGGTATAAAAAAGGAATCAACAAAACTTTAAAAATATATAATGATGGTTAATATGGAATATGTCTTGCATGTCTTCATATTTCTTGCATCATATTTCTTGCTTTCTCAATGAGTGAGGGAGGGGTGGAGGGAGAGAGCGAAATTAGAACTGAAAATAAAAATGTGCAAAAAATTAACTGTATATGTTTATATACATATGGGTATATATTCTCATAATGATAAGATTTCAGATTTTTTCAGACCAAGAATTTAGAGGTGGAAATCCAATCCACTTATTTTATAGACAAAAAACTCCATAGGCTTAGGGGCTTGACAAAGGTTATGGTAGTAAATGTTAGAGGAAGGATTTGAATCTAGGCATAAGGCCTCCCTCCACAGTCAGTGTGTTTTCCCCTCTTCTATACTCTTCCCCTGGAAGATTGTAGTCATCACCAGGAAGGTGGTTTCTTAACCTTTCTGATTTGATAGAATAAGCACTTAAAATGGAATTGTAAATACTCAAGACAGAACCACTTGAAAGTTCCTCTTGAAACTGAAGAAGACCTCAAAGAAAAGCCCAAGAAATTAGCTTAGAAAATAAGGGAAGCAAAAGCAGAGATTCAGTGTCAGGAGCTGCTGATAGGTGATTTGATCTGCTTTGTAGAAAAGATCACCAGTCTTGGGTGAATTTGGACAGTGGTTAGCTAGGCTCTGCCATTTGAGTTTGTACCCCACCTCTACTCTGCCCTCAGGATTTTCAGGCATTTTCAGTTGTGTCCAACTCTTTATTGGGGTTTTCTTGACAAAGATACTGGAGTAGCTTGCCATTTCCTTCTCGAGCTCATTTTACAGTTGAGGATACTAAGGAAAGCAGGGCAAAGTGACTTTCCCAGGGTCACACAGCTAGTAAGTGTCTGAAGCCAGATTTGAATTCAGGGAAATGTCTCCCTGAATCCTGGTCCAAGCCCTCAGGATAGTTGTTGACAGAGGATGCTAAGGATGGAGCAACTGACAGCCAGAAATCTAGTACTACATTTTGCTTGTCCATTTTCTCCCATTCTCTTTCTCATGAATTCTCCTGTTCACTTTACTCATTCCACACCTGCCCCTAATCAGGATGGGTTGTAATTCATTTGGCTTTTCTCCAAACGTGTCATTGTTATCATCCCCAATCCCAGTAAAACGTAAACTCTTTGAAGTAGAGAATGTGTCTCATGACTTTATGTCCACAATATAAAGAATAATGTATAGTGGATAGAAAGTCAACCCTGGAGTTAGGAAGATGTGGGTTCAAGCCCATATGCCTTTGATATATACAGGTTGTGTGACCCTGGGCAAATAACTTAACCTCTCAGTTCTCCCAGACAATACTCTACAACCGCAAGTTACAGTTTAGTTCAGTTCAGTTGTTTTTCTGTTGTGTCTGACTTTTCATGACCCTATTTGGGGTTTTCTTGGCAGAAATACTGGAGTGGTTTGCCATTTCCTTCTCCAGCTCATTTTACAGATGAGAAAACTGATGCAATCAGGGTGAAGTGACTTGCCCAAGGTCACACAGCTAGTAAGTGTCTGAGGCCAGATTTGAACTCAGTCTTCATGACTCCAGGCCCAGCTCTCCATCCCCTTTACCACCTAGCTGCCTATAATAAGTTATAGAGCAGGTGGCAATCTTCATTGGCAAGGGAGATTTCCTTACTGGAAGTTTTTGTGCCAATGAAATCACAGGCCTGGTCTAATCCCTACAATATCTTGCATATAGTAGGTGCCTGATAAATATTTGTTGAATTAGTTTGTTAAACTGAAGGACACACATGATAATAATATCTAGCACTTCCATGACACTTTCGATGTTTCCAAGTGCTTTCTATCTACTAATCTTCCCATAACTCATACGGGAGAGGGAAGGATATTGATAAGCTAGAATGTGTTTTGAGAGGACAGCCAAGATGGGGAGGGGGTTTGAGTCCACCTCACATGAAAGAACTGAGGACTTTTAGCCTGAAGAAAAGAGAATATTCAGGGGGGCAAGAATAGTTTGGTTCAAGTTTTTGAAGGGGTGTCATACGGAAGAGAGGTTGAATGTATTCTTTTTGACCCCAGAGGGCAAGACCAGAAGGAATCCTTGCTAGTTGCAAAGAAGTAAACATATTCATCATGTTAGGAAAACTTCTTAACAATTACAGCTGCCCCATAGTGGAATCGGCTGCTTCAAGAGCCGGGGCCTTCCCTCTCGTTAGAGGTCTTGGGGCAGAGACGAGATAAGCGCTTGCCAGGTATGTTATAGTGGTGATTCCTCTCAGACATGGGTGCTTTCCAGCTCTCAAATTCTGTAAGGAGGCCAAGTATCCAGAGATGGGCTTTGCACAACAGTAGGTGAGTAGGGTTTTTGTTTTGTTTTGTTTTCCTCTGAGCCCCCATCACCTTATTTTCCAAGGGAAAAGGTTGCTTAGGAGCAGCTATATAACATGTGTGGCACTTGCTGGGGAAAAACAGAAGCTGCCAGAATCCTTGAAATCCACAGATAATCCCAAACCTCACGTTAGCTTCTCCTTTCAGCCCATTAACCCCACCTAACTCCAGGCTTTTTCTAATACCAGCAATAAGTAAGCCAAACCGACTGGCTGCATTTTTACTGGGGTTGGGCAGGGGTTCAAGGCACAAAAAAGTGTGAATAAAGAGAAATGGCTAAGAGAGGGAAAAGGAGAGAAGGGGGTGTGTATAGCTAATCCATAAAGCAGCTACTAAACTCAAGGAGAAGACTGTGATGGGTGAACGTTTATTGAGTCCTAAGCACCCAGGAGGTGTTGGATAGAAAGACGGGAGTAATTGAAGTTAGGTTTTTATTAACAGACTTGCTCTGGAATGGTTAATCATTCACTAGTGAAGTTACACTTTCAAAACAGAGAAAAAGCCAGCAGGCTCTGAGAGATTCTTCTGCTGTTTGTTTAGCCTGTGGCTCTCTGGGCTTGTAACTGATAGCTTTAAGCACAGAAAATCACAAATTCCCTAGATGCTTCCTTAACTCATTAGCCAGGATGACTGCTTGTGTTTGATAGCTGAAGGAAGTGAGGGTGGGGGCAGTGGAGCTGACAAATCATTGGACCGGTACAGAATGCAGTGGTGAAGAGTTCGCTTTAAAAAAAAAAATTAAAAAATCTGCAAATGATAAAGGACAAATCGGGAATTCCTAAGGTAGGTGAGCCACTGACTGGGTTCCTGGCAATGAGGATCTGTTTTGTCTATGGAACAACCTGAATACTTTCTCTCTCTTTCTCTCTATCTTTCTCTCCCACACAGACAAGTGAACACACACACACACCCACTTAGGACAACTTCCAGCTTCAGGGAGAGTCACAGGGCTATTTTATACTTAGCAACAGTCTCACCCACACAGAAACAATAAAGTCTTCTCCTGGGGAAGAGTCCAGGGTGTGACTCTACAGTGTTGAATTGGGGAGTTGGTGACTCCTGAGTTCAAATCCTGTCTCAGACACTTACTAGCTGTGTGATCTCTGGCAAGTTATTTAGCCACTGTCAGCCTCAGTTGCCTTGTCTGTAAAATGGGATAATAATAGTATCCAAATTTACCTCATGGTATTGTTGTAAGGACCAAATGAGAAACCATGTACAAAGTGTTTGAAAAACCTTAGCATTATATCAATGTTATTATTTTGTTGTTGTTTAGGCATTTTTTTTCAGTCATGTCTGACTCTTTGTGACCCCATCTGGGGTTCTCTTGGCAAAGATACTGGAGTGGTTTGCCATTTCCTTCTCCAGCTCATTTTACAGATGAGGGTTAAGTGCTTTGCCCAGGGGCACACAGCTAGTATGTTTGTCAGGCTGGATTTGAACTCATGAAAATGAGGCTTTCTGATTCTAGGCCTGGCACTCTATCTACTGTGCCACCCAACTGCTCTAAATGATATGATTATTATTAGTGTTATTATTATGTGATAGAAGGGGATCACAATCATTTGGGTTCATAATTTCTGGTGTATTTGTTTAAAAAAAAATCAAGGTAGTCCCCTTGGTAATCTATATACTTATTCCAACAGTGGCCATCATTCACAAATATTGCTTGAACTACTTTCAGAGCTTTCAGCACACCCCTCCATGGTGACAGATGATCATCCTTTGAGTCTTTGATTTTTACAAGCAGCCA
This sequence comes from Dromiciops gliroides, assembly GCF_019393635.1. Classification (NCBI taxonomy): domain Eukaryota; kingdom Metazoa; phylum Chordata; class Mammalia; order Microbiotheria; family Microbiotheriidae; genus Dromiciops; species Dromiciops gliroides. Next base: position 537,789,323 of record NC_057861.1, read on the forward strand.
AAAGTCATTTGGAGCCCAGCCTGGTGAGTTAACTGTGTAATACCACTTTTGGTCAGAAACAAGGCAGAACAAAAGCAATCGGTGTGTTTCTTGTGTGTAGCTCATTAGGTGGCTCTATAGGTAGCTCCCAAAGAGGATTTCTGAATGTTTTTGGGCAGTGGCTACCTTATGTCTTCTTAGGCACTGTCCATTCGGAGTATCAGAGATTAGGACCTTGAAGGGACTTTAGTGGTTGTTGTCTCCAACCCTGCTTTTTTTAAATATAGATGAGGAAAATGAGTCTGAGATAGATTAAGGGACCTGTTTAGAGTCACACAGCTGGTAAGTGTTAAAAGCAGGATTTGAACCCAGGTTTTCCTGATTCCAAGTCCAGTGTCCTATCTATAGAAGAGTATAGGATCAGGTTTGGCCTGGGTTTTAAAAAATTCTCATTACTTTTTTATTTATTTTTTGCGGGGCAATGAGGGTTATTAAATGACTTGCCCAGGGTCACACAGCTAGTGTCAAGTGTCTGAGGCTGGATTTGAACTCGGGTCCTCCTGACTCCAGGGCCAGTGCTTTATCTACTGCACCACCTAGCTGCCCCAAATTCTCATTACTTTGTAGTCATACCTACCACTTTCCTAACTGGTTAGATTCTAACCTGTTGCCAAAATCATCTTTTCCCCTAGGTTTCCAAATAAAGGCTGGCCCTTCAGATCATCTGGGGCCTAGTCCAATTCAGCTGCATTCATGGAGCCAAGTTTGCCTGCCAGTGAGTATCATGAATGTCAATGAGAATTTGGCCTAGAGCCTAGAGCCCCAAGCTCCTGGTTTGAATAGGTGAGATCTCCTTGTCACAGGGCTCTGAATTCCAGAATTCTCTACTGCACCTTCTTTGCCCTCTGGGCTGTCTTTCTCCCTCTCTCCTCTTTCATGATGGGACATGACAAGTGATTAATTCACATTATGGAAAGTAGGCCGGTAGGTAATAGGAGAAGGTGCCACAGCCATCATATTCATACATTCTGCCTGCCTTCATAGCATTTCCTGAATTAAGGAGAATCCCCCGAGCCCTGAGCATCTTGATCAGTATTTTTCACCTTGAAATGTTGGGGTACAAGGTGGTGGAGGATCCCAATCAAGGAGCTTTTTTATTTTCGCTTTTTCCAAATGTGACTTCCTGGCAGGTTTCCAATTTCCTTATTAATTGTATTTAATATATTTACACAGAATGGAAGGGAAATAATATTTTATATACTATAGATCCTTTAGAAATGCTGGTGAGTGTAGAAGATATGACATCTAAATGGGAATAGAGAGAAAAGTGGAAACTTATTCCTGAGGGGGAAGGATATAGGGAGAATTTTAGGCAGCATAAAAGCAAAATATATCAATCATTTTAAAAAAAGAAAATTACTCTTGCAATAAGAACATTTTGATAAGTGGGGGCCAAAACATAAGGGAAGGAATTATTTTCTCATATCTTTGGGACCACTTTTTCTTTATTAATTGATTCATTAATTTATTCATTGACCTCTATTAATAATATCAGACATTAAAGAAATCATTTTATATTTGTCTTTCTGGGGTACTTTCTTTTCCATAAAATAAGAGGGTTGGACTAGACCATTGGTGTTAAAGTCAGATAGAAATGGGAGCCACTGAATTTTATATAAGGATCCCTGTGGGCTGCATATTTACTTTGTTTTTAAATGTAATATTATCTTTGTTTTGTTATATTTTTATTTATTTTATCAAATAGTCCCCAATTACATTTTAATCTGGTTTAGGTCTCTCTGGAGTGTTATGGGCCACTGTTTGACACCTTGGAAATAGATCAAGGCTTTTCTTTTTTTATTTAAAAAATTTTTTTTCAAAGCTTCTTAAACTGTGGGTTGCTATGGGGGAGGGCCATGAAAAATTTGGCAACAGGAACAGGTTATGTATACCTGTTTTATATACCTATATACCCTGGGTTGCATAAACATTTCTTGGGTAAAAAGGAGCCATAAATGGGAAAAGTTTAAGAAGTCTTGAACTATATGACCTCTAAGAACCTGAGATAAGATTGACTTCAGGTGTCAAAGAGGCACAAAAACATTGTGGGAACCATTCTACTAGAGGGACTATTATATTACATAATATTATAGGTGTCAATGGATGTGTCCTCAGAAAGACCTGAGTTCAAAACCTGCCTCAGTTGCCTATTAGCCATGTGTCCCTGGGGAAGTGACTTAGCCACTCAGCCTCAGTTTTTTCATCTGTAAAATGAGGTTGTTGGAATTAATGTCCTCTAACTTCTCTTCTAGTTCTAAGGTTATGACCCTATGTTGAAGTGTGTGGCTGTACTCCCATTGTGGCACAAAGTAATTTGATGGAATAGCAACTTTAAGAATTCTTTGGCTATATGAGAAATGGAAATTTAAAAATTCTATGCAGGTAAAAAAATGGCTTATTCCCTCATGGAAGGCAGATTTTAAATTGGGCTTTAATAAAAATGAATATTATTCATAGTCAACCTCTACCTTTCAATTTGAAAAAATCCCCTAGTCGGCTTTGTAGTTGGAAGGTATGAGACATAATGATTGGAAAAGCCTCTGGTTTGGGAATCCTATGTTTGAATCTTGGCTCTGTCCCCTTCCCCTCCTGTGACCTTGGGCAAATCACAGCCTCTCTGGATTTCCATTTTCTCCTCTGAAGGGGCTGGACTAAATGAAGACCTCTTAAAGTTCTCCTACAGCCGTAAATCTCTAATCTATGATCTTATGATTGAGTTTCAGTTCTACATCAGTCCCAGGAAAGCTATGTTTTCTATCCACAAGAGAACTTGCTGAGAACATGGCTTCCTGTGTTTTCTTGTTTAGGTTTTTATCTTCACAATCAGGAGCATATTAATGCAGGGAAACAGCTATTCTCAGAAGAAAAAAATTGCTATCTGTAATATACAGGAGCAGCTGCCATCTCTCTTACTCTCACACTGGGCTATTAAAGCCACCCCAAGTCACACAAGGCAAATCCCATTAGGACAAATTAAGCTTCATTTCTGTGGGGGGTGGGGGGAGGGGGATGTTGCCTTTTAAGCCATAGTTTAGGGAAGGGTTTCCTCCAACATGCTACCACTCCCTAGGAATAGCCTGGTCATGTAACCCTAAAGTAGATGCTTTCCTTTTGTGTATCCTGAAGAACTGTGCCTATGATCAAAGCAAAAATAGGTATATTAACAAAAATGATTCTCTAGCCCTGGAAATTTCTAGTGATTTCTAGCTAAGTGTTTGAGACACACCTATGGGATACTGGAAAGAGGGCTATATTTCAAGACAAGAGTCAAAGAGAGGGGCAGTTAGGTGGCACAGTGGATAGAGCACCGCCCCTGGAGTCAGGAGGACCTGAGTTCAAATCTGGCCTCAGACATTTAACACTCACTAGCTGTGTGACCCTGGGCAAGTCACTTAACCCTGATTGCCTCACACACACACACACACAAAAGAGTCAAAGAGAGAAAGAAATCTTATCCCTGCTACTTAGGATGATAGATCTGGAGCTGGAAGGGACCTCGGAAGCCATCTAGTTTGACCCTTTTATTTTTACAAATGAGGAAACTGAGGCCCAGAGAAGTGAAATGATTTCTCCAAGGTGCAGAGGTAAAAAGCAGCAAAGGTAGGATTTGAACCTAGGTCTTCTGACTATGGAACTAGCACTCTTTCAGTTACACCAAGCTACTAACTATATGAACTTGGGCAAATTATTTGACTTCTCTGATTTTAGAAAAGCTCCAGCCAAAAAACCTTGTTCTTGTGCTGAGGTAAACATGTGCTTTCAAGGGTTATTCTGTTGTTGTTTTTTTTTTTTTTTAGTGAGGCAATTGGGGTTAAGTGACTTGCCCAGGGTCACACAACTAGTAAGTGTTAAGTGTCTGAGGCCAGATTTGAACTCAGGTACTCCTGACTCCAGAGCCAGTGCTCCATCCACTGCACCCCCTAGCTGCCCCATCAAGGGTTATTCTAGCAAAATGCAAACTAAGCTAGGTTCATAGAAGAGAAAGGGTTTGAGTGTGAGTCTGGTGACTTGGAAAGCTGACAAAAAATACAGGAAGTCTCATCACAAGAAGGTTGGCCGCTTGGCAATAGGAAGTAACCTATAAGACAGAGACCTGGTTTCTCTGTTTCTTTGGTAGCAGAAAAGGGATCAAAGGCTGCTAAGAATCTCACATTTCTTAGGCCCCCTATAAATATTATATGAAAGAGTGATTCAGAACCCCTCTGAGACCTTGAGGCTGGCTTTATCTGCTTGTGAAAAGCCAGGAATGCAGACAGGTAGCAGAAATAATGCCCTTGACCTCTGGGCTTTCCTGGTCTCTACCTTTTCCTTATCCACTCAGCTACATGAGAAAACAGAAGAGAGTTGTGATCCCCAAACTAGGGAACCTTAAGCCCTAGAACAGTTTGGGAGCTGGGCAAATAATTATCCCCTGGCTCATAGTCTAAATTGCAAAGAAATTGGGAGGTATATAGAATGCTCACCATAAGCTAGGGTGAGATCTCTTGCAGAGGGACCCAGTCTTCTGGACAAGACTAAAGAAAAGATTAAACTTTAGGATATTAACTAGTTAGGAGGACCCTTCTATCCCCCTCAACTTTGTTCTAAAGACTTTAAGGCTCGGGGCTGACAATTTTCTTCTGGGGAGACAAGAGGCCTCAATAGCAGAGTCTCTAAAGGCATAAATCAGGGACTAGATATTTTAGCTCTGTCAGTAGCTGGAGGCAGTAGAGGATGGAGACAGGTAGCATCCAAAGGAGATGATATTGGAGCAGCGTTCAGCAGAGTGACATCCTGATAGCATTTCATCAGGAGTCTATGTGCCCTGTTAAGCAGTCTTCAATGAAGACAATGAGATAAGCAGAAAGCAAGCCTGGTGGGAGCAACAAGATGACATTGCTAAAAGATATCAGTGTCCCTGTAGCATTGGAGCCGTGATTTGTCTGTCTACATGCATACTCTAGTCACCTATGTTCCCTCTGCACAACTGTCTATGTATGTGTTCTGGGCACACATATTTCCTATATGCGTTTACATTCCCTATGTGTGTCTGTACTTCCTACTTATGGTGTGTATATGGTGAATATTTTGTTGCTAATTTTATTACTATGCCATTTAAATGTCTTTGCTCTGAACTAATTGTATCCTCTGGCTGACCATCAAATGTAATTGCATTGGTGGGGGCTTGTGCATTCTGGATTTAGGGATTATGGATTTACAGAATGCCTCCAACCTGGGTAATCAGTCCCTGGGGATTCATTCCCTGAGCTGAGGGTTGGGGTGGGGAATCTGCCCATGTGTTACAATTAATTGAATTGTTGATATTCTTAAAATTATTTTTTTCCTGATGACTGAATTGATTTATGCCTGGAGGAACTGAATCATGACTACATTGATATTACTGTTGTAAATGAAACCAGGATATAAGAATTGTAGCTCATTAGAACGTTGGTCCATAGATTTTCCCCATGGAGCTGTGGTAAAAATTATTTGTGGGGGCAGCTAGGTGGTGCAGTGGATAGAGCACCGGCCCTGGATTCAGGAGTACCTGAGTTCAAATCTGGCCTCAGACACTTAACACTTACTAGCTGTGTGACCCTGGGCAAGTAACTTAACCCCAATTGCCTCACTTTAAAAAGAAATTATTTGTGGTAAAATTATTATTGCAGTTTTTAGCTGACTCATTTGGGAGGGGCCACACCTGGCCCACCCTGAAGTTATGTATGCTACTGAGGTCAGAAGGAGAACTCTCCATAGAAAGTTTTTGAAGGACCTTCCCTTTTGGGGGAGGAAACATTGAACACTCCCTGAAGGGAAGAGGAGGCTCTTCTGGAACGCTAAGTCTCTTCTGGAACTCGCTCTCTCTCTGGTGGCTGCTCTTTCTGACTACTCCCCTTCCAGTGGTGGCGTGAGTTCTCTCTCTCTCAGGTGGCTGCTTTTTCCTGGTGGCTCACAACTGTAGACTGTCCAGGTGTTGGTGAGTTAATTATGGAAAACCCTAAATTCCTTTGAACTAGCTTAATTGGAAATGGTCTGGGGATTAAATAGGCTAAGTTTAGAGTTAAGAGTATTTATCTGTATTTCTATTTTCCTATTTCCTTATCTTTGATTTTTATTAGTTTCACCTTTGTTGTTTAATTAATTCCCAAGTAATAAAATCTTATCCTTCTGTGAATTAAAGTTGTAAGGCTCCTTTCTTATTGGCCTGGGAAAAATATCTAAAAAGGACAGTTTAGAGGGGAGGGTAAACCTAAAAGGTCCCTCATTATTTCCAGGACCCCAATATTAGGTGAGTCACTCAAATAATGCTCTGTATATAAAATTTTGGCCCTCACAGAGCTAAGTAAAGAATTGGTAAAGCTGATCTCATCACATCACATCACAGAAATAGAATTTCATGAGATATTTGGCTATCTTTCCTTGAAGTACTTATGATGAACATAAGCCAATACAATCATAAAGATAAATGGAGAGTTTGTACCAACATCTGTTGCAAAAGTTAAGAAAAATGGCAGGAAGAACTTGACAAGATTGTCCAAAGTGTCAAAATGCCCCTTGGCTCTAATATGAAGCTAAGCATTGAAGGAAATGGAAAAAACTTTGTTGAAAATCTGAGTTCAAAATGAGAAATGGAAAAAAAGTGAAAACATTGATTCTCTCATCCTTTCTTAGAGAAGCTCAACCATTGTAAAGGAGTTACTACAAAGAAGAGACCAAGAAAGTCCAGAAATTGCCTCAGCCAGAAGACATTTCTTTGTCAAATGAAGAGATGCTCATTTGATGGCCAAGGACAGCACTGGTTTGGAGGAGGAGTTCTCATGTCCAAAAACATCACCACCAAGTGGCTAGCTGACTGCTGAAGAGTTTCTCTCTCTCTTTTTTTTTTTTTTGTGAGGCAATTAGGGTTAAGTGACTTGCCTAGGGTCACACAGCTAGTAAGTGTTAAGTGTCTGAGGCCAGATTTGAACTCAGGTCCTCCTGACTCCAGGGCCAGTGCTCTATCCACTGCGCCACCTAGCTGCCCCCGAAGAGTTTCTCTTTAACTTAGTCTGGTCCCTGGAAAACAGATGCATTCTTATATGTCAATATTTTTCTAGAGATGTCATATGGCTGTGAGTCACAGGATACTTAAGTCTATTAAGACCTTAAGTTAAAAATCATTCCAAGGGCAGTGGAGAGGCACATGGTAGGTGTGTTTAGGCTGAAGTCCTTTACAAACTAGGAATTATGCCAGAGAAACAATATAAATGATGTCATCAAAGAAATACATGACCGAATAAGAAGATGGGCTGGTCATGAGGTGAGAGTGAGAACATCCCATTGATATCCTTGAAATATCAAAAAGAATGTTAGGAAGGTCACTAGCATTTATAGGGTGTTCCTCCCTTTAATTTAAGAAAGGACAAGGGAGCTAGGGGTGGTGGTGTATGTTTGTAATTCTAGTTACTAGGGAGGCTGAGGCTGGATTTCTTGAGCTTAGGAATTCTGAGCTGCAGTGGGCTAAGCTGATCAGGTGTTCACACTAAGTCTAGCATCAATATAGTGAGTCTCTAGAAGTAGGTGGTTGGGTGGGGTGAGGGGTACCAGGTTGCCTGAGGAAGAGCAAACCATAAAAGGTTAGAAACAGAATAGGTCAAAGTCCTTATACTAATCAGTAGTAGGGTCAGTGTGTGAGTGGGCTCTGAACTTCTAACATAGATGAGAGAGGGAGACTTGAAAGAAAGAAAGGAAGGAAGAAAGAAAAAAGAAAAAAGAAAGAAAAAAGGAAAAAAGATGGAAAGAAAGAAAAAAGAAAAGAAGGAAGGAATGAAGGAAAAAAGGAGGGAAAGAAAGAAGGAAAGGGAGGAAGAGAGGGATGGTGGGAAGAAAGTCATATCAGATAGTCAGGAATAAGTTATCATCAGTGGAGAGAAGTTCCCAGTGATGTCAAGGATCTATTAGAATGTTACAGAACAGAGGAAGATGGAAAGTTATTAGTAGTAACACTTCTCAAAACAGTACAAAGAAAGTGAGAGCAAAGGAAACTCATAGAAAACTTGACATGAGATCCAATTAAGCCAGGCTGTCCTAAGAGCATTTGTAGATTAAAATGGAAGGACAGAAATAGGCATGAAATAGGAGAGATTTGCTGGTGTTTCTATGCTATCAATGATGATAGTAGAAACACCACCTCAGTGGTGGATTTTTACCACCTTACAACCCATTTTACTATGTAAGGTGATACAAATGGCAACTCAACTTGACTAAACATACTGAGAAAAAAATCCATGTTGGTGGTGACACTTGATTAAAGACATCTGATTGATTTTCAGAATAGCCCAAGGAAGGAAAGATTCTAGATGTATGAAAAAAAGAACACAGACAATACTTTTGTCCCTCCAAAAGACATTTGAGAATATAGCAGTCCATACATCTCTTTCCTTACTTTCATGACATTTTTAGGAGACTGCTTTACTTAGATGTTATAGGGCATTTACAGAGCTCTTCTGGCTACTTCCAGCTGGCCATATATACTAGCTTAGCCCTTAGGTATTTTGGGGATAACAACCCCCCCCTAAAAGCATAGACATCCACATGTGGCTCTATGCTGAAGAACTCAATTACTTTTTTTATTATTATTATTATTATTTTGCAGGGCAATGAGGGCTAAGTGACTTGCCCAGGGTCACAAAGGTAGGAAGTGTCAAGTGTCTGAAGCCGGACTTGAACTCAGGTCCTCCTGAATCCAGAACTGGTGCTTTATCCACTGCACCACCTAGCTGCCCCCAGGACTCAATTACTTTGAGAATGATGAGTCAATACTCAGTGAATCTTTAAAAGAAAGGGTTGGAAAGTCTCTTTTTATTTGCAAATGGTGTTGGGACAATTTGAGTTTATCTGTGGAGGGGTGGGCTGGAGAAGACTAGTGTCCTTTCCCTTTACTCTGGGAGAAATGCCAAACTGCTAACTCATGGGAGCTAAAGTAAGGGTTTAGCTAGGTAAGTTTTGTTTGGCCCATGGGTTTCTTAGCTTCCTTTTTTCCTATTTGTGTCTCTTCCTTGAGTGTAGGTAATTGAATAGGGATCCTGAGATGGCTGTGTTCAGTCTTGGAGGAGACCTTGTAAGTTTGAGATGTCTGAAGATCCACTAGACCCAATTGTTAGGAAGCTGCCTGGTGGGAGGGGGAGTTTCTGTTCTTGGAGAAGGTGACCACTGGCCAGAGGATGAACCCAATTCCTAGCCTGGCTTGCCAGAAGGCACCTTCATAGAGGGAGCCAATGCAGAAGGAGGTGAAATGTTAAATGCTTATTCAACAGTTCCAGAAACTACTTCATGTTCTGATGTTTAAGTCTCAACCTCTTGGGACTTTATGCTAGTTATTTATTACCACTGATTATTTTATTAATGCCTGGTTATAAGAATCTTTTTAATTAAGTATTTCTTTTGTGTGGAGGAAATAGCTATTCCATACCTGGTTTACATTGAACATTGAGTATTTTTCTTCCCCCTCTCTCCCTACCCTTGATATAAACCAAACCTAAGTTTTAAGTAATCTTCCCCAGGGAGACTGGGATGGGGGTTGGGGGATGGGTGGGAGTGGGTATATAATGAACCAAATTTTGTAAGAAAACAGTTTGAAACTCTTCTTAGAGGCCAAGTTCTAGCCACTTTGTGCATGGGTTAAGACCTGAGAGAGGCCCATAATAGAGGGAGAGAGTATTTAATTCCAAAGCACCCAGGGCCCAGTAGTAATCCTATTATATATATATATATGTATGTATATGTGTGTATATGTGTATATATGTATATATATATGTATATATATAAAGGATATTTTAATTTAAAAAATTAAATTAATTAAAAAAAATTTCAAGCATTTTTTCCCCTCCCATTTCCCCACCTCTCCTTCCCTCTGGGGAGAAAAAGATAAACAAAACCTCTTGTAACAAATTACCATATTGACCATAATGACCAAATGTGTGTCATTCCGTGTATTAATCCATCATCTCTCTGTCAAGATATGAATAGGGAAGGGAAAGGAAGAAGCATTTATCTATATAGTGCTTATTATGTGCCAATGTAAGTGCTTTTTACAAATATCTCATTTGATCCTCACAATAACCCTATGAGGTAGGTGCTATTATCATTCCTATTTTACAGGTAAATAAACTGAGGCAAACAGAAGTTAAATGACTTGCCCAGGGTTGCATGGTTAAGTGACTCACTCCAAGCCCAACACTCTATCCACAGCATCACCAGTTAAGTGTGCCTCCCATTCTTTCTCACCAATCCTCTGGAATTGTGGTTGGTCACTGTATTGATCAAAGTTCTTAAATTTTTTACATTGTAAACTTTTACAATATTGTTGTTATAGTATAAATTGGTTATCCTGGTTTTGTTCATCTCATTCTGCATCCATTCATACAAGTCTTCTCAGGTTTCTCTAAAAATCATTTCTTCCTTCATTTCTTACAATATAATACTGTTTCATTACATTCACATGTCATTTTTTGTTCAAACTGTTTCCACATAATAGCATCTCCTAAGTCTTTACAAAAAGAGCTGCAATAAATATTTTTGTACATTCAGAATCTTTTCCTCTTTTTAAAACATTTCTTTGGGTATAGGTGGCATTGCTAGGTTAAAAAGCACACATGGTAGTAATTTGGGGCACATAGTTTGAAATTGTTTTCCAGCATTTGGCTGGACCAATTTACAGCTCCCCCAGTAATGCCTTCAAGTGCCTGTTTTCCCACAGCCCTTCAATATTTTCCATGTTTCTTTCTTTGGTCAACTTCACCAATCTGATAGGTGTGAGATAGAAGCTCAGAGTTACTTTTAGTTGTATGTCTCTAATTTTAGTGATTTGGAGGGGTTTTTTGTTTGTTTGTTTTTGTCGTATGGTTCTACATAGCTTGGATATCTTCCTCATTGTGATAAAATAATGGGATCTGGCAGATGCCCAGGGGTCCCATCTGATTGATTTATTATTGTTTGAATTGGGTGAGAATGAGAAACTGATTAAGTACCTACTTAAGGATGATTGGATGGGGACCACACCTGGCTTGCCCTGAGTGGCATTGTTCTCAGAGGCAGTATACTACTGACATCAGCAAAAGACCACTCTCAAACCAATCAGTTTGAAGGACCTCCTCTTTGGGGGAGGGAGAGAGGAACTAGGAAGTGGACGCTTGTTCATGGAAGCAGTCTCTTTTTGGTGAGGAATAGGCCCCGCCTTGATGGTGAGAGATTTCACGTGGGCTGCTAGGAAAGGAAATTGTTTTCTTTCTCTCTGGCTATACCAAATTAGATCTAAGCTAGCATTTCCATACTATAAGGAATGAATCTCTCTCTCTTCACTAAATTATAATATATTTTAATAAATCTTTAAAAGCCTAAATTCTTGATGAATTTATCAGTGATTTTAGCCAGCTTCCCCCCCAAAACTGGGTGGGGGGCAGATTAGGATCCACATTTAGATTTTTAAACAACATACCATCAAAGGTATTGTTGATAAAAACCTGAGATGAAAAAGGGCAAATGTTGACTTATGATTTTCTAAAGACCATATATTCCCAGTCATACAAGTAACTGAAAAGTATAAAGAATATATGATCCTGTTGTGTCTATTTTGTTGTTGAATTTTTTTTTTGGCTTTATTAGAACAAAATGTACAGTGTGTTTAAGGTTCTCCTCAAACAAAGTATTCCCCATATAAATGTGTGTGTTAAAATAATACAAAGGGAATATCGTACATAATTGGTTTTGGCCTATACCTGTGATTTCATTAATTTTGAGAACTCTTAGTGAGGAAACTCCCTCTATCAATGCAAATAAGAAACTGTTCTTCAGTATATGGCCTAAGAAATTTGCCTGCAGTACTGAGAGAGGTTAGAAGTCTTGCTCAAGGCCATAAGCCAGTAATGTGTCAGAGATGAAATTTAAGCATAGATCTTCCTTACTCTGAGTCTGGTTTTTATCCATTATACTATAGGGCCTCTCATGATACATATATAATACTTGTGATAAAATCATTTCTTTGACAACTGTAGCCATGAAAATAACTTTGATCATTATTCACTATATCAAGATCCAGCAAGGTAAAAACCAGGCAGACATATGCTTACCCAAGATATATATATGTGTGTGTGTGTGTGTGTGTGTATATTTGCACACACACACACACACACATACACACTAATATATACACTCCTATGTCATAGAGAATGTCCTGGGATCCTCTAGCTGTGGTAAAGCTACTCCCTTGCCTTGGTTCATTAACTCTTATTTGAGTATTTTATTTCAAAAGTAATGAGCAGACTCACCTTTGAAACCCAAAGGCATTTATTAGGGACCCAGCACTAATATAGTCAGTGCTATATTTTCTGTGGACAGGATGTATTGTTTAAGTAAACTCTGTGTGTGTGTGTTTGTGTGTGTATAGATACACACACAAATGGGCTCAGAGTGAAGCAGGTTTACTCCCTGTGTGGTATTGAGAGGCCATCAATATGACAAAGAGGAGGTGCATTAGAACAAGAAGAGTACCCTCCAGGTGGTATTGGAAGGTTGCCACACACATGGCGTTGTAAGCTGAGTTTTCTAGAGCAAGAATCTTTCAAGTAGGGTGTGTATACCCCAAGGGGGACACAAAATGATCCACTGAGGTGGAAGAAGAAAATATCAGAATGTCTATTTCTATTTTGTTTGATCTAAAAAAAAAATTAAGCTGTACCATTATTTAATATACAGATTGAAACTGATACCCTTACTTGTTCCTGTAATTCTAGGACCTTTCTCTCTTGATTGCTTCCAATATGGCTTGTTTGTACAGAGTTGCATGTTGTCTCCCTAGTTAGATCATGAACTCCTTGGGAGCACTCTTTTGCCTTTCTTCATAACCCTAGCACTTAGTACAGTGACTGGCACATAGTAGTCACTTAATAAGTGTTTATTGACTGGCTGGTTGCAAGAGGTGTCCTGAAAGAAGAATGGGTCCTCAATAGGAGGGGGTTGAAAGTGATACCCTGGTTAGTTTCCTTATGTTACAATGCATTGCAGTTTGGTGAGCATCCGATTTAGTGGATTTATGTATTATATATATGAGTCTTTTGTTAACCACCTGCCCCTCCCCCCCCCCCCCGAAAAGTAATGGGTCTCAGCCATGTTTATATCTTCATTCTTCTTCAGGCTTTGCTCACACCTTTCCAGACTTCCCTATCCCCTTATTTTTCAATTTCTTTTATATGTTGCCTTTCCCCCATTAGAAAGAAAGTAAGCTCTTTGAAGGCAAAGATTCTCTCTCTCTCTCTCTCTCTATATATATATAGTTTGTTTTGTTGGGTTTTTTTGCGGGGCAATGAGGGTTAAGTGACTTGCTGTAATGATTGGAATGCCGCCACCTGCTGGAGACTTACTGTAGAAGAGTTCTGCCCATGAAGCGAAGGTCTTTGAGGGCAAGACCGGGCGTCAGGAAGTGACGCGGGCTAGTGGGAGGAGGAAGGAAGAGACTGGCGCTCGGTCTCAGGCTCTTTCCTGAGGACGCTGGCGGAGAAGAGAGCTAGAAATGTGCTCTCCCTTTAATAGATAGGAATTTAGGCCTTTTTCTCTCTCTACCAAATTCTTATTCTCCTTAATAAATGCTTAAAAGTCTAACTCTTGCTAAAGCTTATAATTTATTGGCGACCACTCATTAGATATTTTAGACAGACTAGCTAGAATTTTAGCCCTTAACATTGCCCAGGGTCACACAGCTAGTAAGTGTCAAGTGTCTCAGGTCGAATTTGAACTCAGGTCCTCCTGAATCCAGGGCTGCTGCTTTATCCACTGCACCACCTAGCTTCCCCCTGCAAAAACTATATTTTTGCTTGTATTGGTTTCCCTAGCACTTAACATGTTGCCTGGCATATAGTAAGCACTTAATAAATGTGAATTGATGTGTTACTAGTTAAATTTCAACAAAAAAGAATGTATAATTGATGAATGGAATTGAAAAACAAGTCTCATGATATAGTAAGCACAACTAGTGATGCACTTCTTCCATTTGGATTAACATATCTTTTCAAAGCATCTTTTTCAGCCATGACAACTTTTAAAACAAAGTTGATCTTAGAACAAGGCCTTTGAGGTGCTGCTTCATGAAGTGTTAAACTAAGATTTTTTAAAATAATGAGGTATATTTAATTGAATCACTTTCATTTAAGAATGTTAATCAAGAAATCCTTCTTGGGGACGGGTAGGTGGCGCAGTGGATAAAGCACTGGCCCTGCATTCAGGAGTACCTGAGTTCAAATCTGGCCTTAGACACTTGACACTTACTAGCTGTGTGACCCTGGGCAAGTCACTTAACCCCCATTGCCCTGCAAAAAAAAAAAAAAAGAAAACCTTAAAAAAAAAAAAAAGAAATCCTTCTTAAATGAGATTCATTTTTCAATTCCTCCATTCTGGTGTGTTCTTTAACCATGAATGATTAGCACCCCATTTTCATTTAACCAATTAATATTAACTTTTACAAAGGGGTAGGTTTACAAAATTTACAATTACAAAAACAGAAGAAGAAACATTTTCTGATCTCCCACCCAGGGGTACACTTTCCTCTATATCATATTCCCTGGGAAGAGTGGGCTCAAACTTAAAGCATTTTTAGGGGAAACTGTGTCTTCCTATCTTGCTCAGTATGGAAGTACCATACCACTCACAGGTCTGATCTCAGTACTGACTGATATAGAAAATGTATCCTGTTCTGTTTTCCAAACCTGCGCTGGTTTGCCCCTCTTTAGGCAACCTGGTGGTTATCTGCTCCCAGGGGCTGCCCATATTGGTGATCTACATAGTGTGAATGCCTGATTGATTTTAGTCCTACTGTAGCTTTGAACTCCCAAACCCAAATGATCTATTGGTCTCAGCCTATTCAGCAGCAGAGATTACAGAGTGTACTGCCATTGTTCAGCTTAAGGCATTTTCTATAGAGCCTCTGTTCTAACCAAGTTCATTTCCAAATCTGGTGTAGATGCTGGCTAAGTCTACATCTTAACTGAGGCAGGACTGGGTTGAACAGATCGCTTTGTACTTTTATCTCCACTACCTGGCTTCCTGCAAATTCTAATATGGATTCAAGTTCCTAGATCCCTGGTGCCTCACCATTATGGCTCTTTGAAGTTTATAGTGGCTTCCTATGGACTCTAGGAGGAAATACAAAATGCTGTTTGTCATTCAAAACCTTTTATAATCTACCTCCCTTCTACCTTTCCAGTCTTTTTATACCTTAATCCCTGACTTGTACTCTTTTTATTTTATTATTTTATTAATTTATTTTCGGTGAGGCAATTGGGGTTAAGTGACTTGCCCAGGGTCACACAGCTAATAAGTGTTAAGTGTCTGAGGCCGGATTTGAACTCAGGTCCTCCTGAATCCAGGACCGGTGCTCTATCCACTGCGCCACCTAGCTGCTCCGACATGTACTCTTAAATGCAGTGACATGGGCCCCTCCCGGGCTGTTCCACAAACAAGGAATTCTATATCTCAGCTGTGGGCTGTTTTCCATGCTTGAAATGCTCTTCCTCCTCTACTCTCACTATTGACCTCCCTGGCATCCTTTAAATCCCACTTCCTACAAGAAGCCTTCCCTAACCCTTCTTAATTCCAGTGCCTTCCTTCTATTAATTATTTCCTTTTTATCATGGATATAGTATGCTTTGTATATATTTGTTTGCATGTTGTCTCCCCCTTTAGATTCTAAGCTCCTTGAGGACAGAAATTGTCTTTTGCTTCATTTTGGATCCCTAGCCCTTGGTAGAGTGGCTAGCACATAGTAGGCACTTCATAAATGTTTATTAATTGACTAATTTTCAAAGTCACAGTATTCATTCACTTAAAAACAGGAAAGAATAGACACAATAGCAACATAAATAACAGCAGGGTCATGAGCTCTCAGCTATATACTTGCTTTGGGAGAGAGTCTGAGGCGCCTTCCTCTCCTGGAGGCCCACAGTTAGCTCATCCTCCATCTCCAATGCCATCTAAAGCCATCTAAAGCTAGAGCCAAGAGATTTATTCTGGTTTTTGAATGCACCCCAGTTCTGGCTCCACAGTCAATCAAAAAGGCTTCCTTTCATCACACGGTTAGCAAACCAGAACCATTACAGGATGTCTGCACATGCTCCAAAGTCTATGAAAGAAGTAACATTCTGCCTGCTTTCATAAGGATTGGGCTGATTGGCCAGTCATCCTTTTACAGAGGGATAATGGAAGGATAGCCTGAATGCTGTTCCAAAAGCCCTAAAATATTAAAAACAAAACAAAAGAGTAGATGGCCAGAGAAGGGAGATTTCTTGGGCGGTGCCAATTTTGGGTGTTGCCTTGTAAGTACTTGTAAGTTCAAGTATTTGGGGCCTGACTCTCTTAAAGAGGAGAGTTTCTGAGTAATATGCCTCTTCAAGAAATGAGATCATCACAAAAGACCTCTGATCTTACAGGAAAATAAAGAGTGGGGGAGCAGAAGACCAGTACTTTTCTCCTTGCTACCACTGGGAGGGTTTCCCAATGTTTAAGTTTGGGGGCAAGGAGTTGTTTGCCTTTCAAGAAGCCCCCAAGTTGGGGGCGGCTAGGTGGCTCAGTGGATAAAGCACCGGCCCTGGATTCAGGAGTTCCTGAGTTCAAATCTTCTTGAGTTGACACTTACTGGCTGTGTGACCCTGGGCAAGTCACTTAACCCCCATTGCCCTATTGCAAAAAACAAAGAAGCCCCCAAGTATTTTTCTTCAGGGTTGGGTCTGTAGGGTGGAGTCTAAAGGCAGAGAATATAAAAAATCTGGGAGGAGGGGTCTGGAACCCTATGGGAAGACTAGAGATTCACTGGGATTTCAGAGTGTTTTCTCCACTGGCAACCCTGAGTTCAGTTCCTTCTAAGGGGAATTATGTAAGTGTTTTCTGTTTTCTGTATCTGTTTTAGTCTTCACTGAGTCCTTTGTGTTTTCTTCCTTTTTTTTCCTTGTAGGATAAAATAAAGATGGTTCTGTCCCCTATATGCAGTTGTTACTCTGAATGCTTGCATAGGAACTTTGGCTGAAAGAGAAAATAAGCCTTTCTGGATACAACCCTAAGATCAGACTTGACTCATATGAGCCCAGAGGTTGAGGGGGCCTTGTCATAGGAAATTTATGGAAGGACTAAAAAAAAAGTCATGGGAGAAATTGGTTGTGTGTGTCCTTAGGTATTCCTCTTTAAAGAATTAAACCCTCTTGGGGGCAGCTAGGTCATGCAGTGGATAGAGCACCGACCCTGGATTCAGGAGGGCTTGAATTCAAATATGGCCTCAGACACTCGACACTTACTAGCTGTGTGGCCCTGGGCAAGTCACTTAACTCTCATTGCCCTGCAAAGAAAAAAAAAAGAATTATACCCTCTCACACACAAATCCAATTAGAATAAAATAATCTTTTATTTAGGAACCAAAGAACGAACCAAGAGAGATGTCAATGACTTCTCTCAAGGGAAGATGCTTCAGAGACATGATTCTCTGAGATACCTATCTCCTTGAACAGAAGAAAGGCAAAAGCTTTTTTAGTTGGTAGATGGAGTGACTGATGGGGTGACCACCTGACTATGGAAAGTTCCCTTTGGGGGTGGGGAAAGCTTGAGTGAGGGGTAGTAGTGGTCCTGACTTCTGGAATTATCTCCTATCAGGCAGCAGCCCTGCCTAATATGCTCATCTCCCTTACTTCTCAAGGTGTGTCTGTCCTTTGGCTAGTAGACCAGTTTAAACTTTAATAGTCCCAAATTCCTTTATATATCCCAACCCCACATCAAAAGTATGGAGAGTTTGCACTCTGAATCAATGGAGAGAGCATACACATTGAGAAGATCATGAAATCATTGAAGCATCAACTATGTTTCCTTTTCACATTAAAGAAATTTGGATAATTTAGTCCAAAAGCAAAAAAAAAATTTTTTTTTTCCAGCATCAAAATTCATTGTTGTTGAGATTCTTTTGTTTGAGTATTTTCTAAAGACATTTTGTTTGTTTTTTGTTTGTTTTTTTAATTTTTGGTGAGGCAATTGGGGTTAAGTGACTTGCCCAGGGTCACACAGCTAGTAAGTGTGTTAAGTGTCTGAGGCTGGATTTGAACTCAGGTCCTCCTGAATCCAGGGCCGTTGCACTATCCACTGTGCCACCTAGCTGCCCCAAGACATTTTGTTTAAATTATCTGTATAAATATCTAATCATAGTAAAATTCAAAAGCAGAGTCCAGATTGACAGGATTGGAAATATTGACTAAACAAATTCATTGTATATTCAATATGCATTTGTTACCTTGAATGCTTATACAGGAGTAGAGAACCTTCATATAGGAGTAGAAAATAAGACACAGGGGAATACATGTATATTTCCCAGATTATGATCTGCAGGAGGTTATTCTCAGCTCTATTTTTAACATTGTTTGGATAGGAATGTTTCCCCTTTTCTCTGCTCCCTCCCCTTAATCTTTCTCTCTCTAAAATACCTTACCCTTCCTTTTCTTTGTATGATTCTGCCTAGTCAAATGGGTTGCAAGAGGACTGTCATCTTTCCAAAGGCTTTAAATAGGGCAAAATCCCATATGATTTGAGTTTAAACGCTATATTTCTTCCAGGATATAAGGCAGGACTGAGAATTATGCCCTGAGCTGACACATACCAAAAGGGAAGACCCAGAGCATTTTACATTTCTTTTTTGTTGCTATACTAAAGTTGTGGGTGTAAATCTTCAGCTGAGCTATGAGGTCATCATTTGGCTGGATGGTTAAAACCATAAAAGTCACCTTCTCCAGAGGCTCACACTAGGCATGGCTTTAGGGGTGAGGTGAGATAGGAGGGTGGAACTGTTTCAGCATGTATACCTTCCCTGACCTAAGGAGCCTGAGGGATGGGTGAGGATTGCCTCACCCAAACATCTCTTCTTAGTGCAGTATTCCAGAGGAGGTGGCCATTACGGGGCCCCTGTATTCTATGAAACCGACTTATGACAGTCTGTCTCTTTTCATAAATTTGTCACCTCTAAGTCCTGGTCCCCTCCCACTTCCTGGAGTTGCCCACTCTCTTGTGCTTCAAGTCAGTCAGTCAAATATTTATTAAGCACTTACTATGTGTTTCTATCACTAATGCCTACCCTTTCTTAAGAGGGAGAGGCTGTAATTCTGAACTGGATTGATTTATCACCTAATACTCTTTGCTTGTAACACAACTGCTGGAGCATGCTCTCACTGAGAGCATTCTATAATGTCTGTCTAGGAACAGAACCTGCTGGAATATTCTTCACTTGGTAGGGCTTCGGCTAGTTGGTTGAAGAGTGTAAATTTCCTGACTTGAGGTGCCAGAAATTGTACAAAAACATGTATATTTTGTTCCTGGTCTGTTGACCTGATCTTGGATGGTAGATTCACTGAGATGGGCATCAAGGCCAAAGAATTCCTGATAGCTTTAGACCAGATGGAACTGTAATACTGAGTTGTAAGGCTGGTTCTGTATGTCAGATAGTCCTACCCATCGCAATTGGCACAAAAGGTATCCTGAAGGAAGAATGGAAGTGGCATCACAACGAGGAATTCACAGTGGTGCCCTCACTCGTTTGTTTCAGTTTATCATGATGGATTGAATTTCATGTGTTAAATGGACTTATGAATCGAGTCACCTAGTTTTAATTAAACTGACCCTTGCAAAATAGACAATTTAGAATGTAATTCCTTGAGAGTAGGGATTATTTCATTCTTTGCATCCTCAGTGCCTATTACTGCACTTGGCATACAGCAAGTGACTAATAAAGACATACAAATAAAGACATACAAATAAAGACATATAAATTCCATATGTGTGGAACAATGGGACAGTGCCTTAGGACAACTACTACATGAGAGGTAGAGGAACAATTGCCTTGAGGTCCTTTACTGGCTTATAATACTATCTATCATACCTTTTCCTTCATCTCCCAGGGTTCTTACTCTGATGTTCTTCCAGGCCTACCCACCCCCAAAAGCAAGGGTTAGACTCTGAGAAGGGATCACCCCTTCCCCAGTGCAACTGTACCTGACAATTGCCTGACAATCTTCAGAATGACTTCCCCCCCAATCCACATCCTAACTGTTTTTTGCCCTAGGTGAAAAAGTTTCTAACAATGGCTCTATTGGAAATCACTCCCACCAGTCAGCCAGCTGAGGTCTATTATTCTTGCTAGCTATAGAACAAAGCAGACATCAGGCTCTGGCCCATCTCAGTGTTTTCTAGATCTGCAGGCCTGAACTAACTTTGTATAGCTAATTTGCTTAGCACAATGCTATGCATATAGTAAATGTTTCATAATTATTTATTATCTGACTGGAAAAGTACACATCATCTGGATGGGCATTCCTGAGTGTGACTCCTTCCTTGGTTCAAAGCTAAATTTTGAGGAAACCCTGTTTGCTTCTACTGGACTGATATAGCCGACTCAGTTAGCATTTGGCAGGCTCAGTTAGACAAGCATGCCCTGTTTCTAGGTCCCCATTTCCAGGTACTCATGTACTTTGATTTTCCACACAGTTGCGTGTCAAATTAAATAAATACATATGGAAATTCCCAATGAAATAGATAAATTAGAGGTGCTTGTTCACATTACTGAGCTTCATATCTCTGACATTCATTGGCACTGAGTTGGAAAAGAACTTGGAAATCATCTGGCCCAACTTCCCCCTCCCCTCATTTTACCCATGAGAAAACAGTCTGGGAGAGAAGTGAGTTCTCCAAGGTCACAGAGTTACTACTCAGTAGTCTAGCTAGAAAGGCCTCCTGATATCTATCTGTGTTCCCCACTCTAACACCATGTTGCTTGGTCCTTGTTTGTTCGTTCATTCATTCATTCATTCATTTTTTTTTTAATGGGGGCAATGAGGGTTAAGTGATTTGCCCAGGGTCACACAGCTAGTGAGTGTCAAGTGTCTGAGGCTGGATTTGAACTCAGGTCCTCCTGAATCCAGGGCTGGTGCTTTATCCACTGCACCACCTAGCTGCTCAGAAGTTTTTTTTTTTTTTAAACTATGATCATGTGATCCCATAATTTTTCCAAGAAGCACATCAATTAAACAAAACACCAGCTTCCAAAAAACAAGCCATTTTGAAACACTTCCAGTGGAGCAGCTGAAATCAAACACTTTTAAAAATCTCAGACTTGAGGGGCAGCTAGGTGGTGCAGTGGATAGAGCACCGGCCCTGAAGTCAGGAGAACCTGAGTTCAAATCCGGCCTCAGACACTTAACACTTACTAGCTGTGTGACCCTAGGCAAGTCACTTAACCCCAATTGCCTCACCAAACAAACAAATAACAACAACAACAAAAAAAATCTCAGACTTGAGACTGGTCCCCATCCTTGACCTTAGCCTCTGGTCATAGAGTTACTGGCCACACTTTCTGCTTGGCCTCAATAGCCACAGGTAAAGTTCACAGTTCTCATTTGGTAGGTCAGCTTAGTTTAATGGAGGCAAGTCAATGGAAGCAAATGTCCAAGTATCCAGACTTTCTCATATTATTAGCTGATTCCTCCATGTATGTTCCAAGTGGCCAAAACCAATTCTCTCCCTAGACTGTAAACCTAATGAAGACAGGAAATGTTTATGCTTTCTTTTTCATTTCTACTCTAGTTCCTGGAATAGCACTAAACATTTAGTAGACACTGTAGTCTGCATCTTTTTTTTTTTTTTTGTCTAGACCTATTATTTTATTTTGGGAAGGAGTTCCTAGCGTGGAAACTCCCTGCACTCATGTACCCTGTCATTTAGTCTGTAATTTTTTGTCTCAGGAACTGGGGCCTTTGGAAGGTTCTAAATGACTTGACCATGTTTGCAGAACTAGTATATATGTTATAAGCAAGCCTTCCTGACTCTAAGGTCAATTCTCTACCCAGGATGCCATACAGTCTCTCTGAAATGGAAAATGTGCAATCTGGAACGGACCTTGAATTCTTTCATTGAAAGGTATCCTAACATAATTTCTGGAGAAAGTAAACAACATTTGTTCTTTTACTTAAAGTCAAGGTTCTGCTTCCATATTTGTTTGCCACTAAAATTCAGAACAAGGCAAAAGTAAAAAGGCAAAACCACTGCTTTGAGCTCCCAGGTAGTCCCCAAAGTAGAAGTTCCTCCTACTTCAGTAGATACTCATAGCATCTCATTTACTACTACCAATCTAAGGCAACAAAACCGAGTATATTTGAAATAGAGCTAAATAAAGCATCACTAGGTCTAAGGGGCTAGGACTAATGGGTTCAAATGGAATTAATTCTTGCTTTGCCTGTAGGAGATGGGTCATGGTTTCAGAGTGAAATGGGATCTCAGCTTCTGGAGTCCAACATACACAGCCTGACCTTGCAAAGAAAAAAAAACAAAACCCTCTTAATTCAGAAAAAGGCTGCTTGATGTAAAAGCCAGTGCTTTTAAAAAAAATTTGAATGACTTCCAGCTCACTCTAATCCCTGTGCCAATTTCTTGAAAATTAGTAGAGAGGTGGTGGGGCAGGGGATGGGGGACACAAACCAATTTTGAGAAATGCGGGTTCTTGAGAACTTGAGATCAACTAATGCCAAAGATTTATGATTTGTGGTTTGGAGATGTAACTGTATATTCACATATAATCTGGATTTTTTTTTTAAACTATCCTTTGGCTATCTATAGTTTTAGGGAGGTAAGGAGGAAGTTTTAAGGGTTGAGCCTGGCAGGCTTGTGTAGAGGCCTCTGGACAAGCAGTGACATCACCACTGCAGGTTCAGATCCCTGACAGGCCTGGCCCTCCATCCTCCCCAGGAAGGGCAAATAAAGCCAGAAGACTGTTTGCTACTGTAGGTGCCTTGGAAGATGAAACCGTTTGCTCCAGGAAGGTCTCAGAGGACTTTATGTTGGAGATGGTGCAGGGAGGCCCCTGAGGTCCTGGCTTCTTTTCCAGGTCTGATCTGATATCTCTGGAGCCTATCTGCTGTGTAGGCCCTTGGCCTTTTTCCTAGGCCCTCCATAGAAAGCTGAGTCTTGACAGGGCTCCTTCCCTGCTTCCCCACTCCTCTTTCACTCTTTCTCCAGGGGATTAGAAGGTAAAATATATTTGTTTGTTTAACTTGAAAATCTCTTTGGCAGGACTGATCTCGCCCTTTAGGGAGTGTGTAAGAGCAGGGATAGTTAGGCAAGCACTGGAGTTCAAGTGTGGGGCCTAAGCATCCTGTTTTCCAAGGGGGCACTGAGGGAGCTTTTCGAGGTCACCCTAGTCAGGTAGGAATCTTCCAGTTGCACCTTTGACTGGTGGTGAAGAAACTTCCAGGAAATCAGTCAGTGAAACTCAGAAGTCAAAGGACTTGACTTCTGATCATTGACTAAGAGCTAGAAAGGGCTTCAGAATCCACATTTTGCAACCCCTTTAATGTGATAGATGAGGAAACTGAAGCTTAGAACTATGAAGTGACTTGTCCAAGGTGACCCAGGTACTCAGTAGCAGATGTGGGATTCAAACTCAGCCCTGGTGATGCTAATTTTGGTACTCTAAGCTCAACACATTTTTTTTTCTAGTACCCCAAAGAATTTCACATTCTCCCTTCTCTCCCCAAAGAAAGAGAATTATCAGCGGTAGATTTAAAAGTTGAAGGGATTAAGGGGGCAACTAGGTGGCACAGTGGATAGAGCCCTGGAGTCAGGAGTACCTGAGTTCAAATCCAGCCTCAGACACTTAACACTTACTCACTGTGTGACCCTGGGCAAGTCACTTAACCCCAATTGCCTCACTAAAAAAAAAAAAGAAAGAAAAAAAAAGTTGAAGGGATTAAATTAGAGATTGAGAAAGAACTGGAAAGTAGATTTAATTAAAGATTGAAGGCTATTTAGTCAAATGCCCTTACACAGTGGCCCAAAGTGACTTGCTCAAGGGTCCTGCAGGTAATAAGAGCAGAGTCAAGATTTGAACCTGGGTTCTATGAGTCCACATGCCTCTCTCTTTCCATTGGACCATACTGATATGCTGCTCATTTTAAATGGATGACCTGTCCATGGGGAATTCTGCTTTCTTTATCCTAAAAAGAACACTTGATGATCTCATCAGGGGGTCCAAGCCAGGAAGCCCTGAACTCTAATCCTGACAGGGCTGAATGACTGGCTATGTCACTGTAACCGAGTCACTCCCCTTCCAGCTGTACACCCCTGGTGTTATTCTCACCAGCTGGAACACTAATGTCCCTAGACCTCCTAGGGATTATCAACTACTAAAAGAACTGAGAATTTCAAATACCAAGAATCATCCACCTCTTCCTGGGTCTTGTCTCAGGTGTTTAAGGCCTTGAAGGCCTGAGCTGTCTCACCCAAGGCTTACGTCATCCATAGGTCCAAGGGATAAAAATGTTGGCCCCTGTCACCATCCTTTATTTTTTAATTATTTATTATGTTCTCTCTATTTTATTCTTTTGGGGGTAGGGGTGTGATAGGAATTAAAAATTGAATTGTCCGGGTGACTTGAGTTGCTAGACATTTCTTTAAGCCCCTCCATATATTGAGACAAGTGATTGAGTCCAGGGGCCAGGAGAACATGGAACTTAGAGTCATCTCTCTGGATCACTCCCTTTCTCATCTGTAAAATGAGAGGGTAGGACTGCATGACGTCCTAGATTCCTTCCAGTTCAAGAGCTGGGATCCTTGTGATCCATACTTGCTTCCAGCCTCAGCCCTGATGTTCTTTCATGGTGTGACTTTGAACAAGTAACTTCATCTCTCTGGGTATTAGTTCCATCATGGACTAGATGACTCGGTGATGATATAAGGTCAAAGACAATTGGAGGTTATTAGGGGTAGAGAATCAATCCATCCATCAGTCAGTCAGAGAGTCAACATTGCATTTATAAAGCACTTACCATGTTCTGGATACAAAGAAAAGTTAAAAAAAAAAAACCCAAACCAAAACGGTCCCTATCCTCAAGAAGCCTCCATTCTATCAGAGGCTCTTCCAGATCAACTTGTGAATGAAATAATGACATAGGGATCTTAATTTAAATGTGACCTTTTATTTCAGCTGCCCTCTTGGCTCTGGGCCTGGGGTTTGTCTTAATTTCCTTTTGGCTTCTGGGCAGGTTACTTAATGTTGCGCTGTTATTTTTTGTTTTAATCCAGGGCCCATGTATCTGCCAAAGGAAGAGGCCGCTCCAGGGAAGTACAGAAACTGCGACCAGGTTGTCAGTAGCATAAATCAATTCCTGGAGGGGCCAATTTAAAATGATGATGATAAAATATTATTTTCATTGTTACCGTTGTTGCTGATATTTAAACTTCACTGAGTGAAGTTTGCCCTAGGTAAAGTAATAGGAGCCCACTTTGTAGTTAGCTTATTTTATTCACATTTCACCCAAATGCTTCGTTGGTATCCTTGAAGAGTAGAAAGAGTGCTAAATTTGGAGCGAGAGGAGCCGGGTTCTGATCCCTTCTTTGTCCCTTGCTAGGTCTTCTCAAATTACTTAACCTCTCTGGGCTTCAGTTTCCTCAACTATAGAAAAAAGGATTTGGACAAGATAACCTATAGAATCTCTGCCAGTGCTAAATCTATGATCCTCTAGAAGTCATTAGATTATAGGCTGCTGAGGGCAGGGACTTGGTTGGGACTTACACTTTTTGGGTCCATACTCTAGATTTCAACATAATTTCACAAGCATTTGTTGTTTTCAAATATTATAATGAAATGGGTGTAATTTTGATCATCACCCTTAGTAACTACAGAATTTGTTCTTCGGGAGCAAACCAAGAATAGGAAACCCAGTTGGGTAGATAGTCAGGGGGAGTCAAGTCTAGGTCAAGGTCCCAGAAGATGAGACATTCTGACTCATCCTTTGGCACTTGCTCTCCTAAGTATTGCTTTGCATAGACTTGACTTTGTTACATTTCTGAGATATGGGATACAATTTAGTACTTTTTTTTGAAAGTACCCTATTTAGTCAAATAAAGGTCACCTTTGTGTAATAGGTGCATCTGCTGGAGATCTGCCACCTAGTGGCTGCAGCAATGACTTAACAAATTCTCCAAAAGGGGTCCTGTCCATGAGAGGTCAGTAGGCTGATATGCTGTAGGAATGCAAAAGCTTCAAGAGGCCTTAGTTATCATCTGGTCCGACTGGGTCATTTTACAGGTGAGGTCACTGAGGCTCAGAGGAGTTTAGTGACTTACCCAAGTCACATAGCTAGGAAGTACTGAAACCAGGATTAGAACTCAAGTCTTCTGTCACCTATTTTGGGGGCCCTTTCTATTTAAGCTATTCAACCCACACATGAGTCATATGGTTTCTAGACTATTTTAAACAAGATGGTATCTGACTGATAGTTAACATTTTCCAAACGTATGCATCCTTTCTGCTTAAGGTAAATAAATACATTTTAATTACAAGACTTTTTTTTAATAATCAGTATATTTTTTAAGCATTACTTTCCTGTGATTCACTTATTTATCTAACATATATTTGCTGAATACCTGCTCTTTGCAAGATACTGTACTAGGTACCATGGACATGGAGAATAAAATTATAATATGATTTAGTCTTCTCTCAGCACCTTGAGAAGAGGGCTAGTAAGAATCTGAGAAGGGAATTCAAACCCACATCTCTTTCAACTTCAGTTCCAAGGCTGTTTCTCACTATACCATGCTGGCTTCCATTCCCAAACTTGATGGTGTTAAAATAAGGATATGGCCCGAGAGGATTGAAATGTAATCTGGCAGTGAGAGCAGAAGATTGAGTTTCAGCCTTCCTGGATTCTAAGCACTGTCCTATTTGTTATTTTTATGCTTGTTTGATAGTTTGGTAAACAGTAAATAATTATTTGTATTAAGGTGAGATGGTAGAGGTGGGAGGGCAGACAGATGTTTCCCTAAGGAATAAAGATTGACAAATACCTTATTAGGGCCTTGGATGAAAGATCTATTTAGGTGAAAGTTCTATTCATAATCTTGGAGCTGGGAAGTACCTAGTTTTTGTTTTTTGTTTTTTTTTGCGGGGCAATGGGGGTTAAGTGACTTGCCCAGGGTCACACAGCTAGTAAGTGTCAAGTGTCTGAGACCGGATTTGAACTCAGGTACTCCTGAATCCAGGGCCGGTGCTATATCCACTGCGCCACCTAGCCGCCCCCTGGGAAGTACCTTGTTGATCAATTCCAACCTCCTCAATTTATAGAGGAGAAGACAACTAAGACCCAGGTGAAGGGTCCTAAGTTCCCATAGGTATTAAGAAGCACAGCTAAAATTGAATCAATATCCTTTGGTTCTGAAACAAGTCTTCTTTTTCTACCATGCTGCTTCTCTAAAATCTGATTTGTCCCTCTATCATGCAACTCCATCATCTCCAAAATAATTTCCTAAAATCCCAGTGCCAATTGATTTTGTTTGTTTTTGTTTTGCGGGGCAATGAGGGTTAAGTGACTTGCCTAGAGTCACACAGCTAGTGTCAAGTGTTTAAGGTTGGATTTGAACTCCTGAATCCAGGGCCAGTGCTTTATCCACTGTGCCACCTAGCTGCCCCACCAATTGATTTTAAAGAGCAATCTTTTTTGGGGGGTGGAGGGGTGAAAGTGGAGGGGAGCTTTGTATGCAAATTTAAACTTTGTCTTTCAAGACTTCTGACTCTATCCTAAATATGCAATAATATTTCCCTCCCCCAAACATGGATCCCTAGACTTAGCTCCTCAATATTTCTAGACTATGCCATGCTCATTCTTACCTTTGTGCTTTATTTTAGTATACTTTCTTTTCCCCTCATCCCAATTCCATTTATCTCAAAATTTTCACCTACTTATCTCAAATTTTCCACCTAGAAGAAGCCTCCTATATTCCTACCAGAATTCCAGAATTAGAAGAAATCTGGGCGGTCATCCTGCCTAAACCATACTTATCCAGGTATCCAGGTAGTTAGCCAACTTTTGCTTAAAGATTTTAAGGGAGAGAAAACTATTCCCCATTTCACTAATTATTAAGAAGTTTTTTTTTTTCTTATATCAAGTCTCTGTTTTCCTCTTGGCAATGTTTAAGCATTGCTCATAGTTCTGCCTTCCTGGGGCCAAAACAAATATGCTAGCTTCTTATACACAACAGCCCTCAAGACACCTAAAGAGGGCTATCCCCACTTTGTCTTCTCTATTCTAGGTCAAATATCCTCACTTCCTTAAATGGATCCTCATAAGACAGGAACTCAATGCTCTTAGAATATATTTCATTTGATCATACTGTCTTGCCTCCCTAATTAGATTACAATCCCCTTGAAGGCAGGGCATATCTTCTACTCCTGTATATTTCATAGCAAGTTGTACATAATACTCAATTCTTACTGGTTTGTTGATTGATGTCATGAATGTAATATGTTTGCAGCTTGAGATCCTTTGAGACCCATTTCAAATCTTCTCACCCTCATAGAGGCATCCCTGAGCCTCCTTGCCTACCAGAAGGACATCTTTTTCCTGTAGTACTTCTTACCTAGATGATGCATTTTCGGACTTGTACTGGATGATACATTAATTTCTACTATTTTCATTGTTCTCCCATGTCAGTCTTGTCTTCCCAAAGAGACCAAAGCTTCTTGAAAGTAAGACTCAGTTTTTGGTTTTTTTTTGTTGTTGTTGTTGTTTGAGGCAATTGGGGTTAAGTGACTTGCCAGGGTCACACAGCTTAGTAAGTATCAAGTGTCTTGAGGCCGGATTTGAACTCAGGTCCTCCTGAATCCAGGGCCGGTGCTCTATCCACTGCACCACCTAGCTGCCCCAAGACCTCTGTTTTTATGTTGTTTATTCTTCATTTTCAAAGAGGATCAATGACATCATGTGGTGATAACTTGCCTGTGAATTAGATTGAAGTGAGGTAGAGTTGCAAAAAGTCAGCAGCCTCCTTCTTTCTTCCAGTCATTGAAGTCCAGTGGCAGGACAAAAGTCAGGATGACTGGCCCAGGATGGCCAGGATGGCCCAGGATGAAGTAGATGACCTTGTATCTTCAGTGTCTGACCAAACTCTAAGCCCTCCATTGCAATCGCTTCAGCCACCTTCACGGCCATTGGAACAAACTGTTTTCATCTGCCCATTCCACCAGGGGAAATCACCCTGTGGTTGGGGTAACTTACAGATGGGTTTGAAGCCTATTACTCTCAACCTGTTTTAGCCCATCTGCCAAGACAGTTTTACTGGGGTGTGACCTCTGCTCATGCTATAGCTTCTCTTCTATCTCATTAGCACCTTAAACAATGTTACATTCAATAAAATATTTTATTGGTTGAGAAGCAAGATAGCATAATGAATAGCATTAGGCTTGGCATCAGGAATAGCTTGTTTGAATGTTGCTTCAAATGCCTACTACATAAGTTGTTGTTGTTCAGTTGTCAGTTAGACATGATGGACTCTTTGTGACTCTGTGGACCAAAGCACAGCAATACTATCCATGGGGTTTCTTGGCAAGGTACTGGAAGGTTTGTCATTTCTTCTCCAGTAGGTTGAAACAAACAGAGGTTAATGATTTGTCAAAGGTCACATAGCTAGTAAATATCTGAGGTCAGATTTGAACTCAGGTCTTCCTTATTCCATGACCAGCTTTTTACTCACTGAGTAAGTAACCCTAATTAAATCACTTCTCTTGGCCTCAGTTTCCTCATCTATAAAATGAGGGAGGTTGGACTTATAACTATCTTCAGGGGAAGTTCCCTTCTAGCTCTTAAACCTAGTCTCTAGGCTCCATGTTTCATTGTCATAGCTAGAAATGTTTTTTTTTTTTTTTTAGTGAGGCAATTGGGGTTAAGTGACTTGCCCAAGGTCACACAGCTAGTAAGTGTCAAGTGTCTGAGGCCGGATTTGAACTCAGGTACTCCTGACTCCAGGGCCGGCGTTCTATCCACTGCGCCATCTAGCTGCCCCCATAGCTAGAAATGTTAATGAAAAGGCAACATTTTTTTTCCCCCTTCAAGTATTGGCCTTGTTTCTGGGAAGAATATCTATGTTTTCATTTCAAAGCAGTGTTTTTTTCCCCCTTCCCTTCCCTCTGGCTCTAGCGTAATATATGGAAGAAATTAATTTCTTAGCTTGTGTTATTTTTTTTACACTTGCCACATGACTCACAGAAGGCTTTCCGTGTTTAAGCCGCGTGTCTTCGGCAATGTGAATTCTATTTTGGCACAACACATCTCTCTCCAGGCAGCCATTGCACAAGATTCTTGTTCCTTTCTCCCTTCCCTATAGCCGAACCTCTGTGACCAGCCCTGCTTTTAGAATAGAATCATCATCTGAGCAATTTGACAGTGATGGATGAGAGTGACGGACTTGAGTTACAGAAGAATCTGAACTCTCAAGGGAGCTCTTTGCACTGGGCCTAGGGGAAGGAAGAAGTCATCATCCTAGGAGAGCTTGGCTGGAATACAGCATTCTGACAGCAGGTGGGCAGCCTGCTACTAAATCGGTACTTCTGGTGTTATTTCAGCAACCATGCTTCATGTTTTTGACCTAGCAATTAGTTCCTTACAAAAAAAAAAAAATCTTACCACTCACGGTCTGTATCTCTTTCTAGAGTTTGCCTTGTTTTCATTGGCTGTAAATGCAAATGGGGAAAGAGGCTTTCCCAATATTGAGGTTATAGTTATTTGTGGGATCCCAGAGTCAGAGATTAAGAATTAGAAGGAGATTTAATTAGGGGCCCTCTAGTGTATCCCTCTTTTTTTTTTTTTGTGAGGCAATTGGGGTTACGTGACTTGCCCAGGATCACACAGCTAGTGTTAAGTGTTGGAGGCTGGATATGAACTCAGGTACTCCTGAATCCAGGGCCGGTGCTTTATCCACTGTGCCATCTAGCTGCCCTTGTATCCCTCATTTTTACAGATAAAGAAACTGCTGTCCAGAGATGTTGTGACTTCCCTAAACTCAAAACTGTCATAAATGTCAGAGGCAGGATTGGAACTTAGTTCCTCTGACTCCATATTCAATAACTCAGCTTGGCTCATCGCAGCTACTGAGTCTTGTTCAGGGTTGGTCACAGTAAAACTCAATGTTTTTCTGAATTTTTTCTTCCTTCCTTTTTCCCCTGCTGCCAGACTCCTTCATCTCTTTTCATGCTTTAAACAAAACCCTTGAAGATAAGGAAAGGAGGCACTTATTACCAACTAGAGAGTTCTTAAACTGTCTGAAATTTTACCAGTTACACAAGGTTGACTCTCCCACTGAAAAGAAGTCAGCTCATCAAAATCTCCAGTGGTGATGATCCCATCCTTGTTTCTATCTCATTTAGTTAAGTCATTTTTAACTAATTTATTTGAATAAAGAGAAACTGGATTGTACAAGCTATCAAACTACCACCAGAATGAGAACCTAATGGAAGAGACAAAAGCATATGCCTAATATCTATGTCTGTATATGTCAAGATCTATATCTCTAGATAGAGATATCTAGAGATATAGATATATATGCATATAATACACACATATTTGCACTTAAAATGGGAGGGGACAATTATTTCACTAGGTTTTGAATTCTTATGGGACACACCAAGATAACCCTGTTAAAAATATGTTCATCTGCATGGGGGTGGTCTCCCTCCCTCAATTCCTTCCTTCCTTCCCTCCTTCCTTTCTTCCTTCCCTTCTTCTCTCCTTCCTTCCTTCCTTCCTTCCTTCCTTCCTTCCTTCCTTCCTTCCTTCCTTCCTTCCTTCCTTCCTTCCTTCCTTCCTTCCTTCCTTCCTTCCTTCCCTCCTTCCTTCCCTCCTTCTTCCCTCTTCCTACCTTCCATCTTTCCTGCCTTCCTAGCTTCCATCCTTCCGCCTCCTCTTCCCTCCCAACCTCCCTCCCATCTTCCTCCCCAACAGCCACAATAAAACCATAATATACTATAATACTATACTATATAATATACTACAATAATATACTATAATACACATCAAAGTTTTAGTTATCACAGAGTTACTTTTGAGGAGAACAGAGGCTGCGTTCTTTTCTGGCATTAGAATTGAAAAGCCTTGGGTGGCAGCTAGGTGGTGCAGTGGATATAAGCACTGGCCCTGGAATCATGAGGACCTGAGTTCAAAACCGGCCTTCAGACACTTGACACTTACTAGCTGTGTGACCTGGGCAAGTCACTTAACCCTCATAGCCGTGCCAAAAAAAAAATGTAGACGGGACTTAACCACATCCTACTTCTGCAATCTAGTGACCCCAACCTTCCAGGAGGTGCCCTTTCCCCTCTTTTGGCTTAGACACATGATTTCATCTATTTGGAGGAACTCCTGCCATGAAAATTCCTTTCACTGATACATCTGATGTAGATTGATACCGTGTGTATAACTTAAAGAACTCCCTGGGGACACTGAGCAATTAAATGACTTCCCCATGATTACATAGCCAGTACATCTTAGAGACAGAATTTGAACCCAGATCCTCTACTGGCAACCACATCAATCTGTACTTATTAAACACCAATTATACCAGGCACTGTGTTCATTGTTGGGAATATGAAAGAAGGCAAAGGCAGTGGCTGCTCTCAGGAAACTCGTGATCTAATGAGGATGACAACAGGCAAATACTGTGTACCCCCACGTGATACAGAATACACAGGAGATAATTAGCACAGAAAAGGCACTAGAATTATGTAAGATGTGAATGCTGATGCTTAGTGGCATGGGGAGATAGATGGCCACTCCTAGGAGAGATGTCTTGTTATCCACTCTATATTTCTTTCTTTTCCTTTCTTTTCTTTTCTTTTCTTTTTTTTTTTAGGGGCGATGAGGGTTAAGTGACTTGCCCAGAGTCACACAGCTAATAAATGTCAAGTGTCTGAGGCTGGATTTGAACTTAGGTCCTCCTGAATCTAAGGCCAGTGCTTTATCTACTGCGCCACCTAGCTGCCCCTCTTTTATTTTTTAAAAAATCTCTTTTATTTTTAATTTATGGAATAAAACAAGCATTTCCATAATGTAGTATAATAAAAAGATGATTGCATATGAAACTGCAAATCTATTATGTATAACTTGTTATTCCTTTTAAATATATAATAAAGTTATTATGTAAATTTCTTTTCCCCCTTTTTTCCTCCATGCTCCCACCTTAGAGATAGCTACCAATAGACACAAATATGTGTGTATATATGTATATGTATGTATTATGTATATATGTATAATATGTTAAAACATTTTATACAAACTTCTGTTTATCAGTTCTTTCTCTGAATGCAGATAGTGTCTTCTTTCATATGTCCTTTGTAGTTAATTTCTGCCACACAGCAAGGCAGGTCAGTTCACCAAAACAAATATGCTTAGGTCTTTCTGTGCCTCTCCAATCTCTCTAGTGTGGTAACGACATAAATCATACCCCAATCTGCCCATGAGTTGGAAATTTCAGGGGAACTTGGAAGTTTTCTGCTCTCTTCTAGTATTTAGACCCCCCACCCCCCCAGCCCTTAGAAACCTTTTCGTGGTGGCTCTGTTGCCCCTCATCCCCTGCCAAATCTGAATTAACGAGCAACTCCCCCTCCTAAAGCCCACCTGCACTGTGTTTGAAGTGTAGCACAAATCTGGGTGAAGCAGGAGAGAGATGTGTGTGTATAATCATAATAATGGGCATGCTTTCTACTCAACAGAGTCCCTTTCATCTAAGATGCTCAAAGTGTTTTACAAACATCGACTCATTAAAGCTCCAACACCCATTGAGAGAGGTCAACTCTATTAGATCCATTTTGCAGGAGTGGAAACTGAGACACAATGCCATTAAATATTTAGTTCCAGGCCACCCAGCAAGCTGATGGGATCTGAAGTTCTTGACTCATGTGCCTAGTTTTAACTTAAGGAGATTCTAAACACAAGAATTGAAGGTGGAGGAGGACAGAAAGGGAGAATGAAGTCGTCCATTTCTACTTCATTAGTATACTGATCATCAGTATACAGTATCAGGGATTCCCAGTATGGAAACTCCATTTACCAATGCACATTGTTTACTTGTCTATAACTTATAGTTTTAGAGATTTCCCTGGGACACTGAATGACCAAGTGAGTTATTTGTTGCTGTTGAGTCACATTTAGTTGTGTCCACCTCCTCATGACCCTATTTGGAGTTTTCTTGGCAAAGATACCGTAGTGATTTGCCATTTCCTTCTCCATTTTACAGATGAGGAAACTAAGACAAATAGGATTAAGTGACTTGCCTGGCATATCTGAGGCCAGATTTGAACTCAGAAAGATAAGTTTTCCTGACTTTAAGCCTTGCACTCTAACTACTGTGCCATCTAGCTGCCACAAAATGGCTTAACTATTAGATAATGTCTGTAAAGCATTTAGCACTATACCTGGCATATAGTAGGTACTATATAAATAAATTCTGGCTATAATGAAGATAATAATAGTCATAGGTAACAATAACAATTGTTATTGTTTTATTTTATTTTTATAACTATTATTACTTTTTAAAAAAACCATAGGGTCATATAGCTACTATGTATCAGAGGTGAGAATTTTTACCAATAAGATCTTCTAGAATACAAGGTGGGCCCTGTATCCATTAAGGAATTCTGCCTCTCAAACACAAGACTACTTGTTCAGTACTCCAAGGATTTTTCATTTTATTATCATGGAAATTCCCTACATTGTCACAGATTGCAACCTCTCTACAAGTTAGCCCTCAAGAGTTACCTATTGTCTGAAACTTCTTCAATTTGTAGCCACTTGGTGCTGAACCTCTTACATCTATCTAGGTTGATCTTCAGATAAGAGACATAGTATTTGTCTTGGAGTTTATGCTTGAAGCCATCCCACCTTGGAAGGGCCTGCCACTGACTTAGCTTCCAGAATGGAGGGTTATCTATGTATTGTAGTGTGGCATTGGAGGAGTTTACAAGAATATGGGGCATAAAAAAAAGGAGGATAATTTTTTTCCAGAGTAGTAATCTTCTGTATCCAGTGTATACTATACTAATAAGATAGGTTCTAAAAATCCATGCTTTTCGACTGGAAAATAGTTGAACAAATCATGGGTTATGACTGTTGGGGAATATTGGTGGACCATCGAAAATGAATATAAGGAGTTTTAGGGGCAGCTAGGTGGCTCAGTGGATAGAACACTGGCCCTGGATTCAGGAGTACCTGAGTTCAAATCTGGCCTCAGACACTTAACACTTACTAGCTGTGTGACCCTGGGAAAGTCACTTAACCTCAATTGCCTCACTAAAAAAACCAAAAAAAACCCCCCCAAAACAAACCAATAATATTAAAAAAATGAATATAAGGAGTTCAGAGAAATGTGGGAGGACTAGGTAGAGTGACAAAAGCAGAACCAAGAGAATATTATCTCAGTTTCATGCTCTTTAAAATGACAGGGTAGGACGATATGACCCCTAAGATTCTTTTCAGCCCTAAATCTATGTTCCTATTATAAAAAATAACTACAATCATGCAAACTATAAGAAAACCAAAAAGGAATTGAATTCTAATGATATATAATGAATAAATCTCTATCCTAGAGAACTTAGAATGAAGCATACTTCACCCACCCCATCCATCCATATATCCATCCATCTATCCATCCTTCAACAAGCATTTATTAACACTGAGGAGTCAAAGGAGTCAAAGACAAAAATGAAATACTCCCTGGCCTCAAGGAGGCTTATATTCTAAGGGTAGGGATAGGAACAACATGTACATGGAAATTAAATCATATATTTCTCTGTCTTATCTCAAGTAATTTTTTGAAAAGGGTACTAGTACTGGGGAGATCAGGAAAGACTTCATGTAGAGGGGTTTTACTTATACTGACCTTTTAAGGAATCTGAGGGATTCCACAAAGCAGAAAGAGGGAATGCATTCCCAGCATAGGAGAGAGCCAATGCAAAGGCCTGGAGGGTGGGAAAATGGAATGTAGTATGTGAGGAGCCACAAACTGGCCTATTTGGCTACACTGGATAGTTATGCATGAAGAATATTAATATGCTACACACCTGGCAAGGTAGGATGCAGTCAGACTGTAGGAAGTTGAGGACAATAGATTCAGAATGGAATATACTTTATAATAGTTGGTCTATGTAAGACCATAGGGATCATAGCTCTAGAGCGGAAGGGACTTTGGAGCCATCTAGTCCCAACTCCCTCATTTTACAGATGAAGAAACTGAGGCCCAGGGAGCTCCAGTGACTTGTCTAAAGGGTCACACAGTAGCAGAGCGTGACAGAGAAATAAGAGTTGCATCCATACCCTTTGATTCTAGGCCAGGGGGTCTTAACCTAAGTTAAATATATATATATATAAAATTAACAACTATTTCAGTATAATTGCTTTCTTTATAATCCCATGTTATTCATTTAAAAACATTCTTTTGAGAAAGGTCCATAGGGCCCTTATGCTTCACCAGATTGCTCGATGAAGACAAAGTAGGGTTAAAAAGCCTGCCAAGAATCTGGAGTTCTTTCCTCCATGCCCTACAGTGCCTATTGCTTTCTTAAATGTTTCTCTTTGGTTACAAGAAATGGATCAACAGACACATGGTATAAGGGGGATGGCTATGGTGGAAAAATAAAGACCATAATCTATAACAATAAGAGTATGATATTCTTCTTTAGTATTCCCAGTGTTTTGGGGGGTATGATACCTTTGTAAAATTCTCTGCTTTGCCTAGTTTTCTATTCTCTCTGGAAGATCTCATGGAATGGCCTAGTCTTCATAAGTCACAAAACCTGAGGTTAGATTGCAGAAAAATGGCCCAAAATGAGCCTGCTGAAATAGAAAGTTTTGATTGAATATGGCATCGTGTTCACAAACTTTTTTACCTTATCCCAATAAAATCTCAATAAAACATTTGTTGGGATTAAGGGAAGTATCTTTAAAAATTTCAAAACAAAACAAACCAACAAACCAATTAAGCCCAATGTGAGACAAGAAAAGCCTTTGTTTCACCATTTAATACAGGGTTTTGAACCCACCGAGTGATAAGCCTGAAATAAATTGCTGATTTTCTTCAGTGTTGAGAGATCGTCTTTCAGATTTCCGTGGGAACTTGCCTGTTCTCGTCTGCCCACCTGGTTTTTGCTTTGATATCCCGAACATTATCATAACTTTTATTGTCTTTACATGTCAGTCAAACCCACTTCACTAAATTACTTTCATTTATACATCCTCTCCTGCTATTTTGGTTGCTCATCAGCTAAGATTTAAGGTGAAAACTTTTCTTCTGCTTGACAGAGAGGGAGGTGAAAATTACTATGTGAACAGAAAACTACAGGTTACGTAAATAATATGTCATTGTATATCACTGAGTGGAGTCTTAAATCAATTCATTAGTTAGTATAAAGCTTTTGTGTGCACTTTAAAAATGCACGTGCAACCTGCTTTGATATAATATAAAGTTCCTTCTTTCCCTTTCTCCTTTCTCTCCGTCTCTCTGTGTCTCTGCCTCTTTCTCTTCTCCTACATTTCTGTCTTTCTCTTCTTTGTCTCTCTTCTGTCTGTCTCTTTCCCTTCCTCCCTCCACTCCAGAATTTGTCTTTCTTTCTCTCTCAGTATCTCCTCTCTGTCTCTTGTCTCTCTGTCTCTTCTTTCTTTGTCTCTCTCACTGTCTCTGTCTTTCTTTTTTTTTTTCTTTTAATTAGCAGCTTTCCCTGCTCCTAATACTTTTGGGTTAAATTTATTTCTAAAGATTGTTTTTCTTACTTAGGGGCTTGGTTTCGTCCCCCCCCCCCCCTTTTCCCCCTTCACTTTTAAGCACATCCCTAGCCCCAGGCGAAAGTATGCATTTTATTCATGGAAAGTAGAGACAGACACATTCTATGCTCTTCAAGGGGTGAAAGGCAAGCTGAGATATGCTAGATTAATAAAAGAGGCCCAGAGAAAGCAGCTGGTGGATTCAGACTGTCCTAACTACTATAAAGTTGCTACAAACATCCAAAGATAAGCTATAATACCAGAAAATACTCACACCAAAAATGTTGCCCCCTCTTCTATTCAGGGAAATGTTTTTCCCATCTTCTAGCAGGGTGACTTAATAGATGATCAGGACTAGAATTGGAGTTTGCCAACTAATCTGAAAGTGGAATGAAGTCAAGATAGAACATTGGTTTTGCATATATCATCTGTCAGGATAAAAACTGGCTACTTGGCCCTTGGAGTCTTAGATATCCTCTCATTTGAGAAGCCTCTCATGAAAGCTTTTCAAAATAGGGGCAGCTAGGTGGCACAGTGGATACAGCACTGGCCCTGGATTCAGGAGGACCTGAGTTCAAATCCACCCTCAGACACTTGACACTTACTAGCTGTGTGACCCTGGGCAAGTCACTTAACCCCAATTGCCTCACCAAAAAAAAAAAAAGAAAGCTTTTCAAAAGTCATATAAACCTATAATGAGGAAAAAGTTCACCCCTTGAGTGTTATCTCAGTTAATCAGTTAACCAAGCTGTTTATTAGTGACCCAGTGCAGACTATGGCTGCTCCAGACACAGCCATACAGCTATATACTGAGGCCATCTGCCTGCCATGTGGCCGTTGGCCATAACTCTTTTTCCCTCCCAGATTTCCATTTCTTGTTCTGGGTAGAGTGGTCAAATCAGTAGGACCCTTATTTCTCATGAGCTAGCCTGGTTCCATTCTACAAACCAAATTCCCTTCTGTGGCTAGTACTGTCTTCTGTGTCATCTCTTCCTGTATAAGTGTGAGTTCCCTGAGGACAGGAACTGTCTTTTCATATTTGCTCGCCCCACCCCCCATCCCCAGCTGAGCACAATGCCAGGCCCATGTGGGTCTTTTTTATTCACTCGAGTGATTCATCAACAAATATCTGTACAATGAAGGAAGGGGATGGATTAGAATCTAGGCACTACATGGTCTCTAAGAAATTCCTTTCTTGCTTTAAATCCTATTATTCACATTTACCACTCAGAATTGACTGGTTTTGAGAATTGAGAAATGCCACTATTACCACTAATGCCAATAACATTTATATAGAGCTTTTTTTTTTTTTTTTTTGCGGGGCAATGGGGGTTAAGTGACTTGCCCAGGGTCACACAGCTAGTAAGTGTCAAGTGTCTGAGGCCGGATTTGAACTCAGGTCCTCCTGAATCCAGGACCAGTGCTTTATCCACTGCGCCACCTAGCTGCCCCCCTATATAGAGCTTTAAGGTACTACTGCTACTACTATTACTACTATGACTACTACTACTTCTTCTTCTACTACTACTACTACTACTACTATACCAGCACCACTACTTCTACTATTACTACTTTTCTTCTTCTTCTTCTACTACTACTAATACTATTGCCACCACCACCACCACTCCTACTACCACTTCTTCTTTTTCTACTACTACTACTACTACCTAACATTACTATGTGCCAGGCACTGGGCTACGTGTTTTACAATTATTATCTAATTTTTTTTTTTTTTTAGTGAGGCAATTGGGGTTAAGTGACTTGCCCAGGGTCACACAGCTAGTAAGTGTTAAGTGTCTGAGGCCGGATTTGAACTCAGGTACTCCTGACTCCAGGGCTGGTGCTCTATCCACTGTGCCATCTAGCTGCCCCAATTATTATCTAATTTGATCCTCACGACAACCCTAAAAAGTAGGTGCTATTATTATCTCGATTTTTCAGCAGAGGGTTTTAAATAATTACTCAAGGGTCACATAGCTAGGAAGTGTCCGAGGTCAAATTTCAACTCATGCCTTGGAGGAAGTAGTAGATTTCCCTTTTACTGAAGTTCCTAAACAGTGGTTTACTGAATATAATATATTGAGAGTTCCTTTGTGGGTATGAGTTGGAATAGATGGCTGGTGAGGTTATCTTTCAACTCTAAACATTTGTGAAATATTTAATTCATGCTGGTTGGGAGGAATGGAGTTCAAAGAAAAGATAGTTTGACATAAGGGATAGTATGTTAGACTAAGAGTCTGAAAGATCTAAGTTCAAATACTTGCTAGCTGTGTAACTATGGACAAGTCACTTAATATTGCTGTGCTTCATTTTTCTAATCTGCAAAATGGGAATAACAATGTCCATACTTCATAGGGTTGTTGTGAGGCTCAAATAAGATAATGAAGGTAATGGATTAGTTGAATGTCAACAGCCTCAAAGATCCTATAATATGCAAGTGTAGTAGAATGTGAGGAGCTATAAGGATAGGGACTAGACCTGGGTTTTTATTGATATGAGGAATTCTACAGTGAGGAAGCTCCCTCTATCAATGCCAATATTGGGTTGACTTGTAGCCTTGGATTATCAGCCTTAAATTATTCCTTGGAACTAAGGAACTGTGTCACACCTAGACTAGGTCATGTTTGCTGATCACTGGACAGAATAAGATTGGCAAGTTAGAGGTAAGAATATCTAAAGAATCCTTTCAGTTCTGAATTCTATAATTAATTCAAGCAAGCAAGCATTTATTAATCTCATTTAATCAAACAGACTCCTATTAGATGCCAGGCACTGTGCTAATTTCTAGGAATACCAAAAAAATCCAAACAAACAAAAGAAAAAAAACCCACCAAAAATCCCCACCCTTTGTACTCTTTCTGAAACTTACTGTTTTAAAAAATTTCCTAGAAAGCACTGAGAAGCTCATCGATTTTCTTGTGATCATACAGCAATGTGTCAGAAGTGGGATTTGAACCCAAGTCTTCCTAACCTCAAGGCTGGCTCTGTATCTGTTGTACCACAGCGTCACTCTTTATGTGTTATATATTAACTTTGCTTTTTGTAGTTGTTTTTACATGTCATTCTGCATCTCTCTCCACACCAGTGATGTGAGGATTTTGACCGGCAGTTGAGGTTTTAACTGATGAAAAGAGTTGATCAGTTCTGTAATTAGATGGGATGACTCGACCTGGCCCTTGGATTCCAAGTTGGCAGCAAATATGCTGAAACCAATTTATTTGTCTTCTGAGGGCTCATGATTCAATAGCTTTGTGGAAACTCTGTAAGAAAATCCTACCTGTCTGGACCAGCCCCCAATGAAAAAGTGTAGACTGAGGGAATTCAGAAAAATCCTAAATAAAATCTGGGGAATTTCCTTGTGTACAGAGGGCCTGTTTTGGTCATCTGGCTAACAGCTGAAGAATCCTAGGCTTTAGGTACAAATTGTGTTCACTCATATGGATTTAGGGACGGAATCCTTTTTGTTGCGATTTTATCTTCTACTGCTTTATAAGGAATTGGCAGCATGTTTTTCTTTTTTTTGGTGGGGGGGGACTTTATAGGTGAAGCTATGAGCTACAGGGATGATGATTATTTTTATTGCCTGTATTGGCCTAGATATATCTATCATTTGGAAAATATGTAACCTATCAACATAAAAAGTGGGGTTGGGAAAAGCTGTCCTGCCTCTGTTAGAAATATGTCACTACCTATAATCTCCATGACCCCTAGCTGATGTTGGATTGACTTCTGCAGCCTGTTAGAATTCATATACACACACACAAACACATATACACATTACATTATAGTATATCTAAATTATATGTATATATCATATATGTGTATGCATATAACATATAGATTATCTATATATAAAATTGATTGTATGTATTATTTATATCATATCATATCATACAACATCATATATCATGTCACATCATATATCACATATTGTATTATATTATGTATTATTATTAAATTACTTCTTAGAGCTGAAGAATTATGTCATGACCTAAGTCATAGTTGTTGGACATCAGACAAAGTACAATTGTCAATTTATAAGAACATCTAAAGAACCCTTTAATTTCTGAATTCTATCATTCAATCAATCAAACTTTTATTAAACTCATTTAATCAAAGAAACACCTACTAGATGCCAGGTACTGTGCTAGATCCTGGGAATGATAATTTTTTTTTTTTTGGTGAGGCAATTGGGGTTAAGTTACTTGCCCAAGGTCACACAGCTAGTAAGTGTTAAGTGTCTGAGGCTGGCTTTGAACTCAGGTCCTCCGGACTCCAGGGCCAGTGCTCTATCCACTGCGCTGCCTAGCTGCCTCGGAATGATAATTTTTTAAAAACCCAACATTCCCTGCCCTTGGGATCTAACATTCTGTCTGGGGAAATAAATATATGCATCTATGGGTATATAAAAACATATGCAAATGGATACAAGATAATTATTTTGGGGATGAGTGGGGAGAAAAGAGGTCATCTCAGAGCTTTAACTAGCACTTCCTAAGTTAATCAATGAGTGACTAGGACTTTGTCCCAGGATACCAATATTGTAGGGAAGGATACTTCTTTTCTAGTCAGCCATATTCTGTGCTTCCTCCTTCCTGCAAAGGTGCCTCACCTCATCATTTTCTGGGGGTCATGGGATTCTCTGGGGGATGGGCTGCTGCCTCCTGTCTCATCTTCCCCTGTGTGTAGACTTTCCTTCACACCGGTGAACAATCTTTCTCGACAAACTATCTCCCCTGACTTTGTGGTAGCATCTCTGACGAAATGCATCACCAAGAGCCCGAGCTTCAGAACCCCCCCAGGCAAAAGTAACCCCCAAGGCAGTGCAAAGCATTTCCCCAAAAGGTAGAAGCAAGTAAAATGTGGTGGGAAGAAGATTAAATGCAATCAGCAAGACTACCCCCTGGAATCTCAGGAGTCTACCTCCAAAGTCCTAAAACTTTTTTTTTTTAGCCTTCTTACCCAAAGGGCCCATAATTAGATTTGGGTTCAATTTATGTGAGGGCAAAGTTCACTCAAACTATCCCCAAGTCTTTCCCCACAGAGTGTTGGGTTATAACTGCACTGGTTGGTGGTATGGAAATGTAGACATTAACTCAAGCCTTCTCAGTTTCACTGATTTCCTGATCCACAACCTCCCCCCACCCCCAAACCCACAACCAACTAAGCAGACCCTAGAAGCAATTCTAGCTGGTTATATTTCAGTCTAATTCAACTTTCTCATTATACAGATGATGGCAGAAGCCTAGATAGGTGAAAGGATTTGCCCACAGGGCAGCTAGGTGGTGCAGTGGATAAAGCACTGGTCCTAGATTCAGGAGGACCTGAGTTCAAATCCTGCCTCAGACACTTGACACTAGCTGTGTGACCCTGGGCAAGTCACTTAACCCTCATTGCCCCTCAAAAAAAAAAAAAAAAGGATTTGCCCAGAGTCACACTGCAAGTTAGTGACAAAGCCAGGACTTTGCTCTGTTTTTGTTTTGGTCTATCCTTCCTTATACTTTCATCTCAATTTCACACATAGTCGGTCTGTGACTTAAACTTTGCCAGTAGAAGTATTTTAGTAATGTAAGGCAGTGGCATAAGTTTAAATTCTAATCCTTGAAGCCAAATTGGTCAAAAGGCTCTGTGCCCCACCCCCACCCCACCCCCAATTCCTGAAACACCCTTGCTACATATTCCTTCAAGAATATACCCCCCCCATTCCCCAACCCCTATTATCTGGGTCCTTAGTGGGAGCTGCTTGGGTGGCATTCATACTCCTCATCCAGGAACCACTTTTATTAATCTTTTCAGACTGGACAGAAGACATTGTCTCTGATGCCAAGTACACTGCAACTGAGTCAGACTGCTTCTTATTTGTTTACTGGCTTTCTGTGTTCAGTTCTGATGGGTCATCTTAACTCGGATGAGCTAAGTACCCGGAGGTCTTCCTGACCTTGGCTCATTGGATTTCACATGCAGTGGGAGTGTTAACATTCACATCCTGGCCAAACTGAATTCTAATCTGGGTAAACCACATTCTACCCACCTCAAATTCCTCTGGGTCAGGATGCAGAGTTCTGTTCCACCTGAGTGGGACCACTTCCTCGTCCTCACTTCCTGTCCTAAACAGATAAGCCACATTGCCGAGGGGTTACTGAAACAGGTGGTAGCAAGTGATCCCATAAACAGTTTTTAAAAAATATCTGTTTATAAAGTAATTTGGGGTCATAGAGGATAGAGATATTAAGCAATTGCTCTTCCTATTAGATGAATTATGTGACCCAAGGAGCAGAGACAGTTGACATGATTGTTTCTGATACCTATTTATCCAAACTAGCAAGAGTGTGAATAGGAGAAGGAAGAAATAAAAAACACAAAACAAATTTCTTATAGATTGAAGCAAGTAATTTGTTGATGAAAATGAACTATTTGTATTTGCTTCTGATAGGTAATATCAAGTCTTAAGTTTTCTTGGAGCAGATAGTGGCATTCTTCATAGGGTGTGTGCGTGTATGTGTGTGTTTGATACAGTGGGAGAGGGGAATAAAGGAGTAGATTTTAAGGCACCCCAAACAAAAATATCTCCCACACTCACCTCTTCGAAATCCACCATTAGATGGAATATTATTGTGTTATAAGAAATGATAAGCAGGATGATTTC
This sequence comes from Dromiciops gliroides, assembly GCF_019393635.1. NCBI lineage: Eukaryota > Metazoa > Chordata > Mammalia > Microbiotheria > Microbiotheriidae > Dromiciops > Dromiciops gliroides. The sequence continues at coordinate 537,833,603 of NC_057861.1, forward strand.
AGAAAAAAACAAGAAAGAGATGAACTGAAACAAAGTGAAGTAAGCAGAACCACGACAACATTGTACATGGCAACAGCAAAATTGCATGATGAAGTACTGTGAATAACTTAGCTACTCTCAGCAATACAATAATCCAAGACAATTCTGAAGGACTTAGGACGAAAGAAATGTTATCCACCTCAAGAGAAAGAACTGATGTCATCTGAATATGGGAGGGGGAAGTCTTTGCAATGATTTTCTTTGATGAAGGGTTTCTATCCAAGATAGTATAAGGAACAAATTCGAATGTATAAAGATAAGAGCTATTCTCCTGTCAAAAGTTATGGACAGGTTGGTTTTCAAGGAAGAAATTAAGTGATCAATAGCTACATGAAAAAACTGCTTCCATATTTCTAATACTTAGAAAAATATAAATTAAAAGTTCTGTCTTATACCCATCAGATTGGCAAGGACTACGATACATGTGTTTATATGTGTGTAGATGTATTTCTGTGTATATGTACATATACTATGCAGTGCTTTAATATAATATACACAGTATTATATTTATATATACTTTAAATACACTATTGGTGGACTGTGAATTGGTCTAGCTCTTCTGGAAAGCAATTTGGAATTATGTCTCCAAAAGTTACTAAATTGTGAATATACTTTAACAGAGATATGACAATAGGTCTATACCCCCAAAAAGAGGGAAAAAAGAGAAAAAAAAAGGACCCATATATACAAAACATATTTTATAGTGCTCTTTTGGGTGGTGGCAAAGAACTGGACACTAAGGGGGAATTATTGGGCAAATTAGTGCTATAATGATGTAATAGTAATACAAATATGCTATGAGAAAGAAAGAGAATAGTTTCAGAGAAACCTGAGAAAACTTGTATGAACTGATAAAGAGCAAAGTGAACAGACCAGGAGATAACTATTAATAAGAATACATTAAAAGATTACTTTGAAAGAAATAAGAACTCTAATCAAAGCAATGACAAACCATAATTCCTGAGAACTAATGAAAAAGCAGACTACCTACTGGCTCCTGACAGAGATGATATACTCAAGGTATAGAGTGAGACATATATTTTTGACATGAACAATGGGGAAATCTGTTTTGCTTGACTATATGCCTTTGTTACATGGAATTTGGTTTTGTTTTTCCAGTGGGGAGGGGGAGAAAAGTGAATTTTAAAATTGAAAATCATTAAATTAAATTTTTAAAAGTCATTTCACATGGGAGCTGAGTATAACTACTGACCCTTGGTATCAACCATTATATATGCTGTTTTGTAACAATATGAGATGGCAAACGATAGCAAATGCCCTAACACTTCAGGAAAGGGTTAGAAAAAGGTAAGATCGGGGCAGCTAAGTGCAACAGTGGATAGAGCACTGGCCCTGGGAGTCAGGAGGACCTGAGTTTTAAAATCCAGACTCAGACACTTAACACTTACTAGCTGTGTGACCCTGGGCAAGTCACCTTAACCCCAATTGCCCTTACCAAAAATAAAAAAAAAAGAAAAAGAAAAAGAAAAAGGGTGAGATCAACCTGGGCTGGTATTGTTAGGACAATGGGAGAGGGCTAAACTTTTAAGGATATAGTTTTCTTCCACTGGAAATGTCCTCCCGCTCAATCAGGCAACTATGAAGGTAATGACTTTTATTTGTATCCCTAGAGCTTAGCACAGTGGCTGGCATATAGTAAGTGCTTTATCAGAAAGGCTCCATATACAACAGCTCTTTTTTGTAGTGGCAATAACCGGACCCAAAGTAGATGCTCTTTGGTGGGGAATAGCTAAGCAAATTGTGGTACATGCATGTAAGGAATATTACCGTGCTGAAACAACCAACATGATGAATACCGAGAAGCATGGAAAGATTTACATGAATCGATGCAGAATGAAGTAGAGCCAAGACAACAATATTCACAATGATGACAACAATGCAAATGAAAAGAATAAACACAGAACAATTAAAAGTGAATGGTGCAAAATTAAAAGAACGAGTATGGTCCCAAAGAAAAGAAAGGAGAAGACACCTCCTTGCACTTCTCGGTAGAGGTGGGAGTCCCATGGGTGTAGAACACTACATACAGATACAGATTCAGAATTTTTTGATGTATTAATCAGTTTTGCTGATTTTTAAAAAATCATTTCTCTTGTTCTTTTCTTTATTATTCATTCTAAGGGAGGATCTCTGGGAGGGAGGAATAGAAATGATACTGGAGGAAATTTAAGTGATAGACATGTAATACAGGGCTCAAGTCTATTTGCATAAGATTTTCCTCATTGGTAGAGAATGATTACTCCATGCTCCACACCTCCTTCAGGGATTGAGTCTGGGAGAGCTTGGGTGAGGAGAGATCCTAGGTTTTCTGCTTTCTAGCTTTGAGAGAGGACACATGTGATTCCAGGATCTTTTCAGGGAGAAGTCCATAGAGGGAGAGAAAGACCCTCTAAAGAAGTCACCATGTAGAGAAGCCAGTTACTCACAGTCATGTCCCTATTTTTAGCTTACCACACTAGAGACTTTGGGAAATTCCTTCTTGGGTAAGATCATGGTCTCTTGATCATAGTTACACTTGATTGGGCTGAGATGTCTTCTAGCAGGAGAGCCCCTTCACACTGTGTGTTGTGCCGTTTGTATTAGTCTGTATAGCTTTCTTATTTCTGTTTGCCATAGGCTTGAGAAATGGGTTTATCGGCTATATGTATGACAAGCATTGCATAACTGGCATTTAGTGGGAAAGGGGATCAAGCTTTCAGATATAATCTTGGAGAACTTCCCCATAAAGGACTAGAAATCAAGAGACTGGCTTGAACCTAAAAAAAAGTTTCCTCTAGGTTAACAATATTTAGGGGGAAGGAACAGATAGATATCATTCTAGCCCTGTATCTCCTCTCAGAGGAGTGTAGAGTATCTAGCCATATAGACACAATCACCCAAGCATCTGATCCCCTTTGGGCAGGTATCAAAATCTCTTTTGGAGAAGGGTAGGTGGAGGAGATATCAGAGATATCTATCTATTCTTCCTGACTCTCTGAGAACCCCATCTAGACAAACCCATGTGCGTGCACACACACACACACACACACACACACACACAAACATACACACTCACCCCTTATATAAAACCAAAAGCTATAAGCAAAATTTTACTATCAATAATGGTAAACTTGTGCACATATAAATAGAAGCTCAACAAGTTATTTTTGGCTAACTTGGAGGCATCCAGATAGCACATCACAGAGTGAAGTTTGTTAATAATTAACTCAACAGGGGGGCAGCTAGCTAGGTGGCGCAGTGGATAAAGCAATGGCCCTGGATTCAGGAGTACCTGATCACCAAAAAAAAAAAAAAAGAAAAAGAAAAAGTTGGGGCAGCTAGGTGGCACAGTGGATAGAGCACTGGCCCTGGATTCAGGAGGACCTGAGTTCAAATCCCGCCTCAGACACTTGACACTTACTAACTGTGTGACCCTGGGCAAGTCACTTAACCCCAACTGCCTCACCAAAAAAAAAAAAAAAGGAGTACCTGAATTCAAATCTGGCCTCGGACACTTGACACTTACTAGCTGTGTGACCCTGGGCAAGTCACTTAACCCTCATTGACCCACAAAAAACAAAAACAAAAGTAACTCACAGGGAGCATCTGTTTAGACTCTTTAGGGAGACATAATTATGGTCCATAGTTCACATACAGGGTACCTTACCCTTCAGAGAATGTTTGCCCCAAGGTTTGCATATATAGGTGACAATTTGAATGGCTGTCTCATGAGCTTTGGGACAGAGGATAAAGCATGCTTACAAATAAGACCCTGATTTCAGAATGTAGGGGAGGCACTGCAAATGTGATGGCTTGGAAGTCAGAGTCCCTAGGTTCAACTCCTAGCTCTTATGGTCCCTGTGTGACCTGGAACAAGCCACTTGCCTTCTTTGGGCCTCAGTTTCCTCATTTGTAAGATGAGTCAGTCAGACTAGATGGCCTTCTGAGTTCCCTTCAAGTTCAAAATATGTGCTCTCCTTACAATCAGTTTTAAGGGATTGACTTAATTATCTTTTTTTTTTTTTAAATTGGATAATACTCTCTTAGACTGATTTCCTAAGACTTTAAGGTAAGGACTTGAGTTAATCCAGACTCAGTGACAACATGTACCTGGTGATAAGTATATATATATATATATATACATATATATATATTTTTTTTACGGGGCAATGGGGGTTAAGTGACTTGCCCAGGGTCACACAGCTAGTAAGTGTCAAGTGTCTGAGGACAGATTCGAACTCAGGTACTCCTGAATCCAAGGCCGGTGCTTTATCCACTGCACCACCTAGCCGCCCCCGATAAATATTTTTTAAAATTAAAATGTTGAAATATCAGAGAACATTTATATATAAAATGTCTAAGGCTTGGAAATCTTTTTGCTATATAGATCTTTATTTTAATGATCTTCGACTAGAGCCCTCCTCTAGTGCTTCATTGTGGAAAAGGAGGATCCTAGATTATAGATCGGCAGCTGGAAAATACCTTAGAGTCCTACTATTCCAATTGCTTTCATTTTATGGAGGAGGCCTAGGGAAGTTACTGCCTCACCCAGATCACATAGTAATGAGCATTAGAGTAGGATTGGAACCTAGGTCCTCTGACTCTGGAGCCAATGTCCTTTCCACTGTATGAGGCAACCTCAAAGCATCAGTTCCAGCAGTTCCTATTGATTTGGAAAGGCTTTGTGTGTTGTATGGTACCCCACTAACTTTGGAGATGTGTGTCACTATGTGGTCTATGGGTACCGAAATTTTCAGACACTCTCAAAAGCTGAGAATGACCTTTTGGGAAGGGTGCCAAAGTCTTGAAACAAAGAATTAATGTTAAATCCCATTTCTTAATACTTATTACCTGTCTTACCTTGGGCAAGTCACTTAACCTTGCTGTGCCTCAGTTTCTTCATCTATATATCGAAGGAGTAGCATTGGGTTGCTTCTGAGGTCCCCTACAGTTCTAGATACAGGATCCCATGACCTAGTCATTGAGGGCTGGTGATCTACCCAGATAGAGAGAATATCTGAATACCCAATACCCATCCTTCTGTGTATATGGGGATGGGGGGGGGCAGGACGAAGAGGGTAGATACAGATCTTGTACATATTAAAATGTTCTAATGTTACAGGCTGAATACCATCATGTGAAAACATAATTTAAATCCAAATTCTGGTTTCACTAGATTGTGTGTGTGTGCATGCGTGTGCTCCAAAAGTCCCTTTAACAGACTGCTAAAGCCAGGAGACTCCTCAGGATTGTGTTTTTAAATGTACAAAATAAGATATGTAGGATGACAAGTGGAAGCTGATTATATTGAAATAGTTATCAGATTATACACACATACACATATGCGTACACACACACACACACACACACACACACACACATACGTGTATGTGTGTATTTTAAGTCCATAAACTCAAGGTTAAGAATCCTAGCTCTAAGGGGGCAGCTAGGTGGTGCAGTGGATAAAGCAACGGCCCTGGATTCAGGAGTACCTGAGTTCAAATTTGGCCTCAGACACTTGATATTTACTAGCTGTGTGACCCCGGGGAAGTCACTTAACCCCCATTGCCCTGCAAAAAAAAAAAAAAAAAAGAATCCTAGCTCTAGGGGCAGCTAGGTGGAGCAGTGGATAGAGCACTGGCCCTAGATTCAGAAGGACCTGAGTTCAAATCCAGCCTCAGACACTTGACACTTACTAGCTGTGGTACCCTGGGCAAGTCACTTAACCTCAATGGCCTCACCAAAAAAAAAAATAATAATAATAATAATCCCAGCTCTAACAATGATCAAGGAATGGGATGTTCTTCACTAATTGGATAGTCTGGCTGCCCTTGGGAATTACTAGACAACAACAAAAATACATTTTACCCTAACACTATATTCAATATAGTTTAATATTTGATTTGCGTAGCACTTCAGGACGAAAGGTGACTCTAAGATGCAGTTTATAAAGATTTATTCTAATTGTACAGGACAGAGGAGGAAATATTCTAGTTATGTGAATTTCTGGGTTTGTTTAGATTCTGGATAAATGGGAGTTTATTATACTTGCTCTAGGAAACCTGTTACAAAAATATTGGCTATCTTTATATGCCTGTCCCGATTGGCTTCCTTCAGCATAGCTGGCATAATTCTTACCCCACTCTCCCGTTGACCTTAGTCCCCTGGCTTAGACCCTAGATTCCTTACTGTATGGTATTTTCCCCTGAAGGATTTCCTTTTGCCTTTGAGCATGATGCTCAGTGCATAATTCTTTGAGGGTCTGTTCTCAATTGGGCACCGGGCAGCCTAACCAGACCCCATTTCTTCCTCTCCTGCTTCCCATGGCTTTATCTAGAGCAAGGAGGGTGCCTCCCACTGCTGGGCTACTTTCACCAGCATTCCCTGGCTCTGGCGGCAGCTCTCCCTGCTTGTCGGCTTCTCTGTTCTCCTGCAGCTGCTTCCCCTGTAGCTATTATTCTTTCCACACCACGCTCTCTCTTTTCCTCTAGCAGGTGACTTCTCTTTTCAATTCTGCAGCCCCCCCCCCCCCCCCCACCCCCACCCACCTCCTGGTTCCCCTTGTGCCCCCCCTTTTCTTTCTGAGACCATGTGACTGACCGATACCGTCTAGCTGAAGATGTGGGCGCCAATCCACCCTCAGTGGCTGAGTCTGGAGTCCCGCCTGCTTGGTGATGGAGCCAGCTAAATGGTCTGGAAAAACTGGGGAAATGGACCAAAGTCTCTCTATTGCAGCTGGTTCCTTTGTAAAAGGGCTTTCTCTGTTCTCCACTGTTAAATTGTATTTTTCCTGTTGTTTTGCCAAAACGCTTGGCACAAACGCTGAAAGAATAAATAAATGGGAGGAGGAGAGAGAGAGAGAGAGAGAGAGAGAGAGAGAGAGAGAGAGAGAGAGAGAGAGAGAGGAAAATAGTTGAGCATGAATGTGACTGACCATAGACGAGATTTGGTAGCTGGTATAGGTGTTGAACTGAATCTTACATGACTCTATATAGAAACTATGGGATTCCTTACACCAACCCACAGAAATCCCTCAGAACCAGAATAGTCAATCTTTCCCACAGGGGTTCTAGGGATATCATTGAAGGGCAATGGGGCTCTTCTCTAATGTTATTGGCTCAAGCCCCCATTCCAGTATGTCTTAGATTTCCAAAGGTTCTTGGAAGATTGTATCATCTACCCTCTGCAGTTCAGGTCAAAGGACGTTTGTTCTCAGATTCAGCCCCAACATTTCTTCTTTTTGGCGGGCATTTGGTTGTGTGTACAGTTGTGATAAAAATGTCTCTTATAGGTTATCTGAACCTAGGAGGTAACCACTTCTGGCTGAAGCAACAACAAAAAGACTGATGGAAGTGTGATATCGTGGAAAGAACTGTGGGTCAGTAATCACTAGCCATGTTATCTTGGGAAGGTAACTGTACTCTTCTAGTCCTCAGTGTTCACAAAAAATAAATGAAGAAGTTGGATTGGACTAAATAATTTTTAACATCCTTTCCAGGGAAATAAAATTCACTATGGAAAGAATGAAAGTCAGATCCTATATGGGCAGTAGAATCTTTATTATGAGCAATCACGAGCCATGACCTACTGCCCAGTAAAATTCTGGGCTCACATGAACCAGGTCTGATCCAAAATGTCATTTATCTTTTTTGTTTCTTTGTATCCCTTCCCAGAATTTCTTTGGAAAGTCTAAAAATATGCAGCTCCCATACAAGCACTCCAGGTAACAAAAATGTGGCTGGTAGAGGACAGCCTTCATGTAATCCGATAAAGAAAGTAGAACATGCAAAGGACTCAAAGGAGTCCTTATGAACAGACCATATGACTAATGAGCTAATATAAAAGAATAGGCAGACATAGAAAATGCATAAAACATTCATGAAAGCCTTAAGTTCCTCTCAGAAAGGGTTGCAATGTGGGGTTGCTAATAAGTCACCCTCATTTGAACTTCCCTACCCCCCCCCAAAGATTTTGGGTGTTCTGAGTGGATAATTCTCATTTGTCAAAATTTGTTTCTCCCATCTAGTGATTTTGGTACTTCACTGTTCTCTAGCTACAGGGACCACCCTCTTTTTTCTCCAAGTGGCATGATGCTTGGGAGTTTCCTACATTTCTCTAGGATCTTCTAATGTTCAAACTCTTGAACTCAATGTTATTCTTGAGGCTACCTTAGAGGTTGGCTTTGTCTGGTAGAAGTTTGCCAGGATCATATCACCTAGGACATTTCCTCCCTTTGACCAAGAGGGTAAAGTTTAGAAACATTGTCCATGAGGTATGGTGGATAAGGCACTGGACTAAAAATCTGGAGACCTGTGTTCAAATCCTGCCTCAGGCATTGACTGCTAGTTTTGCTCTGATTAAATTACTTAATCCCTGTGCCTTAGTTTCCTCATCTAAAAAATAAGAGGATTGGGGCAGCTAGGTGGTGCAGTGGATAGAGCACCGGCCCTGGAGTCAGGAGTACCTGAGTTCAAATCCGGCCTCAGACACTTAACACTTACTAGCTGTGTGACCCTGGGCAAGTCACTTAACCCCAATTGCCTCACTAAAAAAAAAAAAAAAAAAAAAGAGGATTGGAGTCGATAGCCTTATGATTTCATGAACTCTCAGACCAAGTGGGGAAGAGAAAGGGAATAAACATTTATAGAGCACCTACCATGGGTCAGTCACTATGCAAAGCAGTTTTTACAAATATTATCTAATTTGATCCTTACCTTGTGAGGTTATAATGAATAAATCATAATAATAATTAAAATTTACATCATGCTCACTATATGCTAGGCACTGTGCTAAGTACTTTGTAATTATTTTCTCATTTGATTCTCATAACAACTCTGGAGGTAAGTACTATTATATTGTCCCCATTTTACAGGTGAAAAAACAACCTGAGGCTAGCAGAGGTTAGAGGACTTGTCCAGGGTTATGCAGCTAGTAAATATGCAAGACTAGATTTGAACTCAAGACTTTCTGACTCCAGGTGCAATCCTCTATCCACTGTACCAATAGCTGCCTCTAGGTTAGCAGGAATATGTTTGCTTCTGCAGGAATGCTTGGTACTCCCCCACTGCCCAACCTGCTGCTATCACTTTGGCTGGGAATGTCTGCTATCAGGAGTTTTCTTCTTGGGCTAACTGAGTGAGAAAGTTTGGAGGAACACATGTATCTGTATGATGCTCCTCCCATCTGTACTCTGGTAGAAAGTTACTCTCTGTTGATTCTCGTTTTATCTTCAAAGGGTCCTCCAGTGAAAGCATCTTAGGGACAATGCCAAGTCATTGGAATTCAATTAGGAGGGCAGCAGGGTGGCATAGTGGATAGAGCACCGGCCCTGGAGTCAGGAGACCTGAGTTCAAATTCGGCCTCAGACACTAGACACATACTACTGTTGTGACCCTGGGCAAGTCACTTAACCCCAATTGCCTCACCAAAGAAAGAAAGAAAGAAAGAAAGAAAGAAAGAAGGAAAGAAAGAAAGAAAGAAAGAAAGAAAGAAAGAAAGAAAGAAAGAAAGAAAGAAAGAAAGAAAGAAAGAAAGAAAGAAAGAAAGAAAGAAATTAAATCAGGAATTGAGGGGATATGCCTCAATTGGGGAATGACTGAACAAATTCTGTGATATATCTTTTTTTCATTTTACAAGACCTTTATTGACATATAATTTTGATGGAATACTATTGTACTATAAGATATCATAAGGCAGGGAATGGGGGGTTGGTTTCAGAAAACCATGGCAAGACCTATATGAACTGATGCAAAGTGATGTGAGAAGAAACAGAAGATCATTGTGCACAGTAATGGCAATGTTGTAATAATGATCAACTGTGAAAGACTTGGCTACTCTGATCAATACAAGAATCTGAGACAATTCCAAAGAACTCATGATGAAAAAGTGCTATCTAACTCCAGGGAGAGAACTGATGGATTCTGAGTGTAAACTGAAGTATAATTTTTTCCTTTTCTTTTTCTTTCATGTTCTTCCTCCTTCCTTCCCACCTTCCTTCCCTCCCTCCCTCCCTTTCTTTCTCTCTTTCTTTCTTGATATGCTAATACAGAAATATTTTTTTGCATGATTTCACATGTATAGGTTAATTGATATCACTTTGCTTGCCTTCTGAATGGGTATAATAAAGAGAATTTGGAATTCAATTTAAAAAGAAAGCATGGGGGTGCTAGGTGGCACAGTGGATAGAGCACCGGCCCTGGAGTCAGGAGTACCTGAGTTCAAATCTGGTCTCAGACACTTAACACTTATTAGCTGTGTGACCCTGGGCAAGTCACTTAACCAATTGCCTCACTAAAAAAAAAAAAGAAAGAAAAGAAAAAAGAAAAGCATGTTTAAAATAAATAAATTAGGGGCAGCTAGGTGGCACAGTAGATAGAGCACCAGCCCTGGAGTCAGGAGTACCTGAGTTCAAATCCGGCCTCAGACACTTAACACTTATTAGCTGTGTGACCCTGGGCAAGTCACTTAATCCCAATTGCTTCACTAAAAATAAATAAATAAAAAATAAGATAAATAAATTTAAAAAACCCCAAAATTCAGCCAGGGGCTTTCTTTTGTCCTCTTACCAAGGCATCAAAAGGCATGTCATAGGAATGAAGATTTAGAGCTGAAAGAGGTGTTAGAAGCTATCTAGTCCAATCTACTCATTTTATAGTCCAAAGACATAAAATTACTAACCGAAGGTCACACAGGTTGAGAGTGAGTGGCAGTGGGCAGCTAGGTGGCATAGTGTATAAAGCACCGGCTCAGGATTCAGGAGGACCTGAGTTCAAATTCGACCTGAGACACTTGACACTTACTAGCTGTGTGCCCCTGGGCAAGTTACTTAACCCCCATTGCCCCACAAAAACAAAAACAAAAACAAAAACAAAAAAAGACAGTGAGTGGCAGGGCTGGGATTTGAACCAAAACCCTCTAACTTCAGAGTCAGTATTCACTACCACACAGGGCTACTGATCCATTCCCATTATAAAAATAACACCTCTATCTTCAACATGTAAATGCTGTAAGCTTTTCTAATGTATGTCTCTGCTGCTTTGAGTGTCTGAGTATGTGCTTCTTTAGAGTTCAGAATTAAGGGCACCATTTTGCATTCATACTTTATTTGGATTCATATAAGAGAATGATTGTTGCTGCAAACCATCCCCCTGGGATGTCTTGCCTCCTTGCAAGGCTTCTGAAGATCTATGCAAGGCCACCTCCCATCCACATATGCTTTGACATTGACACTGAAGAACTCTTACAGAGAGGGTAAAAAGGAGGGATTTATTATGTGGTTCCTGGATTTTAGCAGGACTCCTATCTGTGAATCACTCAGGAGAAAATATGACATGAAGACGCCTTTTCTCCCTCTTCTGATCATGGCTGCCGTTTGCTGTTGTTGAATTCTAATAGTTAAAAGGTCTCATTGCAAGCTTCGTATGATTTATTAATTCAGGACTGAAATATATCATATAGCTCTGTGGATGCTGTGTCAGTATTAGGCACCATATGAGAATGCTAATGTTCAACAACAATTTGCCTTGCATGAAAAATGCATAACAGTGTTGGGAAAATAGCTTTGAGTAATTTAAAAATGCAGTTGGGCTTGCACAATGCCCAAATATGAATTCACATGCTCTGTAATATGGCTTAGCATTCCTGGATTATCTGCCATATTTGCTAATGTTGATAGCAGATACCACTTTTATATGATGTGACCAGAGCTCCAGGTCACCAGTGTGGGACCTGGGGGAGAGGTGGAGTGAGGGTACCGGGGCAACTTTCTTTTTACCTACTCCCTGCTCTAAGCTCAGACTGGTGGATCAATCATAGAAACAGAAACTTTAAAGATGCCCCAGTCCAAGCCTACCTATTTTATAGAGGAAGAAACTGAGGTGAACAGAGGTTAAATGGCTTGCCTATGGTCACCCAGCTAGTAAGTGTCTGAAGCAGGATTTGAATTCAAGTCTCCTGGATTTCAAGTTCAGTACTCCAACCACTAAGGCTATGGTTTGCCTCAGGTAAAGAAACTGAATCCCAGAGGTTCATCCAAAGTCCCACAGCTAATTGTTGTTGTTGTTTAGTCTTTTTCAGTTGTGTCTGACTCTTCATGACTCCATTTTTGGGTTTTCTCAGCAGAGATACTGGAATGGTTTACCATTTCCTTCTTCAGTTTATTTTATAAATGAGGAAACAGAGGCAAACAGGGTGAAGAGACTTGCCCAGGGTCACACAGCTAGTTTCTCAGGCCAGATTTAAACTCAGGAAGATGAGTCTTCCTGACTCCAGGTCTGGCGCTCTATCTGGTGTGCTACCTACCTACACCTCTCCCACTTCCCCCCATCCCACCCCCAAATAATAAAAAGCAGAATGGGTATTTGAGCCCAGATCTTTTGTCGATAAATCCAATGCTCTTTCCATTCATTGTGGTATCATGAATAGAGAGTTGGAGTTACAAATAAGAAAACCTAGGTTCAAGTCTTGCCTTTGACTAACACTAGCTGACTGACCCTGGGCAAATCACCTCTCAGTGTCCAATAGAAATCTCTATGTTAATTATTGATGTTTCTGAATCTGTGCTTATGGAAGATAGTTTCTACACTGATTAAAGGACAGATCTGGATCTTTCTTTTGTCACTTCTCCAAATAATTAGTTCATGGCATAAACAAGATACCAAAGCCTTGAGGATAGGGGACACAAAAGAGGGCAAATTTGGGATGACAAAAAGCCAAAGGAAAGGTCTAAAAACCAGAACTTTGGTCAGGGAAGGTCAACAGAGACACCAGTTGGGGGGCGGGGTGAAGGGGCTTTATGTATAGGAACCTCAGGGTTTCTCCATATACCACATATAGAATATACATACACATATAAACATATACATACATACATATATATTTGTGTGTGTGTACACACACACACACACACACACACACACACACACACACACTACCTAGAACTGGATATAAGCTTAGAAATAGAGGGTTTTCTAGAGCCTGAGTCCTGCAGTCCATTATAACAGCTGCTTCTCACTATTTCTCTAACTGGATTTCCTGGTTCCAGTTCCTGTTCATAATCTCTGAATCTCCCTTATTAATCCCTTTGTTAGCCTCCCCCAGTCCTTGCCTTTGGACTGTTGGTATGGTTTCTTTTTTTTTGTTTGTTTTTTGTTTTTTGTGGGGCAACAGGGGTTAAGTGACTTGCCCAGGGTCACACAGCCAGTAAGTGCCAAGTGTCCGAGGTAAGATTTGAATTCAGGTCTTCCTGAATCCAGGGCCAGTGCTTTATCTGCTTTATCCACTGCTCCACCTAGCTGACCCCACCCACCTAGCTGCCCCCTCTGTTGGTTTGGCTTCTAAAGAGACTCTGCCCTTCCTTAATGGGCCAGATCTGTCTAAGCTGCTCATGGTGGAGTTCTTTGGTTTCCATGGCCCCTCAAAGGTACCTCTACAGGACTGAATCGAGCATGCTCAGACAAGCCTGGGTTATACAAGTAATGGTCAGCAGCAGGGCAGGCCTAGATACCCCATTAGAAGAGGGATCATATAATCATGGGCTTGGAGCTAGAAGGGGTCTTAGGGACCATTGAGTTCAGTCTCCCATTTTATAAATGGGGAAACTGAGATTCAGAAAGACTAAACGATTTGCCCATAGTCACATAGCTAGTAATTATCTAAACCAATGTCTTCCTGACTCCAGGTCTGGTGCCATTGGGAATAACATGAAGACATTGATACCTAGAGGAAATATCAGCATAGAGAAAGTGGGGAGGTATTGATGTCATTTCACTTATTATATCTAGACCTCAGTTTCCTCTTCTGTAAAATGAGGGGGTTGGACTAGCTGATTTTTAAGCTCCCTTCCAGCTCTAAATTTTGCTCTTAAGCATCTGCACGGGTCCTTTCAGTACATTAGATTGTGAGTTCCTTGGAAGCAAGGACTATTTTTTTTCTTCACTTTTTTTGGAGCCTTTTATAGCCCTAGTATCTTACTTAACACAGTACCTAGCTCATAGTAGGCATCTTAGCAGATGCTTGTTGCCTGACACTTTAGAGTCACAATTTTCATACCTTTTAGTTGACACAATGAAAATAAAACAATCAACAAATGTTCATTAAATTACCTATCGGGTATTGTGCTAGAGTGGGAGGTAAGAAAAAAAATGGAAGTCCACTCCCTCCCTTTCCCTTGGAAGAAAGGAAACAGGTATTTATATAGTGCTTACTATGTGCCAGACACTGTGCTAAATGCTTTACAAATATTTTCTTATTTGATCCTCACAACCTTGGGAGGTTGGTGCTATTATTATGCCCATTTTAAAGTTGAGGAAACTGAGGCAGACAGAAGTCAAGTGACTTGCTCAGGGTAAACAAAGCTAGTAAGTGTCTGAAGCCAAATTTGAACTCAGGTCTTCCTGACTCCAGCCCTACTGCACCAACTACATGTACACATACACAAGAATAAAATATGCACAAGAAGGATCAGTTTTTTAGGGTCAAAGACCAGGGTAGTCCCCAACCAGGAGTCAATTTATCTTCATATATATAGTGCGGCAATTGGGGTTAAGTGACTTGCCCAGGGTCACACAGCTAGTAAGTGTTAAGTGTCTGAGGCGGGATTTGAACTCAGGTACTCCTGACTCCAGGGTCAGTGCTCTGTCCACTGTGCCATCTAGCTGCTCCCTATCTTCATATATTTTTGAAGCTAAAACATGATATTTTCATTTTACCATTATACCAAAAAGAAAAATGAGCCATCCCAAGAAACATCTCTACATTCTACATATGCACATAGTATATACTGCCTGGTACATAGTAGGCACTTAACAAATGTTTGTCGATTGACCGACTTCACATCTCTGTGGCTTGTATGTCTGTCCAAACAATGGCAAGAGAAGAAATTGTGGCACAGGTCCTTCTTCTCAAGAGCAGCCTGGAAACCAGGCATCATCAGTTAGCCCCAAGAGGGAAACATTGGTTTCGCTGTCAAATCGGTGAACCCTAAAATTTCTCATTTGTGTTAGTCACGCCACCCACCAAATAAAACATATAACTTGGCAAGAAGCACCCCTGAGTCCTTTATTGGCATGATTCCTGGAATGCCACCTGTTTAAGTACATTAGGAAGGAAGGCCGAGCTTACGGCTGGTTTTCTTGCTCTTGCTGATACCTGCTTTGCATGTGTTTTTTAGAAGGAATCATGTTGCGTACAGGTGGTTTGGTGTTGCTGCCTTCTGCAGATCCAGGATCCTGATGCACCATCCATTTTGGCACTCCTTCCAAGTACCAGGAAACTGAAACACTTTCCACCTCCCTTCACCAAGTGTAGGGAGTCAAGTACATTTTTTGAATTGCATTTGCAAATCTGTCTAGGGAGGACTGGAAACAAGGTTTGCTCAGAATTCCGGCTCCAACTCAACAACTCTCCAGGCTGACTGGCAATTAGCAGAATGCACTTGTGGTGATTTGATCACCCCCCCACCTTCCCCCCCCCCTGCCTTTTCCTTCCCTCCGTCCCCACCTTCAACCATACAGGCTTTAAGTATGCAGTAACAACAACATCTATGTATGTTCTTGTACTTCCTCCTGGGCTGGGGGTGGTGGTGGGGGGCGGGGAGAGGAGTGCAAATCAGAATAAACATTTCAAGAGCTTGTAGGAGACTGGTGGCTAGAGTTCTATCATTGAGCCTCCATTAAATAAATATCAGCCTTTTGCACACAATACAATGTGTGGAAATAGGCTTAGATCAATGCATACAACTTTTGGGGGAGGTAGCATACTGAAATGGACAGAAGTCTGAATGACCTGGGATTTTGAAAGTCTGGCTCTGGTACCAACTATGTGACCTTGGTCAAGTCTCTTTACTTGTTTGAGCCTAGTTACCCTCATCCGAAAAATGAAGTAGTTGGACTGCATGGCCCTGAAGGAACTTCTAGATCAAATATTCTATCCTATCTATCAGAGAAGAACAAGAGTGGACTCACTAAGTGACAAATAGATGACCTTTAACTTGGCATTGATTTTCTTTTTTGCAGGGCAATGAGGGTTAAGTGACTTGCTCAGGGTCACACAGCTAGTAAGTGTCAAGTGTTGGAGGCTGAATTTGAACTCAGGTCCTCCTGAATCCAGGGCTGGTGCTTCATCCACTGCACTACCTAGCTGCCCCCTTGGCATTGATTTTTTCAAAAATTTATTACTGGCCTTAAGAAGAAGTATGTCATGATGGTAGGTGATTCCCTCTTGAGAAGTATGGAAGTAGTCATAAGTTATTTTGATATATCAATCTCAGAAATGCACTGATTTCTTGAAGCATGCATTTAGGATCTGATGGAGAACCTTCAAAGACTTGTCAGACCTAAGGACTGCTATCCCATCTTTTTTGTTTTTTTGTTTTTTGTTTTGTTTTGTTTTGTTTTGTTTTGGTGAGGCAATTGGGGTTAAGTGACTTACCCAGGGTCACACAGCTAGTAAGTGTTAAGTGTCTGAGGCTGGATTTGAACTCAGGTACTCCTGACTCCAGGGCTGGTGCTCTATCCACTGCGCCACCCAGCTGCCCCTGCTATCCCATCTTACAGGGGGAAGCGATACTTCCAGAAACCTAGAAAGAATCTCTAGGCATTTAGATATCCTGGGTAGTAAACTGAAGATTCAGGTAGCATAGCTAATGTTTTCATCATTGCTGCTGGTTGAAAGTGAGATTATTAGATCAGAAAGGAAATGAGAAAAGATCAGATGGCTAAGATGATAATGATGAATACATCTATAGGGATTTTGGACCATAGCATAACATTTTTTTTCATCCATTTGATTTTCCCTGTGTATATGGTTAGACCAACATCTTTTGAATGGATGGAAATGCCTATCTTTTCTTACTATTAAAAAAAAAAGCCCAATAATGTTGTATGGCTGTGAGTCTTGGAAAAGCTTCTGAAAAACAGGATTCTTGGGGCAGCTAGGTGGTGCAGTGGATAGAGCACTGGCCCTGGAGTCAGGAGTACCTGAGTTCAAATCCAGCCTCAGACACTTAACACTTACTAGCTGTGTGACCCTGGGCAAGTCACTTAACCCCAATTGCCTCACTAAAAAAAAAAAAAAAGAAAGAAAAACATGGGCTGGTCATGTATGTGGTAAATGATACCCAATGGACAGTCCATTTATTCTATTCATATCCTTGCAATATCAGGAGAAGTTGAGGAAATCCTCCACTCTGTTGGATAGATATCCTGTGGTAAGTTTATAGAAGGATATAGTTAAGAGTTCCACAGAATGGGCCAGGATGAATGGGCTGCCACATGTTTCGTTGGGGGCACTGCCCACATCAGTGATATCATGGATCCATTGGAAAATTGGCATACCACACAGGAATGATGAACTTTGCCTCTTATCAAGATCCTATCTAATGAGGATGGAAGAAGGCATATGTCTGGCTATTAAGTGATATGATTAAACTGGTTTTAAACTCAAAAACAAAGGGGAGGAAGAAAATTATCCAGCCAGAGATAGTAAGGCGGATATCAGAAAGGACAGCAGATAGGATATGAGAAGAAAAATGGCTGTAGGAGGAGCTCAGTAAACCACAGAAGACAATGTCAGTGAAAGGGTCAAAAGATGATACTCATGGGTTCACGTGTCTAGATTTCAGTGCAAGAAGTATGCGTAATAAACTAAATGAACTTAATGTGAGAAGGTAAATATGATCTGACCTCACAGGTTTCATTGAGAGCTGATAGGCTATGACTCATAACTGGACTGTAGAAAAGAAAGGGAAGCTTATCCATGAAGAACAAATAAGGTAGAAGGGGAAATGGAGGCAAGGTAGTCCTGTGCATTAAGAACATATTGAGGGGACAGCTAGGTGGTGCAGTGGATAGAGCATTGGCTCTGGATTCAGGAGGACCTGAGTTCAAATCTGACCTCAGACACTCGACACTTACTAGCTGTGTGACCCTGGGCAAGTCACTAAACCCCAATTGCCTCACCAAAAAAAAAACAAAAAACAAAAAAAAAGAAAAGAAAAGAAAAGAAAAGAAGATACTTAGGGGCAGGTAGGTGGTACAGTGGATAGAGCACCAGCCCTGGAGTCAAGAGTACCTGAGTTCAAATCCGACCTCAGACACTTGACATTTATTAGCTGTGTGATCCTGGGCAAGTCACTTAATCCCAATTGCCTCACCAAAAAAACCCCAAAAAACCCCAAACAAAACAAAACAAAACCCCAACAACAACAAGAAGATATTGACCTGTGTGGAAATCCTTCAACCTAAGCAAGGATGCATGGAAAAGAATATCATGGGAGAGGAAGCAAAAAACAAAAGAGATTTTTTTTTAGGTGGTTAAATACTACATGCCTTCTGGAGGAATATGAGGAAATACTGAAGATTCCAGAGATGGAATAGAGAAAGGACAGAATTGTGATAGTATCCAAATTAGGGAGACATTGGGCAGCTAGATGGCGCAGTGGACAGAGCACTGGCCCTGGATTCAGGAGAACCTGAGTTCAAATCCAGCCTCAGACACTTAACAATTACTAGCTGTGTGACCCTAGGCAAGTCACTTAAGCCCAATTGCTTCACACACAAAAAGAAAAGAAAAGAAAAGAACAAATTAGGGAGATATTCCTGGAAGTCTCTTTTTGCCAAAAGCACAAGATAGATGGATACCTGTCTTTTCTTCCTGAAAATTTCAACATTTAGGCAGTATAAAAATTGACAGTAGATGCCACTCCAATAAGGAAGAATTGGTTGATGAAATAAAATAGTAGTAAAACTAGCTAACATTTTATGGAAGGACATAGATAAGAATATAGAGCTGCCACACACTGACATCATAGTCCCAGATGGAGGGAGTAGAAATGGCATTAAAAAAGACTAGAAATGAAAAAAGACCCAGAGTAGATTAAATGTACCTAGAAGAGATTTATGTAGGAGGTGACACAATTGTAAGGGAATTGAGGGATTTATTTACAAGTTATCCAAAGGAGGAGAAGTTACTAAAGATATGGAAAAAATTTCTGACTTTACTGATACTGAAAAGTAGGTGAGTATGAGAACAGCAATGGCTGTCAATTTATATGTCTACATTGTTATCTATGTATTTAATTTTTTTTTTTAGGTCAGGCAATCAGGGTTAAGTGACTTGCCCAGGGTCACACAGCTAGTAAGTGTTAAGTGTCTGAGGCCGGATTTGAACTCAGGTACTCCTGACTCCAGGGCCGGTACTTATCCACTGCGCCACCTAGCTGCCCCCTATGTATTTAAATATTTTAAAAATCTATATACAATTTTAGAAGAATCATTTCCACTTCAGCAAATACATTCTTGATGAGGTTATTAATAGGAATAAGGCAGATGTTTTGCAAGATATAGTCCTCAGGATATCACATCTTTACAGATATATAATTGACTACAAGATGTAGAGAATATATGATCCTACTATGTTTATTATTTGTTGATTTTTTTTAAAGGTATCTGATTCTATAGAGTAAAATAGCCCTGTAAAGTCTTTATCCCAGCAAAATTTCTTGCTCCCAGGCACTGAAATAATTCAAGATTCTTTGGCAGATATAACCACGTAAATAACTGTTCAGTGCCTCTTTGATCATAAACACCAGGTGAGGCATAAAACAGAGTGATGTGTGTTTGCCAAAGGTGTTTGCTACTGTGATGGAGGAGAACCAGTGCAGAGTCCATGTTGAAGAGAGATTCCTTGTCCAAGGTGTGAGCCTCCAGATACTCCAGTGATGTAGATGGCATTATACTGGTTATATCAAGGCCCAGAACATTGTAGAGCTTCCTGGAGATTTGTAACCACTCAAAGAAGTTTGTCTTGAATATTCATCTACACAGGAAAAACAAACTGGATGAAGAATAATTATTGACAAGATTATGTCATGCAGCTTTTAGAGGTTTTCTATACACATGTATAGCTTTTAAAGCTTGGCTATCAGCATGTATAATATCAGTATGAATGGATTGATTGGGCTGAGAATTAAATAAAAAGAGAGAGGGCCAGATTACTTTTATGAAACTACAAAGCTCCTTTAATGACTTCCCAGAAACAAAGTCCCATCTTTTTAATACCAATATTCTTTTGGGGTTATTATGTGTTTGTGAGACATGAAACTGTGCAGTCTCAGAAGAAATGAAAATCTCTGTGGTTGTTAGAAAAGTGCAACATATAGCAAATCAAGAGCTTAGAATAATAATAAGAAGAAAGGATGTTGTTGGGAAGATGTACAATAGAAAAAGATGGAGCTGGTCACATGGTGAGGGTTGGAGATGATAGGTAGGCAACCAAAATGCTCCGTTGGTATCTTCTTGATGTCAGGAAAAAACAGTGAGGGCCTTTAGTACATTGAATGGACTAGAGAATATGGACAAACTAACACGGATTAGTTAGGTATCAGTAGTTTGTGATCTATGTCTTGTAAAGAACAACCAGGTTGATGAGATCACAGAGAGCTGGGAGTTTATATAATGCTTTAAGATTTTTATACTTCTTTCCATCCATGAATCCATTTGATTCTCACAAAAACCATTTGAGGTAGGCTTTATGAGGTTCTCCTTCTACAGATGAAGAAACTGAGGCTCAGAAAGACTGAGTTATCCATAGTCACACAGCCAGCCAACAGGGATCAGAGGTAGGATATAAAACCAGAACTTTCTGACTCCAAATCTAACACTTGATACACTAAACCATTCTGGATAAATTCTAAAATTGTTTAGAAAAAGGATAGCTAAGTCACATAAACATGATTGCCTCCCAAAAAAGGCGGGGAGGAGTTAGATGACCACTAAATGGGAACAAGTCATACCCCCAATAAACATGGGTTCAATAAAAATGTGTCATATTGGACTAATCTAATTTCTTTTTTTTAAAAATTTTTATTTATTTATTTTTTTACCAAGTTACTAGGCTTGAACATCAGGGAAATGCCATGAATGTCATCAAATATCTTACAGAAATGCAGTTATACAAAGTATCTTAATATACTTAAGGACAAGATGGATAGATGTAGATTGGACACATGAATAGTTAGATGGATTTAAATGTGTTTGAATGGATGGACCCAAAGAATATTGATTATTGTGTTAATATCAACTTGGAGGGAGCCCTGTGGGATTGCTGCAGGATTTTTGTCCTTGGCCCTGTTCGGTTCATCTTTTTGTTAATAAGCATTATATCTCAGGCACTTTGCTAAGCACTTTACAAATATTGTCTCATTTACTCCTCACAATAACTCTGAAAGGTAGGTACTATTATTATATCGATTTTACAGTGAGGAAACTGAGACATATGGTAGTTAATTGACTTCCCCAGGCTCACATAGCTAGTGTCTGAGGCTAGATTTGAACTCAGATCTTCCTGCCTCCAGGCCTAATGCTCTATACACTGAGCAACCTAGCTATCTCACAACGACCTAATAAAGGCATATATGGAATGCTTATCAAATATGAGAATGATACAAAGCTGGAAAGAAGAACAGAATCATAGATAATACAGTTGGAATCCAAAGTTATCTTGACAGACAGGAACTCTGGGCAAAAGCTAACCAGAAGAAATTTAATAAGGACAAGAGGTCAGGATTGGAAATATGGATTTGGGAATCATCTGTTTTGGAGGCAGCAAAGTTGCCAAGAGAGAGAATCTAAAGAAAGAAGAGAAGAGGATAAAAGACCAAGGACCGAAGTGAAGGGAAAAATAAACAGATGACTACCTTAAAAAGTGAAATCACTTGAGATCAATTATAGTAATAACCATAAGGATCAAATATGATATTAATCTGCACATAAATGCTTTGTCTTCCTATATGACTGTCATATAACTGTATGTGGTGCCTCTGGGGAAATCTAGCAAAGATCACTGCCCTGAATATGTCAAAGATACCATATCACAGAACACAAATGCAAAGTAAATATCCTCTGCGATCTAGGGAGTCCCTTTACAAAAGGAAGAACAGGGATAGCACTAGAATTTAAGCCTAGGCTTCATGTTTAGAAAAAGGTAGCTTTAGTATAAGGTTACCTAAGACTTGGGGTTGGGTCATTTGATCACTTTAGGGCTGGGCAGTTACCTGCCTAAGCACTGCTCAGAAACTCCTAGTTCTTTACCTTTTCTTTCTTAAGAATCCCAGAGCCCTAGATGACTCCCATTGTGCATACTACTAGTTCTGGGGTGGGGTGTGTGTGTGTGTGTGTGTGGTGTTTGCAGGATAAAAACACATGGAAAAGATGAAAGATCTATTGAAGGTGCTACCAAGTTGAAGTCATAGTGGTCTTGTCTAGGAATAATGAAGTCTGAGGTATGCCTGGAAAGCAGGGATTGAAGAGGCCACTCTGATAAGAGGGGAGTGGGGGCAGCCAGGTGGCACAGTGGTTAAAGCACAGGCCCTAGATTCAGGAGGACCTGAGTTCAAATCCAGCCTCAGACACTTGACACTTACTAGCTGTGTGACCCTGGGCAAGTCACTTAATCCTTGTTGTCCCCCCCAAAGAAAAGAGTTGGAAGGGATCTTTATAGGCCATTAAGTCAAACCTTCCTGGGGGTAGCTAGGTGGTGCAGTGGATAAAGCACTGGCCCTGGATTCAGGAGGACCTGACTTCAAATCTGGCCTCAGACACTTGACACTAGCTGTGTGACCCTGAGCAAGTCACTTAACCCTCATTGCCCAGGCAAAAAAAAATGAAGTCCAACCTTCTTAATAATAGGGGATTGAGAATGGTTCCCATTTTAAGTGCTCTGATACATTATGATTATTATATCTACTATTACTATTATTGCTACTGTTTTTAATTCTTTACCATTTTAAATCTTTTAACTCTTTATATATTTTGTTTTTATATAGTCTTAATTTCCAAATATGTTTTCCCTCTCCCCTACCCATTGAACAATCCCTTGTAAAAATGATAAAAAGCAAAAAGAAAGGGGAAAAGTAGTTTAGCAAAACTAAGCAACACACCAGCTGAATCTGACAGGATATGATTAGCTTTCATCTACTCTGTAGGTAACTTGTCTGTAACTATTTATATACGTGTTGTCTCCCCTATTAGACTGTAAGCTACTGGTACTGTTTTTGCCTTTCTTTCTATCCTTCATGCTTAATGAATGCCTGTTGATTGATTAGTTATTCCATTCCCATAGTCTCCCAGTCTGAAAAGAAGGGAGGGAGGTGCATTTTTCTCATCTCTTCCTTGGGGCCAAGCTGGTCCTGACATCTTTTTAATTAATTAACCAATTAATTAGTTAGAAACAAATTCGGTGACACTAGTTTAAGTACCTCTTTTCTAGGGTATTCTGGGGTTAGATCCAGTCAACACAATGTCACTCACAAATGGGGGCATCTAAAAGATCTGTATGTAGGCAATCCCTCTTCTATTTGGACTCTGTACCAGATACTTCCATGACAGTGACTTACCCTTGAAGAGCATGCATGTCCCTCTTTTATGCCCAACTTAATAGGAATGAGCATCATCAAAAAACCCATCATCTCTGTTGTTGCATCTATCAAGCAATCTTGCATGTTCTTCACACTGGAGACCTCCTTGAGGGATGAAAGACTGTTTTTTAGTTTATTATCTTTCTTTTTTCACTTTACTTGTGTCCCACCCTTTGTGACCCCATTTGGGTTTTCTTGGCAAAGATACTGGAATGGTTTACTATTTACTTCTCCAGCTCATTTTACAGATAAGGAAACTGAGGCAAACGTGGTTAACTCAGGGTCATACAGCTAGTAAGTGTCTGATGCTGGATTTGAACTCAGGAAGATGAGTCTTTCTGACCCCAGAACCAGGGCTCTACCCACTGCACCACCTACCTGTTCACGATTTTGGTCTTAGTATCATAGATTTAGATCTAGAAGAGACTTTGGTGGTAATTGAATCCAATGTCTTCATTTGGGATCGCATTAACAGTCTGAGATAGGATTCCAAACCAGGTCATCTAGATTCCATATTCACTATACCATGCTGCCTAGGTCTTCTAACTCCAAACTTTTGCTAAGTGCTACAAGAATTTGGAAGTCATCCATCCCAACCCTCTTCCCATCCGGGGTTGTTCTTGCAACTGTGTATATTTTCCCACATCTCATAAACCAAAACACCTAAGAAGGGGTTTAAAAATGAAACCACCCTACAAGATCTAGACATAAAGGGAGATACTATTTTCACTTTTGTTGTTACTTTTTTGTTATTGTTCTTGTTTATTCTTTCTTGTGTTTTTTTTTCTTTTGTTCTGATTCTTCTCTTACAACATGACTAATAAGGAAATATACTTAACATGAATGTAACATATAACCTATATCAAATTGCTTGCTGTCCTCAGGAGGGGGGAGGGAAGGAAGGGTGGGTGGGAGAAAAATCTGGAAATCAAAAAATATCTTTACATGTAATTGGAAAAATAATTAAAATAAACAAACTTTAAAAATAAATTAAATAAAAATTAAAGAAATGAAACCACTCAACAAAAAGTAATTTAAATGTAATTTTTATCAGTCTCTATAGCCATGAAACATGGGATACAATAGTGACTGAAGAACTGAAAATGAATATCACCCAGAGAGCAATGAAGAATTACATAGTGAGTGTGAGCAGGCTACAACAGATAACTAATGAGGAATTTTGAAGGCTTAGATAGACATCTGGGAAATGGATGATAGAAAGAAAAGATGGGCTGTTGTGTGGCAAGTACAAGGGATGGTGGGAGAATAGCCCATTGGTATCCCTGGGATGTGAAGGAAGGTGAGGAAGAACTTCCAGCATCTTGGGTGTCATGACTCCTCAACTTGTCAGACTTACAGAAGGGTCATGGGATTATAGATCTAGAATTGGAAAAGACTTCAGAAACCATTTAGTCCAATCCACTCATTTTACTGATGAAGGATCTTGGCATAGGGAGATTAAGAGAATCAGCACAATTACCAGCTGTGTGACCCTGGGCAAGTCACTTAACCCTCATTGCCCCACCAAAAAAGAGAGAGAGAGAATCAGCTCAAGTCACTCAGTAAGCACCAGAGGATGGAAGAGGATGGAAGACCAAAAGTCCCACCAGATGGACAGTCATTGATGGATTGCCATTGCCATTGTTAAGAGATCACAGATTTGTTTGCTTATTCATGTAATAAAAGTAACAAGGTGTGTGTGTGGGGGGGGGGGGGGCAGGGAGTGGCCAGAACCACTTAAAGTCAGTATTCCCAGTTCTCTCCACCTCCCAACCTTTGGCCAGCCACAGCAAGTGAATATTCCAGGAAAAGAGATAGAAGGGGTAAATGAAAGGTCTTGGAACGTTTGCCTGTGTTTGCTGAAGAAGATTGGACTTGACACCCAGTTAGTGCTAATTAGCGTTCATTACCAACACCTCCTCCATAGGGGCCTCCTCTGATGTGTGAGCAGGGTGTGGCAGTGACCCTGGGTTCTCCAAGGTAATACAAGTGGAGTTCAAGCTCTGGCAGGTCCTTCCAAGCAGGAAAGGATTTGCCAGGAACAGTTAGTTGGTTGTTTGAGGATCAGCCCAGCTAAAGGTGGAGAGGCTCACCCTGAGTAAGATGGCTCTCAGGTGTAGGCTTCATTAGGGACAAAGGCTAAACACATTTATTTACTGAGAGAGATGGGCTGCAGCTATATATATATATATATATATATATATAGCCATAAACATCCAGGGCCATCTCCAGTTGTCCTGATGTATATCTTGCCACCGGACCCAGATGGCTCTGGAGGAGAGGGTGAGGTTGCCTCACTTAGATCCAATTCAGTGGAAAACATGACATCACCCAATGTCATGGTCCTCTTTGAGAATGAAGGACAAACATACACACATACATACATACATGTACACACATATGTATGTATGTATATATATATATACGTGTGTGTGTGTGTGTGTGTGTTTGTTGTCATGACTTGCAGTGAATTGGGTTTAAGTGAGGCAGGATTGTGCAAGGTCACCCACCTCATCCTCTTCTCCAGAGCCATCTGGGTCCAGAGGCAAGATATACATCAGGATGACTGGAGATGGCCCCAAATGTTTTAAGGCAATTGGAGTTAAGTGACTTACCCAGGATCATATAGCTAGTAAGTGTCTGAGGTGAGATTTTAACTCAGGTCCTCCTGCCTTAGGAGCCAATTTCTACCCACTGTGCTGCCTTGCTTACCCCAGGGCCACAGCTATACATGTGGAAGGAAATCACAGACTTTTTGAATGTTGAACTTGGAGTCAAGAAGATCTTAGTTCAAATCCTGCCTCAGACACTTATTGACTGTGTGATCCTGACAAGTTATTTGACTTGGTCTCAATTTCCTCATCTGTAAAAGGGGGACCCCTCTCTTGACAGAGAGTTAATTAAATCAAGATACAGAATAAAAAATTTGTTTTTCTTTACATGTATAAAATGGGGGATTTGCTTTTCTTGACTATGCATATTTGTGAACAAGGGTTTCTCTTTTCTTTTTTTTCAATGAAGGAAAGAACTTGGGAGAGAAGGAAAATAAATACTGCTCAATTGAAAAAAAATTACTAACAGTGAAAAAGTAAAAGGAGGAAAATAATTCCTTTCTCACAGGATTATGAGGATGAAGGGAGATTATATATTTAAAGCATATGGCAAACTTTACAATGCTACATATAGCACAATAGTGATTATTACTATTATTATTATTGGAATACTGATTCATTATAGGTCAGTAGAGGATAATAATCAAGGGAGGCAATCCATATAAAGTCAATGAACAAACATTTATTAAGTACTTCCTATGTACGATACAGCATGGGTTAGTTGATTGAGAGCTGACCTTGGAACCTGGAGGATCTGGACTGAAGTTTTCCCTTTCACACATATTGGCTATGTGACCCAGGACATGTCACTTAGTCTTTTAGCATTCTAGGCAACTTTCTAAGACCTTAGCTTAAAAACACCAGGTTCTCTCACTGCATCTGGGGCATCCTTGGTTGTCCTGACACCTATCTACATCTGGCCACTGGACTCCAATGACTCTGGAGGACAGAGTGAGGCTGTTGACTTTGCACAACTCTGCCTCATTTAAATCCAATTCACTTGCAAGTCAAGTGATGTCATTGGTCCTCTTTGAGAACAAAGGATGACAACAATATGACCTTAAATTTCAGAGGAGTTGCCATCTGCATGGGTGGAGGGAATTTTCTCATTTGGGAGAGCTCCCAAATCAATGAAATCAATGAAAGTCCAGTCCCCCCTCCCTGTTCCTATGCATGGGGGATGCAAAAGACACAAGGCAAACAAGCAAAGAACCAAACAAGGAATCTGACAAAGAGATTACTTCTATTGGAAACTATAGGATAACTGCACCATTCAAAATGGAGCAGCTATTTACAATCTGGCTTCATTAGAATAAATGTTTCCTGAAGGTAGGGCTGTCTTCTTGCTGCTCTTTGTGTCCCAACACTTAGCACAGGTGCCTGGCACATTTTTGTTGTTGCTGAGTTGTTCCCAAATCTTTCTGTCCCCATTTGGGGTTTTTCTTTGCAAAGATCCTGGAGTGGTTTGCCATTTCCTTCTCCAGCTCATTTTACAGATGAGGAAACTGAGGAAAACAGTTAATTCACTTGCCCGGGGTCACACAGCTAGTAAGTGTCTAAGGCCAGATTTGAACTCAGTTCTTCCTAACTCCAAGATTGGTGCTCTATCTGCTGCACCACCTAGCTATCTGACACAGAGTGACTGCTTAATAAATACTTGTTTAGATTCTCCAAGAAAACCAGTATTCTGCCCCTCCCTCCCACCACCTCCACTGATTTCTTATTACTCCCGTTCATGTTTACTCCACATTCCAATCAGACTCACTGACTTTCTCAGGATAAGACATTTCATCTCCTGCCTCTCATATCTTTGGATAGGCTGTCCCTAATGCCTGAAATGCTTTTCTTCCTCACCTCTCTCTCTCTTGTTATCACTGCCTCCCTTCAAAATTCAGCTTGTGCCAGCTCCCGCAACAGGCCTTTCCCGATCCCCCCAAGGTCAGTGCCCTCCCTCAATATAAAAATCACTTGGATATATTTTGTATTTACTGATCTGTTGAAACGCTCTTTCCTATGAGAATTAAAGGTCCTTCAGAGCAGGTGGGCACAGTTTCCCTGACAGTGCTTAGCCTAGTGCCTGGTGTATATCATAGGCATTTAATAAATGGTTGTTAATTTGAAGTGAACTGTTAAGAGAATGTGCCATGTTTCTCTTCCTCCCAGAGATGGTCACCATTTATACGTGTTACAGACACAAATTGTTTTCCCTCCTAGATAGGTGAAAAGCTCCAATAGCTGTGAACTCTGGTTTACTGGATTGTTTTTTTTTTTTCCTGTTGTATAAAGGACATTTCCATCCTCTATCCTTTCTAACAAAGTAGCAAGAAATAAGAAATATTTCTGCTTTGTTCCTCTTCAGGTTTCACTCCTGAGTCTCCTGGACTTTCTCTAGAATGTTCCGCAAACCTCTTCACCTCAGAAACTCACTTCAGCCCTGGACTTTACACACTGGAAGTACCACTGACTCATAGCCTCTCCCTCTGATTGACTGGTTCCCCCAAGATCCTCCATTTTAAGAAGGAGGGCCAGGCCAGCCATCTTGCCATTCCTTTCTCTACAATGCTCCCCCTTCACTGATATCTTCATCTCTCCCACCCCTCCTTTCCAGATTTTTTTCCCCTGTTAGAATGTAAGCTGCAGGGCAATTAGGTGGTACAGTAGATAAAACACTGGCCCTAGATTCAGGAGGACCTGAGTTCAAATCCAGCCTCAGACACTGACACTTACTAGCTGTGTGACCCTGGGCAAGTCATTTAACCCTCACTGCCCCACCCCCAAAAGAATGTAAGCGGCTACGTTGCACAGTAGATAGAGCACTGGCCCTAGAATCAAGAGAATCTGAGTTCAAATCTGCCCTCAGATTCTTACTAGCTGTGTGATGGGGCAGCTAGGTGGTGCAGTGG
The DNA here is from genome assembly GCF_019393635.1 of Dromiciops gliroides. Lineage (NCBI taxonomy): Eukaryota > Metazoa > Chordata > Mammalia > Microbiotheria > Microbiotheriidae > Dromiciops > Dromiciops gliroides. Next base: position 537,862,570 of record NC_057861.1, read on the forward strand.
ATAGAGCACTAGCCCTGGAGTCAGGAGGACCTGAGTTCAAATCTGACCTCAGACACTTAACACTTACTAGCTGTGTGACCATGGGCAAGTCACTTAACCCCAATTGCCTCACTAAAACAAAACAAAACAAAACAAAACTAGCTGTGTGACCCTGGGCAAGTCACAACCCAAACCTCAAAAATGCCTCCTTGAGGACATTTCTTTCTGTTTGTATTTGTATTCTTAGTATCTAGGTGGCTCACAGTAAATACTTAAGAAAGCATAAATGGTTATTGATTGGGTAAGCCAAGAGAAGAGTTAAATCTAGTATTAAAAGGGAGAGGGGTGGGGTGGTGTGGTAGGGAAGCACCAGAGAAGTAACCCAGAGAAGAAGACTCTAATACGGCATTTTCTACTTTCTTGTTATTTAACCTTGCCCAAGGTCACTCACTCCTTTTTGACTCAATCTCCTGATCTGTTAAATGGAGGAAATAGCCATATGTCAATCTATTCTTGCTAGTCATATAAGATTCTGTTCTCTTGGACTATGCTACACATGTATTTGAGATGTGATTAAGAAACAGAGATAACTTGGAAGAAATGGAAAAATCAACTATTTTGGTGAATCTCATGAAAACAAATGATATTAGGCAGGAGGAGAAGCAGACCCTGTGGGGTTAGAGAGCTAGTTCTGAAATCAACAAGTCCTGGGTTCAAGACCTAGGTTCCAGTCCCTGTTCTGATCCATAGCAGATATGTGACATTGGGCAAATCACCTAACCTCTCAGTGCTCTATGGAGCCACTATTGACTTAGAAAACCACATATTAAGAATATTTGCATTTCATTGTATTTTTATTTGATTAAATATTTCTCAATTACATTTCAATCTAATTCAAACTGAATTTGGGAATGCTGTAGGCCACATTAGGCCTCTCTGCTCTAGACAACTCCCTACTGATTACAGAAAAATTGCTGACTTGTTCAGGTAAAAGCCAGAATTCTCTTTGGGGAGTTCTCTATAAAATGAAGAAATGACAGCTCCAGTTCATATCTTTAATAATAATAACATTTATATAACATCTCAAGGTTTTTGCTAGGGGCTTTCCTTATATTAACTTCCTTCCTTCCTCCCTCCCTCCCTCCCTCCCTTCCTCCCTCCCTCCCTTCCTTCCTCCCTTTCTTTCTTTCTTTCTTTCCTTCTTTCTTTTTTTGCAGGGCAATGATGATTAAGTGACTTGCCCAGGGTCACATAGCTAGTAAGCGTCAAGTGTCTGAGGCCGGATTTGAACTCCGGAACTCCTGAAACCAGGGCTGGTGCTTTATCTACTGTGCCACCTAGCTGCCCCTACATTAACTTTCAAAGTAGTCAGTGTAGGAATTATCATTCCCCTTTTCCAGTTGGGAAACTGAGTCTTAAAGAGGTTATAGTTGTCCAAAATCATTGATTGGCATTGGAACTAGGGTTCAAACCTAGGTTTCCCAAATTCAAGTTCAACTTCCTAGGGAAGAAATGAAAAGATTTGGGAATATAAGTGGTATTCTTATCATCTTTTTTGAGTTTGAAGCTTGTGACTTTGGAAGAGGAAAAAGCATATGGGAAATGACTAGCTGGCTATATAACTAGTGCTAAAGAATATATCTTTGTTTTCTGGACAATTGCTTCTGATAACTACAATGAGTTTTCTGACCAGGGTTGAGTACCTCTTATGAAGACCTTAAAGAATATATTTGGCAGGGAATTAATCAGCTCATTTCCCTTAGATTAGTATTAGTAAAGGGGATGTTGGTGATAGTGATGCTAAGGGATCAGAGAAAGGGAGGCAATGTAGGAATAGTAATTTTTAGTCAGAGAACATGGTTTTAGACCTCAGTCTCCCATTTAATATTTGTATAATCTTGGGAAAGTCATTTAACTTGCCTGAACTTTGGTCTTTTCCCCCACTAAAGGAGATTGGATTATGTTGTTGTTCGGTCATTCTTCAGTTGTGTTCAACTCTTCATGACCTTATTTGGGGGTTCTCTTGGCAAAGATACTGGAGTGGTTTGCCATTTCCGTCTCCAGCTCATTTTGCAGATGAGGAAACTGAGGCAAACAGGGTGAAATGACTTGCCCAGGGTCACACAGCTGCTAAGTGTCTGAGGCTGGATTTAAACTCAGGAAGATGAGTCAAGTGCTAAATCCATTGTGCTACTTTGCTGCCCCATTATCATTATCATTACTACAAAAATCATTGTATAATCCACACCCAGCACAGAACCTTCCTAGCACAAAGCAGATGCTTTGTAAATGCATTTTCTTATTATTGAATCCCTTTAGGAAGTCAAATGAACAGGCATTTCTTAAATGCTAATCCTTGCCTTTAAAGAACTTTCATTCTAATGGGGGAAGATAAAATGAGTAGAAAAAGAGACAAAGGTACTTACTGAGAAGGGCATTGAGGAGAAAGTCCTAAGAGAGTGACTCATCCTAGAGAGTTCACCTTGGGGAGAAGTAAAGACATGAGAATCCTATGAGATCTGGGAGAGGCTGCTGGGGTGGAGGGCAGTTCCAATGCATGAAGTCTAAGCTAGAGTGTGCTTCCAGGGTGAAGGCTGTGTGGCTGCCCCACATTCTGAATTTTTCCTTGGTGTAAATGATGAAATATTTAAGGGAATGTTTAGAGGGAAGAGATCAGTATGGCTTAAAGGAGTAAGGAAAAGCTTCATGGGAAATGTTGGGTCCCTGTTGATCCATGAAGGAGGGAGGTAGTGGGATGTAATGGAAAGAAAGTTGACTCTGGAATGAGAGGGTTCAAATCTTCCTAACTTCGTATGTGACTTTACCTTTCCTTGGTTTCTTCAACTTTAATATGAGAGCATCAGGTTAGATGGTTTTTGAGGTCTTTTTCAGAGGCAGATCTTTGGTCTGGTGGGTAGGATTTGGATGGGTGATAGCAGGCTGGTGGTGAGTTTATGGTCCTATCCAAACAATGGGTACATATCTTCTGGACTCTCAGGTAAGGTATAAAAATAGAATATCTAGTCCAAGGATGTTTAAATTTTCTTGTTTCTTAACCCACCTGTCAGTCCAGGGAAGCCCTTGGACCTCTTCTCAGACTTAGGCTTTTATTCAGGCAATTGGGTAGCACAATACTTAGAACCAGGAAGACCTGAATTCGGTCTTGCCCTAGACTTTTAACTAGATGTCTTGGGCAAATCATTTAACTTTTCTCTGCCTCAGTTTCCTCACCTGCAAAATAAGGATAATAATAACACTTATTCATAGGGTGATTGTGAGGTTCAAATGAGAAAATATATAAAACCCTTTGTAAATTAAAAAAAACCCTTTGTAAAATTTACATTTGTAAAATCTAAATAAATGTAGCTAATAATAATAATCATCATGATAAATTAAGTTAGGGCACGGTAAAAATAAAGACTTTTTCCTATCCAAATTCACAGATACTCTGAAATTGATCTATGGACCCCTTGGGGATCATGGGCATTAGATTAAGAACCCCTAATCTGCACTATTGATCAGAGAAATGCAAATTAAAACAACTCTGAGTTATCACCTCACACCTATCAGAGTGGCAAATACAACAAAAAATGGAAAATATTGGATGTTGGAGGGGATGTGGGAAAGCTGTGATACTAATCCACTGTTGGTGGAGGTATGAACATATCCAACCATTCTGGAGAACAATTTGGAACTATGCCCAAAGGGCTATAGAACTGTGCATACCCTTTGATCCATAAATACCACTGCTAGGTTAATATCCCAAAGACATCCCCCAAAAGAGAAAAAAAAAACCTATTTGTACAAAATTATTTATAACAGCTCTTTTTATGGTAGCTAAGAATTTGAAATCAAAAGAATGTTCATCAATTTGGGAAGGGCTAAACAAGCTGTGGTATATGATGGAGATGGAATATTATTGTGTTTTAAGAAATGACAAGCAGGATGATTTCAGAAAGGCCTGGAAAAACTTGTATGAACTGATGTATAGTGAAGAGAGCAGAACCAAGAGAACATTGTGCACATAGACAGCAATATTGTTTGAGGAAGAACTGTTCTCAACAATACAATGATCCAAGACAATCCTAAAGGACTACCTATGAAACATACTATCCACCTCCAAAGAAAGAACTGATATTGATGGAACACTGAGTGAAACATGCTATTTTTCACTTTCATTTTTTTCTTTTATTCAAGTTTTCTTATACAAAATGACTAATATGATAATGTTTGACATAATTGTACATGTATAACCTATATTTGATTGCCTATCACCTCAGAGAAGGAAGGATAAAAATCAGAACCCCAAACTATAAATAAAAATGTTTATTATTAAAAAGAAGAAGAAGAAGAAGAACCCCTGATCTATCAGTGAGCTAAGGAATGAGAGCTATTTCTAAAGTCTAAGGCTTTGGAGGCCTAGCTCAAAGAAAACTCTTTTAAACATTAGAAGTTTCTTAATGGACTTTCCCCCTTTGACTAATTGTTCTGGGTGGGGAGGGGAGTGGTCCCACAGTTCCCAAGAGGCATGAACCCACCATGCCTTAGTCCATAGTCAGATTTCTTTAGTTACAGAGAATTCCTTCTTAGAAACTCTAATGGTTTAAGAGTATCTTATTAGCAAAGTCCTTTTGGTGAATTAGATTCTGAATTCACCACCCTGAATTAGACTTGCCCTTTGATATTTTGGATGGACATTCTTTATGTTTGGTCTTAGGATAGTCCTAGAGAAACTGATAGAAGTTTCTGAAGGGTACATAGAACTTCCCTGAATAATTAATAATAATAACAATTTAAAATAATAATAACAATAATAACAACAACCATAATAGTAGTAGTAGTAGTAGTACTACTATAGTAGTAGTACCAGTAGTAGTAATAATAATAATAGACATGGGGATTAGGATGACCAGATAACAGGACAGATATATCAAGGAGTCAAGGGACTATTAAAGTTTAGCTTGGCCAACTAGATATCAGGACTGACACACCTAAAAAATGTCATGGGGCGCAGAGCACCCCAGAATTTCTCTGGGGCACACTGAGGAATCTTCTCCTTGAGAAACTAACCAGAGAACAGATAACGCCTAGAGGAACCAAATCGGACTGAGCTAGCTTGGGATTCCTACCCTTCATTCCGGTCTCCCTTATCCTGGGGAGATAAGTTTGGGTGTGGCTTCGGCCTTTGTGTTCTGAGGAGGGATCCATAGCCACCCCTCACCCAATTCCTTTAGTCACTACCAGTGGGGGATGGTCCTCCACTGCTCACCCAATTCCCCCAGCTACCACCAGTGGGGGATGGTCCTCCCTCACTAAAGGAACTTTTCACGGGCAGATGGTCCACCCCCATCAGTCCTCTATAAAAGTACCTTCCGGTCTCCTGTTCGAGGAGATTTGGTACCTCTGAGCCATGTGCTTTATGCCAAATCTCCCCATGAAAAGTCTAAGGATTTCTTTCATGGTTTCCCTCACCCCACCCTTCCCTTCCCTTGCTCCTAAATAAACTATCACCTTGTTCTAACTAAGTTTTGTGTGCAAGAGGGTGTAATTCTTTAAAGAGGAATTCCCAAGAACCCCAACCCCAACCCGTACCCATTTTCCCACTATATCAAAAATAAGGGGAGATAAAATTCTATAGCAGGAAATTCTCTTAGTTGTGGCTAGATAAAGTCAGGACTAACATTCAAAAAAAAGAAAAATATCCCCCAGACTCTCAGGAATCTTTCCCTGCCCCACCCCCAAAAGGAACTTTCTATTTTCAGGTGGTCACCCCATCTATTGATAAAAGCTTTGGCCTTTCTTCTGTTTTGGGATGAAGATATTTCTAAGCCATCTCCCCCCCTTGAGGCTGTCTTCAACTTCCTTCTTGGTCACTTTCTCTAGCACTCAATAAAGGACCATTTTGATTCTAATTAGACTGTGTGTGTGAAAGTGTAATTCTTTACAGAGGAATACATAAGGACCCCATCACCTTCCTCCCCACCCTGACTACCAGAACAACAACAACAATAATAGTTAACATTCTGGTCTCAGACACTTACTAGCTTGTGTGACCCTGGGCAAGTCATTTAACCATGTTTGCCTTTGTTTCCTCATTTGTAAAATGAGCTGGAGAAGGAAAACAAACCACTCCATTATTTTTTCCAAGAAAACCCCAAATGGAGTCATGAAGAGTTGGAAATAACTTGACAACAAAAAAATTTATAACATGGGTTTTTTGGGACATGATATCCTTGGAGCCTCACAGCCCTTCTATGTGTTAGATATAATTATCCCTATTACACAGGTAAGAAAACTGAAGCATGAATATGTTAAGAGACTGATCCACGGCCACAGAATTAATATGTCAAATAGCAGGATTCCAATCCAGGTCCCAAATAATTTGAAGCCTGTTGACTTGAAGTCCAGTAGGCTTTCCAATATACCATGTGATCTTTCTCAGGCAGCCTTCAAAGCCCTCACCCACACTCTTATAAAACCAGTTAACAGGAATTTATGTAAGTGCCTATTGTATATCTGATACAATGCTAGGCATTGGGGTTACACTATTTAAAAGAAAATAGTCCCTGACCTCAAGGAGCATTCATTCTATCAGGGGAAAAACTAGATATACATTTATACAAAATACATGGAAAAGGGGTAGCTAGGTGGCACAGTGGATAAAGCACCGGCCCTGGTTTCAGGAGGTCCTGAGTTCATATCCAATCTGGGACACTTGACAGTTACTAGCTGTGTGACCCTGAGCAAGTCACTTAACCCTCATTGCCCTGCAAAAAAAAAAAAAAAAGAAAAAGAACAAAATACATGGAAAGTAAACAGGTGGTAATTTCTGACACTAGCAATTGGGTAGAGAGAATAAAGGGGGAAAAAGTTCCACTTCATGTAGGTGCTGGGTTTCAACTGAACTTGAAAGAAACTAGGGATTCCGAGACTCAAAAGTGGGAAATCAACATTCTGGGTAGGAGACTGACAGTGCAAAGATACAGAAATAAGATATGGAGTGTCGGCGTGAATGAGAAACAGCAAGGAGATCAGTTAGGCTGGGCCATATAATGTGTAAAGAGGAGTAATGTAGAATAAGGCTGGTGAGGTCGGCTAGAGCCAGATGGTGATGGGCTCTAAATGCCAAACAAGGGAGTTTCTATTTCATTTTAAAGGAAACTGGGAGCCACTGGAACTTCTTGAGCAGGGGAGTGGCATGATGGAGAGATCTGTGATTCAGGAATATTACTTTGGCAGGCCTGTAGAGAAGATAAGTTGAAGTGGGGAGACCCTGGAGGTGGGGAATGCAATTAGGAAAATATTGAAATGATTTTCCCAGATTTTGGCTGTTTAGATCCTCAGATCGGGGGCAGCTAGATGGCACAGTGGATAAAGCACTGGCCTTGGATTCAGGAGGACCTGAGTTCAAATCCAGCCTCAGACACTTAACGCCTGGGCAAGTCACTTAACCCTCATTGCCCCGCCAAAAAAAAAAAAAAAAGATCCTCAGATCCAGAGTCTGATTATTAAAATGTCCCATTAGGAAATGACTACTTTGTTTTGGGGAAGGGGATGCCTTTTTTTTTTAAGGGGCAAAAAGTATCTCCATTTAGCTGTTTTGCACTATGTGAGTGAGTGTGTAAGAGTGTGAGTGTGTGTGTCTCTGTGTGTGTGTAAAGGGGGGGGGGGAGTGAGAAGGAACACAGACACCAGTGGCCAGAAAAACTTTCAGCAGCCCTTCTGAGCACAAAGTTTCTTCAGGGAGGGGCTGAGAAATACTCCGTCTCCTTGGCAGAGCTGGTTGGTGCGTTGCGTGTGTGAGTTGTACTTTGTCACAATAAGAAATTCCACAGAAACTATGTGATGTTGCAATGACCGTAGAAAGAGAGAAAGGGAAATGATCCCAATATGCATTTGATCTGCTTTGCCCCTTGGCTTTTTCCCTAAGTGAAAGGTGTTGACAGAGCCTCTTTGGCAGAGGGTGGGAGGAATGAGTAAAGGCTAGAATGGTAACCTGCACCAAGACTCTCTGCTAGGATTTGGTTGTTTAATTAGACCCTGGGTTAGCTCCAAAATAGGATGTTTCTTGGCTTTGCTGGCCAAGGGTACTGCTAGGTGGGCCAGTTCTCAGATCTCTAGAATCAAAGAATCACAGTGTGTTGCTAAAGTTTTAATAATAACTCACATTTCTATTGCATTTTACTGTTTATAGCTCATGGAATCACATAACTAGAGTTGGAAGAAACTTCAGAGGCCAATTAGTACAAGTCCTTCATTTTACGTGTTAGTGAACTGAGGCTCAGGCAAGTGACTTGCCCAAGGTCATACCAATAATAAGCATCAGTGATGGAACACAACGAACATTTCTCCCAACAGTCTGCTGAGAATGCTACCTACCTTTTGATAGAAAGGCAGTAGACTCATGATGCAGAATGAGACATTTATTTTTGGATATGGCCAATGGAACAATTAGCTTTGCTTGACTAAGTATATTTGTTATGAGGGTTTTCTTTTCATTTTCAATTGAAAGGGCAGTGAAAGGGAGAGAATATAAGTATTTGTCCATTGAAATAAAATACAGGGGGCAGCTAGATGGTGTAGTGGATAAGCACCAGCCCTGGATTCAGGAGTACCTGAGTTTAAATCCGGCCTCAGACACTTACTAGCTGTGTGACCCTGGGCAAGTCACTTAACCCCAATTGCCTCACCAAAAAAAAAATAAAAATAGAAATAAAATACAATAAAAGCAATTTGATGCGATGGGCACTATCTCCATTTTGTAGATGAGGACATAGGTTCAAAGATGTTTATCAGATCATAAGGTCATAGATTTAGAGCTGTGGAAGGGATCTCTTCATTTTATAGATGAGCAAACTAAGACTTGAAGAGGGTCAATAATATCAATCAGTCAATTGAGATCACATTAGCAGTATATCAGTCAGCTGGGATTTGAATCTAGCTTTCTTTTCTCTGCATCCTGCTGCCAGCTTCATTGGATTCCAGAATTTTAACATTGGCAGTGACCTTTGTGTGATCTTGTTCAAGTTATACTGGACAAGCAGATTCCTTTTGGATCCTGACTGCCATTCAATGTCTTGACAATTCCTCCCAGGTTTGTGTCATCTGTAATTTTTGGTTGTTTTGCAGGTCAATGAGGGTTAAGTGACTTTTCCAGGGTCACAGAACTAGTAAGTGTCAAGTGTCTGAGGTCAGATTTGAACTCAGGTCCTCCTGAATCCAGGGCTCATGTTCTATCTACTGTGCCACCTAGCTGCCCCCCTTTTTTTTTGGTGAGGCAATTGGGTTAAGTGACTTGCCCAGGGTCACACAGCTAGTAAGTGTCAGGTGTCTGAGGCAGGATTTGAACTCAGGTCCTCCTGAATCCAGAGCCAGTGCTTTATCCACTCTGCCACTCAGCTGCCCCCATTTGTAATTTTAATGACCATGTCATCCATCTTATTCAAGTCAATAAAAATGTTCAACGGCCCTGGGCCAAGTACAGATCCCCTGAGGCATACCAACTGAGTTGACATTAAGTCACAAAAAAATTCTAAATCTGTTCATTTAATCCATCCCAATTCTATCTAATTATTATCTGGTCTCCATCTTTTTAGCTTTTCCATAAGATATTTTATCAAATGTTTTCCTAGAGTCTAAGTAATTGTTTTTGATAGAATTCTCTTGAACCACTAATTTAGTACTCTTAACAAAAAAAGGAAATAAGATTAATATGACATAAGCTATTATTCTGAGGAAGCCATGCTGGGTGCCTGGGTGTCAAAGTGAGCACTCCCTCAGACCAATCAGCCACCTCTGGTTGAGCAGCAGTGAATTCTGGGGCAGGGGCAGTTCATTCACCCTGAAATTCCTCCTTTGTCACTGCCTTCTCAGCTGCGCCCTGCTATTCCTTCTCAATCTCCTCTGGATCCCTGTAGAAGTAAAGATCAGGCATCACTTCCTACGGGTGTTCATGGGAGATGGTACCACACATACGTAGGACTTCGCGGGCCAGCATCCACCACATCAGACCCACAGAGTGAGCCCCCTTGTTGTTGCATGGAATGGCAATGTCCACATAGCGAAGTGGAGAATCTGTGTTGCACAATGCAATGGTTGGGAGGTTAACATATGATGCTTTTGTCAGAGGCTGGTGATCTGCCCGAGGATCAGTGACCACCAAGAGGCGAGGTTCCCGGAAAGCTGCCTGAATCTGGTTAGTGAAGGTGCCCGGAGTGAAACGTCCAGCAATAGGTGTAGCGCCTGTGGCAGCAGCAAATTTCAGAACAGCTCGCTGGCCAGTGTTCCTAGATGAGATGACACTAACATCAGCAGGGTTTTCAATGGCAACAATGGCGTGAGCAGTGAGCAGAAGCTTTTCCCAAGTTCTCTTCAAATTAATGATGTAGATGCCATCACTTTTCCTTTTGTAGATGTACTGTTCCATCTGGAAGTCCAAATTAGTGCCACCTAAATGGGTTCCTGCAGTGAGGAATTTGAGGACATCCTCTTCCTTCATCTGCAATACATCCAGGGCTCTGGACATTGTGGAAGTTTCCCTTTAAAGTTACGACAGAAACCGAGTACAACGCTGTATGGATCCCTCTTCTGGGTAGCGCAGAAAGGCGCAAATTATTTAATACAGTTTTCTGGCTCTCTTTTCTCATGTATAAAATGGAGAAAATCATTCTTTTTGGATGACATGATGATATACTTAGAAAACCCCAGAGAAACAAATAAAAACTACTTGAAATAACAACTTTAGAAAACTTGCAAGATATAAAATAAACTCACATATATTACCAACAAAGTCCAGCAGCAAGAAATAAAGAGAAATTCCATTTGAAATAACTGTAGACAATATAAAATACTTGGGAATCTACCTACCAAGACAAACTCAGGAACTATATGAACATAATTACAAAACACTTTTCACACAAATAAGGTCAGATTTGAACAATTGGGAAAATATCAGTTGCTCATCAGTAGGCAGCGACAATATAATTAAAAATGATAATTCTACCTAAATTAATTTACTTATTCAGTTGCCATACCAAACTACCAAAAAATCCTTTTATGGAACTAGAAAAGATAATAACAAAAAGTCAAGAATATTAAGGGAATTAATGAAAAAACTGCAAAGGAAGGTAGCCTAGCCACACCAGATTTCAAATTATACTGTAAAGCAGCAATCATCAAAACTATCTGGTACTGGTTAAGAAATAGAATGATGGATAACTGGAACAGATTAGGTACACAAGACACAGTAGTAAATGACCATGATAATCTAATGTTTGATAGACTCAAAGACCTCAGCTTCTGAGATAAAGAACTCACTATTAAACAAAAACTGCCAGGAAAGCTGGAAAATAGTATAGCAAGAACTAGGTATAGACAAACATCTAACACTGTATACCAAGATAAGGTCAAAATAGGCACATGACTAAGGCATAAAGGGTAATACCATAAGCAAATTAGAAGAGCAAGGAATAGTATATCTGTTAGATCTATGGAAAAAGGAAGAATTTTTGACCAAATGAGCTGTAAAATAGATAATCTTAATTATATTGTTAAAAAGTTTTTGCATAGACAAAACCAATACAACCAAGATTAGAAGGAAAGGAGAAAGCTGGTGTCTCTAATAAAGGCCTCATTTCTCAATTATATAGCGAACCAAATCAAAACTATAAGAATACAAATTACTCCTCAATTGATAAATAGTCAAAGGACATAAACAGGCAGTTTTCAAATGAAGAAATCAGAGCTATCTATAGTCACATGAAAAAATGCTTAGTGGGGAAATTCTGTTAGATAGTAATTCTGTTACAATTATCATTGTTCCATATACCCCAAAGGTGGCACAGTGGATAGAGTGCCAGACTTAGATAGAGTCAGGAAAACTCATTTTCATGAGTTCAAATCTGGCCCCAGACATACACTGGCTGTGTGATCTTGAGCAAGTCATTTCATCCTGTTTGCCTCAGTTTCCTCATCTGTAAAATGAGCTGGAGAAGGAAGTGGCAAACCACTTCAGTATCTTTGCCAAGAAAACCCCAATTGAGGTCATGGAGAATTAGACATGACTGAAAAATGTCTTAACAATGACAACATATTCCCCAACCAGTAGATGTATCCCTTCTTTGAATCTTCTGCTCACCCCCATTCAATATAACTTTAAAAAACCCTCATTCTATTGTTCTTAGTTATCCTGGCCAATCTCAGTTTATTCAGAGCTTTAGCTTTTCTATACCATGTTCTTATATCCATCCTCTGTTACTTGTCTTTGCACCTATCTTTTTAAAATCTAAATCTGCTTTCCAAAAATCTTGGGTTCATCCTAGACTGTGTCTGGCTTTACTCTTCTTCCCCTAGGAGGGAGAATGATCACTTCTCTCCAAGGTCTGAGTCATTTTTACTCTAGCAATCACTTCCTTGTTTGGGAGAATCCCATTGGTTTTAGAATTTCCCTTTATTATTTCCTCTGCATTTTGAAGACTGAGATGATCATCAAGGCCAGTGAAAAAGTTATTAGTTACTCTGCTTTTTAGAAGAGAGAAAAAGAACTCCAACAGAAGTCTGGATAGTTGAAGTTCCCTACCACTATATATCGTGCCTTTTTTGCCAGCCTTTTGATCTCAAACTTGTGTTCAAGTGACCTGCATTCTTTCATTATAAACATGTAGCATTTATGTTTCTGAAGTTATTAAAGCTTAAAACTGCACCAAGACTTTTGGGATGCTCTGGATGGCACAGAATCATGAGAATTTCAAAATCCCTGTTTACAGGTTGACTGACCCTAAAACCTGGCAGAAAACATGTCAGAGATCACAAAACCAGAGCAAGATGGATGAATATTACGGAAGGTTATTCTCAGGGCTTGCTGAATGTCAGGCCGGATGTGGAAAGCTGAGATCAGAGATAATGACACCTGTTAGGATAGGGCAGAGGTGAATGGAGATTTGATCTATTTCCTTTGGCTGTGGCGGCTCATTCACAAGATTGCAAGGTTACCCCTGTTTTAACATGATATAAGCACCTAAGCTCAAAGATTCTGGTCCTATGATGTAATGTCTTGACCTGCATATTATGGAGACAGTCTGTACCGCCAAACTCTAGGGAAAGAGTGACATGTTAAAGATGAAAATGAAGAACTGCTATGTTGAGTCAAACAATTTTCAAAGAGTTGGAATGAGGGAGAAAAATATAAATGTCAGAATAACTAACAGATCCTATCAAGATTCTTAGGAAGAAAAGAATGCTAGAAGTTCAAGGGAAGGTCTTTACTACTCCCCGATCAATCCCCTATACTGGTTATCCAAATACTTACATGGATATATGAGATTAGGAAATTGGCTATTCCCTCCAAAGATGAAAATTGGAATCCATCCATGCCTGCGTGCTTTTTATGACCTTTGTCTCCCATAAGTCTGTTACAGGGGGGGTCCATCCTTGGTGCTAAGAGCCTTCAAGCACTCCAGATCTAGTCAGACTGGCTTTATTGCCATTCTTCTTATTTCTGTCTCCATATCTTTGTTCTGGTTGTCCTCGATGACTGGAACACACTCCTTCACCTTTTAATTTTTAAATTTTTTTGCAGGACAATGAGGGTTAAGTGACTTGACCAGGGTCACACAGCTAGTAAATGTCAAGTGTCTGAGGCCAGATTTGAACTCAGGTCCTCCTGAATTCAGAGCCTGTGCTTTATCCACTGTGCCACCCATCTGCCCCCCTCCCCATACTCCATCTTTAACTCTTAATCCCTTCAGTCATGTCTGAGTCTTCACGACCCCATTTTGGGTTTTCTTGGCACATTCTGGAGTGGTTTGCCATTTCCTTCTCCAGCTCATTTTACAGATGAGAAAACTGAGGCAAGTAGGGTGAAGTTACTTGCCCAGTCACATAACTAGTAAGTGTCTGAGGCTGGATTTGAATCTTGCTGACTACAGGTCACTGTGGCATCCAGCTGCCCTTAGAATTCTTAGTCTCCTTGAAGCCTCAACCAAAGCACCACCCTAGTGATCCAGGTCTACTACTTCCTCATCCCCTGCCCCCCAACTCTGAATGCCTACCCCATTGAAATCAACTTCCAACTATTTTGTATATACATATATCTTCATTTTATCTCTTACATTACAATGGAAGCTTCACTTTCATATTTGCATTCCCAGACTAGTAAAGAGCCTAGAATCAGATAGGTGATTAATATGATCTTGTTGTTTGTGTATTTGCATTTGCGTATCAGTTGCCTTCCCTCCCCACCCATCTCCCCTTTGTAAATTACTGGAGGGTGGGACTATGTAGCCCCTAATGTGGTGGCTTCCAACTAGTAGGCCCTTGATGAATATTTGAGGTTAGAGTTAATTCTTCTGACAATAAGAATAGCAGAACAGGAGGCTGCTAGGTGGCATTGTGGATAGAGCATCATTCCTGGAGTCAGAAAGACTTGAGTTCAAATGTGGCCTCAGACACTTACTGTGATCCTGGGCAAGTCACTTAACCTCTGTTGTCCAAAAGAAAAAAAGAAAAGACAGAAAAAGAATAGTAGAACAGGTAGTATTAAGTAGCAATCAGAAGACCAACATTCTTTTAAGTAAATTTTATTTAAAAAAAAAGAAGTAAATTTTATCAAGGCATTTTGTCTTAATAACAATCATTTCTGGAGTCCCTCTCCCTAAACCCATTCATGGGTCCTCCCTTGTGAAAAAGAAAAACAGTTTAATGCAACATCAATTTTCCCTTCCTTCCTGAGGATCAAATGAAATAATATTTGTAAGGTATTTTACAAATCTTAAAATACTACATAAATACTATTACTACTACTGTGATGATGATCATCATTATGATATTCTTATATTAATCTCGCTCTAGCTATTGTCGTCTGTGTTAGTTTATATATTCTCCCACATTTTCCTCAATTCCTTGGATTTTTTTCTTATAGTATAATAATATTCCATTACATTCCACAATTTGAGTATTTCTCAATAGATGGACACCCACTTTACTTCCAGGTTTTTGTTTTGTTTTGTTTTTCTATTGCATCAAGCAGTATTGTGAATATTTTGGTAAGGGGACCTTTCTTTATTTGGACCTCCTGAATATATACCCAATAGTGGGATCTGTAGATCAAAGGCTACAAAATAGCCTTGTCACTTTTCTCATTTAATTCCAAATGATTATCTAGAATGGTAGGAGATCTAAATTCTAATCTTGCCTCTGCCTCTGTCTGAGTGCCCTTGGGCAAGTTATTTAAACCTATCTGGGCCTCAGTTTCTTGCTCTTTGAAATGAGGGGTTTAGGTAGGGATGATCTCTAAGGTCCCTCCTAGCTGGAAGTCTGATTTTAATCAAGCTTGGCATCTGTGCACCTGCAGAATGTCAAAATGCTTTCATGAACTAGAAAATGAAATATTATCTAGGCCTACCTCCAGCCCAACCTGCTCTGCTATATCAGCATTGCCTCTTGTTCAATATTTTCCTAGCTCGAATGTAATTCTTCAGGTGATGTTTCCCTGACACAGGGAGATAGTTACAAGTGGCTGACTTTATTAAAGTCTGTATATTTTTCTTATTCCTGACATCTGGTGGGCCTTTGCAACTTTTCATATTTTAGCCTCCAAACGAATCTAATCAGTCTTCATTGGACCTGCAAATGAAGGTTGCTGAATTTCATTCTTTCCCTCTCTTCAAATAAAAAGAGAGACAGCATATATCTGGGAGTGTGGGGGCAGAGGGTGGGCTAAAAATGAATCAGGTCTGGTACACCTTTCTGTTGACAGAGCAGGGCTGGGTAAAATTACTTTCTGTTGATAAAATGTGCTGAAACACCTTTCAATTTCATCTGCGGGGATTTGAAGGAAGACAATGACTTGAGGAGCACTTGCAGTAAATGTACTTTGTTGACAGAATGAGGGAAAGGTATTGACAAAAGGCTTATCTGGCCTGCTGCAGGCCTGCCCATTGACTAGGCCACAACTTATTATTATCATCGTGAAAATAATAGTGGGCATTTTTTTTTTTTGGAGAAGTACTTTACTAGCTCCTTGGATTGTCTCATTTATGTGCAGATGGTGCTGGAGATTGGGGAGGGAGCGTATTCTGACTCTTATGGAACCCTACTCCACAGAGAACTTTACATCTTCTGTGTGATCTGAGAGCCAGTACTGTTGACAAAGTTTTCAAATCATATCCCAGAATGTCTTGGATAAAAAGAAAAACCAACCCTCTTTTTCAATGGTCAAAACATGAAGGATCAGATTGGCTTCCCTGAAGCCAGATGCTTTGATTCTCCTCGACAGACATTTATTGTGAAGCTTGCTTCTCTCTCATAGGACCATATATCTTTGAAATCAGAGTTCAACCCTTTAGTTTTTTTGTGGTTTTTTTTGGTGAGGCAATTGGGGTTAAGTGACTTGCCCAGGGTCACACAGCTAGTAAGTGTTAAGTGTCTGAGGCCGGATTTGAACTCAGGTACTCCTAAATCCAGGGCTGGTGCTCTATCCACTGAGCCAACTAGCTGCCCCAACCCTTTAGTTTTAATCTAGTTGTAGTATCCTTCTCTGGGCTTACCCTTCTAACTCCTACTCCCAAGGGCAAGCTGGTCTCTAGAAGGTGGCTTACTATTTACTAAGGAGATGAAGTGCTTAATAGTATAGCTCCTGAGCCCCCATCCAGTTTGCTTTTAATTATTAATCAAACAGTGTGAGTCTATTCATTTTAGAAAAGAGATTTACTGAAAAAGTATAGCAAGAATAATGGGGGGGGAGGAGCTACGTGGTACAGTAGATAGAGCACTGGCCCTGGATTCAGGAGGACCTGAATTAAAAAACCCGGCCTCAGGGGCAGCTAGGTGGCGCAGTGGATAGAGCACTGGCCCTGGAGTCAGGAGGACCTGAGTTCAAATCCGATCTCAGACAATTAACACTATCTGTGTGACCCTGGGCAAGTCACTTAACCCCAACTGCCTCACCAAAAAAAAAAAAAGAATAATAGTGGGGACAGCTAGGTGGTGCAGTGGATAAAGCACCAGCCCTGGATTCAGGAGAACCTGTGTTCAAATTCTGGCCTCAGATACTTGACAATTACTAGCTATGTGGCCCTGGGCAAGTCACTTAACCCTCATTGCCCCCCCCCCCACAAAAAAAGAATAATAGTGACACCCCCACACAATGGGGGAGTATTTTCCTTTGTATATACAAGGTCCCTGGGGATAGTGGGTTCAAACTTAAAGAAGAATCATGGTGAGGCACATGTGTAGAAAACCTATGTAGTTGAGGGATATTACCTGACTCCTGGTCTCAGAAGTCATTTTGCTTGTCCTTTCATGGAGTCCTATTTAAATTCCCTTTTGGTATAGTTTTGTCTGAACTCCAAGTACCAGTGCCCTCCTAAAATCTATAAACCAGTTTTTCTCTTTTTAGGGGTTGAACTCCCTGAAAGCATTGCTATCCTAGACTTTCCATATCTTTCTGCCAGCACTTCCTTTGGCATCAGTCACTACCACTCCATTGGCTACTGTGAATGCCCCACAGTGGACTCCACTGCTGACTCAGGTTGCTAGTGGGACCTGTAATGGCTCTGATAAATCTTCTAAACTCACAATTCTTCTAAATTGTACAATTCCATCTCTGGATACTCACTCACCTAAGATCAGGGAAAGAGAAATATAATCAGAGGAGCCATGTACTCATGGACACACAGCAGTTAGGATGGGGTAAGAGTGGGAGTCATATAGCTTACTGCTGTTCCCTCACCAGACAAATTAGAGTAATTCTTGTTTGTTTGTTTGTTTTGTGGGGCAATGAGGGTTAAGTGACTTGCCCAGGGTCACACAGCTAGTAAGTGTCAAGTGTCTGAGGCTGGATTTGAACTCAGGTCCTCCTGAATCCAAGGCCAGTGCTTTATCCACTGCGCCACCTAGCTGCCCCAGATTAGAGTAATTCTTACATCATTCACTTCCAAGAAGGGAAAGAGACTGAGAGATCAGCATTGTCTCTTTTATATAGGAACTCAGCTTTGGCTCAGTCATAGGTCTTTCTGATTCTGGAGGCAGTAAGATTTTTCATCATCACACTTTCCCAACCCCTCAATTACTTATGGCCAGAAACTGGCTCCCCAGAGTTCCATCTGTTAGATTGGAACCAGGAATGGGATATCTGTGCATACCCTAAGGATTTAGTCCTTGTCATTGTACTAAAAGTCAAAGAGGTAGTAAATAGTGGTGCTAGGATTTGAACCCAGGTTCTTGGATTGAAAATCTGGTGCCTTTTCCCACAACACCATGATATTTCCCTTACCTTGGCTTATCTTTTTTTTTTTTTTTTGTGAGGCAATTGGGGTTAAGTGACTTGCCCAGGGTCACACAGCTAGTGTCAAGTGACTGAGGCAGGATTTGAACTCAGGTACTCCTGATTCCAGGGCCAGTGCTCTATCCACCGCACTACCTAGCTGCCCGTTTTTGTTTCTTTTTGTTTTTTGTTTTTAGACCTTGGCTTATCTTTTAAACAGAGCATCTAAGACCTGACAATACTGTGCCTGGCATGTAGTAGATGATTAATAAATATTTACTGACTGAAATGTTTATTGACTGGTTCTCTTCCTAACTTATTTTCTGAGGTAAGAATCACTAGGGGGAGAACGGGAGTGAAAATGAATGAACAATATTCATTAAGTGCTCATTATATGCCAAGCCCACTGCTAAGCATTTTGTATGCAAACACAAAAGTCAGTTCCTGAGCTCAAGGAGCTTCCATTCTAATGGGAAAGACTATCTATCTATCTATCTATCTATCTATCTATCTATCTATCTCTCTCTCTCTCTCTCTCTCTCTCTCTCTCTCTCTCTATCTATCTATCTATCTATCTATCTATCTATCTATCTATCTATCTATCCTATCCATCCATCCATCTATCTACACATTTATGTTATATATGTTATATATATAACACAGTATATGATAGCAATCTACACATATGGAACATATGTGTATGTATATATGCATAAAATCATCTTAGTGGTCTAATGGGAAGGGAGATTTGGAGAGGTATGTTACAGAGATAGCAGAGGCAGCTAAAAGGGAGTTAATTTGCATGCACGTTCCAGAAGCAATCACAGAGCTGATTTCATTATGCTTCCCTGAGCAAAAGGGAAAGTGGAGAAATTAGAAGTATGTACGTGAGTACACACACACAGGGTTAGGGTGGAGGATCTTAGAAGAAGATAGTTTGAGAGGATAAGCATGATCTGGATGGTTTAGTGTGGGGTTGGCTAGAGATAGTGGGCTAAATGAATTTTGAGCTCACTCAGTAATCATGGCAGCACAAGACTTGGGGTGGAAGCACCAATGGCAAGTAGATTAAGACAGAGGGTCAAACATGCTGCAACCCATGTGAGAAAATAATTATTGATAATAGATTTCTTAGGGGTCACAGGGACCCAGTCTTAGTCAGCTTTCACTTCACCCCCACTTGAAGGTTTATGGAGATAGAAACCATACCTATTTGAAAGGGCCTTTGCCCTTAGGGGGTCTGTCTTTCACTAGACCCTGATGTCATCACACATAGTACAGTTCATTTTAATATGGGCTACTTTCAGGTCATGTCAACCAATGGAATTGAATGATGCTGGCCAATTAGCTTTCATCGGGTATAAGAGCCACCTCTTTCTGAAGAGGAAAAGAGACTGATATCAAAAGGTGAATGTCATTCTGGGTGTTAGATAGTGGAGGAAGACTATCCAGTAGCTCTCTCTCTAAGTAATGTAGGACTTCTGAACTCTGCTTGGAGCCATGTGCTCTCTCTTAGAGACAATATGGTGCTGTGGGTTTTTCCACTTGTGTTAAATGCGGTCAATGCTCTCCTAACATTTAATATGATTTAATAGGGGCAGCTAGGTGGTGCAGTGGATAGAGCACTGGCCCTGGAGTCAGGAGGACCTGAGTTCAAATCTGGCCTCAGACACTTGACACTTACTAGCTGTATGACCCTGGGCAAGTCACTTAACCCCAATTGCCTCACTAAAAAAAAACCAAAAACCAAAAACCAAAAACAAAAATATGATTTAATAAATGCTTGCTACCTAAATGGGTACAATTGACATGAATTTATAAGTAGCAATATCTTAGAAATTCCAGCCCAGTTCTCCAATTATTTAGACAGAAACAGGCTAGACTCCCAATATTTTAAATCACACACCCACAACCCTCCACAGTGTGACCTGAACCAGATAAAAATATATTTGGGAAATATTTGACAAAATTCAGTGGAACATAGATAATATTAACATTTTAAACTAAGTCAATCTGTGGCCCACAACTATTCTTATGTAAGGTTTAGTGGTCCTCTCCATTTCTGAGTTTAATACCACCAGATTAAGGGACTGGGGTCTGTGAAAGGGAAAGTTTTTTTTCAGTCAAGAAACCAGGACTTTGTTCTGAATGTTCCCAAGCCTCTCAAATTGGACATGGTTCCTATGCTCAGTGAGTTTAGATTTAGGCATTTATTGAGCACCCGACATACAGAATATTAGGTGCCTAGTTTTGGGGAAGGGAATATAAAAATGAAGACCTTGTCCTTACTTTTAACTAACTCATACAAAAATTGAATGAAAACATAAAAGCAACTTATCAAGTAATATCAATTCTACTATTCTGGGAATCATGAGAAGAGGGAGATTGTCCATATGAAATACTTGGAGGAAAGGCATTTAGAAACTGATATAATGCCTTTTTAATGACATCATTTGGAACATGACAAAAGAATATTCAGTTGTCCTTATGATCTTAAACTTTTTTCTTTTCTGATTCAGAAGTAAAATTTTTCATGAGGAAGGGAGAAGGGGAAGGGAAGAGAGGGCTGAAGGGACAGTGTATGTGAGGTGGGGTAGTGTAGGTGAGGAAGAATAGCTGGGGAAAATCAATTTCAGCAAATGAAGTACTCAATGGATACCAAAGCCAAGTCTTTGATAAATCACTTTGACAATAAAATCTTCAAAAATACTCAAGGGATTAATGAAAATATTTTAAGGAATTTTCATAATTGAGTATGATTTGTCATTGGATTTGTGTCAAAGATTTGGAAACAAGGATATATGACTATTACCTCCACCCTCATGGAGAAAGAATTATGAGTTTCTTCAATAATTGTTTGTTAAGTGTAGTACCTCCTCCAGGCTACTCCTCAGCTTGTATTTTCAAGTTGGATTCCTCCAAGGGCAAGTGTCCTTATTTGAGATGCTTTATTGGCCCACACTCCTAAACTATTGTTCATGAGCCCTGACTATTGTGTTCACTTTTCATAGTTAGCCAGTTGACACAATAAAGTTTAAAATGAGATATTTATTGATAGAAGAACAGTAGCTATGGAACATTCCCCTCCTAAACCTGTTGCACACACCCATAAAAATACAAATAATAAATAAGAAGACTAGGCACCCATTTAGATTACGTTAGTATTAAGATACACATAAAGAGAATTCCTTTGGACAAAGCAAATCACACCTTTAGAAGTGTAGACCCCTAATGTCTTTTCTTTCTTTATCACATCCTCACATTTCCCCCCCTGGCTCAGAATCGTTGGTAGTTAATTTGTTCAGTAGGACTCCCTAAACCTGCTTTTTTCTCAGCAGTTCAATTCAATTTCACAGCTGGACTTCCCTGGGCTAACTCTTGGTTGGTTATTGACACTAGAGGGGAGGCGAAAGAGACAAGATCCTATCCTCTTTTGCTCTGTCTCTCGCTCACGTACTCTGAAAGAGGGGTAGAGGAAAAGGCAAACAGTCATTTCCTCAAGAACTAGATTCTTCTTTCTTAGCTGGCTCTCCTCTTTAGGCAGGACTCTCTGATACTATCAAAAACGACTCTCCTTTTCATTTCACCGACTGCAGTACTGGCAAGTTTGTTTTTTAAAGGCTACCAGGGGCAAAGGTGATTCTCCAGCCAGCCAATGGCTAGCAATCCCAGAATTACAGAAAGTTTGATTGCAAAATTTGTCCTGTCTTCCTAAAACACTAACACTTCTTCTTTATACTTCCTTTTACATCTCTTTTACACAAATATCTACTATATTCTAGGTTCTATATTAGGTGTTGGGGATACAAAGACAAAAGGGGTCCCTGAAAAATGATTTTTCATATGAAATTATGATGATCTATTATTATCATTATTGCTCTTCTCACCTTTTTTTTCTTGTTGTTCCTTTGTTATCAAAGAGGACCAATGACATCATGAGAGTGATGTCCTGACTTCTATGGGAGTTGTGTGAATTGTGCATGAGGATTATTTCCTCAAGAGCCAACAATCCATTAGCATGATAAAAACCCAGTAGACAATGGATGAACTTGGTCTTTCTAAGTGAAGGTCTTTCCCCAGGCCTCTGTTTGCCTGAGGGAACACCCATTCAATGACTAAGCGCTAGGTAAGAATTGAGACAAAAGATGGCCTAATTTATCATCGCAAAAATGTCAGTCTAGAAAGGGAAAGCCCCTGAAAGTTTCTGGCCAAAACAGAAAACAATAGCTATTTACATTTATTCTAAGCCATTAAACCCTAAACTGAGTCATGGGGGTTTGGGCTAGGGGCTATTATTGACCATCCAAAATGAAAGCCAGAATGAGTTGGGTTTCTATAGAACTCTGGAAAAAAAGGACCTGACACAAATTATTTTCTGCTCTATATTTTAATGTTTT
The DNA here is from genome assembly GCF_019393635.1 of Dromiciops gliroides. Taxonomy (NCBI): domain Eukaryota; kingdom Metazoa; phylum Chordata; class Mammalia; order Microbiotheria; family Microbiotheriidae; genus Dromiciops; species Dromiciops gliroides. The sequence goes on from NC_057861.1 coordinate 537,885,208, forward strand.
TCAGGCTTTTGTGAAGATAGACAAAATAACTGCTATTGTAATTGTCTAAAAGTTTTGGGGTCTAAGCTGGTCTTCTGGAGGTTCATTGGAAGAAATGATTCTTTAGGACAGGATCTCATTGAGGATGTGTACCTCATAATGCTCCCAAATAGATTCTTTCCACATAGCTTAGAAATTTATGTGTATTTAGTATGGTGACAGCTATTAAAACCATTATCTGCTGCTGCATCTTACTGCTTGTGCTATTTTTATTAATATTATGAATTATTAATGTTTTTTTTTCAGATTACCTTAATCTACTCTCAAGTTATGATTTCCCCCCTTCTGCTATAGACACAGAACTATATTCCTTTAGTTACTTCCAATTTTTTTTAAGGTGGTCTTGTTCCCACTGGTTCTCTTCCCCTCAACTCTGACCCCTTCCTTTCATTGGGGTTTTTCTTTGGGGTTTTATTAGTTCTTTTTTCTGTCTTACTTTTATCTGGTTATATACTTCTTCTCTGTCCCCCCCCTCCCCTTTTTTCCTCTTAGTTTGTGGAGTAGATTAACCTCTTCTCCTCTCCTCCAACTAGTCCTGTAGGTTTTGTTTGTTTGTTTGCAAGGCAATGAGGGTTAAGTGACTTGCCCAGGGTCACACAGCTAGTAAGTGTCAAGTGTCTGAGGCCGGATTTGAACTCAGGTCCTCCTAACTCCAGGGCTGGTGCTCTATCCACTGTGCCACCTAGCCACCCTTTGTTGGTCTTTAAAATTTCATTTTTTGTGCGACTTTCCAAAAAGGATTTCTTGCCCCCTTCATTATCTATCCTCTCTATTTATTCTAGACCTTCATTCTCTGATTCATGGCACTTATAATTATCTGGTCTCTCTCTTTTCTCTGTCTTCATGCAAAGAAATTTCCAACGTGTCCATTCTAGGCTCTCTGCTCTAGGTAGCATTTACCACTTCCTAGTAGAACTTGCCTCCTGGACTCCCCTTTTCCATTGTGCCTCAGGGCCCTCCTTTAATCACATCCCTCTTTATGCAGGGATCTATACCCTCCTCTCATTCTCCTTTCTCCCCCAAATCTCTTCCCTAGGGCCATGCTTTTCTACCCCCCAAGGTGCCAGTTGTCTGGAGTTCTAACTCCCCCCCTTCCGGGAGGTAAGGAGTTGACTTTTCAAGTACCAAATCCCTCAAGCCACACCAAGTGTAAAGGTCCCTTCTTCTTTCACACACCATGTCTCTGAACTCAAAGAAACATTCATCATTTAAACCCCTCCCATAACCAAAGCAAAGGTCTCTTTCCTTTTCTCCCTTTTTCAATCCTTCCCCACTCCCCCTTATCTACTCCATTGTGAGCTCTTTTCTTTCTGAGATCACAGGGGTCATCTTCCCTTCATTGCTAGCCCTAGATTTGACCCCAGCACATCACACATTCCTCTATAGCCCCATGCCATCTTCCCCCCTTTCATGTACCCTCCCATGTTGTAACGTAGTCACATACACACTCACAGAGCAGAAAAAACATTGATAGGGCAGCTAGATGAGGCAGTGGATAAAGCACCAGCCCTGGATTCAGGAGTACCTGAGTTCAAATCCAGCCTCAGACACTTAACACTAGCTGTGTGATCCTGGGCAAGTCACTTAACCCCAATTGCCTCCCTCCCCCAAAAAAAAATAAAAAAAAAAAAAGAAGAAACATTGATTCACCAGAAGGTATGGTGTTGGCCAGGTTCTATCCAAGATGACTCAGGCTCACCTCTTCACTGTTGCCTCAACTAGGCCTTCACCCCTGTCTTTTTGTATACATTTAGAAAGAAGTTTCTTACTGGTCTCTCTGTTCCTATTGATGTCCTTGGCAACTGCATTTATTCATTCCTCCTGTATTTCTGTTGTTTGTAGTGTTTGAGAAGCAAATAACCTCTTCAGTTCTGCTTTTCTTTCTAAAAATGTTTCAAATGCTTCTTTAATATTGAATGTTCATTTTTCATTTATGGCTAAATTCAGCTTTACAGAGTAGGTCACCCTGGGCTGTATCTTGAGCTTCATTGCTCTTTGGAATGTATTTTTCCATTCCCTTCTACATTTTCTGGTAGGTACAGAATAGTCTTGTGTTATTTGAATTCAAGACTGGTGCTCTATCCACTGTACCACCTAGCTGCCCCCTCCTCATTTTCTTTTATTCACTTTCTTACTTTAACCTGCCAGATGATAATTTCCTTGGGGACTTGGATATCAAAGCTTCTCAGGCTCCTCCCATGCTGGGCAATTCAGTCCAGCCTAGATTTCTACTCCAAGTGATTTTTGAGTGGTCAGAACTAGCCCCAGTTGATTCTGTGCTCTTTCTCTCAAGTTTAGTGGAATGCTATCTCCCTTACCCCTCTTTCCCCGCCTTCTCTCCCCACCCCCACCCCAACATAATATCCCTCTCTTGTTCCCTCTGGGTAGTTCAAAGAGCTGCTGCACTGGTGGAACACATTTGTCTACCCCCCAACACTGGAGGTTCAGAGCCTTGCCCCACTGGTGCTATGGGGTTGTCTACCTATCATGGGTAGTTGAGAGCTTTGCAGTGCTAGTGCTACAGGACTGTAGTTCCCAAAGGCTTTTGTTCCTGAAGGGTTGGTGCCTGCCATACTGGATATATGTCACTGCCTGAGAAAAATGTCATATCCTAGAGCCACAGCACTGGAAACAGAGAGGGGAGACTATGGAGTGGAGTGGAGAGGGGACCTGTGTATCAGGTCCTTAGGTTTATTAGTGTAGCCTTGCTGCTGGTAGCACGGGAGGTGGGGTGGATATATTGAATGAGCTCAGGGTCAATGAGCATCATTTCATGTTTTGGGGGATCTTAAAAAAATTCTTTTGGATTCTAGGTGTCTTAGATCTTGGAGTTGGCTGAAATTGTTTTACCTCTGGTGCACAATTCCTGTTTTGTAGAGGTTTAAGAAATTGTAAAGATCAGAAAAAATGTCTAGTCCTCTATTGTATTGCTTATGTGACCTTCATTTACTCTCTCTAGATCTTCAATGTACCTAGTTATTTAGATGCTATCTACTCCTATTGGAATCAAAGATGGTTCCTCTTCCTCCTTTTCTTTCTATTCACAGCACTTTGCATAGTGCCTAGAACATAGTAAGAACTGAGAAGCATATTGACTGACTAAATGACTTGGTGTAGTAACTAGAGAACTAGACTCAGAACCTGGAAGATTTCACTTCAAGTTTTATTTATGGCTAATAATAATAATAGTAATAGTAATGAGGATGAGGATAAACGCTAGCACATAATAAAGCAACTGTTACATGCTAACCACTTTATTTTTAGAATACATTTTTATAATATAATAAATATATTTATTATCTCATTTGATCCTTACAACAACCCTGGGAGGTAGGTGATATTTCCCTTTTTTACAGTCAAGGAAACTGAGCAAAACCTAAGCAAACTCAGGTTTGCTCATATAGTAAGTGTCCGAAGTGAGATTTGTACCTAGACCTTCCTGACTCTGTCCATTGTTCCACCCAACTACCTGTGGAACTAATTGTGTAACCCTGTGTAACCCTGGACAACTTAACGTTTTGTATTCTAAGCAGCTCTCCAAGACTCTGAGTTTCAGAGAAGGTGCCAACATATACCAGTAGAGAGAGTTCTTCACCAGGAAGAATAGCTATACCAGTGAAAGCACTGGTCACTAGACTGTCCTATCCTTATACCTGAATCTTGTTGAAGAATAAGAAAATATAATTTGTCATCAAAATACAGCATCATAGAAAACCAGGAGGCAAATTGGAAAACAATGTTTAACTAATTTATGTGTGTGTGTGTGTGTGTGTGTGTGTGTGTGTGTTTGCAGGAATAGGTAGAAAAGGCTGTGGATTTCCAGGATGTAGATGATAGACAACAAATAAGGGTTTGAATTAGCCAAAGGGAGAGTAGACTGCCTGTCAAAATATATTCCAGACAAACTCTAATCCTGAGTGTTGACATGGCAATGTGTTTCTATCACATTAGTTACTCCTAGACAAAATTACAAGCTGTTGACAGTCATATGTTATCTCAGCACTCCTCTCCGCCCCCCCCCAAACCCACCTTAATGCCAAATGATGTAGCTCAGGGCCCAGATGACTCTGGAACCCCTTACTGTGGAGAGTTTGGGGGTTATAATAATTATGCAATTATGATTCAACCTTTTAAGCCTAGTGCATTTTCTACTAACAGTCCAGGAAACAAAAATTAAGTAGTAAGAATGTTAATTAGGACAGAATAGCAAAATAAATTTTAAAAAGGAAATCCCCCCCCCCCAATCTACAAAGGGCTACAACTGCTACAGATTCCTCTCACTCCAGTCATTTTCTAACAGAGTTGCTTCTTCTGCTGCTACTGCACCCTCCTAATGTAAGTAAAAACAAAACAAAACAAACACCCCCCCCATCCCCCCACCCCTGCCCCAAACCCATGCTCTATAAGATCTTCAGAACTTCCCTGGAATTAGACTGTCTTGATGGGAGAGAACTCACTCTCTCTAGCTGACCCCATACCCAACTATGCTTTTTCACTTCAGATATTTTCTTAATTGTTTCCATCCTAATACTAGTCCTCCTCCCCACCTCTTCCTCTAGGAACTAAAATCAACAATAAGAAATCAATCCCCCAATATTTCTTCTTTCATTCTGGTCTTAGATAGAGAGGTGGCTCTTTTTCTCACCAAGGACAACCCTTCTATATGCATTCAACCCCTCCCATATTCTTCCTCAGTTTGCCACCCATTCATCTCTGCTTTCTCTTTTATATTCGATTTCTTTCTGTTGCCTCCCTCCTTGTGGCTCACACATACACCCATATCTTCCCCATCCTTAATAAAATTTGTTGCCACCATCCCCAATAGCTATTGTCCTTAATCATCCTCTTCTTTGTGACAATCTCCTTGAGAAAGTCATCCATGATAGTTTTCTCCACTTCCTCCTTTCTCATTCTCTTCTTCTTTTTTTTTTTTTGGTGGGGCAATGGGGGTTAAGTGACTTGCCCAGGGTCACACAGCTAGTAAGTGTCAAGTGTCTGAGGCTAGATTTGAACTCAGATACTCCTGAATCCAGGGCCAGTGCTTTATCTACTGTGCCACCTAGCTGTCCCCTCTCATTCTCTTCTAAAGCCTCAGTAATCTGGTTTCTCACCTCACTATTGAACTGAAATTGTCCTCTATAAAGTTACCAGTGATCTTTTTTTTTTTTTGAGGCAATTGGGGTTAAGTGACTTGCCCAGGGTCACACAGCTAGTAAGTGTTAAGTGTCTGAGGCCAGATTTGAACTCAGGTCCTCCTGACTCCAGGGCCTGTGCTCTAACCACTACTCCACCTAGCTGCCCCCTGCAATAGCCTTCTAACCACATTCCCTGCCTAAAGTTTTCCCCCTACCTCATAATTCCCCCGTTACTCAGCTACCAGGGTGATTTTTGTAAAGTGTATGTCTGATCATGTCAACTCCAATGGTTCTTTATTACTTCCAGGATCAAATATTAAAAAAAAAAAAAGTTTTCATGAACCTTTTCTACCTTTCTACCCTTTTACATTTCATTCTCCTGCAGGTATTTTATTAGCCAGCTATACTAACCTAATTATTATTCCTCCAACAACACTCTGTCTCCTTCCTCTGTACCTTTGCATTACCTATGCCTTATGTGTTGAATGCTCTGCATCTTTATTTTGCCTGGTTCTCTTTAAGAGTCAGCTTAAATCTCACTTTCTACAGGAAGCCTTTCTCAATCCCTTCTCGGCAGCTAGTGCCTCCCCCTTTTAGATTGCCTTCCAATTTACACATACTATATTACATTTTGTATATAATGTATATTCATATATATCTATAAATATACTTGTGTACCTATACATATGTGTATACATGCACACATATATGCATATGTATATATACACTGCATATACACATGTATATGTATATAGTTATTTGCTTTTTGTCTCCCTTTATTAGAATGTATGCTTCCAGTATCTATATGTTTTTGCCTTTCTTTGCATCTTGTGTCTTAGCCCAATCCTGGTATATGTTGTTTAGTCATTTTCAGTCGTGTCTGACTCTTTGTGACCCCATTTAGGGTTTTCTTGGCAAAAATACTAGAATAGTTTGCCATTTCCTTCTCTAGCTCATTTTACAGATGAGAAAACAGGCAAGCAGGGTCAAGTAACTTGCCCAGGGTCACATAGCTAGTAAGTGTCTGAGGATGGATTTGAATTAAGTTCCTTCCTGACTCCAAGCTCATCACTCTATCCACTGTGCCATTGCCCTCCTGGAAAAATAGCATATGCTTAATAGATGCCTCATGACTCATTGACTGTAAAGGCAAGCCATTTTGTCTACCTTCCTGAACTATTTCCATACCAAAACATACTTTTGAGGAGCCCAAATCAGGACATCACTCCCTTTTATGCTCTTGTCTCTTCCCTATTAGAGTATAAATTTCACAGGGCAGGGACTATATTTTGTTATTTATATCCCAGAGTTCAGCATAGTGATTGGCACACAGTAAACACTTAATAAATGCTTTTTCATTCATTCATTCATTCATTCATTCATTCATTCATTCATTCATTCATTCATTGATTTCCATGTAGCTGATGCTAGAGGGACTGCTCCATGGATGCTCCCAGAGTTACATCTGGACCAGAGTCCTGCTCATTGCTCTACTAGCAGCTGACTATGTCTTGTCTGTAGTTGCTGTATTCCATCTCCAAAGCTTCCATTTGGTAGTTTTCCACCCATCTACTGCTATTATCTACCATGATAGGAACTTGCTTTTCCTTATGAAGTATTATCTTTTAGAGTCTACCCTGGCCAACATGTCTAGGGCTGATCAACACATCTTTATCTCTTTTGTTACCATGCCCTGACTAGTAGGGAAAGAAAAGGAGTTCTCTAGTCAAGATCTTTTTTTTTTCCTTTCCAAACTTAATTGCCTTCAGCCTTCTCCACTCTGGGGAAGTCCTTGAGACTCTATGAATGTTTAGATAGGAACCTTTGGATTGCTTTTATGTATTTTTTTTTCCCCTAATCCCCTACTATTGCAAGGACAATGTAAATTATCTTGAAGCTTTCTTAAACCTCTAGAAGGTGAATTTTCTAAGCTTAGTGGGCAGGGCAGGGCAGCTAGATAGCACTAGCAGGCCTAGAGTCAGGAAGACTCATCTTTCTGAGTTCAAATCCAGCCCCAGACACTTACTAGTTGGGTGACCATGGGAAAGTCACTTAACCCTGTTTGCCCCCATTCCTCATATAAAAAATAAGTCAGAGAAGGAAATGACAAATTACTCCATTATCTCTTCCAAGAAAGCCCCAAATGGGATCACAAAGAGTTGGACATGAATAAGTCAACTGAACAAAGAGGCAAGGCCCCTACATACCTGATGCTGTACCCACATCCCAATCTCCCCTTAACCTAACAAAAACCAAATCAATTCTGGGGTTTGTTTGCACAAAATGAAAATACGAACATGATGACCTGAAGTTGTGGGAAACTAAGTTTTCTCTTTGGGTCAATTTCCTGATCTGTAAAATGAGAAGACTGGGCAAAAACATAGAAGAGACCTCAGAGATCATTTAAAATATTAAAGTTTTCCTTGGGTACAAGAAGTGCATTGTCATATTCACCTGGTTGAAGAGATAGATATCATATTGCCAAAGTTCATGATCCCCATCCCTTCCCTAGCAAACTTCTGGTATTTACTGTTAGTTAAGCCTCTTTAGTATAACAGAATATTAGAGCTTGAATAATTGTGGGCATGTGAAGAGGGGAAGTCACCTAGTCCAAGCCCCTCACTTTATAGATAAGGAAACAGTCCCTGGAGGAGTAAATTATTTGCATTAAGATCTTGTTGAGAAGTCAAGAAGAAAACAGGAACAGCTCAACATTGTGGCTGGTGTGTTGGACTTGAAGTCGCAAATTTTGATTCAAATCTTATTTCAAACATTTATTAACTGTAACTCTGACAGATCACTCAATCTGAGCATTATTTTTTCCTCATCTATAAAATGGGAATAATAATTCCCACAATACTTTTTTTTTTACTGGTTTGTTACACTAACCAAATGAAGTAATATATGTAAAATACTTTTTAAATCCAAAAGTACTATATAAGTTCAGCTATCATACACCTCCCCACATACCATATACCCCATATATACATATACCTATATATGGCACTCATGGTATATACACACACATACCATATATACATATACCTCTCTGTCTCTCTCTATATAGACATATATAAATGTGTATGTGTGTGTGTGTGTGTGTGTGTGTGTGTGTGTGTGTGTGTGTGTGTACATGAGATTATTGCAATAGTCCAGATATGAGGTGGTAAAGGCATGAACTCACATGAACATTTGAGTAGAGAGGCAGGGATGGATGTAAGAGCTATTGTGGAGGCAGAAACAACACTAATCAGCACCTAATTGGTTTTGTGGGCTTAAAGGAGAGTCAGGAGTCAAGAATAATGACTTTTAAAGCTCTCTTAACCAACAAGCATTGATTGAGCACCTACTATATGCCTGAACCAGTGCTAAATTCTAGATGATATATAAGAGAAGCATAAGACAAGGTCTGTACCCTGCAGAGATTTGGTTTGGAATATACACATTTACATGTATATACATACCCATACCCCCACCCCCACATATATGTTCTTGACTCCTTTCTCTCTGTACATAATTCTAAATTTATATATATATATATTTTTTTTCTCTCCGTCTCTGTCTCTCTCCTTAACTCCTCATTCCTAAAGTCCACATAACCAGCTGTGTGCTAATTACAGTTGTTTCTACTTCTATGATGTCTCTTACATCCATCCCTGTCTCTCTACTCAAATGTCCAACATCTTTGTCAGGACTATTTAAATAATCTCCTAATTGGTCTCCCTGACTGAAGTGTCTCCCTATTCAAATACATCCACCATATTAGTTGCCAAAAGGATTTTCCTAAAGTACAAATCTGACTGTATCACTACCCTGCTTAATGAACTTCATTCTCTCCCTATAGCCTATAGGATAAAATACAAACTCTTCTATTTAGCTTTGAAAGTTCTTCACAATCTGGCCTAAACCTTTCTTCCCTAGAGTACTGTATATTACTCTCTTTCCCTACACTCTACACTCCAGTCAGTATTGGTGTGCAACTAACATAAGACTCCATGCCTCATCTTTGTATCTTTTTTTTGGGGGGGGAGGGGGAAGTGAGGGTTAAGTGACTTGCCCAGAGTCACACAGCTAGTGAATGTCAAGTGTCTGAGGCTAGATTTGAACTCAGGTCCTCCTGAATCCAGGGCTGGTGATTTACCCACTGCACCACCTAGCTGCCCATCTTTGTATCTTTTCACTGGCTGACCCAGATGCCTGTAATTCCCTCCCACTTCATCTCTGCTTCTGAGAATCTCTCATTCCTTCCCTGCTCAGGTGCCACCTTCTATGTGAAATGGAGCATTTCCTGATGCCCTAAGAAGCTGTTATCCATTTTGCATATACAGTGTGGGCCAAAAGTCACCAAGGGTTTTCAATATTTAATAAAGCCTTTATTTTTTTGTTTTAAATTTACAATACCATAGCATCATATACAGTATGTATAGGAAAAGCATTTATATTAAGCGTGAAAAATCAAATCTCATAAATGGCAAAAAATAAAGAAAAATGATTTTCAAAAAGTTATTAAAACATCATAACTTTTGGCCTACCCTGTACTTATTTGTGTTTATGCTGCCTCTCCCCATAGAATGCAAACTCCTTAAAGGCAGGCATTATTTTATTTTGTTTTTGTATCCCCAGTGCCTGACACAGGCATGTAGATGATTGATTTATTGATTAATCAAAAAGTCACTTTCGTTTTGTTTTTTTGGTTTTTTTTTTTGTTTGTTTGGTTTTTGGTGAGGCAATTGGGGTTAAGTGACTTGCCCAGGGTCACACAGTTAGTAAGTGTCAAGGGTCTGAGGTCAGATTTGAACTCAGGTCCTCCTGAATCCAGGGCCAGTGCTCTATCCACTGCGCCACCTAGCTGCCCCTAGAACTATCTTTGAAAAAATGCTGGGGGGTGGGGTGGTGATTTTAGGCAGAGAGACAGAAAATTGTGTGTTGATTTAAAAAAGAAAGAAAGGAAATCTATAACAGATTCTGAGTTGGGTTGTCTTAGAGTCTCTCATGTTTCACACTTCCCCATCAATCATACATGTGTTTTGCCACCAAGCATGAGACATCTAGAAGAGAGTATTAAACTTCCACTAATATAATTAGTTTCCAGTTCGGGTAAGGTATTGCTGTATATCATTCCACATCACTGGAGGCAGCTAGATGGAGACTTGAGATGAAGCTGTCAAAACAAGGCAGCAGAAGGAATGGAGGAAAGTAGCACACACACTCGCACATACAGACATACGCACATACACACACAATTCCACATCTTAGGCTTGCAATCAGATTTTTTTTCTTCCAAAAGTCAGTTAGTCAGTAAGCATTTATTAAGTGCCTTTTTAATAATAAGCATTTATTAAGTACACATTAAGGCACTGTTATAAGGACTGGGAATATAAAGAAAAGGCAAAAAGTCCTGAGTTCAAGGAACTCACAGTGTAATGAAAACGTGGGTGGCAAGAGATAGCATACAAGCAACTGAGGGGGGTGAGGAAATATGCTTCTCTGGAAGCTGATTAGATTGAGTTATGATTGATAGGCTTGTATTCACATAGGCCTTACTGTATTTCGCACCTCATTTTCTAATTTTTCTAAAGGGTCATTGAATCTTTGTTTTCAGAGAGTATTTACATATGTCCAGAAAGAAACCTCAGTTAGGCCATCAATTGTATTTGTCACACAGCTAGTAAGTGTCAAGTGTCTGAGGCCAGATGAATCCAGGGCCAGTGCTTTAACCACTGCACCACCTAGCTGCCCCCATGTTGGTTTTTTTTTTTTTTTGGTGGGGGTGAGGCAATTGGGGTTAAGTGACTTGCCCAGGGTCACACAGCTAGTGTTAAGTGTCTGAGGCTGGATTTGAACTCAGGTACTCCTGAATCCAGGGCTGGTGCTTTATCCACTGAGCCATCTAGCTGCCCCCATCTTGGTTTTTAAGAGGGATATAACAGAGAACTTTACACCTAATATTAGGGATAGCATTATGCTTTCATTCATTCATTCATTCATTACCAAATGGGATAAATGGAGTGTTCAGGGAGGACTAGCACCTCTGATATGAGGGCTTGCTGAGCCCTTTTCAGGGTTGCTCATTCATGTTTTTGTTTTTGTTTTTGCAAGCCAATGAAGGTTGAGTGACTTTCCCAGAGTTACACAGCTAGTAAGTGTCAAGTGTCTGAGGCTGGATTTGAACTCAGGTACTCCTGAATCCAGGGCTAGTGCTTTATCCACTATGCCACCTAGCTGCCCCTGCTCATTCACCTTTGATATCTACCTTTCACCCAAGTCTCCCCTGTGGCTCCAAGAAGCTATAATATGCACTGCAGCCACATCCTGTCTTGGCAGCTAGGCTAAACCAGTATGAAGGTAATGGATCATCCTCATACCAATTGGTGAGTTAAGGAGTTGTCTATTGCAGGCATGTGAAGACTTCCCCTAGCAGAATGGGAGGATGAGAACAGTTTGTTCCAATGATCATGATCATGGCTGAGGAAGCTGCTGTGGAGTGCTTAGAGCTTGGTCAGACATCAAAGACCCCAAGGTCATCCACTTTGTCCTGCCATTGGTCTTTGGTGACTCTGTCTCACTTAGATCCAATTCACCTATGAGTCAGGACATAACCCTGTGATGTTTTTAAAAAAGGATACAAAAACAACAACCTATCATATACAAAGAATTGTGCTCAGCATGGGATGTGAAGAAAAGAATGGTAATCGTTCCTGTCCTCAAGGAACTTACATTCTATTTGGCAATTACAACACATAAATGATAAATATATATATAAAATACACTATTTTTTTGTGGGCGGAATTGATGAGAAAGAGTACTAACAATTGGAGGGAATTAGAAAATTTTAAACTGGAGGTAGCACATGCACTGAGTCTTGATGGGATCTAAGAATTCTGAGAAACAGAGGTTCAGAAGTGAAACATTATGAGCACGTACAAAGGCAGAGTAAGAGAGAGATGGAATATTGCATTTTGGGAACAAGAAGTAGTCTAGTTCGGCTGTAGTGTAATGTGGGTGAAAGGGAGCTATGTGAAATCAGTCTTGAAAAAGAGGTTGGAGTCAGACTATAAAAGTTTTATTATACCTGCCCTGAAGAAAGGACAAGGGGTGATTGGAATACTAAGGAAAGAGATGAGTTTAAAAAAAAAAAGATGGGAGCTAGGGAAGAATAGGGAGAAAAATAAAGAGAAGGAAAAAAATAGAAATACTTTAAAGAGAACCCCCTCCATAAATAATGAGAAGAGAAGAATTCATCATTAGGGAAATGTAGGGAGATTTAAGATCAAATTTCAAGAAAGAGACTGAAATTAAAGAAAGCTTATTCTGGTCTCTGACAACAATTCTCAGAATAAAGTGAGTACAAGGCAAATGTCACTACAACAATCACCATAAGGGACAAAGATTGCCAAGTTCTAGCTGATATCCCACTTATTTCAAGTCATTGGAGGACATTTTAGGATAGAAAACAACCTTCCAGGTCTTAGTTTCTTCATCTATAAAATGGGAGGATTGGGCTATGGGACCTGACTTCTTGTCCAAAGTCATGCAACTTGTTAGTGGCAGGCCCAGGACTGAGACTAGACTTCAAATCTCTAGTCATTCTTTCTACACTTTAAGAATGATAATAATTTGGTGGAAGAAGAAAGATCATGAGGGAAGGACTTAAAATGAAACATATTCCCTTAGCAAGATAAATTAACCAGCCCTTTCTTTCCATTTTGTATCCTAATACTGGAGAATTCTGGCACTGCTAAAGAATGGGCACAGCTCCTTCTAATAGAACTGCTCAAAGGCAGAATCTAAGTCCAGGGAAGTTTCCATATCAGAGGATGGAAGACTTTGTGTAGGAGGTGCCACTTTAGCATGACCCTGAAAAGAGTGAGTTATTCCAAGAAGTGAGGGTGAGCAGGACAGAGCATTCCAGGTTTTCTTGGCAAAGATACTGGAGGGGTTTTCCATTTCCTTCTCCAGCTCATTTTACAGATGAGGCAACCGTGGCAGACAGGGTGAAGTGACTCATCCACTGTCACACAGTTTAGTTTAAGGTCAGATTAGAACTCAGGGAGATGCATCTTCCTGACTCCAGGCCTGGCATCCTATCCACTGGGCCACCTAGCTGCCCCTAGACCTCTGTAACTTGGGGCTTAAGCCTGGGTATTTGCATAAGACTCTTGTCATTGGTGGAAAGAATGATTTCTCAATACTTTTTGCCTTCTTGAGGGGCAGGTGGGAAGGGCTTGGAGTATTCTTTTTTTTAAAGTGAGGCAATTGGGGTTAAGTGACTTGCCCAGGGTCACACAGCTAATAAGTGTTAAGTGTCTGAGGCCAGATTTGAACTCAGGTACTCCTGACTCCAGGGCCGGTGCTCTATCCACTGCGCCACCTAGCTGCCTGAAGTAATCTTTTTCTCTACTAATGAAGTGTCTTATGCCCAGGCTTGAACCCCAGATTTAACCAGTATGTGAACATGTTGTCTCCCTCAAAAGAATGTAATCACCTAGAGGGTAGGAATTGTTTTTCTCTTTTGTTTTTGTATCAACAAGACCCAGCACAATATCTGGCATTTAGTAGGATCTTAATAAATGTCAATGGATCAATCAATTGATTGGTACTTTCTCCCTAACCATTATCTTCGAGGCAAAGCTGGAGCTTCCCATAACTATTTCCATTAGTTTCCATCAGGTTGGCCTTTTTGCAACTTTTTTTAAGGCCATCTCTGATGTTCATTTTAGCCTCAATATGTCACGACTCTGTGATTTTGTGGGTGTGAGGACTCCTTCCACTGAAGCAGATGGTAATGCCTCTATCACTTAGCAGATGGCTTTTGAGAATTGCTGCAGCAGAACAAATTTATCAGCTTGTGGCCAACCTGTTGATGAGCCTATCTAACTTGGTGAAGCTGGTCCTTAGATAGCAGAAGCATAGTCACTCACCAGCAGTTTGCTAAGACCTGTCTCAGCCTGTGCTGTGCTAGAAGAGTCTTCAAGAACCCAGGATTCTCCAAGAGACTGAATGGGATTAAGAACATGAAGATTTCTCTTGGTTACAGAGAGAGAGAGACAGAGAGACAGAGAGAGAGAGAGAGAGAGAGACAGAGAGAGAGAGAGAGACAGAGAGAAAGACAGAGAGACAGAGAGACAGAGAAACAGAGACAGAGAGACAGAGAAACAGAGACAGAGACAGAGAGATAGAAAGAAACACAAGTGAAAAAAGGGAAAGGAGAAGAAAAAATGCATTTATTTGGGAGTGGTAAACTGTAAGCAACCACTGAATCATGACTCAGAGCCTATTGATGTAAAAGGGAAAAATGTGGTTGAATCAAGCAATTCTTTTCTATATGCCCTACAGGTTTTGGATAGACTCTCTGTAAGTCCTGCTCACTACTCATCCTTACCATGCCTGGCCCATAGTAAGTGCTATATAAATGCTGATTGCCTTCCCTTTATCTATCTATCCATCTATCCATCTATCTATCTATCTATCTATCTATCTATCTATCTATCTATTCATTTATTTATTTATTTTTGGTGAGGCAGTTGGGGTTAAGTGACTTGCCCAGGGTCACACAGCTAGTAAGTGTTAAGTGTCTGAGGCCGGATTTGAACTCAGGTACTCCTAACTCCAGGTCCGGTGCTCTATCCACTGTGCCACCTAGCTGACCTTTGCCTTCCCTATATGATAGCGATGACTGAATTATCTTAAAACAGGTGTGATATTCACTAAGAAGTATGCACCGGGGCAGCTAGGTGGCGCAGTGGATAGAGCACCGGCCCTGGAGTCAGGACTACCTGAGTTCAAATCCGGCCTCAGATACTTAACACTTACTAGCTGTGTGACCCTGGGCAAGTCACTTAACCCCAATTGCCTCACTAAAAAAAAAAAAAAAAAAAAGAAGAAGAAGTATGCACCAAGGGGCAGCTAGGTGGCACAGTGGATAGAGCACCGGCCCTGGAGTCAGGAGTACCTGAGTTCAAATCTGGCCTCAGACACTTAACACTTACTAGTTGTGTGACCTTGGGCAAGTCACTTAACCCCAATTGCCTCACTAAAAAAAAAAAAAAAAAAAAGAAGTATGAACCAAGATCTCATTTTAAATTGTAAAATGACTGAGCAAGTTTTATCAAAAAATATTTTTGAAGGACAGAAATGAGGAAAGAAGGAGCTAGTGGGGTCAATAAAAGGTGGAGGAGGGGAACAAGGAGACCATTTGGCCTTTGTCTGCCTCCAAGGAGGCCTCATATGTTTCAGGTAAGGAACCATGATAACTGTTTAACTATGGGACAAGATATCAGGTCATATATTCTGAGTTAGGAGAGACCTGAGAAATTACCTAGTCCATTTCCTTCACTTTGCAAATGAGGATACTCTGGCCATGCTTTACATATGACTGCCCCAGCCTAATTATGACAATCTAATTCTATGCTAGTTAGGAGAAAAGGTGAAAAAAAATGACCCTGTCTCATCCTTCAAGGGGCTTGCTGTCTCAAACAGGGGAAAATGAGATTTTGTTCCCATAACTAGTACACTTGCATAGTAAAAGAGTTGGAGAGGCAATTGTTAAATTTTTAATAAATGAAATTATATTTCACTTTTTTGGAAGTGCTATTTTTTATTTAAAAATTTTCATTTTTAACAAATGTGATTTTTAAAAAATGAAGATAAGTCAAGTAAAAATTAAACATCCTAATTGCAATATGTAATTATCAGTTTGGTTTAATTATCCATGCAATAAAAGCCAAGTTGATGAAGAATGCCTATTGTCCAGACTATGGTATACAGTTGGATAGACAACCAAGAGAACTTTAGAATAGAGTAGAAATGATTTATTTATGCTATACATACACATGTATATATATATATAATCATGTCTCATTTATTTGTATATTTATTTATACACATACATACATACATACATACCCCACCCCCCACATATACACCTTCAGGTCATTATCCATCCCATCCCTATACTCTTTTCTTTTTCTTTCTTTCTTTCTTTCTTTCTTTCTTTCTTTCTTTCTTTCTTTCTTTCTTTCTTTCTTTCTTTCTTTCTTTCTTTCTTTCTTCTTTTGTAGGGCAATGAGGGTTTAAGTGACTTGCCCAGGGTCACACAGCTAGTAAGTGTCTGAGGTCAAATTCAAACTCAGGTTCTCCTGAATCCAGGGCTGGTGCTTTGTTTACTGCATCACCTAGCTGCCTCCTCTTTTCTTTTTTCAATGGGGGTGGGAGGGAATGAAAAATCGATTTTTCCTAATTGAAACAAATTAAATTTTTAAAAGAAGCTTGGGGTGAAAAAGGCATCTAATCCAACCCCTTCATTTTACGGATAAGGAAACTGAGAGCCAAAGAGGTTAATTATAACAAGCATTCCAGAGCAGCTAGGTGGCACTGTGGATAGAGTACAGGACCTAAAGTCAGGAATACTTGAGTTCAAATCCAGTCTCAGATATCAGCTGTGTGACTGTGGGCAAGTCACTTCACCCTGTTTGCCTCAGTTTCCTCATATGTAAAATGAGCTGGAGAAGGAAATGGCAAACCCCTTAAGTATCTTTGCCAAGAAAGCCCCAAATGGGGTCATGAAAAGTCAGCCATGGCTGAAAAAATGACTGATAGAGCGCTTTAAAATTTGCAAAGTGTTTTACATACATTATCTCATGTGTGTCCAATGACAGCTCTGTGAGGTAGGTACTGTAAGCATCATTGTTTCCATTTTTCAAATGAAAAAACTGAGGAACAGAGAGTTTAAGTGACTTGCCCATGGTGACACAGCTGATCTTTCTAGAGTCAGGATTGGAACCTAGATTTTCTTAACTTCAGGTTCCACACTTCTCTGCTATTCTCTATTGTCTCTGTTATGAATAGACATGCCAGCTACTAGGAAAGCTGGTCTTCAAAGCCAGATCTCCTGCTTTCTTGTCCAGTCTTCTTTCCATCCACCATATTACTAAGGAATCACTAGCCCTTCATGAGAAGAAATATGTAGCCAGACAGGCTCCAACCCTAAACCATGGATTTAAGTGTCTCACAGTGTTGCACATAGTGTTTCATAAATACTTCCACCAACTGACTGACAATCCTTTGCTCCACATCCCTTTCCATTTCTGGAGCTGTGGATCTTTAGAGGAACCTAGGGAATTTTAATTCTAAAACACTTATTTTAGCTCTCCCCTTCCCCCTTCCCTTCACATTATTTTTCAAGTGGCCACAGTTCATAACACCATGCTGAAGCCAGCAGAGAAGTCCAGGGAGCCCACAGAAGAGGTTGGCTCTCTATGGGGATAGCACATGGCAGTAGGGGGAAGTTCCCCTCTTCACTCTCAGTGAGAAGAATTCATTTGAGGGTAACTGGGAATGGGACAAATTCCCTTTTAAATTCAAGTTAGACCGATTTTTACTAAAGCCTAGATTGAATTGGGAAGGGGGTGGAGAGTGAGGAGAGAGGAGTGTGAGGTTCAAAGCAGTTAACACCCTTTTGGTGAATGCTGGGCAGAACATGCTCTCCTTTCCTCCCACCGTTTATATACAAGTAGTGACCCTTCACCTGCACAGGGGAGAAAGCTGAGGCTCGTGAGGGAGCGCTGATGCTTATAGGGACCCAAGGATGATGACGGAATGGAAAATGTCTTATTATGGCCAGTGATTAAAGGCACCCAAAGAACCCCCTTTAGCTTCCAGGATTTTACTTTCCAATGAAATCTTGCAGCTGGAGTGGGGGGAAGGAGAAAGACCAAACCTGTAAGAAACTTTCCCAGACTTGCCCCATTCAGAGGTCTCTGGGGCAATGATTTTTGTACCATGGCCAGTCAGAGCCTAGCCTCTTTGATTGGTGAAGAAATCCAGGCATGACTCAGATCTGAAGTATGGATGTTACTGAGATCTCACTGGATTTCTTTCCTAGAACTTTGCATTCTTCCTCCAGGCTTACACTTTAGGTATGAGGGCAAAGGTGGGGAGGCCAGTTAGGTTGGAATGTAGAATGTGTGACAGGAGTAGGGATACAAGTTGGACATTGGTATAGGAAATTCTAGGAAATCTTAAGGCTCTTTATAAATGCTAGCTATTATCATTACATTTAGAGTAACAATAGGTAAGTTAAGGGCAGCTAGGTTGGCGTAGTGGATAGAGCACTGAGCTAGGAATCAGGAAGGCATCTTCATGAGTTCAGATCTTGCCTCAGACCCTTACTAGCTGTGTTAGCTTGGGCAAGTCACCTAACCCTGCTTGATTCAGTTTCCTCATTTATAAAATGAGTTGGAGAAGGAGTTGGCAAACCACTCCAGTATCTTTGTGAAGAAAACCCCAAATGGGGTCACAAAGAGTCAGACATGGCTGAAACAACTGAACAACAACAAACTAAGTTAAAGTTTAGGGGGGAAAACCAAACCTTTGTGATTCCTTTCCACTACTCTGCCATTCTCCTTCTTGAAGTGGAAAGAGCCATAGATGAAAAGTCATTTTGTGGTTATTTTTGTTGATGTTGTTTCATGGATTTCTATGACTGAAGAATTCATCACCAAGTGACCAGTGTAATGGTGATAAGTCTCATAATTCTTAACTAGGTGGGTTCTTAGAAATCAGATTCAGTATGTTACTGGGACTATACTTAACTTTTTTTTTTTTGGTGAGGCAGTTGGGGTTAAGTAACTTGCCCAGGGTCACACAGCTAGTAAGTGTCAAGTGTCTGATGCCAGATTTGAACTCAGGTCCTCCTGAATCCAGGGCCAGTGTTCTATCCACTGCACCACCTAGCTGCCCCTATACTTAACTTTCTTTCAAATATGGTTGCACCTACCTAAGCTGGCATACCCTTTGAGAAACCATATCTACTGGCACACTACAATGAGACATTGGAGTAGGACTTTGGGGAGGTCTCCCTCATAAATAAAATGATAACATCCACAACCACAACCACCACCACAACAACAATAATCTACCCTTGACCGTGTCATTCCCTAATGCTATTATATTCTGTCTCTTGCTTTTTATTATTGAACTTGTAGGAGTATTCTATGGTAGCTATCTCCACTTCCTTATCAGCCAATTACTCTTTAGCTCTCTGTAATCTGGTCTCCATCCTCATCATTCTATTAAAACCATTACTTCCAATGTGATCAATAACTTCTCAACAGTCCAATCCAATGCCCTTTTCCTTGGTCCTTTTATTCCTTGGCCTTTCTACAATCCTTGAAGTTGTTGACTAATTTCACATCCTTGATACGCTCTTCTTGGCTTCCATGACACTGCTTTCTCCTGATGCTCTTCCCACCTATTGACTAGCACTTTTCGGTACCCTTCACTGATTTATCTGTCTCCTCTTCCTGTACCTCCCTTTCCAAGGCTCTGTTCTTGGTCTGCTTATCTTTTCTCTGTATGTTTCCTAATTATCCACTTTCATGGCTTCAAATATCACTTCTATGAAGATGATTCCCAAATGCATAGGTTCAGTCCCAGTCAAGCCTCTGGGCACTTGTCTTGCATTTATAGTTGCTTCCTGCAACTATCTATCTCTATCTCTATCTATTTGGATATCCTGCCGACATTTCAAATCCAATATGTCTAAAACTGAATTTATCATCTTACCTGTCCCCTCACATGACATTTCTCCCATCCTTACCACTGTTCTTAGTAGCCCTGCCATCTTCCAAGTCATCCAGGCTTGAAATTTGATTATTGGTTCTTTCTCTCTTTTTTAACCCTTTAAGTCAATCTGTTACCAAGTTTTATTGATTCAATCTTACCACATCTACATCACACCTACATCACACCAATATCCTAGTTCAGGAACTAATCATTATTTCTTGCCTTGTCTAATAAGGAACAAATGAGATCAAAATGTGTAAGGCACTCTGTGATCTTTAAAAATGCTATATAAAGGTCACTATCATTATTAGATTATATTGGTATTCTAAGTGATTTCCCCATCTTGGTCTCTCCTTCTGCCAGTTCATCTTTTGCACAAATCATTTACTTATTGCACCAGATTAGTTCTCTTATTTTTTTTTTTAAACAAACCTGCAGTGGCTCCCTATTGTTTCTAAGTAATGTCTAGAATTCTTAGTGTGGCATTTGAGAGCCTTTCCAATCTGTCTTCTAGCTATATTCTCAGCATTATTTTCCTCCACTTTTCTTTACCCCTACCACATTCCAGTGAACATGGACTTGGGGCTATTTTCTGATCTTGTCCTTCTCTCTCCTACCTTTGTATACTTTGTAGGTTATCTACCTTATCTGCAATGCACTCTCTCCTCATCTTCACCTGTTATAATATTTCTCTTCCCTCAAGGCTTACTTAGCTCAGGTGCAGAGGCAGCTAGGTGGCACAGGGGATTGAGTTCTGGGCCTAGAGTCAGGAAGTCATGAGTTCAAATTTGACCTCAGATACTTACTGTGTGACCCTGTGCAAAATACTTAACCTGTGTCTGATTCAGTTTCCTTAATTGTAAAATGAATATAAAAATAGCACCTACCTCCCAGGGTTATGAAGAGGATCAAATGAGATAATGTTTGTAAAGTACTTAGCACATTACCTGAAACATATAGTAGGTGCTTGATAAACACTTGTTTTCTTATCTCAATTCCCTGCCTTGACACAGTTGATTCCCTAGACCACCTCTTAGGGTGTCCCAAATTTTCAAGACAAAACTAGTTAGAATGTATTTATTTTTTCCATTGGGAATGTGTCAGGGGCAGCTAGGTGGTGCAGTGGATAAAGCACTGGCCCTGGAGTCAGGAGGACCTGAGTTCAAATCCGACCTCAGACACTTGACACTTACTAGCTGTGTGAACTTGGGCAAATCATTTAACCCTCATTGCCCAAACAAACAAACAAACAAACAAATGTGTCATATAGTCTCTCTTGACCCCTGCTCCCCTTTTTGTGCTTGGGTGGGGAATTTCAGTGCAGGACACAGAAGCCATAAAAACAATACAATCTCACATTTATATGATGTTTTTATTTTGGCTTTCCAAAGTACTTTTCTGAGAGATTTTTTAAAATGATTTTTAAAATTTTTCAGTTATATTGATAATTTAGTTTTTATATAAAACATTTTCAGATTATTCCTTCTTCATGAGAAGTCTCTTGCAACAAAGTAAAACAGGTGAGTAAGATGAATAATTGAGTGACCTCATCTGAAAGTGCCCACAACATTCTCCATCTGGAGCACCTTCCCCCACCTCTATTTTAAAATAATGAACAGAATCTATTGTTCTTCCTTTCTATTCCCTACCCCATTGGGAAAAAAGAAAAGGGAAAGCAAATTTCTTGTAATAAACATGCATAAATAAGCAAAATAAAATCTCCCAATGGTAATATACACTCATATATATATGTGTGTGTAAATACACATACATATGTACAAATACATATACACATATACACATACACCTACATGTGTACATCTCATTCTGTATCCTAAATTGAACACCTCTTTGTAACTGATAACATGCTTTTGGCACTGATACTCTGGACCCATGAATAGTCACTGTGTTCATCTTAATTCTGACAGCTTAAATTCATTGATTGCTCTAATGCCCGTAATTGCCTGGTGAAGCAGATCTTGGTGTCCTCATTTGGAGGAAGAGAATTCAAGGTCATCGCCAACAGAGTGCTGGAGTGAAGGAGATCTTGGGTCAAATCATGACTCTGATGGTGGCTAACTATAGGATGGTAAGCATGTTCACTTAACACTCTTTGAGCGTCAGTTTCCTCATCTAGAAAATAAAACATGTAGTGCCTAACTCATGAACCTGGTTGTTGTGAAGATCAGATAAGATAAGGTTTAACAACAATAACAACTTTAAAGTACTATATAGGCTGTGTGTCCCAAAAGTCTTAGTGCAGATTTAAGATTAGAATGTGTTTTTTTTTTTAAGTGAGGCAATTGGGGTTAAGTGACTTGCCCAGGGTCACACAGCTAGTAAGTGTTAAGTGTCTGAGGCCGGATTTGAACTCAGGTACTCCTGACTCCAGGGCCAGTGCTCTATCCACTGTGCCACCTAGCTGCCCAGAATGTGGTTTTAAAATGAAAACTTCAATCTTAAAATGGTACTAAGACTTTTGGGACACTGTATAAATGCCAGTTACTTATTACTGCTACTATATCTACTCCCTCATTCTACTCATTTTTTTTTTTTTTGCTGGATTCCAGATGGAAACAGTTGTGGAATAAGTCACTATCCTGTCATTATTCTTTTATATTTGATGGTCTGAATACTATTGCTCAGGTGAATAAAATGTTTTTTTGTTTTGTTTTGTTTTGTAATTGAATAAAACTATTGGAAGATGGACTTCTCTCCTTTGGCCTTACTGCAAGCTTCTTTGGGATAATTCCAGCAGTTTCAAGGATGTTAGCAATGATGGTGTCTATCTCATCACCACCCTCATTGGCATTATTACTGTTGTGTTGGATAGAAATGCCTTGGAGTCAGGAAGATCTGGGTTCAAACTGTACCTCACACATATACTCATGTGATCGTGGACAAATTGTGACCTCCTATTGCTCCAAGAAACTCTTTTAAAACTATTAATTAATGATTTACATTCAAGAAGAGAGTTTCCATCTTGGGAGTCATGACAAAAATCACAAATTTGGACCTAAATGTATCTATATGTATAACTTTTTCCTCTAAAATCACATAGTTAATGGCAACACTAAAATGAACACCCAGTTCTGACTTCTCTTTTAGTCTTTTTCCCATGCTACCTACTATGGGTAACAAATCTCCGGTTAGGTTTGGACATTGCAAAAGTTGGGAATTGCTGAGCTATAGTTTGCAGGATGGGCTAGAACCTTGCCTTTTGGGTCCCTGCCCCAGTGAGGACCTGGAGGAAGGAAGATGAGGTGTGGGCATTTCCGACCAAGCAGAGTCCAGCTCTAGCCAGGATCCGGCCTCCTCCCTTAGTGCTCTCTGCTCAGTGACCCAGAGAAGGGGGAACTACCACTGTGGCCAAAATAATTGCACTGCCTCTCAGAGTCATCCAAGTCCCCCCCTAGGAAGCTTGAAGCCGTCCATCTCAAACAGGCCCATTTAAAAAAGTATATATCTTTCCAAGAGCTGAAGTCAGACCGAAGTTCCAGAGTTTCCTGCCTCCCCTCCCTGGTTCTTTTATTAAAGAAAACTGGCTCCGAATGTGTGGGTCCACTCCAACTGTACCCTGCAAACAGCAAAGCGGAATTGCAGCCCCCTGCCAAGGATCACACCAGCTTCTTACTGAGCTCCCGTAGTAACCTAGGATGACCCTCCCCCCTCACAGATTCTCCTGCCCTGGCTGCACCCCGCTTCCCTCACCACCTACACACACACACACACACACACACACACACACACACACACACACACAAATCCTGGAAACTTATCCATGTTTATACTGTTCCATGCATTTTTCCGTGATCTGGAAGCTGTCTTGCACATATCCCTCCTGTTGGCAGTCACACACCTCTCCAGATAGCTCTTCCATCCTATTTTTCATCCCCTGAAAAGACACCAGCAAACAAATGTCTGGTTCTGCTCTCACATTCCCAAGTTTTTTACCCTAGTGCCCCTTTCCAGAGGTTGTTCTCTCTTTCACCCTAGGCCTTACATCTCTCCCTAATTAAGTTATGGGCTGTTTGGTTAGTTCTATCATTAGTGTCAGAAGAAAAAACACACATACAAACTTAATCCCTCTTCTTGACTCTGATTATTGCTCTCCTCCCCACCCCATCCCCAATTGCAAGATGTTTTTGCGGATCTTCTCAACCTGTCCTTTAGCCTCTCACTCTTTTTTTTGGGGGGGGGGTTGTGGGGCAATGAGGGTTAAGTGACTTGCCCAAGGTCACACAACTAATAAGTGTTAAGTGTCTGAGGTCAGATTTGAACTCAGGTCCTCCTGAATCCAGGGCCAGTGCTCTATCCACTGTGCCACCTAGCTGCCCCCCTAGCCTCTCACTCTTAAACTCAAATGCCAAACTCAAGGAATGGAATATCTAGACCCTGAACCAGCCTTAGAGGTGGGTAAAGTTAAGGGTCACCTAATGATGTGATTTAATTTCTGGAACATCCAGGCCTCTCTGCCTCTCAAATACCCATCTTAGATGCCTTCCATTCTACAATCAATGCTTCATTCCTTGGCTTGAAATAGGGATTTTTCTCCTTCGGTTATTGTTTTGGGCTTCCCAGGGGGATTTATATTTTAAGTTTCAAATTCATTCACACTGAAGAATCGATGACTGCTCCCCAAATAGCTTGAAATAGTCATTATTTCATTGGCATAGCCTTGCCTTTCATCAGTGTGGATTCCAAGTCTTAGCAGGAGGTCTAAATAGCAAATAGTAGTCAGTTTTGACACTTTAGGGTAGAGAAAGTAGGAAGACCCTGCTCCCTTTTGCCCACTCCTTTCAATATTTTCCTACCTATCTGTGGTCTAGAGAGGGGAAACTGGGGACATCACCCAGGCAAAATTGTAAAGTTGGCAGTTTTTAATGTATTAAAGGACATTAAATTGTAAGACCCAGTGTCCTGATTCAGCAGTTATCTAAATGATCAATAATGATACCTTCTCTCTTCATCAATACTTCCATCAGAAAGTCCATCAGAAGCAATGCACTCCATGTTTTGAATGTACATGGACTAGAGAGGCTAGGTGGCACAGTGGATAAAGTACTGGCCCTTGATTCAGGAGGACCTGAGTTCAAATTTGGACTCAAACACTTGACACTTACTAGCTGTGTGACCCTGAGCAAGTCACTTAACCCTCATTGTTGTGCCAAAAAAAAAAAAGGATGTACATGGATGTTCAGAGAACATCTATTCCAACTCTGAGGTTGGTGCTTATTTTTGCTTTAGGTAGAAGTTGCCTGTCTCTCTCTCTTTCTTTCTCTCTCTCTCTCTCTCTCTCTCTCTCTCTCTCTCTCTCTCTCTCTCTCTCTCCACACACACACACACACACACACACACACACACACACACACACACGCGCGCGCGCGTGCGCACACACACACACACATTCATTCTTTCATGAAAAAACATGTGAGAAAGGAATAGTGAAAAAGGAGTTGCTGAGAACTCAATGGGGAGTACTTAATGGAACAAGCTAATGTTTTGCTTTTTCTTTCACTGCTTACTTAAAAGGACAATTTATCAGATATTTAGACTTTAGGACAGATTTTCCTCAAAAAGTGACCATTTCAAAATGTTAATGTCAAAGCTAGAGCTAAGTAGAAGCCCTGGAAAGCTTTTGACCCTATGAGAAGATTTAGGATGAAGTTTCTATTTAGGCTTGGAAGAATCAGTTAGATTAAGCAATGATTAATAACATTTGAGGCTTAGTGGGAAAAATTACTTAATAGTACCTAGGTGTTTATATTTCTTTAACTCTTACTCTGTAATATATAATTTATTTGAAAAGTTTGAAAATACTGTTGACTAATCACTAGTTACTTTCAAGCTTTGTTTTAATTTCATTTTAATGAAAAGCATAATTAGCTATTCCCCTTCCTATTTATCCACATCTAAAGTAAGCCAAATTGGGTGATTCATAGAATCATAACCAGAGAGTTGTTTTATCAATGGCAGCTACCCAGCTTATAGACATTCTGCCTGAAGGGAAATAGTCTCTGAAAGGTTAGTCTTGCAAACCTATAAAGTGGCGACTCTTTTAGACAGTGTAATAATGATCACAGTAGAAATAAATATATCATCTGAACCCCAATTTAATCAATTGTAACAATGAATAAGGTAAACTGTCACAGGTGGAAGGATCTTAGAAATCATCTAATTCCTGATTCTATTGTAAACTTTTCTCTTTCCCCCCTCTCCTTCAGGTACTTCTCAAAAACCTAACTTCTTTCAAGTTTTCTCTATAAGGAAGATTTCTTCCTCAATCAGTATTCCCTCAACCTCCTCGGCACAGTAGTAAGTTGTGATCTTTTCCTTTTGTGCAGTGCTTGCTTTTTTTTGGGGGGGGGGGATGAAGGTAAGGTTTTTCCTGGAGAAGATTTAGGTTTTGGGAACTCAGTAGCAGGGAGAGACTGAGGTGAGACATCAGAAATATTCATTCATTGGTGCTGTCAGGGGTTGCTGTCTAGAGACATAGGAAGGAGATGATGGGTCAAGGGTGAGAGACAGGGACATCTTAGAGCCAGGCAGAAGTTTCAGCTACTAGCAGAATGAGGAGAGTCTGAGTTTAACAGTCAGATAATTGGCCACTGTTGTAATCTTTCACAGACAGGAATGCTTTAAGTCTAGGCGCACAAGACTGACCCTGCTCTCCTGCTTCTCTAAATGAGCAGATTTTTGCTGGACAGCGACCTATTGCTTCTAGCCTTTCCCTTAAGCTGTCTCTAAGAGATGGGGGACCTAAGAGTAAAAACATAAAAATTCAAAGGCCATTGACTCAGAGGGCAGGAAAGGAGGACAACTGAGGCTCCCCAGGTCAGAAAACCAGCTGACTTGTCACTGGCTGTGCTCTATTACATCGTCTAGGCTTTTCCATGGCAATATTTGGGTTGTATCAAGTTTGACTAGCTTGCCCCTCCAATGAGATAAACTGATTTCTGAGGGTGGAGGCCATGCTTTTTACTTTTGAATCTCTTTCTACTGCCTTGGAGAATATGCGATAGTTAATTTCTAGGGGCTCAAAAAACTAAATTGAATTTTCAGCATAAATGAAATATGCATTAAGCAATTCCATGTTGCTTCTCAAGCTTCTGTAGAGCAAGTATTGTGTCTTTAAAAAACAAAACAAAACAAAACTCCTTTGCCTGAAGGATTGTATCATGACTAAGAATGCCTAATTGTCACACTCAGTGAGCATCTTTAAAAATTTATTTGGGTTACAGAATAAATATAAGATAGTGGAGAGCTTTTGTGAAGAAAATGACATGCCTTGAAGCAGGTAGTGTTAGCAAAATAATGCCATCTTACATTTGACATGTTTGCTATTAGTAATAACAATTATCATTTAAAAAGCACTTTAAGTTTTGTGAAAATGCTTTACAAATATATTATTTAATTCTCACAACAACTAGGGAGGTAAATATTATTATTATTATCCCCATTTTACAGATGAGGAAACAGAGGCAGAGGTTAAATGACTTGCCCAGGTTCATACAGCTATTAAGTATTCAAGGTCATATTTAAACTCAGATCTTCCTGACTCCTAAATCGAACACTCTAGCTGCTGTACTCTTTAGCTATTTAGGGGAAAAGACACTGGCTTGGGAGATGGAGGCTCTGGGTTCAAATATCAGCTCTGCTAATTACTACTTGTATGACCTCATACAAGTCAATTGACTTCTCCCCCTTAAGAGAAAGGACTGTTTCTTTTTAATCCCATTGCACAGTATTTTTCATGTAGTAGGTGCTTAACAAGTATTTATTAAATTCAGTTGAATCTATTAACTCAGGGGCTGCACTAGACCTCTGAGGTTCCCTTCAGTGTGAAAGCTATTGAACAATGACCTCATTTGATCCTAATAATGAAAAAAAAATAACACAAGGTAGGTAAAGTGTTATCCCTATTATTGATAGATCAAGAAAATGAAATTCAGTGGACAGCTTGGGTTCCTGGGAAAATGCAGAGGACTCACAGAGTGAAGAGGCCTGAGCTCATGGCCATGCTATGTCACTAGTTAATTGACTCTTCATGGATGGGAATAACAGCTCATGCTACTGCTGTGATTGTTTTATAGTTTTCTTAGCATTTTTGTCATAGCAACCCTTTGAAGCAAAGAGTCCCAAGTATGATCCCTCCCATTTGCAGATAAAGAAATGGAGTCTCAGAGAAGGGAAGTGACTTGCTAAGGGTCCAAAGCCAGGAAGCTATAAGGCTAGGGTTGGATCCCAAGTCTCCTGATTCTTACTGCAGTGCTCTTTCCACACCTCCACTCTCCTCCTTCTCCCCCCAGGAATGCAACATCAGACAGTTTTCTATTGTAAGATAAATCTCTGACTGAGGATTTTTCTTTCAGGGAAATATTGACCTTGAAAATGAAATTAAACTTGTCAACACGTTTTTCTCTCTCTGCCTCTTGGGGGTGGGGGTGGGGAGAGAAAGAGAAGGGGTAGGTGATGCTATCACCTCATGCATACTTTTTCCCATCCAGTGAATGGCAGGGAGAATCCCTTAAAGATCTTTTCTAACCAAAAAAAGGTCATTTGTCTTTTGCTACTTGACACTTTCTTCAAAAATTCACTCAAGCTTTGCCCAAGCAGAATAGAAAACAATTCAGTGGAGTGGGTGCTTTTTTCCTTCCCTATTCCTTCTTACCATTCTTTTTATTCCTGTTTCCATTTTTAATTCATATCTTTTGTTTTCACATCACTTCATTTCTGAAATCACCCCTTGCCCCTCCCTTATTCAAATTTTGTAACAAAGAATTAAAGATGAAAGGGGCAAAAAGGGCAATTAGGAAAATTAACCAGCGTAGTGATTGAGTCCAACACTATATGAAGTGTTCCATACCATACTGCCCATTTGCAGGAGAGAAGGGAGGGATTTATTGATTAAAAAGCAAAGTCTCAGAAATACTGAGTAATCTGCCTCTAAAAGATTTTGTTTTTGGCCATACATATGTCCTCCACTTACCTGGAATAATCTTATGCTTAAGCAGTGTGGGTGGCCATCTTGTGTGGCATTATTTGAGGAATGGTGGTAAAGCTACTGTCCCCAAAGATCTCTCTTGCCTGTGCTCCCCAACCCTCAGCAGCATGGCATCATGAAAACAGCACTGATTTGGAGTCTAGAGGATCCAGGTTCAAATCTTGACTCTGATACTCACTGTGTGACTTTGGGTAAGTCATTTCCTTCTCTGATCTTCAGTTTCTTCACCTGTAAGATGAGGGAATTGGACTAGGTGACATTTTAGATGTTTTTCAGCTCTAGATGCCAAGGACTAAGGTTTAATAGTGGGCTAGAAATTCAACCAAAGAAATATATACTCCTTTGGGCTAAGGATCATAAGTTTAGAGATGGAAGGGACTTGGAGGTCATTTTACAGACAAAGAAACTGGTGTTTAGGGACATGAAGTGATTTGTCCAAGGTTACACATTTATTAAGTGGTGGCAGTAGGATAACAAATCCAAGTACTCCAAGAAGTCCTAAATACAAGAAGTCTACCCATGCAGTGTCATAGCTTTGGTCTGGCCAAGGCACTTACTGATTTGCCCATTATATCTTTTCTCCTTTAGACGTGGTCATTTTGAGACCACTGGTCTTACCTGCTTGACAATAAGTTGTCAATTTGTTTCTCACTTAGCACTTAGCACAGTGCATTGAATGTAGTAGGCGCTTAATCAATGTTTGAATGAATGAAGGTCCTTTTGATTGAGAAATTCATTCATTCACTCATTCAACACAGATTAAGACACAACTTTATTCATTTAATATAAGCTCTTACAGTATGGTAGGGGTGATTATGATTATACAAATGTTCCAGTGTGCATTGTCAGTCAGTCAAAAAGCATTTAGTAAGCACTTATTATAGACCAGGCACTGTCCTAAGCACTGGGGAAAAAAGAAAGGCAAAACAAAAGCCAGGCTCTGCTTTCAAAGGGTCCACATCGTCATAGGAGAGATGGCATGGAAATAACTAGGTATATAGAAGGTATATGCACAGTAGATGAAGGTTATTGGAAAATGGAAGGTAATAACAGTCAAGGGTACCAAGAAAGGCTTCCTGCAGAAGCTTGGAGTGGACCCAAGTCTTGAGAGAAGGCAGAGGAACTAAGAGATGGAAGTGAAGGGGCAGCGTGTTCCAGCAATGGTGGATGACCAATACAAAGACACAGAGATATAAGATGTCATGTTTGAGGAATTATAAGGAGGCCAGTAGAACTGGATTATAAAGTTAATGGAGGGGAGTAAGGTAAAAAAAATCTGGAAAGGCAGAAAGCGATGAGGTTATAAAGAGGTTTAAATGTCAAACAAAGGAGTTTACATTTGATCCTTAGGGTTCCTTAAAGAGAGAAGTGACATGCTCAGACCTATGCTTTAGAAAAATCATCGTTTCTGCAATAAATTATATCTAAGTAGAAAGGAAGAATACAAGATGTTGAAATCAGATGAAAGAGGTCATTTTCAGCTGGGAAGGTTCAAGAATGGGAGAAATCAGAGAAGGCTTCTGGAGGAGGTAGCTTTTGATCTGAGCCTTAAAGGATGGGTAAAATATCAGTTGGTAAAGTATTAAAGCCATGAATATATTGATTGAAAAGGCATGACATGTTTGTGGCTTTATTCCCCTTCTAGTTTGGCTGTAACATTAAAGAATGTGAGGGGAAGTAATGTGAGATGAAACCAGGAAGTTAGTTTGGGGTTAGATTATGGAAGGCCTTAAGTGCCCACTAAGAAGTTTAATTGGATTTTCTATTGCCTACCAAGTAAAATCCAACTTCTGAAGAGCAATGCTTTGTCTTTGGAGAGATGAGTTGAGCACTCTAGAAATTCCCAACAGCTCAACAAAAGCACATCTTTAATATCTTGAGTGTGTCCTGATAGAGAAGAATATTAATCTATAGGTGTATGCTTTGCAAGGATTTTTCCTATAGTAGTGATAGATTTGCAGTGGTTCATTTATAATCTGTCTCCCACCTTCTCTTTTTGTGAGTCATCCTTGCAGAGTTAGGGACATAATATGTGGGTGGAGAACAGAGAACAGATCACTAGAATAGAACCCATGACATTGGGATCATCACCACATAACTCTACCAACTGAACTAACCAACATCATGTAAAAACCAGGTTAAGCTGATAGCTTTCAAACCTAATTTATGAGAGATGGAAATGTCCTTAGAATCATATAATATTTGAAAGAGGAGGGAATTGAGGCCCAGAGAAATAAAGTCACAAGACTAAGGTCACTGGGCAAGTTAGTGGCAGAGCTCAGACCAGACCCCAGTCGTGATGAATCCACCTGACAGCCTCAGAATGCTTTCTGTTAAAAAGGATGGAAAAAAAGAACAGAGAGACTACCTAACTTGCCTGAGGTTCATCAGCACCCCTGGGGGAGACCCAGGAATAGAACACAGAGGAGAGAACCCATCTCATCATGGTGCCAGAATGAACAGTCTCTCTAACACAGTGAAACCTAATAACAAATTGGGCTAGTGTTTATCCTTATGTAAGTTTTAATTAGTTGTTCCTGGGGAGGCTTAATGAAAAGCTAATTAGAGGAATGGAGAGAAGGAACAACACTAAATGACTGGGGTTAATTTCAGTGAATTACATAAAATCACTTCATAAGGAGTCACAAGGACAATGCTCACAGAACTGTATGGGCTGTCTTACCCTAATTAGACTCTGGGGTCTGGCTGAGACACATAATGAATGTAGATCAGATTATACAGTTTTTTGTCTGTACCTCTATGGTAAGGCATCGAGCAATGGATGGACAGTTCAGATACCAGATGGATGTGGTAGTGAATGGTGCCAGAGGAAGTCCTGCTCTCTAATTTACTGGGGTGAACCGCTGTTGAAATGAAGATTTTTGGCTCACAGAGCATCACCACCTTGTAACCTCACAACCCTGTTCCTTTTATGATGCACCTGTAAAATTCCTAGGACAAACCAGAACATATGATAAGGGCTTTCTCTCTCTTCCCATGACCAGTCATCAGCTGGTCTGGCCATCTGTCTATCCACATGTCTTGCCCCAAACCAGATCCAGCTAATACCAGGCAACAAGTTGGCACTGAGTATTTAGCATAAAAGGGCATCTGATGTGCAATGATCAATGTGGAACAAAACAGGAAACTTCCCACCCTAACCCTGTTCTTCTCTTCCAGCAAATGTGAACAGCTTAACCTATTATGTCCAATAGGGAAATATACTCAAGACAAGTCGACAGGTACTTATGAAACTCTTAGTCAATGCTAGGCTCTGTGCTAAGCACTGGAAAGAAAGGCAAATGTAGTCCATTAGTCAATAAACATTTATTAACCACCTCCTGTAGGTTGGGGCCATGCCAAGTGCTAGGTGGGGACACAAAGAAAAGTTGAAGACCTTGGAAAGCTCACAGTCTGATGGGGGAGACAAAATGCACAGAATTCTGTACAAACCAACAATAGTCAGGATAGACTGGATAGACCAATAGGGAGAAAGCACTAGAATTAAGGGGGATTGGAGAGGCTTCCTGTACAAGGTGAGATTTTAAGGTGGGATTTGAAAGAAACCAGAGAGGCCAGGAGGCAGAGATGAGGAGGGAAAGCCTGCCAGGCATAGGGGGTGGGGGCAGGGCAGCCAGTGAAAGCGCCTAGTCCCTGTCCTCAAGGAGTTCACATTCTAATGGGAAGACAACATGCAGACATCTATGTACATACAGGAAATATTCAGATGGAATTAGAGATAGTCTCCAAGGGAAGGTCCTAGAGGGAGAGAGCAGGAGGTATGTGTGTGGGTTGGGGTAGAGACCAGGAAAGGCTTTTCTCGATGGAAGATGGGATCTGAGCTGAGTCTTGAAATATCATCCTCAGATTCTGTTGCTCACAACGACGGGGCTATTTTCTTTTATATTTTCATTCTTTTGTTTTTCTTCCACATCAGACTTGTGATTCTCTTGTTATAAATGCTTAATAAATGCTCGTTGTTTTTAAAAATTCCTCTGAGTCCAGACTGACAGCTCTTTTGAAATTGACAATCTTAAAAAGTTGCCTGGGGCTGCTGAGAGGTTCAGTGACTAGCCAAGGGGTCATGGAACCTTTTGTGTCAGAGGAACCCAGGTCTTCCTGACTCTATCCACTCCCCATGGTAGTTTAGTTGGTATTATTATTTTAAAGTTAATATTGAACTTTCCTGTAACACACTCACAAGTTCATACACCACCTCCACCACTACCCCTCCATGGCTATATGTAGAAATTCTATAAATAGGTTTACAGAAATAGTTATGGGTTGAAAAAGATTGTAAGTAAGTGGTGGTAGGAGTGTTAGCTGGGGTTCTGATAGTCCCAAATATGGGCAGTGCTTCTAAATGTTTTAATGTGGTCTGTACATACAAAACTACCTTCCCTTCTTTTTTTAACATTTGGATTTGGGTTTGTTTGTTTGTTTTTGGTGAGGCAATTGGGGTTAAGTGACTTGTCCAGGGTCATACAGCTAGTGTCAAGTGTCTGAGGCTGGATTTGAACTCAGGTCCTCCTGAGTCCAGGGCCAGTGCTCTGTCCACTGCACCACCTAGCTGCCCCTACCTTCCTTTCTTTTCTCCATGGTGGTCCCTACTCCCTCCACCAAATGTTCACTGAAGCCTTCAGTGACAAGGAAATCCAGGGCTCAGTGAATTAGTGGAGTAACAGAATAATAGAAGAGGTGTGCCAATGATCTCTTCTTCCCAACACACGAAGGGAGAAGCAGACTCCGGAGCCTAGTAAGCCCAGTTTGTCTGGTACTTCTCATGGCCATTTCTGTATGGTAGAATCAGGGAATGCTAGCCCTGAAGGCAAGACATTTGGGGTCTGCAGGGAGCGGGGATCTGAGTTTCCTCTTTTGTAAAAGGAATTCAATGACTACTTAGTTTAGCTAAGTCTCTTAGGATCATACAATTCTAGACTTGGAGCTTAAAGGGACCTTAGAGGCCATTGGGGCCAATCCTGTCATTTCACAGATGAAGTAGATGAAGGACAGAGGGTTTAAGTGACTTTTCCAGAGTCATAGAGGTAGTGACAATATTATTATGATTATTAATTTTTTTGGTGGGGCAATGGGGGTTAAGTGACTTGCCCAGGGTCACACAGCTAGTAAGTGTCAAGTGTCTGAGGCTGGCTTTGAACTTAGGTCCTCCTGAATCCAGGGCTGATGCTTTATCCACTGCGCCACCTAGCTGCCCCGACAATAATAATATTATTATTAATAGTCTCACTTATCCATCACTTTAAGTTTTACAAAGCACTTTATAAGCATTATCTCATTTTATCCTTATAACAACTCTAAGAGGTAGGTGCCATTTTTTAGATAAGGAAACTGAGGTAGAGAGAAGTTAAGTGACTTGCCCAGGGTCATAGCTAGTAAGTATCTGAGGGTGTATTTTTACTTGGGTCTTTCCTTGGACTCCAGATCCAAGACTCTGTTTACTGTTCTACCCAGCCACCTTTAGAACCTAGGTCTCCTTACTCCCAGTTTATGATTGCACAGACTTGTCTTTTTTTTTTTTTTAAAGTGTAATCATGGAACGCAGAACTGTAATTATTTTCTTGGTCACAACTTCACCTTTGGTGGTTGCATGTTTTCAAACAGGAAGTGCCTCCCCTCTTTAAATGTAGGAGATGAACTCAGAGAAACCTAGAAACCAAATGTCTTGAGGTATCTCTCTTTCTTTGGTTTAGAGGAATGTCAGGGTGACCTCAGTGGCTTCCATTTCAAAACACCATTTTAAGGAAAAACACAGAGGCCTCATACAACTGTCTTTGGGAGTTTATTAAAATATTAGTTTTCTAGGTGTGTGCAGCCAATTTGCTTTCCATGGTGTTTAAAAATAGCCGTTAGAAGAATGGATTCCATCAAAATCATTAGCCGAGATGTCCCTTTCATTATTTAAACCACAGAACACGAGGCCAGGCTAAACAGAGTGGGCAAAAAGGACCCTTTGGATGCTCTTAAACCATTTTCACATAAATCATAGCCCTGGAAAATGCCACAACCTCTGAAGCATCTTTCCATGTAGAATGGTCAAAGTCTTCAAGAAAGGTCAGCTTGTTTGGCCTTGTGGGTATTTGTCCTGACTTAGGTTCAAAGGCTCTGTTATTTATAGAGGCTGGTCTAAGCATCCCCCACACACTGAGAGGGAATGAAATAACAGGGATGAGAACTGAAAGGTCACCTCAGTCAAAGCCGCTGCCAGAGTGAAGGGACTGGTGATGTCATGATAAGACACCCCAACTTCCTCAGGGAGACTCCAAGAGGGCCCAGGTTTTGAGGGCCCAATTTGTGGCTCCTCCAGCTTTCCTGCCTTGTCCTTTGCTTTGCCTGGTGAATCATAGAAGAGCTAAAAAATGAAGGTCACCTGAGGAGACTCTAAAAACAATGAGGGTAATAGTCATTGCCACAGAAGCTCACACCTTCTCTTCTTGCCAGATCTCTTCAGACCCTGAAAGATCTGGCAGACAGAACTGTGGGTCACAGGAGAGGGTTGTTGGCACATGTAGCGAAACAAGTGGATGAAGGGATAACCCAGTGGTCTCTCGTATCCCCAGATACCAGACTATTCATAATGGAGATCAGGTTACCCAATCTTCTCTCTCCCTGTCCCCACCGCCCCCCTCCCCCATTTGCGAGCTGTGAACAATTGGCTAAGTGCATTTAAGTTTGCTCTTAGCTTTCCTAAGGGACTGGATGCGAGCTACCAATTGGGGCAGAATTCCAGAACGAATGGGGCCAAGTTTTCACTGGACAGACCAGAGTTAGCTCAAGCCAAATGGGACGAGATTCTAGAAAAAAAATCCCTGCCCACTCATCATCCCAGAGGGATGTCTATTCACTTAGGCTGGCATGGGCAGATGCAGGGAGGGGGGAGGGAAGGGGAGGTGCAAAGGTTTTCCTGGCAAAGGCCATTGCCTTCTTATTATCAATTGGTGGAAAGGGAGCTGTACAGCTAATGGAAATAGGAGCTGGTACAAAGTGCTCTTTCCATCAGGTTGGCTAAAGCAGATGAAAGGATCTTTTCTCCCCTTGAAGATGTCTTCTTGTTCCCTCTGGGTCCTCTCTCTCTTTTTATTTCAGTCCTGAATTCCTGCCCTCAGTGATGACTTTACAAGTGGGTGGGCTGGTGGCAGTGTTGCATGCTTTGAAAAGTTCCATCATAAAACATAGGTCCTTCCTCTGGGGGTAGAGGTGGGGAAACATAGGGATAGAATTCTGCATTTTCTCTTAAGTTACAAACACAATATCCGGTGATTTTGCTTATTAAAAAAATCAAAAAAGCGGGTTCAGTGCTGAGATCATGGAGGGATAATAGGATCATAGAGTTAGAGCTGTAAGGGCACTTAGAGGCCCCACACCTTCATTTACAGATGAGGAAACTGAGGTACAGAGAGGCTAGGTAACTTACCCAGGGTTACAGTAATTGCCAATAAACAACTGTATTTGTAATCTCACTGACTCAGGCGTTTCCTCTGATGGTGCAGGTCACTGTGACTCTTCCATGCTTGCCTATCCTGTGCAACTTTCATGCGTGTACTCCCCAAAATTTACCACCAAGGTATCTTGATCTACCATCAAGGTGCCAGAGGCCTTCCTTGCTTTCTCCTTATACCCCAAGGGTCACTTATGGGGGACTCTGACTATCTACCTGTTACCCCTTGCTCTCATCATGTGACTTAGGTCATCTTTCCTTTGTGTCTTGGGATGGATGACATTCTTTACTCCTTTCTTGAGATGACTGTCTTGGGATGGATGGCATCATTTACTAATTCTTGGAAGGTCCTTGTTGCTTATATATTCCAGATTGCTCATACCTACCATGTGCCTTTCCGTTGCTCTCTGTGTGATCCTCACCTTCAGTTCTCCATAGGTAATGGTATTCTAGGTCTCTGCCATGAAGCCACACTGGTAAAATAGTTACATCAAAAACAAAGAAACAGACCAAACAAACCATGGGCCTTTGCTATTATGGGAAGATTATGGCAGGGGAGGGGAGGGTTAGGAAAAATGTATTGCAATTTCTTAAGAGCAATCTAGCCTGTTGTCTTCCTCCTTTTTAACTGGAATCAGCTCATCATCTATCTGTATGTATGTGCAAAAGCTGTATATTCTGTTGGACAAAGTTTATAGGATATTGATTTGGTTTCACATAGCAATCTAGACAATAGAGATTCATTATTTGTTTGGTCATTCTTATGAGGATGGTCAGGCCAAACTTCTTTGAGTGATCACACATCTTTTTTTGGAAGGTTCTGCAATGTCTTAGAGCTTGATATAGTCAACACAGTGTTATCTGTGAACAGGAACATGTGGAGGACCCCACCATCCACCATCCACAGGGAAATCCTGTTTAACTTAGATTTGGTGCTCCATCTTCTCCACCATGGTGGTAAATCTTTTTGGTGAGCATACCTTTGTCTCTATTTTATGCCTCACCTGATATTTATTAGACGGTGGAGAGGGGTTATTGAACAGGGTTATTTTTATTGTTACATCTTTCAAGAAGTCCTGAATGATCATGATATATTGATGGAGAAATCTTGTTTTTTGTTTTTGTTTTTGTTTTTGTTTTTGTTTTTTTGTGGGGCAAATGAGGTTTAAGTGACTTGCCCAGGGTCACACAGCTGGCCAAGTGTCTGAGGCCGGATTTGAACTCAGGTCCTCCAGAATCCAGGGCTGGTGCTTTATACACTGAGCCACCTAGCTGCCCCTGGAGAACATCTTGATACAAAAATTGGTAAAGGAGGGTTTTATTTCACCCAGTCAAATGGGATTTTAAGTTCTCTACATCTTTCATTTAATGGTGGGATGGTAAAAATATTGTCTATTATTGCACAAGCTTGCTTGTTCTCTACTACCACCTTAATCTATTATGATGTCCACAATGCATGAATAGAAGACCCTCATAAAGATAAAGATTTCATGCTGGTAAGTGTTTAATCAAAGTATAACCAACATACTTTTGAGTTTAATTTGCATCATTAACATTTTCTCCATCACTTTATTAAATCTAGGCAATCAACAAAAAAATAAATCAAGCCTTGATTTGTAGCATTTGATAATTTCTCAGGTGTAAATGCTCACATTAAACATTTAGCCATTGACTCTCACCAGCCAGTACCCTCGCATGATACCCGTGTGGTTGTTGGGGGTGTTTTTTTGTCACCTTTTTTGGAATCAGTGGGGCACAAGATTTTTCCCATACTTTGGGCATCTTTAGGTGCTGTGTAAATGAGTCCTTCAGTGCCCTCACAATTGTATCACCTAGACCATGGTTCTTGTCTAGAGATACTTGTTATACTTTGGATAAAAAAGGAAGATCCATTAAAAAAAGCTTTATTCTAAAATATAAGTAAAAGATGAATAATATCTCCCCATGCAAAATACCTGGGAGAGCTAGGTGGTACTGTGAATAGAGTGCAGGGGCTTGGAATCAGGAGAAGCTGAGTTCAAATCCAGCCTCAGTTACTTACTAACTGTGTGACCCTGAGCAAGTCACTTTTTACCTCAGTTTCCTCATCTGCAAAATGAACTGGAGAAGAAAATGGCAAACCACTCCAGTATCTTTGCCAAGAAAACCCCAGTTGGGGTCTCAGAGACTTGAACACAATGGAAATGATTCAACAACAATAACAACAACAACATGCAAATAGCTGCAGTACTTGAAATTCTACCATTAGAGTATTACCCTTCTGACACGTTCTTAAGTTTTTTGGTATCATGGGCCCCTTTGGCAACCTAGTAAAGCTTTGGGTCCCCTTCTCAGAATAATTCCTTTAAATGCATATGATAAAATACTTAGGAGTATAAAAGAAACCAATTATACTGAAATACAACTGATAAAGTATTAAAAAAAAGTTCATAGGCCTCAGGTTAAGAACCCCTGTTTGAGATTAAACATCACCCCTTCTAACAGGTTCCACTTTTGAAATGCAGATGCTCTGGAAGAAGTAACCCAAACTCATTCACACACAGGTGTTAGGGATTTAACTCCTTCCTGGTAGTTCTGAGTGTCTGTAGAGTGTAGAAGGGGACAAAGTTGATCTCTCCTAACTCCCATAGGGTACCCTCTGACTTAATTCTTTTCTTCCCTGGCAACATCTTCCCCTCAGAGGACAATGGCACAGAGTATTGGTGCACTCCTTGGGTACTATTTAGATGGAACTACTTTCTAGGCAGAACAATAGGTCAAAGTGAGAAGAGGAGGAGGTGTCAGTGGCCTGTGTATTCATCACACCATCTTCAAGGTTAGCTCCCTCAGCTATTCAGGGTATGTCCCCAGCAGGGAAGTGCATGAAGGAGCCCGGGTTAGGAATTTTTATTGGTCTGCAGGACTCACCTTTAAACAGGACATGAGAGCATTGTAATGTTTTATGACCTGGGCCGTGATACAGTCATTTGAGAAAGTCCTGTGCATTTATTATGATAGGATTACATTTCAGCTTTGCTTGTGGGTCGATCAGAATTCCAGCTCTATGCTCCCCAGTAACCTGAAACCCACCATCAAACACTGGGTCATCTTGTTTTCATTGTAAGCCTAGATTCCCGGTTAGCATTGTGTGCTTGAGAAACATTACCCAGCACCCCACGATCCTTTGTTCTTTGAAATGACAAGAGGACAAGACCCATAAACAGATTGGACTAGCCCAGACTTTGTGGGCTCCATCAACCTGTGTGGACAATGACTGGGGCTGTGTGGGACCCCTTATTGTTCCATTAGGAAGGTGGGGGGAAGGGTCACCCACCATCAAAGGGCCATACAGAATTGTTTTCTAAGTTAAAGTACATTAAAAATGAACTATATAAAAAAATGAACTATAATTGAAAGAGCACATGATACAGGAATCAAAAGATCTGAATTTGAATCATAATTGGTCAGTTAGTTGTTGCATGATTTGGAGGAAATCACTTGATCTTTCTAAATAAGAGATGGTCCAAAAGGAGTGTCAAAAACCCAAGGAAATCAAGTTCTAAGTAAGAATGATGGATTTAGAACTTGGAAGAGACCTCTGAGGCCATTGATTTAAATACTCGCATTTTACAGATGAGGAAACTGAAAGGAAGAGAGGTTGAGTGACTTGATCAAGGTTACACAGGCAGTAAATAGCCTATACTATTTACAGGCAGCTGGTTGGTGCAGTGCATAAAGTGCTAGACCTGGAGCCATGCAGTCCTGAGTTCAAATCTAGCCTTAGACACTTACTGTGTGATCCTGGGTAAGTCACTTAACCTCTGTTTATCTGAGTTTCCTCATTAGTAAAATGGGAGTAATAGTAGCATTTATCTCCCAAGATCTTTGTGAGGATAAAATGAGATATTTATAAAGTACATCACAAACCTTTTAAAGGTTATATAGAGGTTAGCTATTATACTCATCTAGACCTTGTTTCCAGGTAAGATTGTATCTGAACTGTCTTAGAGAAATTATTTGCATATATTTTAATATTTTTGCATATATACCTATATCTCAATACATATACACATATAGACGCAAAGAGGTATTGTGTAATACTTAAATGGTTATGTTTGCATGTATATATGTATACATAAACATATGTCTGTATATACATGTATGCCTATATATGTGTTTGTATATGTGTATGTATGTGTATGTGTAATATCTGATAGAGTGATGGACTTAAAATTAGAAAAACCTGGACTCATATCCTACCTCTTACACTTATTAGTTGTGTACCAATGAGCAGGCAACCTTGACTTCCCTGACCCTTATGTCATTCTTTAAGATTGTAAGAGATAGATCAGCTCAAATTTTATCATCAGAGCCTGCC
This sequence comes from Dromiciops gliroides, assembly GCF_019393635.1. NCBI lineage: Eukaryota > Metazoa > Chordata > Mammalia > Microbiotheria > Microbiotheriidae > Dromiciops > Dromiciops gliroides. The sequence goes on from NC_057861.1 coordinate 537,925,764, forward strand.
ATTGGCAGTTTTCATGCCAATGAGATTATAGACCCTGGATTCATTAGTATGTAGCTTTCATAGATTAGCAGATTCTTTGACCATCCTTGAGGTGAGAGCTTTCTATGATTCCAAACCCTTGGGTTCTATTCCCTTCCTGTAATAACAAGCTGTTTTAGCAGTTTATTTCATCCCCCGCCCCCGTCCGCCCCGCCCCCGCCATAGCTGATTCAATTCAATTCAATCCTGCAAGCATGTATTAAGTACCTACTATATACAAGGTAATATCTACAGTCAGTCCTCAATATTAGGGGTTTAATTTTCTTGACTTCAAGCATTTATGTGATTTTATTAGTAACCTTATTTTCACTTTCACATTAACAACCAGGCATGTTTTTGGCTAGGTAGAGTATAGAAAGAAATGAAAAGAGTGATGCACTCAAATTTGTGGGATGGCTGGTATCTTGCTGGGCACTTTATTGGTCTTGTTCATCCTTCCATTGTAAAGAGCCCTCTATGTTCATTCGTTGCATATTTTCATTGATTGCCTTTAAAACTCAAGTTTTATGTTACAGTTATGCCCCCAAGCGTAGTCCTTTGGACTCTGAGGTGATGTTGTGACCCCCACCCCAATCTCCTGGTCACTCAGTAACCTCTCACTTGGTTTTCAGAGGGCAGCCAAGATAGAGAGGTTTACAGCAATATAGTATACAACTGTCTCACATTATCATCTGACACAATAGAAAGAAAGGTTCAGGTTAATTTTTTTGTTAGTTATTTGCTATACAGTATTTATGGTACAGTAGATTTCATGTGTTATGAAAAGTGAATATCATCTGAAATAATTTTTTAATTGAGATGTTAGCATGAAGGTCACAGAATTCTGGGGAATTACCAGTGAAAAACTGTTTTTTGTGTTACCAATTTTATTTTGTGTACTGCATTTTATGGTTTTTTTCATGGTTATTGTGTTAGGGAAAATGCATATTATCAGAATTAATGCTTTGTTATAAAGAATTGTTTGCAGAAAAATGTATTTTCAGCAATCTTTAGTGAAAGATTATAGTTTTTGCTGGTCACAGGAACCCAAGTCCCTATTTCTCATAGGTTCAATGTATCAACACTTATATTTTTTACTTTTGCTCTGTGTTCTAGCAATTTTGCCTCTGTAAAAGTTGAGGTTTGACTGTATATTATGGGCTAGAGATTCAAAGACAAAAATGAAAGCCTCAAGAAGCCTATTCTGTCCTATGAGTGAATATAACACACATAAGTGAGAGCTACTTTCAAATTGGTGTCCTTTTCTTTGTATTTTTGTCTTTCCCTCTAAATAGGTAGTTGTCCTTGGGCAAGTCACTGGAAGAAAGCAAAGTTCAGTTTTTTCATCTGTACAATGGGGCTACAAATACTTGGATCCTCTCCCTTTCTCCCAGGGTTGTTGTGAGAGTCAAATGGATGTTAAAGTAAAATTATATGAAAATATAGATATAATAAAAATATATGCACATGATAAAGAAATATATAATTATATAATATATTACATATATAATAAATAAAAACAAAATACATAATTGGATGCTATAAAAATACAATAATTTTCCTAGATAACATAAACATTTTTCTTGCCTTTCTTTAATTAAATTTTATTCATTTTAATGTTAAAAAAAGAGATCATTCACAGTAAATAGAAATATTTAGCTATGGCATTATTTTTCACATATACTTACTCAAGTATAGCAATATCTTTCAGTCCAATAAAAATGTAATAAGCATTTTTTTATGGGGCAATGGGGATTAAGTGACTTGCCCAGGATCATACAGCTAGTGACTGTCAAGTGTCTGAGGTCAAATTTGAACTCAGGTCCTCCTGAATCCAGGGCTGGTGTTTTATCCACTGTGCCACATAGCTGCCCCCTCTTTATGTGCTTTTGCATCTTTTGTATGTTAACATTTTTGGGGGGTGGTAGAAAAAAGTATCTGTCCAAATGAGATATGTATGCTGTTTACTGTTACAATTCTAGAGAGGGACTTCTTAGCACATTTTGGGGAAACCTTGGATACACATTCTCATCATAATAGTAGCTAATATTTACATATCACTTACTATGTTCCAGGTACTGTACTAAGTGCTTTACCTGTATTATTTTATTTGAGTCTCACAACAACCCTGGGAGGTAGGTGCTATGATTATCCTCATTTTACAGATGAGGAAATTGAGGCCTACAGTGTTAAAGCTTCTTGCTTAGGGTCACACAGTAAGGAAGCTAGAGACAATATGTGGACTCATGTCTTCCTGAATTCAAGCCCAGCACTGTATTTACTGGGCCACCTGCTCCAGACCCAAGCTGTGTTTTAGAGATTTCTCTGAAGTTACTATATTGTGGGAGCAGAACCAAAGAAAGAAGTCTGACCCCCTTATTTGGGATTGAACCCAGTCTTTGTGGTGTAGTAGAATGATAACTGGCTGGAGAGTCAGATGTTGTCTTTTGCTTCTGAAGAAGAACAAGGTATCAGGAGGTAATGTCTTGATTTGCTTGTGAATTGGATTTAAGTGAAACAGATTTGCACAATGTTGTCAGCCTCTCTCTTTTCCAGAGTTATTAAAGTCTAGTGGCAAGACAAGTCAGGATAACTGGCATTGGCCAGAGATGAAGTAGATAACCCTGGCATCTTCAAAATGTCTGACCAAGCTCTAAGCACTCCACAGTGCCTACTTCAGCTAGCTTCATGGCCATTGGGACAGGTTGTCCTCATCTACCCATTCTGCCCAGGGGGAAGTCTTCACATGCTTTACATTGGGGTTTATGTTGTGTTACTTCCAATGCACTGATCATCTATGGGAGTGTGTTGTCCATGATGAAGGAAGTTACAGTCTTGTAATTCTACTGCATATTTGAGGAGGGATGTTGTCAAGTTGGAAAGTATCCAGAGGAGTGTGACCAGGATGGTGAAGGACTTCAGGATCATGTCCCATAAGGATCACTTTGGGGAAGTGAGAATGTATGTTCTGAGTAGAGAATACTTAGGAAATACATCATCATAATTTTTAGGTTTCTAGAGTGATCCTGGGAAGAAGCATTAGATTCATTCTGCTTGGCCACAGAGGGAAGAATTTGGAGCAATTTTAGGGGACAACAGGCTTAGAGGCAGGAAGACTCCACCTCTACTTAAGGAATAGCTCTGATGCCTCATGATGGTGTGGAGGTCATCCTAGGTTCTTGACGCCTATGCCAGCAGAATGAAAATTTTGTTGTTCTACCATGATGGAAAGAATTTGAGTACATTCTAGACCATACACCACATCTGTCTTTTTGAAAACTGGCCTAGCTCAGTAGGAAGAAACCAATCACCAGTAGGCTGGCCACATGGAAACCTAGGAAACAAACAAAAAATAGAAAATGGCCCTTTGTCCCATGCAGCTTGCCTGGACCTCCCTGCCCCCATAACCAGCTCCAACAGTGACAGCAACAGAGTGGTAGGAAGACAGGGGAGGGAATGAGAAAAATCACGGTTTTCAGATCACTGATAAACAGAAAATTTAAATGTGAGATTCTTGTCCCTGAAACAAGAGAACATATCACTGGAGGTACTATTCTATCAATCTTGATATTCTTTCCATAAATGAAACTAGAAGACAAAAGAAAATTTCAATTCCGTGGAAAATTTCTTTTGGGAGAGGCGAATAAAGGAGTAGGTTTTATTCTTGCATCCAAGGGCAATGAGAGATGTTATTTCTTGGAACACTTCTCCCTCTTATGTGTGATTATCCCAATAAACATTTACATGAAGATAATTTCAGTTTGTAGCCAATAACTGTTACAGAGAATTAGGAGGTAGAGAAATTCTATGATGTACTTTATAAGATCTTCTATTTTAAATCCACTTGAAAGTTATTACTTGGTGACAACTGTGCAAATGTGTATATAAGAGGATGGCCAAATATATGTTGTAAAACATGATTTAGGAGTAACAAATGTGAGAGGCCCAAATCTCATAGATTCTACAGAAACCTCATGCCTCCTGTTTTTAATAAACATTTTCTTGAAGAAGAGAGTTGGGAGATGGTAGGCATTTGGAACACTGAGTGACATTCCTTCCCCCCTGCCCCACCCCCACTCTCAATGAAATAGATTATATGTAAACTGTAAAGATATGATTGGTTATTGATATGGAAGTCATTTCTAACTCAGATGGCTGTGTACACTCACAATCTTTGCCAAAGCAAAGATCAAGGTCACATGGGTCAATTAGAAATAAGAACGAAAATTAGGAGATGTGGAATACAATTGAGGAAATTTGATCCCAACCTATTTAAATAAGCTATCGATGCAAAAAAAAAAAAAGAAAGAAACAGATAAAATACCAGACATAGATCATCACCCTATCCTAAGGAAGTTTAATTGATGTAAATCATTTACCTCGAGTAGTGACCAAAATAGTGTAGACACTACCTTAACCAGCAGTCGAGCCATATAACAAACAGGAGAAAAATGGAAAAGATCTTTCAGAATTTAAATAGCAATTCCTTACCCACATCAATTATAGTAGAGCATTAGACTTTGTATTGTGATGATAACATTATTTTTGCCAATGATCTTCATGATGAAGTAGAAATAGACATATATGTCTATGGTATGTACATATAATAATATAATAGAATATATGCAGAGGACTCTTTTGCTTGAGAAAACACAATTTTCTTAGATTGAGTCATAGAGGCTAATGATATCCAAAGAGAGGAGCATACCAAGCACTTTGAAAAAAATCACATATCTTATTATTAATGCAAGGTGTATGTAGGTTACGATGTACAATGTTGGAGGGAGTAACAACATTGTCGAGATCACAGATCCAACCAAGTATCAAAGCATTTACTAAAGAACGTATGAAAAAAAGGAAAGTGTGAATTTCATAATTCATCAAAAGACATTTAATGATCAATGTGTATATGTGATTTCTTGTTTTCCCAGTGGAAATGTCAGATGTTATCCTTGCCGTTATTTTAGTCACTGCAATTCCTAGTTACTAGATGCCTTCTGCCATTAGACTCAGAATTTAGCTAGCAGACTCTTCTTTAATGTGAAATCTTATCTAAAGCCTAATGGGTCTTGTCTAAAAGCAATAACAATCACAATAATGATAATAACACATATAAAATGGACATTATGGTTAACAATACCCCTGTACAATTATCTCTAATTTTCAGAGGAATAAACTGAAATTTGAATGAAAGTAACTTGCTTAATATTTCTTGTCCCCCTCTCCCTCAATTTTCCTAATATATTATAGACTCCATGACAGTTCTTCATTAGTGTACAAATGTGTGAACTCTAGTAACAGAGAATATTTTAGAACCCAGGCCCATTCTAATATCACCAGAATAGAGGCAGGATGATATAAGAGACAGAATACTAAGTAGAAGTCAGGAAGACTTGGGTTTGAATTCTGCCCCAGACACTTACTGGCCATGTAACTATGGGTCAGTCACTTAACTGCTCTGAGCCTCAGTGTCCTCATCTGGAAAATGGGGATAAGAGCACTCACCCAATAGGGTTGTTGTAAGGATCAAATAAGATGATGTATTTCATAGATCTTAAAATGCTTTATAAATGTTAGTTGTTGTTTTTTGATTCAGAGAATGTAAGAGTTGGAAGGCACCTTGAAGATATATTTAGGATGATCTATCGGGAAGCCTTACATGAAGGGATGGGGGGAAAGAGAGAGAGAGAAAGAGAGAGATTGAGAGAGAGATAGAGGCAGCGCAGAGAGACAGAGAGAGACAGAGAGACAGAGAGAGATAGAGAGAGAGTAAGGAGGGTGATGAGGGGGAAGTCAGAGGGAAGGTAGTGGGGAAGGGGCACTTTTGATTGGTTTATAGTCTTAGAAGTAATGGAGGCCAACCTGGGTCTGCTTTAAACATGAAGTTATCTTTCCCTGGAAGTTTTTTCATCTTTATCTCTCCCATTTTCTCTGTAAGGAAAAGAGAAAATGTGAACTACTGTAACACATTTTAGAGCAACAACTTGGAATACTTTTCCCTTGCAAATATTTTAACAGCATCCATGGGCAACTACATGATGCACTGCATAGAGGGCCGGTCCTGGAGTTAGGAAGACCAGAGTTCAAATCTGGTCTCAGGTACCACCAGCTGCTTGACACCAGATAAGTCACTTAATTTCTGTCTACCTCAGTGTCCTCAACTGTAAAGTGGGGATAATAATAACAGCACCTATCTCCCAGGTTGTTAAGATCAAATGAGATAATAATTATAAAGCAATTAGCACAGTGCCTGTCACCTAGTAGGCACTTAATAATACTTGGCCCCCTTCTCCCTTTCAAAACTGCTATATCAGTCATAGAGTGATAGGATTAAGAGCAAGAATGGGATTTGATCAAGGGGTTCTTAACCTGGGGTCCACTGAACTTCTTTTAAACATATTACAGGGAGGGCAGCTAGGAGGCGCAGTGGATAGAGCACTGGCCCTGGATTCAAGAGGACCTGAGTTCAAATCCGACCTCAGACACTTAACACTTACTAGCTGTGTTACCCTGGGCAAGTCACTTAACCCCAATTGCCTCACCAAAAAAACAAAACAAAACAAAAAACCACACACACAAAAATTAAACAAAACAAAACAGAACAACAACAAAAAAAACATATTACAGGGGGGCAGCTAGGTGGTACAGTGGATAATACACTGGGCCTGGATTCAGGAGGACCTGAGTTCAAGTCTGGTCTCAGACACTTCACACTTACTAGCTGTGTGACCCTGGGCAAGTCACATAACCCTCAATGCCCTGCCTCCCCACCAAAAATAGCCCCCGAAACAAACAAACAAACAAAAAATACATTACAGGGGCAGATAGGTGAATAGAGGGGCTGAGCCTGGAGTCAGCAAGACCAAAGTTCAATTCTGGCCTCAGACACTTACTAGCTTTGTGACTCTGAGTAAATCACTTTACCTATTTGTTTTCCCCAACCTCCATATTATAACTATATTTCAATATAGTTGGTTTCCTTTGTAATTTCATGCTTTTTAAAAATATGATTCTAAGAGGGGCCCATAGACTTTACTAGACTACCAGAGGGATCCAGGCTGGGGTTTTCTGGTTACTGTTTAACAACTAGCTCTCTGTGAGAAAATGTATGCAAAACACACTTTTCAGTTTAATCTGCATTATTAATATTTCCTGTATCAGTTTCTTAAGTGCAGCACTTGACGATTTCTGAGGTGTAAATGCTCATGCTAAAAATTTAACAATTGGCTCTTAGATCTGGTAAGAGCTGGCTCCAGGACACCTCTGGGTCCATAGCAAACAAAAAGGTTAAAATCATCTCCAGCCAAATCTCCTTATTTTACAGATAAGGAAACTGAGGCCCAGAGATGACCACATCCATACTTTTCTCCTCTCTTCCATCTGAGATTATTTGTACTGTATATCTTATAGGCACATAGTTATTTGCAAGTTCCCTACCCCATTTGAATATTACTTTTTTTTTTTAACAGCAGGGACCAGGATCTTGCAATGGTACAGTGTTTGGCATAGTGCCTGGCATATAGTATAGGAAGTTTTTTGTTTTTGTTTTTTTGGTGAGGCAATTAGGGTTAAGTGACTTGCCCAGGGTCACACAGCTAAGTGGTAAGTGTCTGAGGCTGGATTTGAACTCAGGTCCCTCTAAATCCAGGGCCAGTGCTCTATCCACTGTGCTACCTAGCTGCCCCAGAAGTATTTAATAAATGCTTGTTGATTGTATATAGAATGGCAAGCTGGCCTGGAAACTTACTTGGGGAGGATGAAATGGTAAAGAGAAAAAGAAGAAGTGGCTGCTATTAAGTTTTTGTCCCTTATTTGCAATATAGTATTAAGCTCAGTCCTGGTTGTAGCTTAAGTTGTGAACTAGGTGATGCTTACCTTTGGAAGTCTTTCTAGCCCAGAGCCATAAGGGTGTATGTGAGTGAGTGGAGATGGGGCAACTGCCGCTTTGCCTTAGGGCATTGAATTTACAGGGTTATGACAACATTTACAGCATAGCAGTCTAGAAACAACTGAGTTTAATGCCTATATAGCAAGAATAATTAGTTAAAATTGGAAACTGTCAGACTGACTGCTTGCTTAAGCTCCCTTGCCTTGCCTTGCCTTGCCTTGCCTTGCCTTGCCTTGCCTTGCCTTGCCTTGCCTTGCCTTGCCTTGCCTTGCCTTGCCTTGCCTTGCCTTGCCTTGCCTTGCCTTGCCTTGCCTTCCCTTCCCTTGCCTTCCCTTCCCTTGCCTTCCCTTCCCTTGCCTTCCCTTCCCTTGCCTTCCCTTCCCTTGCCTTCCCTTCCCTTGCCTTCCCTTCCCTTGCCTTCCCTTCCCTTGCCTTCCCTTCCCTTGCCTTCCCTTCCCTTCCCTTCCCTTGCCTTCCCTTCCCTTCCCTTCCCTTCCCTTCCCTTCCCTTCCCTTCCCTTCCCTTCCCTTCCCTTCCCTTCCCTTCCCTTCCCTTCCCTTCCCTTCCCTTCCCTTCCCTTGCCTTCCCTTCCCTTCCCTTCCCTTGCCTTCCCTTCCCTTGCCTTCCCTTCCCTTGCCTTCCCTTCCCTTCCCTTCCCTTGCCTTCCCTTCCCTTCCCTTCCCTTCCCTTCCCTTCCCTTCCCTTCCCTTCCCTTCCCTTCCCTTGCCTTCCCTTCCCTTGCCTTCCCTTCCCTTGCCTTCCCTTCCCTTGCCTTCCCTTCCCTTGCCTTCCCTTCCCTTGCCTTCCCTTCCCTTGCCTTCCCTTCCCTTGCCTTCCCTTCCCTTGCCTTCCCTTCCCTTGCCTTCCCTTCCCTTGCCTTCCCTTGCCTTCCCTTCCCTTGCCTTCCCTTCCCTTGCCTTCCCTTCCCTTGCCTTCCCTTCCCTTGCCTTCCCTTCCCTTGCCTTCCCTTCCCTTGCCTTCCCTTCCCTTGCCTTCCCTTCCCTTGCCTTCCCTTCCCTTGCCTTCCCTTCCCTTGCCTTCCCTTCCCTTGCCTTCCCTTCCCTTGCCTTCCCTTGCATTGTCTTCCCTTCTTTTTCCTTGCATTGTCTTCTCTTGCCTTCCTTGCCTTGCCTTTTCTTCCCTCTAATATTCATTATTCTATGGACATATTTTTAGTTAAAGGGATTTTTTGTTTTATCTTAAACATGTCATGTTGTTGGGCTTAATAGCAGCTACCTACTAGTAATAGGTACATAGATAGATGTCTACAGCCAAGTGGAAACCAAAAACATTGTCTATAGACAAATTGTAAAATGGTGTAGGTTGTGAATTATCATTCCCAAAAGGGGATGTTGTAATTTATTCAGGAAATTCAAAACATCAAGCAGTATGATACCTTAACCTAAGCTACAGGCAGAAACCCATAAAAAACCAATGTGAAAACAAATAAATAATGAGAGTAAAGAATGTTGGGTTCTATAAAACACTTTCCTCCAATACCTCAGTGAAGTAATTAGTGAAAGTATTATTACCCCCATTTTACAGATGTGGAAATTAAGGATCAGAGAGGTTACTGGTCTGTAGACAGATGTACAGCCTTCTGGAAAACATAGTTCATTGAATTTATCCCAAGGTATGATATTTTGTCAATCCCCAGCATCATGGAAAATGAAGTCCTGGAGATTTTTCTTTTAACATTCTACATTTATTAATAGATAAACACCCAGTAATCAACAGAAATGGAATTCGAAACAAGGGTCTTCTAACCCCAGACATAGTATTCTTTCTACTTTGCTACTTATGGAATAAGTTGAGTAGACAGAAGAGCTTACCTGTATAACTAACCCTAAAATTGAGGGAGGCTTTCTATGAGTTCAGGAATGTATAACTTTATATTTTTAGTATAATTGCCTATAATCAGATAATTTCTTTGGGTTTGTGCTAGGTAATGTTGCCTTAGTGTATGTATCTTAAGTTGCAATTTGTTTACATTATAGAATAGAATTTTCTATTCCTTATGCCACTATATACCCACATTATTTAATAACACTGATCTGCTATGGAGAGAAAAACCGAATGTGTGGCTTGCAAAGAATATGGCCAAAGGAAAAGGGAGAGACTAATTAAAGGTTGAAAAAGTCTCCAAATTATACTCTTGCTCTATCACTCAGTTGGCCTTATAGGCTGGATCCTATTGTGGCTATCCAATACTCCTAGGCAGAGAAGAGGTTAAGGAGGTTGAAATAACTTCTTCAGTTCAAATGAAGAAATTGAAGTGAATATAGGTTAAGTGATTTGCCCAATGTCACACAGGTATTGGTGGAGTTGGAATTTTAATTCATGATCTGCGACTCCAAATATCCTTTTCATCACACCAGGCTGCCTTTTTTGGATAGTTTTGTTAAACCTTGAGAAACAATTCTTAGCTTTAAGAGGAAGGTAATGGGGGGCAGCTAGGTGGCCCAGTAGATAAAGCACTGGCCTTGGATTCAGGGGGACCTGAGTTCAAATCCGGCCTCAGGCACTCTACACATACTAGCTGTATGACCTTGGACAAGTCACTTAACCCTCATTGCCCTGCAAAAAAAAAAAAATTAGAGGAAGGTAAGTGAAAGGAGACTTGTTTAGCCTCTGAGAGATTCTACCAGAATTTTCTGGGGGAAAAATGTTACCTTTCCTAAACAAAAGAAAACACCAAAAGATAAACTTGACTGCCTATCAAAAGATTACAAGAGAGAACTGTTTTAATGATGCAAGAGCCAGTTAAAACAAATGTGTGCACCCCATGCTAAACCTTTGGTGATTCACCCATCTATAATGCTCAAGTCCCTTCCAGTTCTCATCTCATTGACTTTAAGCATAATGGAATTCAAGATCTAGTTATAGGAGCAGGGACAATCCCAAAGTCTCTGGTCCTGATCACTTCTCAGGGAGATTCTAAGTATAAGACTTTACATTTATTCCTAGTTGCATTCTTTTTGATTTGACCTGATATCATAGATAGCCAAGATAGTTTTGAATTCTGATTCCATCAACTAGAGTGTTAGCTAGCCTTCCCCAGATTTTTATTATCTGCTAATGGACTAAGCTATGCCTTTATTTAAGTCATTGATTTTAAAAAAATGGTAAATAGCAGCTGGCCAAACACAGGCCACACCTGGGGCATTCTACTGGAGATTTCCTTCCGAGTTGACTTTTGTTGTTATTGAGTCATTTTTAAGTTATATCCATCTGTTAGTGACCCCATTTGGGATTTTCTTAGCAAACATACTGGATTGGCTTGCCATTTCCTTCTCCAGATGAAGAAACTGAGGCAAACAGGGTTAAGTGACTTGCCCAGGGACACACAGCTAGCAAATACCTGATGCCAGATTTGAACCACAAAGAGGGTCTTATTGACTCCAGGTCCAGTACTCTCTCGACTGAGATACCTTACTATCCAAGTTGGCACCAACTCATTAATGACTTCTCTTTGAACCCAGACTTTTAGTCAGTCCCGAATCCTCCTAATTATATTATCATATGGCTCACATCTCTCCATGTTTTTCATGAGAATAGTGTGGGAGAATTTTTCAAATGCTTCACTAAAATCTGGGTCAGTTCTATCTACTGCATTGCCTCTGATCTAACTTTAGTAACCCTGTCAAGAAAGGAAATGAGGTTACTTTGGCATGCTGGTACTTTGTGATTGCCATTTCATTTTCTTGAAAGGAAGCTCTTTTCCTAGGAAGGGAACCTCACAAGGGTTCCCAGTTTCATAGTAGGCAGGTGAATAGTGATTAGGATTGGCGTGGATGGAGGGGGGGGGAATGGAGAAGGTGTGAGAATAGTAATTTATTATAAAGACCAGCCTTACAATTGGATCAAATATAGTCAAACATAATATTACCATATGGTTTAGTTTTTATGACTTTTACTCTATTTAAACAGCTTGTCTTGGAAATGCACCTTAGCTGTATAGCTAGAAGCAGTTTCAGTATCATACTTCTCAGTCTAAATTTAGACATGGTGATATAACAATTTTGCATAATAAGGGAGCAATATAGTAATTTACCCAGTAAATTATAGTACTTTACAGTTTGTCTCTATCTTAGAGGCCAGGACTTCTTCCCTAGGACTTGGAAATGCCCCAGAGAAAGGCTTTTCTACTCCCACCCCTATTCCAAAGCTCCATTTTGGAGATGCAGATAAATAAAGTATAGGCTCTTATATTTTTCCTGCTTGACTTTACCTGGTGAGGTTGGAAATATGATTGACTTTGAGCACCAGTCACTGTGGTGCCTTTGGACTTTGCCTCCCAGGTTCCTTCTTGTCCCTTGCGTCAGTCGAACAAACACACCTCTGTGTTTAGTGACTTCCTATAGAAACTGGGTCCCAGAATGAGGTCCTAAGATGTTGAAGTGCCAGGCAGCCAGAAAAGTACCCAGAGAACCTGGCTCTGTTATAAAGTTAGAATTAGAAAGACCCTCAGAAGTTAGTTATTCTAATCTACCCTGAAATAGAGGAGTTTTTTTTTTTATAGCATCACTGAAGGTTGTTCTCAGATCCAGGCACCTCTCCCACCAAAGCCTCCACTTTCTTTCTTGCACAGAGATTTTCCAGTGCAAGAGAAATCACTATTTTGAACTCCTTATTTTATTTCTGGGTGCCTTAGTACTTCATGCAGAACAGGCTTTTTTTTTTTTTTTTTTTTTTGTAGTGAGGCAGTTGGGGTTAAGTGACTTGCCCAGGGTCACACAGCTAGTAAGTGTTAAGTGTCTGAGGCCGGATTTGAACTCAGGTACTCCTGACTCCAAGGCCAGTGCTCTATCCACTGCACCATCTAGCTGCCCCACAGAACAGGCTTTTAAAAGTCTTCTTTCCTTCCACCTCCTCCCAGTATCTATGAAAAAAATATACAGGAATCCATAATAACAAAAGGAGAAAATTTATTTTAAAAAATAATCTTGGCATTCTATTCAGAAGGTAATGTAACAAGAACTGGCCAATAAAAACCTAGCTTGGGTGAGCATGTATAGCATGCTCTGCTAAATGCAACAACTACAGTAGACTTGGGAGCAGGTATTCTGAAGAATATATATTTTTTTTTGAGTGGCTTCTAAGCTAGAGCTGAGTATACATACAAAAGATCCCAATGACTCAACTTCATTCTCTATTTTGATTGTTTGTATTGAAGTGAGGAAGAAGGGAGGCTAGGGACCTCGGGATGGGGGAGGAGCCTCCAGTTTCTCTTGCTTGAGCTGAGCCCATGAGCCCAAGAGCCCATGACTTTGCTGTTGCTTCTGTCCCTGTTGTGCCTATTCTTTCCTGCTTTAGATGATAGAGTATTAGCAACAGAATGGACTAGAATTCAACCTTTGGAGATTTGAGAGATTGGGAGAACATGGAGGTGTCCACAAACTGGAAATGATCTAGCCCAGCATTGAATCAACACCAGATGCTGGTTTTGACAAGGAAAGGAGCAACGTTATCCACTGGCCATGTTGCTGCATTAAAAAAAGGAACTTGGTGGGGAGAATTCTTTGAAGCAACCACTTTAGGCTTGAGCCCACTCTCCCAAGGGACTGAACTGATATGGGCAGCATGTGCCCCTGGTCTCATGGGAAAACTTAACTAGAAGGTTATACTTTTGTTTTTGCTATATTTTCTCAGTAAATATTCTTTTGTAAAGGGAGATTTGTAAAAATCTTATTGATGTCAGTTAGTTAAGTGATATTGAGTTGTTTATGACTGGTGATTGATATTAGGGAAAATCTACCAGATGGAGAGCTTAAGTCCATACTATTAGAAGGCTATTCTTGGAACCCTGAGGGAAGATGTTATCTTTTTTTTTTTTTTTTGGTGAGGCAATTGGGGTTAAGTAACTTGCCAAGGGTCACACAGCTAATAAGAGTCAAGTGTCCAAGGTCAGATTTGAACTCAGGTCCTCCTGACTCCAGGGCCAGTGCTCTATCCACTGAACCACCTAGTTGCCCCGAGAAGATGTTATCTTGATCTAGGAGGCAGATTTCCCAGTGAAAATGGGTCTTAGGAGCAGGTAGATGGCACAGTGGATAAAGCACTAGCTCTGGACTCAGGAAGACCTGAGTTCAAATCCATCCTCAGAAACTTGACACTTACTAGCTGTGTGACCCTGGGCAAGTCACTTAACCTTCATTACCCACCCCCCTACCCCCAAAAAAAGAAAAAGAAAAAGAAAAAGAAAAAAAAAGAAAATGGATCTTAGGATAAGGACCTCCAGAGTTTATAAACACAACAGTAATAAGAAGGGTTCACAGTTATGGAATGTTTTTTTAAGTATTCAAAGTGATTTAAATACCACTGCAACCCCTTTAAGGTTGATTCTATAATCAGTCCTATTTTACAAATGAGGAAACTGAGGCCGAGAGAGGTTAAGTGACTTCCCTGTGGTCACATAGCTCAAAAATGTCTGTGGTAGGATTCAATCCAGTTCTTCAAAAACCAAGTCTAGCATGCCATTCACTCCACCACCATGTCTAAGGAGACATGCTTAGATCTTCTTCATCAATGGAATGGAAGAAGAGGGTGAAAATTAGTGACTCATTTCTTTTAGCCTTTTCTTGAATACTTCCAGAGACAGGGAACTCACTTGCACCTGTGGTAGTCCATCCCATTGTCTGACAGGAACTTCTTCCTTATCTAGAGGTAAGATCTGCTTCCCTCTAATTCCCACCCATTGGTTCTAGTTCTATGTTCTGGAGCACCATTGAACAAAGCTATGCTCTTCAGACATTTTGAGGAGGCTACAGAGAAGACACCATTCATGTCTTTCCTTAGTCTTTTCTACTTTGGGCTAAGTTTTTCCGGTTCTTCCAGCAGTTCCTTGGATGCCACAATTTCTGTACCCCTTTCCATTTTGTTTACCTTCTATTAAGTCAGAGTATATACAATGTCCCTTTTAAAATGTGAGGCTCAGAATTGAACATAGTGGTCTAGATGTTACATGAAAAAAGACATAGTAGAGAGTTGGAAGAGACCTCTGAAACCATCTTGCTGACCCAGAATCCCCTTCACAATATACCCAACAAATGTCTGTCCAGTCACTACTTGCCGACCTCAAAGGAGGGCTTTCAAGTTACTAACACTTGTTTCAAACAAGTGGTACACATTTATTTCAATTTTAGGTTCCATTAGCAATTTGTGCATAAAGCCTAGCCTTTGAGAAATAGCTATTATGGCTCTTTAAAAAGTTAATGCGATTTGACGGTTCAGGCTCCCCGCCCCTCTTCTTGCTCCATCAATTTTTGAAGTCAACAGTTCTCCATAGAGCTACGTGAAGCTACTCTCCTCCTTTGACTTTGGCTGGGACATGCTGTACAATGGCAGAAGACAACCCTCCTCTCATCTCCCCCGATTCATGCAGCCTGTTGACAGACAAACAGAAAACACTGCTCGCCTACTGAAATCACCATGAAATCATGACAAACAGCTGACTCCAGAGTAAAATGACACCTGGCTTTGTTTGCCCGTCCTTTGCAGAAACTTGTCCTACAGAATATAGCTAATGAGGGTGGAAAGGCAGGTTGCATGTTGCATGTTACATGGAAGCCTGTCCCAGGATGAACCCTGCACGAGTCAATGGTGTTAATTGACCGGACTCTATGTTTAGCAACCATCACCTAACTCCTCTCTCCATAAGTGGGCCTAAAGCCAATCATTCCCACTGGGCACTACTAAGGTAGTATCCTTTACAGAGGTATTTACTGGGAGAATTAGAATACCTGGCCACCTCTGCCTGCAGGGACCACGTGATAAACATATGGTAAAAATGCCATATCATAGGCTCATCCATTTAGAGTTGTAACAGACCTGTCAGAGGTCATCTGTTCCAACCCTCCATTTTGTAGCTTAAGAGTTGCAGAGAGGATAGACAAGCTATTAAGCAAGATTAAACACTGAATGGACATTGCCTCAGACAAACTGAAACCTGGGAAAGACCTCATTTAGAATGGCCAAGGTCACCCATTGCATCTTGGGCCATTAACAGTCATCCTGACTTTTATCTTGCCACTGGACTTGGATGGCTTTGAAGGAGTCCAATACACTTGCAAGTCAAGACATCATGCTCGTGGTGCCATTGGTCCTCTTTGAAAATGAAGGATAAACAACAATAACCACAGATGGTGAGGATCTGAGCTGTTAGTTGAATGTAAGTCTTCTGACTCCACCTTCTTTCTACTGTACTATAGCATCTGTCACATAATTGATGCCATTATTAAGCTCCTTCTATATACAGAGTATTGTGGTAGGTACCATGGGAGTCACAAAGATAAATATTGATTGTCAATATTAAAAGTACAGTCCTCATGCTAAAGGTATGTCAAAAAAGAAATCAAGGTTGCTTGGAATGACTGGGGAAGGTGTCATGGAGGTAGATAGGGTTTGAAATGTATTTCCTACATGTCATGAAGCTGACTTGGAGCATATCATATCATATCATATCATATCATCCTGACCTCTTACTGGTTCCCCTTCAAATCTAGGATCATTAACCAGGCTGACAGGTCTTCCTGGGGCAGAAAGTCTGAAAAAAAAAAACAGGTAGATTCCATGGATACAGGATTCCTTGTAATAGGCTGGTAAATGTTTAATAACCAATTCTCAAAAAAGCTTTCTTTACAACACACTGATTAATTTAAATTGTATTATTTTCAACTTACTTTCTTAAATCTAGATAATCCACAAAGCAATGTATCAAGACTTGATTTGTGGAGTTTGACATTTCTAGTTGAGTTTGACACCATTGACTTAAAGGTACATGAAGTGATTTTTAAGGCTGGCTTCAGAGTCAGGAACAGGAACACCTATCTCTGACATACATTATCTGTATGACTCTGGGCAAGTCTCATAACTTCTCTGGCCCTGGTTTCCTTCATTTGCAAAATGAGGGGATTAAACTAGATGCTCTCTGAGGTCCCCATAAGCTCTTATATCTATGATCCAGTGATGTACTTAACCACTTTTCTTGAGGCCAATCTTTAAAGCTTTAGATGGCAGAAAAAGGACTACTCTCCAGGGGTAAAAATTTGTCACCAGGAGCTCTTTACACTAATGAAATCACAGAGCCAGTACAAAAGTTATTTTCTCATAATGCTCTATTATTGTTATTATTATTTTACAGATGAGGAAATGGAGTCTGAGAGGTTAAGACCACCCTATGTTCACATAGTCAGTGAGTGTTGGAAGTGAGATTGGAACCCAGTTTTCTTTCCACTGAGGCAGGAAAGAATAGGCACAACAGGGACAGAAGCAACAGCAAAGTCATGGACGCATGGACTCATGGCCTCAGCCTAAGTGAAAGAGACTGGAGGTTCTTCCCCTATCCTGATACTGAGGTAAAACACAGCTAGGATTGAAATATAGTCCCCCTTCCCTCTCCTTAAAAAAACTCCAACAGAATATTTCAGATCTTTATGGGGAAAACTCCCAACTACCTTCCTAAACCCTCTTCATTTCTTCCTTTCAGCTCTCTTATGAAGATTTCACCTAAGGACTTTAACTCAAAATCTAGTCCTTCTTGCACTTTGCTACTGGACTGAACCTCTCTCAGCCTCAGTTTCCCCATCTGTAAAATGGAGATAATAACATCTACATCCCAGGGTTGTTGTTAAGAATGAATGACATGGGCAGCTAGGTGGCACAGTGCCCTGGATTCAAGAGGACCTGAGTTCAAATCCAGCCTCAAACACTTGACACTTACTAGATGTGTGACTCTGGGTAAGTCACTTAATCCTTATTGCCCCGCAAAAAAAGAAAAGAAAAAGAATGAATGATATAACATTTGTAAAGTGTTTTGCCAACCTTCAAGGACTGTTTCAATGCTAGCTCTTACTATTGCCGGGGGAGCCAGTGTCGGGTCGACGGGGTGCTATCAGCCATGCTGCCATGGTAGGATCATTGGGATTTCCTAAAGGTGATGCAATAAACCCACAAGTCATCATGCTTATCCCCAGAAGGAGGGGAATATATATTCTTTTAACAAGAGTCTTCTGCGGGTGACTGCTAAGGTCAGGTTGCTTATAAATCCCAGATTTTGTTTTGTTTTGTTGTTGATTGTTTTGCAGGGCAATGAGGGTTAAGTGTCTTGCCCAGGGTCACACAGGTAGTAAGTGTCAAGTGTCTGAGGTTGGATTTGAACTCAGGTCCTCCTGAATCCAGGGCCAGTGATTTATCCACTGTGCCACCTAGCTGCCCCCATGAATCCCAGATTTTTAATCTGTGGCAGGTATGTTGATGTCTCACAGCCCAAGTATGACTTTGAACCCTCAATTTCTCTTTGAAAAGCATGTAAAGAGCCTGATGAGAAAAGAGGGGCAGTAAGAGAACATGGGAGGAGTTCTGAAATCTCTGAGGACATTTTTCTGATTTCAGGTGGGAAATATCTGCTAACTTTCCTCAGGCTTAATTCAAAGATGATATGGCAGAAGTCAGTCTATGGTGGTGGTGGAGACTGGGGAGCTATTAAAAAGTCACCCTTGGGAGGAGCTAGGTGGTGCAGTGGATAAAGCACTGGCCCTGGATTCAGGAGGATCTGAGTTCAAATCTGACCTCAGACACTTGACACTTACCAGCTGTGTGACCCTGGGCAAGTCACTTAACCCTCATTGCCCCACAAAACAAAACAAATAAACAAACCAAAAAATCACCCTCAATGCTTGTTTTCAGTTTTTTTTTTTTTAATTCTCCCTGAACTGATACTGAGGTCTAGAGGCAACCACAGCTAAGATTCATAGAGACTCAAGGTATTGACCCCTCTTAGCTTTGTGCACAGACAGGCTCTTGTCTATGGGGTTTATTGCTCTGGGGTTTCCTGACTTCTCAACGGGAAATAAGCTCCCTAATTCTCACATTCATTACCCATCTACCTACTACTCCCTACAACTAACTTACATAGTTGCTAAGTCACGAAATGATTATGGGCTCCAAGTCTAGGCTTTTCCTTTGCAAAGGGGCAAATTAAAGAAGAAAAAAGTGCTCCATGTAACTACCTGAATTATGTTTGGAACAAGTAGTTTGTTCTCACATAGAAAGGGAATGTTAATAAAGAATACAGAATGATTAGAACAGTATCACTAAGAGGGAACCCATTGGAACAGTTTTTGCAAAGCTTCTACCTAGCTGCTTTGCATTTGACCTCTGCACTGGGATTGTCTGGTTAAGCACCAAGTGAGATCTTCCTTACAGGGGCTTCTTTCTTCCATGCTGTCAGGCCCTTTATCTAAGGCCAGAGCATGCTAATGTTACTACATGGCAATTGCTCCAGAATATGCTGCCTTGTAGATAGGAAAGATCTGGAGCTTTCAGTTCCTTGCTAGAAGAAATGGAACCCAAAAGGAGAGGAAAGGCAGCCAAGGGGGGCCTCAGGTACTGCCTGTATGAAGGCATGTTCTGCACAGGGAGTTTTTCCTGGGGTAGGGAAGGACCCTTCCTTCTTCTATTCCTCAACTGGAGTCTTCTTTTTTTTTTTTTTTAATTTAATTTTTTTTGCAGGGCAATGAGGGTTAAGTGACTTGCCCAGGGCCACATAGCTAGTAAGTGTCAAGTGTATGAGGTCGGGTTTGAACTCAGGTACTCCTGACTCCAGGGCCGGTCAGTGCTTTATCCACTGTGCCACGTAGCTGCTCCCCATATCTATCTTCTTGAAAGTCACTTCTAAGAGACCAGCCAGCCCAGAGCCATCTCTTCTTGTGTGGGGTGTGGTACTCTGTATCTTGGGCTTCTCTAGCTCAGTAACCAACCAGAAGGACTCAACCCATGATGAGTGATAGGTATGTGTAATATATACATGTACATATAATATATACATATCACAACAATACATATACTGTATGTAGAGGAAGTGGTTAGAAGATACCTGCACATACTCTGAAGGGGGAGGAATTCATGTGCATTACTCTAATGCTGACTGAGCATGCCCTAAGGGGGATGCCACACCCAGATATACACTAAGATTAGAGAGCCAGAGCTGGAGTTTGAATCCGATTGGGTAAGTGCAGAAATCACCTACCCTTGGCAAGAAATTAGCCCTTTCCATTGAAGAAAGAGGTAGTAGGTGGAGCATTGATAAGGAGGGAGAACATTTCAGGCATGGGGACAACTAATACAAAATTGTACCCCCTAGACTGAGCTGGGATTAAAGTTTCTGTTTCTTTATCTGATGATATTTATTGTATTGTGTTGTGTTGTACTATATGATACCATACTGCACTGCCCTGCATTATATTACATTACATTACATTATATTATATTATAATGTTATCTTGTGTTGTGTTGTACAATATTATACTGTACTGTATTGTGTCATACTGTATTGTACTGCATTAATTATACTATGTTATGTTGCATTGTTTTGTGTTGTGTTATACTATATTACATTGGCTGCACTATGTTATGTTGTATTGTGTTGTGCTGTGTTGTTGTGTTGTACTATAGTATATAATACTGCACCACATTGTATTGTATTGTTATATTATGTTGTATTATACTATATTATACCGTAGTACACTGCACTGTACTGCATTATATTATATTATGTTGTATTGTGTTGTACTGTTTTATATTGCATTGTACTATATTGTGTTGTACCGCATCATATATTGTATTATTTACATTGTATCATATCATAATATATCATATCATATCATATCGTATTGTATCTTATTGTATTATATTGTACTGTATGATTACTCTCCCTCCTCATTTAAACCTATTGTGGATACTGGCTTTCTTCAAGATTCAGTTCAAGTAGCACCTTCTCCAGGATGCCTTTTCTGGTCCTCACCACCAATTACCTTGTAATTGCTTTGAATGTTTTGTATAGACTTAACACATGTATGCATCATCTCTCCTGATAGAATGATAACTTACTTAAGTCAGGGATTGTTGAATTTATTTTTATTTTTTTATCCCTAGAGCCTAGCATTTTGCTTAGTGTTTAGGTGGCACTTAATAATTGACTGACTAATTGATCTGACATAGTAGAGCCAAAGGCAACCTTAAGGAGTCTCTCATTCTTTTCATTTTACTTCCTCTCTGCTCTCCCCTTTTCACTTTCTCCTTTCCTTCTCCTTCTTCTCCTCCCTCTTCTTCTCTCCTCCCCTCTCCCACTTATAGTCCTAATACCACTGCTGATAGGCATGGAAGCTTTGACCTGCTCCATTTATGACCTGCCACAAAAAGTCCAAATGGAGTCATGGAATACTAAACAAGTCTGAAATGACTCAACAACAACAGCAGCAACAACAACAACAACAACAACACAACAATACATTTCAGACCTGGGCCAGTTTGCCTCTTCTTAGGCATCCTGGTCCTCATTATTCCTTGCCCCATCCCACTCCCAACCCATTCAAGTCATCCTGGGCTCAGTGTGGACATTGGATCAGCTTTAGCTCCACTGCGACTTAGAATTCCCAAATTCAATAGATCCATTATCTCAGCCTCTACTTGGAGCAGGGACTACAGGTATATGCCACCATGCCCAGTTCCTCTTATATTTCTCAAGAAAGCTACAATACAAAATCCCTCCAGAAGTTGTGAACTCGTCTGCTTTGAGTACTCAGTTGGCCTTTTAACAAGTGAAATTCATAGAGGAAGAAGTTTACAGGTTGTGAAGTTAATAGATGATAAGGTGTAGTAGCATTAAGTTGATCCTTGTGGTGAGCAATATCAGCTTGACATAGTCATACAACTGAGCTATGCCTTTGGACTTGGTTTTTGGAAAGGAGAGCCGAGATAGACAGAGGGGCACTTAAGAGTGTTGGAAAGAGACACTGAAAAGAGAGGACTTGGATTTGGTCCCCTGAATGAGAAGCCTGCCTATCTGAGAAACCTTTCAAGGCAACTACATGGACCCAGAGACAGCAGCAGACAGAGAGAGGGGAAAAGTGATGAATTCTGCTAAGCTGAGAGGTGTTGGAATGCAAAATGGTGGTGGTGGAGAGACAATGGTGGAATGACAAGAGCTCCTGGACCAAGTGCTCCAGGAGAAGCCCTGGGACTGTGCTGAATACTTAGACAAAGTAGAAGAATTCTTGGACTAAGATTTCTGGCCTCAGAAGAGAAATTTCTAAAAAAAAAAAAAAAAAAAAAAGAAGAAGCAGAAACTGGAGTTGAGGAAAACCTAAATGCATTCCCTCTTCAAATCAGTTTCCTGGCATCCTTCAAGTATAAACTCACATCTCACCTTTCACAAGAAGTCTTTCTCCATCCCCTTTAATGTTACTTGCTTCCGTCTTAGATGATATACAATTTATTCTGTATGTATCTTATATACAAAGTGTCTCCTCCATTAGACTGCAAACGTCTTGAGGCCAGGAACTGTTTTTGTCTCTGTATCCCCAGTGCTTAAAATAGTGCCTAACACATAGAAGGTGCTTAATAAATCCTTCTTGACTACATTTGGTGGAAGGGCAAATTCATACCTCACATTTCATTGACACTTTGAGTTATGTGAAATGAGCTGGTTTGGTGCATTTTCTGCAAAGTTTTCAATTTCATGCCAGCATCCCTTGATAGATCAATGACACTCTAAGATGGTCTCCTATAATTTGGTTAGGGTAAAAGATATATAAACTTCATATCAGCATCAGCCATGCATGAGATCATTTTGAGTATCAAATTCTAGTGTGCTACTGTTAATGAAGTTTTGGAGCATAGCTAACCTATTAGTTTTGGACTGTCAATAGAGCCAGTTTATATATATATATATATATATATACACACACACATACAATATGCATGCATATATGTGTATCACATAGATATAAACATATACATATATTGATATAACTGTATCATCTGTATTTTATCTATATATTGAGTTAGTGTATGTAAATATATATATATATATAAAGTCATGTAAGTGGTGACCTTTTTCAAATGCTCAGTTTTGTAAATGATTTTTTTTGGTGGGGCAATGAGGGTTAAGTGACTTTCCCCTACACCTCAAGACAGATGGATAGATACTAACTTACAGATCATTTGGATAATCCATTGGATCAGTGTATCGTCTATCTATCATCTGTCTGTCTAGCTCCTACAGTATATAGTACATATGTGTATACTAGATAGTAAATAAAAAGACAGATGTATTAATGTGATATAGTAGTTATAAGTCTATCTTATAAGCCCAATTCTCATGTGGAATCCAGTTGGTGCAGTGAACTTAGTATCAGGAAAACCTGAGTTCAAATCTTATAGAGACTTATATTTTGACACATACATTAGAGATACCTTAAAAGTTGGATTTCATTTCAGCACATCAAATTTTTTTTAAAGAATCAATAAGCAAATAAATACTTTCATCATCATCATAGAGAAACATAGATGGTACAGTGGATAGAGCATGGACCTGGGATCAGAAGATTTGTGTTCGATTCCAGTCTTGGACATTTACTAGCCGCATGATCCTGGTCAAGTCATTTAACTTCTGTTGCCTCAGTTATCTCATCCTTGAAATGGGGATAATAATAGCACCCACTTTCCAAAGTTATTGTGAGTATAAAATGAGATAATATTTATAATACACTTCATAAACATTAAAGAATTATATAAATACTAGGCATTATTATTCCAGAATCTTTTAAAAAAAATAATACATGAGAACAACTTGTTTGGGAAGAGTCTTAAAAGCCAAATATTTCATTTCAGCATGTCAAATATATTTAAGGAATCAACAAATAATAAATAGCTTTAATATTACCGAATAGTCATTCCATTGACATAGGTAAATAGATAATATACTTATTCAGTGGGCTAACCAGCTGTACGCCATCATACTTAAATGTGTACATTTTAGAGGTGGAAGGGACCATGTTGGCTATCAAGCCAAAACTATATCCAAAAGAGAATTCACCAACACAACATGTTATTGTTGTTCAGTCATGTCCAACTCATCATGACCCCATTTGGGGTTTTCTTGATAAAGATGCCATTTTCTTCTCCAGATCATTTTACAGATAAGGAAACTGAAACAAAGAGGGTTGACTAACTTGACTAGGGTCATATAGCTAGTAAGTGTCTGAAGCTGATTTTGAACTCAGATCTCTCTCACTCCAGCCCCAGCACTTTATCCACTGTGCCACCTAGCTGCCCCTACCAAACAAGTAATAATCCAGCCTCTGCTTAAGAACCTCTGATGAATATATTCCATTTGCAGACAGCTTTAATTGTTAGGAAGTTTTTCCTAACATTAAACCTCAGTTTGTTTCTTTGCTACTTCTACCTATTGCTTCTGGCTATTTACTCAGGGACTTATCAAAGCAAGCTTGTTCCCTTTTTCATATGCCAAACCTTCACCTACATGAAGACAGCTGTCATTCCACCAAATCTTTTCTTTTCCAGATTAAACATCTCTAATTCCTTTAAACTATTTTCATATAGTATAGATTCAGGGCTCTTGGACCATATTGTCTGCCTTCCTTTGGATAGTCATCATTTTACTAGTTTCTTTTCTAAATTTAACACAATTGTGTTCACAATTGTGTTCAATATACCCATATGTCATCTGACCAAGGTAGTACAGAGGTGCTACCTCCTCAATATTTCTGGAAACTATGCCTCGCAATGGAACCCAAGATCTCACTGATATTTTGGGGAAACTATATAATGTTGTCAACCCATGCTGAACCTGCAATCCTCTAAACCTTCCAGATCTACTGATTTACCATATTTCTCTCCTATATTATACTTGTGAAGTTAGTTGCTTGAACTAAGGAATAAGGTTTTGTGTTCATCCCTATGAAAGTTCATTTAGCTTAATGGCTTAGCCTATCAACCAAGCTCTTTTTGGATTCTCACCGCCATTCAGTGTGTTAGCTGTTCTTTCCAGCTTTGAGTCATTTACAAATTTGATAAGCATGCCTTTATCCAAGTGTTCTATATGTATTTAGTCAGGTCCAGCTGTTCTTCCAGACTCCATCTTTTATGATGCCATTGCCTCTTCAGAATCCCATGTACACTGTGAAAAAGTGGCAGAAACCAAATTTACCATCTTCACTAATGAAAATAGATTCCTGTAGAAACACCAGCATATCTGTTTCATTTTGTATGTCTAAAAGAGACTAGCAAAGCAAATGTTATTGAAATGATCTGGCTGACTGAAGAGCATTTGAGGAGAAAACAAGCCTTCAGACAATTTGGCATGAGACCTAGCCTTTCTTTCTTTTTTCTTTTCTGCTTTTTTTTTTTTTAATGAGGCAATCCTGCTTGTAACCTTCTGTCATCCTCCTCCCTAATGTTTTGCAAATGAGTAGGTACTCTTAGACAGTGTTGCCCTTGGTGGCCATGTGTTTTTACTTGGCAAAGCAATCAAGTAGCTTCTGATTAAAGTGGTTTCTGGGCTTGTCAGCCTCCTTGTTGTAGCAACTGTTTGCATGAGTTAAGCTTTTCCAAGAAATGGTGGTACGGTCAATGCCTTTACTTTTATCTATTTCCCTTTCTGTAGAGTCTACAATTTATTTAAACAGGTGAAGTTGGAGCTGCTTTAATGGAACACAAAATTTTTCCATGTTCATCTCCCCCCTCCCCCATCCCTTTAGTCTCACTTCATACAAAGATCAGATTGCTGTAAATTCAATGACTGGTTACAGGAGTTGTAGTCATTTCCTGTCTGTTCCTCCTTGAGGGAATGAACTATTTCTCATTTTGTCATCATATCCATAGTGCCTAATAAGTGCCCTAAATATAGTAGAAACCAATTGTTTGGGTGAGATATTGTCAATTTAATTTTGGTTTTGTGATATTATTCAGTGATGATCACATACAGTTCCTTCTGTCCCTTTTCTGGAAGAAAGTTATTGATGGTACACCAGTATGAGGCTTCTTAATCATCTACAAATCCTTGGCCCATTTTGTTTCTTGATCCAGAACCATAGTTTCCAACATAATTTTCTTCTGTCTTACTTGTGCTCATCTTTACTTTGAAATAAACAAGTATCAGAATAAATGTTGACTTAATTTTGAGAATCTTGTCAAGTTCTTCCTAGAATTCCTTTTATTCTTTGCAATGGTTCTTGCCTCATGAATTGAAATTTTCTTTGTGGTTTTATGTTTGCTTATGCTGACCACATGTTCTGGGAAATTGTGTTTCTTGTTGTTATAGGGCACAAGATGAAACCAAATCCGCCAATGCCTGAATTTCTCTTCAAATAATTCTCTCTTTCTCTATGAGCAATTCATTTATTTAGCCACACCTTCATTTCTCCTCATCTTGGTTATAGTTAGAATATCATGGATATCTTTTCTCTACAAGTGCATCAACTTGATCTTTGGATAATTGCTGTCACTAAAAATAACAATGGTTGTATTCACATTGACAGATATCTAATAATTGAATCATTCTTTTTACTTTCTATTACTCTGCCACTGTTCTTATAGGAACAGAAAGGGACTATATGATTTATTGCAAGAATTTTGTTTTTATTTTTAATGGAGGTTGAGGAGGCAGGTGTGGATAGAGTTGAAAAAAAGAAAAGAAAATATTGTTTTCCCTCCTAATGAATAAGAAAGAATAAAATGAAGGCCAGAAGAAATCACAGAAAAGAAAGACAGCTTAGAAAGTTACATGGCGAATTTGTTATATAGTTAAAAAGAAAATTAATCTGTACAGAATATAAATTCATAGTTTCATGTAGAACCATTCTCTTTTTCTGTTCTACTCTGTATATGGAAATGTTCATTTTATTTGGTCTTTGTTGAGTTCAGAATTCTTAATAAATTTTTAAAATTCAATTTTATTTTATTTTGATTTCTAAATTCTCTTTCCTCTTCCTCCCCCTTTGAAAAGTCAAGAAAAATAAAACTCATTCCAAATATGTATAGTCATGCATAATAAATCCTTGCATTTGCCATGTCAAAGAAAGAGAGAAAGGCAGGAAGGCAGGCAGGAGGGAGGGAGAGAGGGAGAGGGAGAGAGAGGGAGAGAGAGAGAGAGAGAGAGAGAGAGAGAGAGAGAGAGAGAGAGAGAGAGAGAGAGAGAGAGATAGGCTTAGGGTCACTTTGTATTTTTGCCAATTTTGCCAATCAGTCACCATGGCCAAATGATTCATCAACTGGTGGACAGCCTTTTGGCAATGAGCTTCTCTAAACTTAGACTGTGCCTGGTGTTTGGGAGTGAGCCTATCTATCTCTGGGGCTTTAGTTCAAATCTTTCCATCTAACCAAACCTGCCAGAGCTTGTCCTTCAGTGATAGTTCTCTGAGAAGCCATGGTCACTTTAGTACTCCATGGAGCATTAATGTTGGACTTCAATGGAAAAATTTAAAGTTAGCTAAGGAGAATATTGTTGTATTGAATTGGAAGTCTGCAACTTGTAACTTGAACCTACTATAGTTTGTGGGGCCTTTTTTGGTCTCTTTTTTTGAGGGGGATGTATCTTGTGCCCCAAAGCAACAAAAGAATAAGTCAGAGATAGTTGTTAACCCCAGCTTGTCTGCAGATTCAGAGTGGACAGAAGGAATTATCTGGGAAAGTTCTGGATATCCCAAAGGTCAAGAGATTGTTATAAGGTTAGACAGGGGAGCAGAATGTGGGGGTTCAGAGCCTTAATAAGTGAAGATTATTATTTAACAAGAGCAGCTCTAGGAATTCACTTAGTGATGTTGTTTCCTTGTTGCTGTGTGTTTTTTAAAAGAATGATACCCAGATAAGCACATACAATTCTCTCCTCTAGCCTGAGTTCTTTGTAGAATTTATTTTTCACTCAGTTAAAAAGCAAGGATATCACTTGACTATCAGTGTTATCAATGTACTCAAGATGGGGTTATCCCAAATCAGGAGCTCCTAAGTATGATACCATGGAGAAAATACTGAATCTTGTTGGATACAGACCTAGGTTCAAATTCTGACTCTGCTACTTATGACCTGTGTGACCTTGGGTGAATTACTTCATCTCTCTCAGCTTCAGTTTCCTCATCTGTGAAATAAGGACATTCCTTTAAGCTTGAATTTTATTAAATAGTGATCATATGAATATCTTTATCAAAGGGAGATGCAAGCATAGAACTTGTTTATCTTGGTATTTTCCTTCCACTTGTCATCAAGCAACCAAACAATAAGCATTTATTAAGTGCCTACTATTGCCAGGGACTATGCTAGGTGCAGGGGATACAAAGAAAGAGGTTATATTCCACAGGGATGAATTTGCAATGTATAAGTAGAATATGGACATAAAATCAGAATTGTCAAGAGACAAACTATGGTGTGTTAAAAGAGGAAGAAATGATGAGTTCTAGTAGGATATAATGAAGCAAGTGTACCATTGGGACTCCCAGAATCAAGAGCTGATGGGCTAGCTGGGTTTTCTGGGCAAAACATGGCAGGAAGCCACTCAGAGTCTCAGAGCTTCAAGCACATCATAGATCAAGGGTATAGAGCAAAAACACTCTCTACAGGAGTAGGATTCAGCAACTGTGAAAAACATGAATCCTATTCATTTCAAACATTATGTGAAATGCTGTGTTAGTCTTTGGGGGTTACATAGAAAGTACTCAAGAAAATAAGATATAAGTACTTAAGATAATAAGATGGAAGAAAAAATATGTCCCTACCATTAAGAAATCTTCAATGTAGTGGGAGATTGTGTGTGTATGTGTGTGTAGAAAATAAAACATGAATAACAATTTTTTTTTTTGCAGGGCAATGAGGGTTAAATGACTTGCCCAGGGTCACATAGCTAGTAAGTGTCCAGTGTCTGAGGCTGAATTTGACCTCAGGTACTACTGAATCCAGGGCTGGTGCTCTATCCACTGTGCCACCTAGCTGCCCCAATGAATAACAATTATTAAGGTAAAGGTTAAAATTAAGTTTGGAGAAAGGAGGTAATATGTCTAATGGAAAGACCACTATCTCTGGTATCTGAGGAAAGGAGGTCATACGTCCAATGGAAAGAACACTGTCTTTGGAGTGTGGAGTGAGGGGACCTTGGGTTCACTTTCCATCTTTGATATTTACCGGAACTTGGGAGAATCACTTAACTTATCTTCCTTACTTGCCTCATCTCTTAAATGAGGGGGTTGGACTAGATGACCTCTGAGGTCCTTTCTAGCTCTACATCTATGAGCCTATGATCCTAGGAGAGGTCAAACAGAGAGACCTGAGAGATTCAAGCAGGGAGGAATCGCTTCTAAGTTTGGAGGACAAGAGAAGGGATCAGAGAAAGTTTCATGGGAAAATTGCAATTAAGTGGCCTTGAAAGGTGAGAGATTTCAGTAGGCAGAGGTGGGGGTGAGGTGAGGGTGCCCAGCAGGCAGCATTGCCTGTGTAAATGAAGTCAGAGCAAGCAGGACAAGTTTGGAGAGCTTGTAGGCTAGTTGGAATGTAATGCCTAAAGGGGAAGAGTATGAGATAAAGCTAAAAGGTGGGTGACAGACAGATTGTTGGCAGCTTTGAATGTCAGAGTAGGTATTTCTC
Source organism: Dromiciops gliroides (assembly GCF_019393635.1). NCBI lineage: Eukaryota > Metazoa > Chordata > Mammalia > Microbiotheria > Microbiotheriidae > Dromiciops > Dromiciops gliroides. Next base: position 537,955,102 of record NC_057861.1, read on the forward strand.
TTTTATTCTGTGGAGAATGCAGAGCATTGAAGGTTTGTGAGTGGGGTGTGGTAGTGATAGGGATGTAATTTATAGTGTTAGCAACATACTCTTCCTAAGCCAATTGATTGATTAGAGCAGAGAAAGAGGACAGAGGGACCTAGAGAGAGGAGGCTAGTATGATAATCCAGATGAGAGATGATGAAAGACTAGGTGAGGTCAGGTAGCAGCGATTGGAAAGGGGTGGGGAGAACGGATGTGAGCTAAGGTAGAATCAGTAGGAAATGGCAACTGAGTAGACTTCTAAGTCTTCTGGGGCAGCTAGATGGTGCAGTGGTTAAAGCGCTGGCCCTGGATTCAGGAGTACCTGAGTTCAAATCTGGCCTCAGACACTTAACACTTACTAGTTGTGTGACCCTGGGCAAGTCACTTAACCCCAATTGCCTCACTAAAAAAAAAAAAATTAAAAACAAACAAACAAACAGACTTCTACCTCTTCTTCTATTTCTACATCCAAAGATGAATTTGCATGACTGGAAAGTTGGGAGGAAGGGCAGGTATTTAGAGGCTATACTGGGCTATAGATGTTGATCATATATACAAGTTGTGATGAGAATATCTTAGTTCTCTGGTACCTGAGAAAACCACTGGGCCTGATATGTTCCCTGCCTGCCTAATTTATCCCAACCTGGCATCTATTTCCATTCCAAGGATAACTAACCACTTCTGTGGTAATATATTTTGTGAGTATGCCACTTATTTCTATAAGCTGAGTCCTTTTCAACTGCTGAGATGGTATTGGTCTGGCCAGTAAACATTCTTCAGGTCTTGGGATTTGAGTGAAAGGAGACACTACCACACTTACTACCACAGGAAAAATCAATCTGTTCATTAGGTGAAGTATATAAAATAAGAAATATTCAACATTAGTTTTGTAGTCATCAAAGGTCCCAGGATTCTTGGCATAAAGAGGGGAACCAGTGTCATCACAGCATTAGGCAACCGGGAAGTGCCAGGCATGGCTTAAGGACCCATTATATAAGCTAATGTTATAGCAGGTGGGTTTTTCTGGGTGTGAACCTTTTATATAGTTAACAAATATAAGTTAATTAAAATTGTAAAAATGCCCAGAAATTTTATACCAATCAACTTACAGCATTAAAGAATGGCCCAAGGAGGTAGAGTCAAGATGGTGGAATAAAGACAACAAGTCGCCTAAACTGTACTAAACACTTTTAAATAATGTGATAGAACAATTCCTGTAGTGGCAGAACCCACAAAAGGATGGGTTGAAATAATTTTCCTGCCAAAGACAACTTAGAAGGTCAGCAGGAAAGTTATATTGCACCTGGGTGAGAGTGGAGCACAGTCTGGTTCAGCACAGACCCAGCCCCAGAAAACCAGGAGCAGTCCTTGGGAACCACAGAATCTATCTATATACATATGCTATAGCAGCATCTTCTTCCAGAGCTCTCAGCCCACAGATGGTTAGGGGGTTGACCAACTGATCAGAAGGAGATTACAGGGGTCTCTTTGCTGGCATTAGGGATAGGAGTCTGTTGCATTCCCCATACTCAGATCCAGGTTGCAGTCCTGGGTGGCAGTCCTAGGTAGAGTAGGCACAGTAGCACACCAGAACTTGTGGCTGGGGTGGAGCAGGGATCCACATCACAGTTCCAGGGCAGAAAAGCATTCTTGTGTCACTTACAGACCAGAGCACAAGCCAGGAGAGTAGTAACACACCTCTCCTTAGATCACTCATAGACTAGAGCACAGGACAAGACAACAGTGAACACACCTCTCCTTAGATCATACCACCTTGGAAGAACTGAAAACTTACAGGTCTTTAGAAACATCTCTGAAAAAAGCTTCACAAAACCCCTGAAGCTTGGGACAATGTACCATCCACCCCAGAAGCAGAGACCCACTTCAACAGAAAAAATTCAGACCACAGAAAATTACTATTGTGACAAGGAAGGTCAAAACACACACTCAGAAGAAGATAACAAAGTCAAATATCCAATATCTAAAGCCTCTGAGAAAAATATGAATTGGTCTCAGGCCACAAAAGAGCTCAAAAAGCATTTTTAAAATCAAGTAAAAGAGGTAGTGGAAAGAATGGGAAGAGAAATGAGAGTAATATAAGAAAATAATGGGAAAAAAAGTTGACAGCTTGGTAAAGGAGACACAAAAATTATGGAAGAAAATAGCATCTTAAAAATGGATTAGGTCGGGGCAGCTAGGTGGCGCAGTGGATAGAGCACCGGCCCTGGAGTCAGGAGTACCTGAGTTCAAATCCAGCCTCAGACACTTAACACTTACTAGTTGTGTGACCCTGGGCAAGTCACTTAACCCCAATTGTCTCACCAAAAAAAAAAAAAAAAGTGGATTATGTCAAATGGAAAAAGAGGTACAAATAACTAATGAGGAGAAGAATGCCTTGAAAAACAGGACTGGACAATGCAAAAAGTACAAAAATTCACTGAATAAAATAATTCCTTAAAAATTAGAATTGAGAACATGGAAGCTAATAACTTTATGAGAAATCAAGAAACAATAAAACAAAACCAAAAGAATGAAACAAAAATAGAAGACAATATGAAATACCTCATTGGAAAAACAACTGATATGGAAAATAGATCCAGGAAAGATAATTTTTAAATTATTAGAAAATTGCCCTGATATTCTAGAACCCCAGAGGTTAAAATAGAAATGGAAAGAAATGGAAAGAATCCACCAATAACCTCTTAAAAGAGATCCCAAAATGAAAACTCCCAGGAATATTATAGTCAAATTCCAGAGCTTTCAGGTCAAAGAGAGAATTTTACAAGCACCCAGAAAGAAAAACTCAAATATCATGGAGCCATGGTCAGGATAACAGAAGATTTATCAGCTTCTACATTAAAAGATCAGAGAGCTTTTGGCTCCCAGCTCGTGGTGGTGAAGGTGCAACTTCTTTCAGTTGTCCTGAATCCAGGTTCATCTGACACTGTCAGCTACCCCACAGTGTCCAGGCTGAGCCTCCACCTTTGTTGTCACCATGCTGCATAAGTTTGACCCTAATGAAATTAAAGTTGTGTTTTTAAGGTGACTTGTGGTAAAGTTGGTGCCACATCACTCTGGCCCCCCAAATTGGTCCCTTAGGGTTTTCTCCCAAAAAAGTTGGTGATGACATTGCCAAGGCAACTGGTGACTGGAAAGGGCTAAGGATCACAGTGGAACTTACCATTCAGAACAGACAGGCCTAGTTTGAGGTTGTGCCTTCTGCTTCAGCCTTGATCATCAAAAGCCCTAAAGGAACCTCCTTGGGACAGAAAGAAGCAGAAAAATATTAAATGCAGTGGAAACATCAGTCTCGATAAGATCATCAACATTGCTCAAAAGATGAGGCACCGATCCTTGGCAAGAGAGCTGTCTGGAACCATTAAAGAGATCCTTGGAACAGCCCAGTCTGTAGGCTACAACATTGACGGCAGGCATCCTCATGATGTCACTGATGACATCAATAGTGGTGCTATGGAATGCCTGGCAAGTTAAGCTACAAAGGAGACTATTGCAATAAATTAACATTTAACAACAAAAAAACACACACACATAAACACAAAACAAACAAACAAACAAAAAGATCAGAGGGCTTGGAATATGATATTCTGGAGAGCAAAGGAGCTGTGATTACAATTAAGAATCACATACCCTGGGGGCAGCTAAGTGGCACAGTGGATAAAACACCAGCCCTGGATTCAGGAGGACCTGAGTTCAAATCCAGCCTCAGACACTTGAAACTTACTAGCTGTGGGACCCTGGGCAAGTCACTTAACCCTCATTGCCCTGCAAAAACAAAACAAAAAACCAAAACCAAAACCAAGACAAACCAATTAAAAAAAACAAAAACAAAAGAACAACAATAACAACAACAACAACAAACAAAGAAACACATATCCAGCAAAGCTGAATATAATCTTTCAGGGAAAAACTAGATATTCAATGAAATAAAGGACTCTGAAGCATTTTTGATGAAAACACTAAAGCTGAATAGAAAATTTGAATTTCAATTACAATACTCAAGAGAAGCATAAAAAGGCAAACAGGAAAGTGAAATCATAAGGGACTTAATAATGTTAAACTGTTAAATTCCTACATGGGAAGATGATACTTGCAACTCATAAAAATTTTCTTGTTATTAGAGCAGTTAGAAAGAGTATATTTGGACAGAAGACACAAGTACAAGTTGAATATGAAGGGATGACATCTAAAAATAAAATTAAGGGGTTAGAAAGAATAATGTCCTAGAAGAAAGGAAGGGGGTAGAAAGGAGTAAATTATCTCATGTGAAAGAGGCAAGAAAAAGTTTTACAGTGGAGGAGAATATGGAAGATACCAAAGGGCGGGGTGGTGGTGATGAGTGAGCCTTACCCTCATCAGAATTGGCTCAGAGAAGGAATAACTTGAACACTTAATTGAGTATAGGAATCTATCTTACTCTACAGGAAAGTAGGAGGGGAAGGGGATAAGAGAAAGGATGGATATATGCTGATAGAAGGGAGGGTAGGTTGGGGAGGTAGTAGTCAGAAGCAAAACACTTTTGAGGAGGGACAGGATGAAAAGAGAGAAAATAGAAGAAATGCGGGGGAGATGAGATGGAGGGAAATACATTTAGCAATCATAAATGTGAAAAAAAATTTGAAGCAAATTTCTCTGACAAAGGCCTTATTTCTCAAATATATAGAGAACTGAGTCAAATTTGTAAGAATAAGAGCCATTCCCCAATTGATAAATGAAAGATATGAACAGTTTTCAGATGAAGTAAAGCTATATCTATAGCCATATAAAAAAAAATGTTGTAAATCCTTATTGATTGGATAAATGCAAATTAAAATAATTCTGAGGTGCTAATTCATACCTATTAGATTGGCTGATAGGACAGAAAAGGAAAATGACAAATGTTGGAGGGGATGTGGGGAAAATGAGACATTAATGCATTGTTGATGGAGTTGTGAACTGATTCAACTATTCTTTAGAACAATTTGTAACTATGCCCAAATGGTATAAAACCATGCATACCCTTTGACCTAGAACCACTACTACTAGGCCTATCCAAAAAGAGAAAAAACAAAAAAGAAAGGAAATTATATGTACAAAAATATTTATAGCAGCTCTTTTCTGGTGGCAAAGAATACAAAATTGAGGGAATACCCATAAACTGGGGAATGGCTGAACAAATTGTGGTATGTGATTATAATGGAATACTATTGTACTATGTTAAGGGCTAAAATTCTAGCTAAACTGTCTAAAATATCTAATGAGTGGTCGCCAATAAATTATAAGCTTTAGCAAGAGTTAGACTTTTAAGCATTTATTAAGGAGAATAAGAATTTGGTAAAGAGAGAGAAAAAGGCCTAGATTCCTATCTAGGCCCCTCTCCACCAGCGTCCTCAGGAAAGAGTCCCAGACAGAGCGCTAGTCTCTTCCTTCTTCCTCCCACTAGCCCGCGTCACTTCCTGACGCCAAAGAAAAGACTCCTGGTCTTGCCCTCAAAGACCTTCGCCTCATGGGCGGAACTCTTCTACAGTAAATCTCCAGCAGGTGGCGTCATTCCAATCGTTACAACTATAAGAAATGATGAGCAAGATGCTCTCAGAAAAACCTGGAAAGACTTAAATGAGCTGATACAAAATGAAATGTACTGTGTTCAAAGTAACAGCAACAAAGATGTTGCTGTGAATAACTCAGCTATTCTCAGCAATACAGTGATTCAAGAGAACTCTGAAGTACTTATGATCAAAAATGCTATCCATTCCCAGACAAAGAACTGATGGTGTCTGAAAACAGATTGAAGCATACTTTTTAAAACTTTCTTTATTTTTTTCTTTATTATTTTTTATTATTTTTATTTATTATTATTTATTTTATTTATTATTATTTTATTTTTATTTACTATTCTTTATTATTTTTCTTGTAGTTTTTTCTTTTTGATCAACATGACTAATATAGAAATATACTTTGCATGAGTACACATTTGTAACCTATATCAAATTGCTTGCCTTCTCAATGAAGGGGGTAGGGAGGGAGGAAGGAAGATAATTTGAAACTCAAAGTTTTACAAATGAATGTTAAAAATTATTTTTACATGTAATTGAGGGAAAATAAAATACTAAATAAATTTAAAGAAAAAGAATGGTCCAGGAAGAGTTATAGTTTGATTGATCATGGGTAAGGTGATTGATTCCAGAGAGCATGGGAAATCAAGAAGGGTGGGAAGAATGCCAAAGAACTCACATTAAGCAAAGAAGTTTGAATGCTCACATAACCCTGTGCATGTCTGTTTTTTAGACATTCTGCTGCTATCTAGCGGATCTTTATAGGAAGATTAGCTTGTTTTGTTATGGGAAACTGGTGCCTTTGGAATGATGACTGGGGATTGTCCAATACCTGGATTGGCCTCCATGTTGAACTATGACAGTTGTAGAGCTAGACCAAGTGAAAGACAGATGGATTCAGTCATGATTTGTAAGTAGCCACTAAGAAGCTTGAAGGTCAAACCTTTCTTTCGTGTGTCATTTTTAAAGCTAATTACTTCTACACAATCTTCAGGGCCAAAGTTCTATGCTAAGCTAAGTCCCAGATAGAGTTGCTGCTCTGAAAAATATCTGTTCTGGAATGCTAAGAAAAAGGGGTGGGGAAGACCGTGGCAGATTACCATCTTCAGCCCTTGCCTTGAGTCTGACTGAAATAGAAGCAGACAGTGGAAAGCTAGGTGGCACAATGGATAGAGTGCTCGGCCTCGAGTCAGGAAGACCTGACTTCAAATTCAGATTCAAATACTTACTAGTTGTATGACTTTAAGCAAGTCACTTAACCTCTCTTTACCTCCATTTCTTCATCTGTAAAATAAGGGTAATAACAATACCTATCTCCCAGAGTTCTTGTGAGGATCAAGTGAAATAATATTTGTAAAGTACTTTGTACACTACCTGGAACATAGTAGGGTACAATATAAATGTTAATTATTTTAAAATTTTTATTTATCTTTAACATTCCTATTTTAAAAATTTGAGTTTCAAATTCTCTTATGCAATTATTCACATGAAGTCTTTTTTTTTTTTTCCTAGTGAGGCAATTGGGGTTAAGTGACTTGCCCAGGGTCACACAGTTAGTAAGTGCTAAGTGTCTGAGGCCAGATTTGAACTCAGGCACTCCTGACTCCAGGGCCAGTGCTCTATCCACTGTGCCATCTAGCTGCCCCTGAAGTCTTTTTTTAATTAAAATTTTTTATACACATGAAGTCTTGCAAAACATATTTACATATTGACCAAAACCAACAAAAAGCAAAAAACATAAAGAAAGTGAATAAAGTATGGTACAATTTATGCTCAGAGTTAATCAGATCTCTCTCTCTTGAGGTTGCATTTTTCATCAAGGGTCTTTTGGAATTGACTTGGATCATTATCTTGATTAGAGTAGCTAAATCTTTCATAGTTGATCATTGTTACAATATTACTATGACTGTGTATAATGATCTCCTAGATCTGCTCATTTTGCTTCAGTTCATATAAGTCTTCCCAGGTTTTTCTGAAAACAGTCTGTTCATCATTTCTTATAGTACAATTGTATTCCATCTCATTCATATACCACAACTTGTTCAGCCATTCCCCAATTGATGAGCATCCCCTCAATTTCCAATTCTTTGCCATTACAAAAAGAGCTACTATATTTTTGTAACTATGGATTCTTCTCCCCTTTTTTTTTTATCTCTTTGGGATACAGACCTAGTAGTGGTATTGCTGGGTCAACAGTTTTTATCAGTATAGTTGACCATATCAATTATTATTTTGTCAGAAGCTTTTTTTTTTTGCATCTATTGAGATAATCAAATGGTTTTTATTGTTTTAGCTATTGGTATGGTCAACTGTACTGATAGTTTTCCTAATATTGAAACAGTCATGTATTCTTGGTCTAAATCCCACCTGGTCATATTATATGATCTTAATGATATATTACTGTAATCTCTTCGCTAGTATTTTATTTAAACATTTTGCATTGAAGTTCATTAGGGAAATTGGCCTATAGTTTTCTTTCTCTGTTTTGTTCTCCTTGGTTTCAGTATCAAAACCATATTTGTGTCATTAAAGGAATTTGGTAAGACTTCTATATTTATTTTTTCAAATAATTTATATACTATTGGTATTAATTTTTCCTTAAATATTTGGTATTCACTTGTAAATACATTTGGTGCAGGAGATTTTTTTTTCTTTAGAAGCTTATTCATGGCTTGTTCAATTTCTTTTTCTAAGATAGGGTTACTTAAGTATTTTATTTCTTCTGTTAATCTGGGTGTTTATATTTTTGTAAATATTCATCAATTTTATTTAGATTGCCAGTTTTACTAGCATATAATTGGGCAAAGTAATTCCTAATAATTGCTTTAATTCCACCTTCATTGGTGATGCAGTCATCCTTTTCACTTTTGATACTACTGATTATGCTTTATTTGTTCTTTTTTAAAAAATCAAATTCACTGACCATTTATCTAATTGTTTTTCAAATTAAGCCAACTTTTAGTTTTATTTATTAGTTTAATTTATTTTTTTACTTTCAATTTTAACCAATCTCTCCTTTGATTTTCAGGATTTTTATTTTGGTGCTTAATTGGGGATTTTTAATTTGTTCTTTTTCTAGTTGTTTTAGTTGCATGTCAATTCACTGATCTGCTCTTTCCCACTTTTGTTGATATACCTGTTTAGAGATATAATTTTTATCATAAATACTACTTTGGCTGTATCCCATAAATTTTGGTGTGTTGTTACATTGTTATTATTCTCTTCAATGAAATTATTATTTCTATGGTTGTTCTTTGACCCATTCATTCTTTAGACTTAAATTATCTAGTTTCTAATAATTATTTCTATAGCACTTTATTAAATGTAATTTTTATTGCATTATGGTCTGAAAAGGGTGAATTTAATATTTCTGCTTTTCTGCATTTGTTTGTGAGGTTTTTATGCTCTAATAAATGGTCAATAGAAATACCTTAGAAAAAGGAATACTCCTTTCTATTTCTATTCTCTTGTTTCCAAAGGTTTATGATATCTAACTTTTCTAAAATTCTATTAATCTCCTTAATTTATTTTTTTAAAAATTAATTTTATGGTTCAATTTATCTTACTTAGAGAGGGGAAAGTTGGGCCCTCCCACTGGTATAGTTTTGCATTATATTATCTCTCTCTCCTCTCTGTCCCTTCTCTAGTCTGTTTTGCTTCAGACTACTGCCTTCCTTTATCTGTCTTCCTTTTTTTATCAACCCCCTTTCTCCTATCCCCTTCCCCTCCTAATTCCCTGTTGGATAAGATCAATTTCTAGAAGCATTTCAGATGGAAGTGAGGTTCAAGTGTTGCCATTTCTACCTCCCACCATTTCCCCTCCACTATAAAAGTTCTTCCTTGTATGTCTCTTTTATATGTGCTAGCCTCCCCCATTCTTTTTTGGTTTGGGGGGGGGGTTTGCAGGGCAATGAGGGTTAAGTGACTTGCCCAGGGTCACACAGCTAGTAAGTGTCAAGTGTCTGAGGCTGGCTTTGAACTCAGGTCCTCCTGAATCCAGGGCAGGCACTTTATCCACTGTGCCACCTAGCTGGTCACCTCCCCTATTCTTACTCTTCTTTCCCCCTTCTCCCAGTGTATCCCTCTTTCTCATGCATTTTTAGAACATGCCAACATAATCATTCCTTTCCTATACTATTTAGAGTCTTTCTAACTGCCCTAATAATGATAAAGTTCTTAGGAATTACATGCATCACCTTCCCCTATAGGAAAGTAAACAGTTTAACCTTACCGAATTTACCTTTTTAGGTTTCTTGAAGTTTTTATTTAAAAGTCAGATTTTCTATTCATCTCTGGTCTTTTCATCAGGGATGCTTAAAACTCCTATATTTTATTAAATATCTGTTTTTTCCTTGAAGGATTACACTCAGCTTTTTTGGGGGGTAGGTTATCTTTTGGCTTCCAGAATACCATATTCTAAACACTCTGGTCCTTTAACATGGTAGCTGCTAAATCTTGTGTCATCCTGACTGTGACTACATAGCATTGGAATGGTTTCTTTCTGGTTGCTTGAAGTATTTTCTCTTTGACCTGGGAGCTCTGGAATTTGGCTGTAATATTCATGGGAGTTTTCATTTTGAGATCTCTTTCAAGAGGTAATTGATACATTCTTTCAATTTCTCTTTTATCCTATGGTTCTTGAAATATTATATCTAGGCTCTTTCTTTGATCATGGCTTTCAAGTAGTTCAGTAATTTAAAAATTATTTCTCCTCAATCTATTTTCTAGGTCAGTTGTTTTTCTTTTTCTTTTTTTTTTTTTTTAGTTTTTTTTTTAGTGAGGCAATTGGGGTTAAGTGACTTGCCCAGGGTCACACAGCTAGTAAGTGTTAAGTGTCTGAGGCCGCATTTGGACTCAGGTACTTCTGACTCCAGGGCCGGTGCTCTATCCACTGCACCACCTAGCTGCCCCAGTCAGTTGTTTTTCTGAAGCGACAGTTCACATTTTCTTCTATTTCATTCTTTTGATTTTTAAAAATTATTTCTTGATGTCTCATGGAGTCATTAGCTTAAATTTGCTCAATTTTAATTTTTAAGGAATTATTTTTTTCAGTGAGCTTTTGTATCTTTCCTCCCATTTGACCAGTTCTGCCTTTTAAGTTACTATTTTCATCAGTGAAGTTTTTACCTCTTTTTCCATTTAGCCAATTCTATTTTTTATAGTGTAATTTTCTTTAATATTTTGTTGTTGTTGTTTAGTAATTTTTCAGTCATGTAGGACTCTTTGTGACCCCTTTTGGAGTTTTCTTGGCAAAGATACTGGTTTTCTATTTCCTTCTTCAGATAATTTTACAGATGAGGAAACTGAGGCAAGCAGGGTTAAGTGACTTACCCAGAGTTATACATACCACCTAGTTGCCCCTCTTTTACCAAGCTGTCAACTTTTTTTTTCACACTTTTCTTACATCACTCTCATTTCTTTTCCCAATTTTTCTTCTACCACTAATATTTTATTTTGAAAATAATTTTTAAGCTCTTCCAGGTATTCTTGTTGTATTTGTGTCCAATTCACATATTTATTTGGGGTTTTTCTTATAACTGTTTTGACATTTTTATCTTCTTCTGAACTTGTGTCTTGATATTCCCTGTTACCATAGTAATTTTTTATGGTCAGGTTTTTTTCCCCTCTCCTGTTCATTTTCTCAGCCCATTTCTTGACTTTGAATTTTATGTTAAATTTTGATTCTGTTCCTGTGAGGGGTGGGAAGGAGGACTGCTCCAATCTTCAAGTTCTTTTGCAATATTATTTTTAGAGCTAGTTCTGGGGATTTGAAAGTTTTTGGTGTTCTCAAGGAGGTATGATCTGGGAAGATATGTGGTCACTGCTTTCCTGCTCTGGTCCTTGCCCAGGAAGAGCCCCTCATCCCTTGAAGCCACAAGCTATACTTCTCAGAGTCCTTGATCCCCTGTGATTAAAAGTGATACTACTCTTCAGGACTTCTGCTCCTTTGTGACAATAGATGCTTCTCTCTGACCTGAAATTGTGACCTAGAAGTGGCTATAGGCAATGGAGTTGCCTAATAACCCAGTTCTTTCACCTAGTAAAGGGGTCCTATATAATCTCTTTCTCACCAGTTGCCTGATCCCCTTATCTTCTCTGGCTTGACAGCTACAGAAGTTAGTTATTACTACTGCTGTTACCACCTCCATGGCACATAGCTTGTGTTGCTACTACATGGGCTCCAGGCTAGCTCCTGCCCCACTGTCACAGAGCTTTTCTTCTGACTTCCTAAATTGTCTTGGGTTAGAACAATTATCTTACTCTTACCTTTTGTTGGCTCTGCCATGCCTGAATTTGATTTGAGGAATTATTTTAAGGTTGTTTAGGGGAAAATATTGGGGGAACTAGTTGAGTGCATCCTCTCCTATGCCATCTTGGCTCCACCCAGAGAAGTCCAACTATTAGTTATTATTATTATTATTATTATTATTAGCGGGGCAATGAGGGTTAAGTGACTTTCCTAGGGCCACACAGCTAGTAAGCGTCCAGTGTCTGAGGCTGGATTTGAACTCAGGTCCTCTTGAATCCAGGGCCAGTGCTTTATCCACTGTGCCACCTAGCTGCCCCAGTTATTATTTTTGCTATTATTGTTGTTCAGTTTCCTGGTAGCATGTGGATGACATGGCTACAGCTGTGCTGCATATAGGACAACTCTCCTGCTTCTTCTGGAAAATGTCTTTGCACTTTTTCTGACTAGAACCTAGAAAGTCTAGTCTCTTTATTAGACTTCTCTGGCTCTATCATTGGAGGTAGTTTGGTGTCTTGGGGGAGAAAGAGTTCTGGATTTCTTCCATTTACTAACTGTGCTACCATGGGTCTTCTTTGGGCTTTAGTTTCCTCATCCGTACAAAGAAAGGGTTGGGTTTGTTGCTTTTGTTGTTGCTGCTCAGTTGTTCCAGTTGTATCTGATTCTTCATGACCCCGTTAGGAGTTTTCTTGGCAGAGGTACTAGAGTGGTTTGTTATTTCCTTCTCTAGTTCATTTTATAGATGAGGAAACTAAAGCAAACAGAGTTAAGTGACTTGCCAAGGGTCACACAGCTAGGAAGTGTCTGAGGTTGGAGATACTGGGGATTTCAGGTCTTCTTGACTACAGGCCCAGTGTTCTATCCACTATACAACCTAGCTGCCCTGGTTGAGCTAGATGACATCTAGGGTCCTTTCCTGCTCTATATCTATTACCCCATGATTGGCAACATAAACTATTTTCTATTGACACCAATTATTAATATTTTATGACATTAAACTCTTGAGCCCAATGGCATTGCTGCTGGAGGCTTTCTGCCCTGTTAGAGTAGGTAGATAATTTTCAAGTATGGTTTGGCTCCTAATTTTCTATCCCTATCCCCTGGGACCATTAATTATGGTTTGTTGAACAAGGGTGTTTCTATTAAAAGGTACATATGCAGACCCCAATGAGAGTTCTATTGTTAGAAGTATATGGGGCATATATATGTTCCATCTCCTATAAGGCTGGGCCATATCCTTTTAAATCTATTAAAAAATATCCTAGTTACAGTTTAGGTTCTTCTTTCTTCATACTACTACTCTCCCCAACTGGCACTGGGACCAAAACTTATCCACAAGATTGCTACTGATTTTTCTTATCTCACCCATGATCAGAAATGGACTTTCAAAAGCCATTTTTACAAGTAACTAAAGGAAAAATAAAAGTACAAAACAAGTGGTATGATTTTGTTGAGCTATCTAATATGATAATTCAGCAAGTTGCTAAGATCTTGTCTGGACATAAATGATCAGTGAAACTTACTGTACCAGATAGGTCAATTTCTGTTTTCCCACTGCCATCTTCTTAGAGGCTGAAAATAACCATTTTTGCCTGAGGAGTTAACCCACTGTATACATACCTTCAATCCTCTTGGTCTTAATAAGCCTTGCCCTTGTAACCATCTGCTCCCTCCTGTTTCAGAGCTTCCCTCTGTGTTAATTCTACCTCAATAGCAACATCCTACCTCTCGCTTCAGGATGACTAGTGGTGCATGTACAGAGTGCATGGGGCAGAATCTCTCTTATGTGGAGAGGCTAGGAAAACTTGTAATGATGTATAATGTAAATAATGCCTTGGAGATATGGTGGAAGATATATGAACATTCTGTAACTGGTTCTGCTTGTCCAACATCCGGGTTGTTTTCCATGCTCAAAGATGTAGGGACCAATTATAAAGACAAGAGTTATACAATCCAACCAGTTGCAAGACAGATGAACCCAGTCATGATTTGAAAGCAATGACTAAGAGGCTTCAGTGATAAGTTGAAGAGGCATTTATTGAATGCTGAAAAGACAATCAAAATGGTTTGTCATCTTCAGCTACTTTCTCATTGCCTCTTTCCTCACTTCATTTGGTGACTCCTTTTGTGTAAGGTGTCTGGTGAGAGATGACGTGGTAAAGGGTAGGGCTGTAGGGTCATTTTCCCATGGTGAGGTTAAATGGCTCCTAAGAAGGAGGCCTTGGTCCTTGGCCATTTTTTTTTTCATTCTTTTCCATTAGAGGAAAAAGGGATTAGAACCTCACAATCTAAAGTTGTGATGAAGAAGCTCCAATGTTCTCATACTCTAAAGCTTGGTTCCCAGTCTGAGCATTGAAACTAGCCAGTGTTGATGCTCTGAGGAGAAAAGAATGACCTTCCAAACTCAGACCACCAGTGGCTGTGCATCCAGAAGTGATGTTGTCTTTGGACATGAATTTAGTGGGACTGATGCTAAGTCAGAACTGAGCTGATTTATGAGTGTAATCTCTCTCCCTCTTCCAGACTAAGCTTATGTTGGGGAGATTATGTGTCTGACACATTGTATGTTTGTACTTGTTATACCTTTGAATTGTGCATCCCTTTATAAAAGTTACCTAATATGAAGTAGTAAAATGGAACTAGGGTGCTAGTTACTGGCACCTAACTATGGGATGGGGGAAAGCACAACTGGCAAGGGTTTGAGCCAATGGAAGTAAAAACAGCAGCCCCACAATCCTGTCAGGGTACCCCAGAGTCCTGAGGGTGTACATATAGCCTGTAGGCCTCTGGGAAAGTGAACCACAGTATTTTAACACATTAATACATTATAGTGACCCCTTCCCCAAGCCAAGAAAAACTTATAGGTTACCAGTACATGGGTAAAAATGAAATATGATTAATTATGCCCATGTGCAATTTCTACTAAGGATAAAGTAAGGATAATTTCTTTATAAACTGCCATTAGGCTGTTGCTTGGCTTCATTTTTTTCAACTAAAAGTCTTGTCCTGCAGCAATTCTTTTCAGCATCTCAGAGCCCTAAAGAATCAGCCAATTCTGTATTCTTTGAACACAAGGCATCAAATCCTTTTCCCAGCCCCCAATCTTTTCATCTAACTTTTCCTTCTTATAGCTGAAAATTTATTTCTTATACTTTTTCTTCTTCATATCAAGCCAAAAAAAAAAAAGATCTTGGAACTGAGAAACAGGCAGGATCTGACTAAATTAACTCCCCAGGGAGTGTAAACTGAACCACCCTCCATTTGACAGGAGGATTTGGAGATTGGTTTTGTTTTAAAAGAACATGGCAACAGCTCGAAACAGGAAGTGAACCTTTGAAGGGTTGACTAAGAAGCCCAGGCCCTAAGTCTGATATGATGGGATTAAAAGGTTCCAATTCAAGAAGGATGCAGCCCTTTTGGAGTTCTTAACTGGCCCTGCCTCCCATTTTTCATTCACTGGTAGCCAACACAGACCCAAACACTAACCCTCACATTACTGACAGTTCGTTTATCTCTAGAAAAATACCACTGCTAAATCCTAAACCAAAGTCAGTCAAGTATTAAATCAGACCTGAAAGACTCAAAAAAAATTTTTTTAAGCTCCCCTTTTTCTGTTTTATCCAAAGCCAAAGAGGATATTGCTTTGCATTTTTTCCCCTGAAATAGGGTGCATGGCTTACTGCCTCCTAGCACAGATATGGGGATTGTTCCCTTAAGCATTTGTTAATTTAAGTCAAAACTTGATTAGACTAGAATTGAACAAGAAGAAAACACTGAATTCTCTTCTTGCTTGCAGGGGGGCTCTCACATCCCTAAGGTAGAAGAAAAAGAAATTCTGGCTTCGCCTACAGAGAATGGAATCAGCTGGAAAATGGGTTGTAAGTTTCCTGCCTCCCCACAAATCACCCCCATGGCAGAGCGTTTCCTTGCTAGAGAAACCAGCTGTGGTTATCTGGGATCTAGGATTGGGGTTAATCCTAAATAATTACCACCTTGTGGGGGCAATTTGGGGGAGAAAGGCTTAGTACCTTTCATTTGTATTTTGTAATGGCTGAAACATATATGACAGCCCCATGTCTCATTCAGGGCATCAAAGGCTTCAGGATGAATTCCTTCCTTTTAGAAAGCTGGGCTTTAGTCCACCATGAAACACAATCCAGAATCCTCTAATTAATTTTGTGAGACAGATTAGCCAATCAGGGCTGCCGGTCATGTTGCTTCTTCAGCCAGATCTCTCATCCTCTTCCCTCCCCCCAATTATCCTCCCTTCCCAACCAATCTCCCATCTCAAGGTGAGATGTTATGTTTCCAGGACCATCCTTTCAAGTACCGTGGCCTCCTTTTAGCCTGGATTAGTTGAGGCAAATGGATTAGTCTTTGTAGGTATTAAAACCAAGGGCATTTAAGAAGAAAAACAAAATGCCTAATTTCAACAGTATGCCACTAAATGCTACTTAGTGCAAACATCCGTAAACCTGTCAAGAGTGAAGACTTGTAAAAAGGCAACTGTAAGAACATCCTCCAAGCTAATTGCCAGACCTACGTTTCTGTAGAAATATGCCAACTCCAAACACAGACTGCTTGGTCTGAGCCCCAGTGTGGAGGTGCTCCAAATTAAGCAGGGGGCGGGAGTGGGGATCTTTAGGGAGCACTTCGATTCTGTATCCTTTGCATAACCATTCCCCTACCCCAAAGTTGCAATTAGTAACCCCCCTTCCCCGGTTTCTCTCTCTCTCTTTCTTTCTCTCCTTTCCCCTCTCTCTTTCTCTGTCTCTGTCTCACTCATCTTTCCCTAAATTGCAGTGCAATAGAAAGTCCTGTTCTGAGAGCTGAAGCCTAGGGTTTGACTTCTGACTGTCCCGTATATCAATGTGGCCTGTGGTAAATCATCTCTTTTCTCTGTGCCTTAATTTCTCTGATAGCAGAATAGGGACAACACAATGTGCTCTATATACTTTCTAGGGGTTTATGATAATAGAATTGGTTAATGATTATGAAAGTGTTTGGTAAAATTATAAAGTGAGATATAAATGTAAAGGACTATAATAATGATGATGATAATGATGATGTAACTTGATGGGGTGTTTTTTTTTTCAGTTTCAGGAAGACAGACAGACTGAAACAAACAATTCCTAGATAGAGATAAAGAGAGGGGTAGAGAGTCAGAGACAGAGAGAAAGAGACAGACAGAGACAAAGAGGTATATATAGAGAGAGATAGAGCTGGAGACAAAGATAGAGGAGAGAGAGAGAGAGAGAGAGAGAGAGAGAGAGAGAGAGAGAGAGAGAGAGAGAGAGAGAGAGAGAGAGAGAGAAGAGAGAGAATGAGAAAGACAGGGACAGAGATGGAGAAAGAGATAGAGGAAGAAGGAAAGTTGGCATGACAGAGTATGAGATAGAAAAAGAGAGGGAAACACAAACTTTCTCCTTTTCTAGCTGATTTGCTCGACATTTCTCCTGAACATTGGCAAACCCTGGAGTATTTAGCAATTCCATTTCTTTGGGAAATTTGAGTCCTATGATTACTAATGAGCACACACAATTAGCTAACACAGTGGATGTTCTTTACCTCTCCTGTCCTTTTCTGTGATCTTTGAAAAACCTTGGTATTCAACGTAGTTCTTTGTTAAAATAGACTCTTTGATGGCCTTACCATTGAGCATCAGGTAAGAGGGTTGGCTCTCTCTGTTTATTGTGGGTCAGTGTGCCAGGTACTTTGGTTTTCCCAGATTCAGAACGCCACCCCTCAATTCCCCACACTCACCAGGGATATCTCTGCCTGTTGTTGACCCACACCCTAAGTAGATCTCTTGTCCAGCACCAATTATAGAGGCAAAATATGGTTTAAAGTGAGTATTAAGTTTAGCCTTAAAGGGGAAAGGAAAAACAAATCATTCAAAAAGGTCTGAGGGATACACAGAAGGGTAGATAGGGGAATTATTGGAAGGCAGCTCAGATGAGCCTCTGGCCTTAAAACCCCCAAAGCAAAGCTATTTTAGTTCCTTCTTCTGTTCACCTCCCCCAAGTTCCTCAATTGCTCTTTGCTGGTCCTTGAGCAGGGTAATTAATCACTTTAATTAACTGTAGCCTGGTACTCTCCATTTGCCCCCTTCCCTGGACCCTCCCCATATGCCCCTTCTGTCATTATCTGTCCTTGGCTGGATCCCTACTCATTTTTTCATTCATGCCACACTTTATATTTACCAAAACCTTTTCATGGTCATTAATTGATTTTATTGTCACAATACCCTATTAAATATATGGAGCACCACCCATTGCTGTCCTCATTTTTTACTAATGGGGAAATTGAGGCACAGAAAGAAAGGAATGATCAGTCCTAGGTCACTTTACTATGTGTGACAGAGTCAGGAATCAAACCCTATCCCCTTTTTGCATCACCTTTCTGAATTCCTGAAGGGCAGCCAGGAGACACTTTTTTCTTTTTGTGCTACCATGCTGCCATGCAGATGTTTTTTTTGTTTGTTTTTGTTTTTGTTTTTGTTGTTTTTTTTCACCAGTGCTATAACCAAGGTGGGACAAGAAGGACTTTTTCCTAGGGTTCCAAATCTAGAGGGTACTGAAAGCACTTGTAAATCTTCAGTTGAATAGAAGCAGAACTTAGTACTTATTTAGAAATAATAACGTTGTTTGTCCTTCAATTTTAAAGAGACCAACATCATCACAGACTTGCGCATGAATTGGATTTAAGTGAGGAAGAGTTACACAAACTTGTCAGCCTCACTGTCTCTCTCTTTTTTTTTTAATTTAGTGAGGCAATTGGGGTTAAGTGACTTGCCCAGGGTCACACAGCTGGTAAGTGTTAAGTGTCTGAGGTCGGATTTGAACTCAGGTCCTCCTGAATCCAGGGCCAGTGCTCTATCCACTGCGCCACCTAGCTGCCTCCTCACTGTCTCTTACAGAGTCATTGAAGTCCAGTGGCAGGATAAAAGTCAGGATGACAGATGATGATTTGAGATGCAGTGGATCCTTAGCATCTTCAATGTATGATCTTCATGACCGTTGGAAGAAATTGTTCTCATCTACTCATGCCATTGGGGGACATCACATGCTTGGGGTAGACACCTCTCCCCCACCCCCAACTCACTGATGAGTTTGTGGCCCATTGGTTATCCTCAACCTGGTTTAGCTCATCTCCTGAGATGGCTTTACTGGGGTGTGGCCAATACACGTGCTCCAAATTCTTGGAGCCACCACTGAGAGTTGAGTACCAGGTGGACACCAAAGGTAGATGAGCAGCCCTGAAAAGGGCTCAGCAAGCCCTCACACCAGAGGCGCTAGTCCTCCTTGAACAGCCATACACCCCTGCAATAATAACTAGGTTAAATAGGAGGATACCAGATGGATGCCTGGATTGAGCTTCCTCTACACCTTAACCTCATTTCACCTTTGGCTTATCGGAGAGTATACTTCATGCTGCTTGTCTCTGGGCAGGATTCATGACACTGGGCCCTTGTGCAAAAATTCCTAGTTATAGCTCTGGGAGGGGAGTCAAACCCATTGTTTCCTGACTATCCTAGCCACCTCTCCCTCCCACCCCCCATGCACACTGTTGAGTTTATGAGCAAATTCACTCCTGAGGACACCAGAGGGAGTTTAGTAAAGAGAGAGTCAAAGAGAAGATGAACAAAATGGCTGCAGAAAACATGCGATGTGGAGTTGGCTGAAGAAGGAATTTACTTTCCACCCTTCTGGGGGCTTGTTAAGTTCTGTCAAAATAAATCCTGTCTGCAAATGGTCTATGGGGCCCCATTCGACAGCTGGAGAGGAAGTTTATTTACTGCTCACTGTTGTTCTTGTAAGAATGAATTCCTAGTTTGGTTTTCAGCCTTTCCGGGAGAAATTGGGCCTTCAATGGAGGCCCCCATCAGCTGTCCTTGTGATTCTCAATTAAGTGTGAGATATGGGGTGTGTATGTGTGTGTGTGTGTGTGTGTGTGTGTGTGTGTGCGTGTGTGTGTGTGCGTGTGCGCACACGTGCCCATACTTGCCTTCTTGCTGCTCTTTGGGTAAAGGCTGGGTGGGTTAGGGAGGGTCAATATACTGTTTGTCCTTTACTGCCTCTTCAAATCCCAGGATGTTGGTACTGTGTTGCTTTACCCCCTGGGAGAGGGAGAATAGCTCACTATACCTGGAATTAAATAACCTATTAGAAGAGTATAGACAAGTGCAGCTAGGTGGCACAGTGGATAGAGCACTGGCCCTGGAATCAGGAGGACCTGAGTTCAAATCTGATCTCAGAAACTTAACACTTACTAGCTGTGTGACCCTAGGCAAGTCACTTAACCCCAATTGTCTCACCAAAAAAAAAAAAAAGAGTATAGACAATGCCTAGTGAATCTGTGAGAGGAGATGTGTTTGGGTTCAAGAGTAGTATAGTGTGATTGATGGCACTAGACAGAATTCCAGCTGGGGAATAAGATATACAGTTGGAAAGGACATTAAAGGTCATCTAGTCCAACCTCCTTTTTTACAGATGAGGAAATGGAGGCCAAGAGAGAAGCTTGCCCAAGGTCTTATAGTTAACAATCAGGAAAGCCATGACTGCTGATTCCAAATCAAAAAGTTTTATCACTGTTACCACAGTGACCTGGGCTCTAGTTTTATTTTTGTCGATTAACTCACTATAGAACAATCTAACCTTATTGCACCTTAGTTTTCTCATCTTTAAGATGGAAGTAGTCTAATACCTGCTCTGCCAACTCAAAGGATATGATGAATATAGAAGAACATTGAAAAATAGAAAGTACGAGCCAAATATAAAAATTTACTATTTCTCTCAAAGGCTTTACTGCCCCACCCCCCAAAAAAATTAGAAGTGAGATGTGCCACCTTAGTTTGGTATTGAAGTTCCCAATCCAATACACGGAACACAGAGTCGTATGGCATTGCTATGCTCCAAAATAAAAATTTAATTGACTGTTTAGGAGAAATAATTGCATACAGGTAACACCATCTTCTCTATGTCACATTTTTAAAAAATCCAAATGAATTTTTTTCAGTTAATAAAAATCTATTTCCTCTCTCTTTCACCTCCCCCTTCCATTGAAAACAAAAACAAAATCCTTATAATGAATATGAATAGTCAAGGAAAACAAATTTCTGCATTAGCCATGTCCAAAAGTATATTTTTTCCCGGGACTAATGGGGTTAAGTGACTTGCACAGGGTCACACAGCTAGTATGTATCAAGTGTCTGAGGCTGGATTTGAACTCAGGTCCTCCTAAATCCAGGGCTGGTGCTTTATCCACTGCACCACCTAGCTGCCCTGTATATGTCTTATTCTTGAGTCCATCAGCTCTGTGTCAGGAGGCCATACTTCACCATCAGCCTTCTAGAATCATTGCTTCACGTTTTGCTGCTCATTCATGCAACACAGGCCAATTAAGCCTTGTTCTTTACTTCTTATTACCTTGATCCAGAACTGACTGCTTTATGCCAGTATCTGGACAGTGATAGCCAGGGCACCTGTATAGCCAAGACATCACTTGGTGGTGATTCGGTATTAAAACTATCTCCTGGGGCAGCTAGGTGGCGCAGTGGATAAAGCACCGGCCCTGAATTCAGGAGGACCTGAGTTCAAATCTGACCTCAGACACTTGACAAAGCTGTGTGACCCTGGGCAAGTCACTTAACCCTTATTGCCCCACCAAAACCAAAACCAAAACCAAAACAAAACAAAAAACTATCTCCTAGAAATAATTTGTCTCCTAGACAAAGTGGGACCTGCTTTAAACCAGCATGGATTTTCCCACACTCCTGAAGAAAGGAAGCAAGGAAACAAGAGCTGGATGATCTAGACTTAGGGTAATCAGAGAGACTGTAGTATGTTGGGCTGATTATCAAAGTTAGCAGCAGGAAGCAAATCACATTCTGGGGCCGGAAAGCATTTTCCTAAATTCCATATATGTGGAATGATATACAGCCCAACATTGCATGCTGAGAGCCATAGCGAAATAATTAGCTCTTTTTATCCAAGCATCTTCCCCTAGTGGCCAACCAGACTGACACGGAGGAAGTATGGGAAACAATCAGGAGCCCAAATGTTCACTTCCCTATATACAATAATGCTCAAACTGCTAAGGAATGTTCAACAACAGTTTAATTAATTAGGATGTGAACATGTCAGGAAAACTTCCCTCCCATGTGTGCAGCCTAAAATTTGGATTTGTTCCTCTGCATAAAAATGCAGTTGCCATCCACCTGGCTTATACCACAAGCTGGGCTGGTCTTTATGTGAGCTGGGGAGTGGGGGTGGGAGTGCAGATGGAGGATCCCGAGGCCTCTAAAACCTCAGAAATCCGTCATAAATGCTTGCCGCTCTCCGTCTGCCCTGTTTCATTTTAAACTAAGGGGGAACCGTTGCTTTCTAAAGTGTAAGGGCTGCCCCGAGGCAGGGTGGGCCCTCAGCAGAAATGGGAAGGAGACACAGTTTGGCTTAGGTTGCTGGAGGAGGTGGTCCAGGTGGTAGAAAAAAAAAAAAGCCAATTTCCCCCCAACCCTACCCCCACTACTCAAGGCCTTGTTTATAGAGCTTTGCTCTCCGCAGGCTGTCATCCAATTCCTCCTGAGATGTTAGCTAATCATGGCTTAAGGTATTACTCCTTTAGGAGTATTTGTATTTTAATAGGGGATTCTTGAAGACCAATAGCCTTTTAAGACCCCCAAGTCATGGATCTCAAACGGCAGAATTTCAGGCCCTGAGACAGATGGGGAGAAAGATATCAGTGAGCAGGGACTCTGGCCTGGCACCTCTTAAAAATTACACTTCACTGGTGGAGACCCCTTCCACATGCTTCCAGGGCCACGTTAGTTTTTCGGTTCCAGATACGAGGGAATGCCGATGCTTTATTCTCTTTATTATTTCCCAGGAGAATGTATGTTCCTTGAATGCAGGGACCATTTCTTCTATTTTTGGAGCTGTGCACATAGTAGGTGCCTAATAAACACATGCTGCATCGAACGAAATTAATTCTGGAGCCTGGAACAGCAGAAAGGAAGGAGAGATGTTATCAGGCTGTTTTTCCTGAGCTGCGGCCATTTAAATGGTAAAAGAAAGAACATGTGACTTTTATTATTTGTGTCTGGTCTGTCCTACTGGATTATAAACTGCTCGATGGACTATATTTGATTAATAGTTGAATCTCCCTCTGTGCTTAGCCCAGTATCTTATGTACAGTAGGAATAAACATTTAGCTCTACTTTGAATAGATAAGTAAGTAGCAATTAGCAGATTCTCCAAGCTTCGTCCTTTTTATGGATCATTTGCAAGGGATGATAATAATAATAGCTAGCATTTCTAGAATGTTCTAAGAATTACAAATATTAACTCATTTTATCATCTCAACAATTCTAGAAGGGAGGCGCTATTATTATTATTACAATTTTACAGATGAAGAGAACTGAGGCCGACTGAGATTAAGTGACTTGCCCAAGGTCATACAGCTAGCAGGTATCTAAAGTTGAATTTGAATGCAGGTCTTCCTAATTCCAGATCCTGGGTTCTATCCACTGCATTACTTATGTTCTTATCTGTTACTATAACCCATGTGTTTTTTGGGCTTCAACCCTTTACATTATTAACCAAACTTACTTTGGAGACCTCATCTGAACAATAATCTTTATGTATCATTCCACCCCACTCCCCTCCCCTTCACCTCTTCTGAGAGACATACTGTTACTCTCCAAGGGTCTTTGATGTCTCCTACAAGTACTCAGGCTAGCAAGATATTGGATATAAGATAGCTTGTCTTTAACCCAACAGAAAATGTCCAATATTCTCACACCCAAGCCCCTTAATAATCAGAGATTTTTTTTCCTCTTTTAAGAGGCCTTTAAACAGTCCTCTCTTCTGGTGGGTCTTATCTTTCCTCTGGTCCTATATAGTCCATACAACTCATGGTATCAGTGAAGGGATAGATTCTGTTTGCTCTTTTGTGCATTGGGTTGCCTGCTCTGTTTATCAATTAGTCAGCTAGGTGGCTCAGTAAATAGAGCACTGGATCTGGAGTCAAAATGCTGTTGTTGTTCAAGTGTGTCTGACTCTTTCATGACCCCATTTGGGGTTTTCTTGGCAAAGATACTAGAATGGTTTGTCATTTCCTTCTCCAGCTCATTTCAGACAGAGATGAGAAAATTGGGATAAAGAAGGTTAAGTGACTTGCCCAAGGTCACATAGCTAGTAAGGATTTGAGGTCAAATTTGAACTCAGATCTTTTAGACTCCAGGCCCGGTGCTCTATCCACTGTACCACATAGCTGGAGTCAAAAAGACCTGATTTCAAATCTGGCCTCAGATCCTTACTAGCTGTGTGACTCTGAACAAATCACTTAACCTCTGTTTGCCTCAGTGTCCTCAACTGTAAAATGAAAGTAATAATGGCACTTAATTCACAGGGTGTTGTGAGGATCAAAAGAAATAATATGTCTAAAGCACTTAGCATAATGCCTGACACATAGTAGGCACTTAATAAATTTTGTTCCCTTCTTTAATCAATATATAGACATTTATTAAGTGCTTTCTATGTTTCAGAAACTGTGTGAAATTCTGGGGATATGAAGGCCCAAACTGAATATTGGCTCGGCCATTGGGAAGTTTACATTCTATCAGGAGAGACAACATATATACATATGCGTATATTTTTATATATATATATATATATATATATATGTGTGTGTGTGTGTATGTATATATGTATACACACACACATATACCTACATATAGAGATATATACAAAGTGACGTAGAGAAAATACAAATATATAAAATACATAGAAATATCTAATACACATACAAATACATGAAACATATGTTATCTATATAACACACATGTCAATATATAAATACATATAGATGTGTATATAACACATATGTAAATATATGTAATACAGATAAGTGTGTAGGCACATAAATATGTAAAATGCATATAAATCTATGTAATCCATATATAAACATCTAAAACAATAATAAATATAAATATATAAATATATAAAATACACATGAACACAATATGCATATAAATGTGTAGAATACATATGTAAATACAACATACATATAAATGTGTATACAGATGTAAGTATATTATATGTAAATAGATAGCATTTGTAAATACATAATACATATATAATATAAAATATATTTTAAAAATCTTAGAGAGGAAGACATTGGCAACTGTATGTAGTACCAGCAAAGGTCCCCTGCAGATGATACTGATTAAACTGAGATTTAAAGGAATCTGGGGTTTCCAAGAAGCAGAGGTGGGGAAGGAAAACAATTTAGGTATGGAGAAAGAAATGGGAGATGGAGGACCGTGTGTTAAGAATTACCAGTAGGTTATAATCTCTGGAGTGCATGGAAGAGACTAATGTGCAAGGAAATGGGAAAGTTAGGAAGGTACCAGGTTGTGAAGAGTTTTAAAAGGCAAACAGGGAGGGGCAGCTAGGTGGTACAGTGGATAAAGCACTGGCCTTGGATTCGGGAGGACCTGAGTTCAAATCCAGCCTCAGATACTTGACACTAGCTGTGTGACCCTGGGCAAGTCACTTAACCCTCATTGCCCTGCAAAAAAAAAAAAAAAGGCAAACAGGAGTTTCTGTTCAACCCTCAAGGCTATAGAGAGACATTGGGAGCTTATTGAAGGGGGGGGGGAGTTAAGGGGGAGGAACATCAGACCTGAGGCTCAGTGAACAATCAGATCTCATTCTTCCCTCTCCTCAATGACAACTCCTATTCGACTTCTCTCTAATTGGTCACTGTTGGCAATAGATGGCATCCCCCCTGCATCCTGTATCCTTTAGGCTGCCTGCAATGTTGATTTTTTGAAGATTGGCTTGTCCAAGATTGTCAGTCACACAGCCTCAGGAGATACAGTATTAGAAGGCCATCACTTCCCCACTACTTCACATGCAAAAAATATTTTGAGAGACAGACGCTTCCATCAGTTGCTAGACTCCTGCAAAGCTAGCCTTGTGACAGGCTTCAAATCCCTCATCCTCCAGTGATACTACTTTTATGAGTTAGCAATGTTCACAATTTCATCCCCAAGGAAAGTCTGCCATTTGAGGGGAGTGAGCCAGTCTCTTAGGCAGAGCAAATGTGTTGTGATTGTGTTAAGGCAAAAGCAGACGGCTAGATTGGTTTTAATTCCATAAAGGCTTTGGACATTTTGGTCTCAGGCTTGGATGGATGATATAACTACCTCTTAATTTTAGAATAAAGAGCACAGATAAGACTACTGTTGTCTTTTGTCCTTCATTCCCGAAGAGGACCATGACATCAGGGTGATATGACTTGCAGTGAATTGGATTTAAGTGAGGGAGTGCTGTGCAAAGTCATCAGCCTCACTCTCTCCTCCTTCATCTGGGTACAGTGGCAAGATATAGATCAGGACGACTGGAGATGGCCCCGGATGTTTAAGGTAATTGAGGTTAAGTGAGTTGCCCAGGGTCACACAGCTAGTCAATGTCTGAGATGAAATTTGAACTCAGGTCCTCCCAACTTCAGGGCCAGTGCTCTATCCACTGCACCATCCAGCTGCCCCACAGATAAGACTAATAATGTCAGACTAAAGCCAGAAGAACATGCAGAGAAAAGGGATACTTCAACCAGCTAGCTAGATATTGGTAAGCTTCTTCAGAGGAGCGATTTCTACTTTTACCTTGGGTGAAAAATGGCCCTATCTTCTTTAACAAAATAAAAAACTCTGGCAAGGCAGTGGTGTAGAGGATAGAAAACTGATTTCACATTCAGGAAAATCTGATTTTAAGTCCTGCTTCTGACACTAGCTGTATGACTGGCCAAATCATTTAACCTCTGTAATTCAAGCAATTGTCTAAGCCTATAAATTGAATAGGCACCATTCTGTTTTGTCTTTTGGTAGAGGGAATTTCCATATTAGGAGTTTTCTAAATTAATGAATTGCATGTGAGTCTAATTGAAATAAAAGTATGTGGCTTTGGGGTCAATGCTAAGAGAAGAGGAAGAAAGTAAATACTTGTGGGGCTAGATGGCACAGTGGATAGAGTCTTGGGTCTGGAGTCATGAAGAGTTCAAATCAGATCTCACTTCACTAGCTCTGTGACCTAGGGAGAGTTATTTAACCCTTTTCTGCCTCAGTTTCCTCACCTGTAAAAAAAGGTTAATACTAGCACCCACCTCCCAGGGTTGTTGTGAGGATCAAATAAAATAATATTTGGTTTTTTTTTTAATTCTTTTTTTTTTTTGGTGGGGCAATGAGTGTTAAGTGACTTGCCCAGGGTCACACAGCTGGTATCAAGTGTCTGAAGCTGGATTTGAATTCAGGTCCTTCTGACTCCAGGGCCAGCACTGTCCACTGCACCACTGAGTTGCCCCAAATAAAATAATATTTGGAAGGCTCTTAACACAGTTCCTGGAACACAATAGATGCTAAATAAATAAATTGCAGCTATTATTGTTAAAGGGCAAGTGTGGGGTGATAGCTTATGTATATATTTTATTTTCAATTCTAACTATTCTCCTTCCTAAAGTATTGATTTTAGAAATTTCAATAGATTCTATTTTTTTCATGTTACAAATTGATCTCTCTCCTACCCCCCTCCCTTAAAAAAAGAAGAAAAAGAAAATAATTACAACCTCCCCCTCCCCTTCCCCCCGCCCCAAACCTATAAGCATAGTCAAAGCAAAACAAATTCCTACACTGGCCACATCCAAAAAACATGTATCTCATTCTACAATTCATCTGGCAGGGCGTTTGATATTTAAAGGGGCAGGGAGTTACCATTAAAATGCAGATGTGTATTGGAAAACCACCAAATGGAATATTACAAGGTGAAATCATCATGTCCAGGATGGGGGTGGGGTAGAGAGGGAACTTCCTGCTGCATCTTATTATAACTGAATAATGCCCAGGGGGGTAAATTTATTGGCAAAGTCCTAGAAAACAGGGTGAAATGGGAAGGAGGAAGAAAGGAAAAGGGACACCTCTGAAACCCTTTTCCTTGTAGATGATGCTATATTATTTCTAGTTTGTAACTTCAGGCAAGACCCTAACCCCTTCTGTAAAGAATATAAGTTCCTTGGGGGAGGGTCTGTTTCATTATTTTCTTTGTATTACCAGGGTCCAGGGTAGTAACTCACACACAGTCGATGTTTAATTAAGTTTTGCTGACTCTCCAGAAATGATTTTTTTTCCTGTTTAGAATTTTATTCTCCAAATTACATGTGAAAATAAATTTTGACATCAATTTTTAAAAACTTTGTGTTTCAACTTCCTGCCTCCCTTCCTACACCCCACCCCCAAGAACTCAAGCAATTCAATATAAGTTATACATGAGTAGTTATGGAAAATATCTCCACATTAGCTACATTGTGAGAGAAAACAGATAAAAACAAAACTACAGAATAAGGAACTGAAAAAAAATGCTTCAATCTGTTTTCAGTGCAGAAATGAATTAAATGGATTCAATGGCACAAACCAAAATCCAATTCTCCCATCTAGAACTCTTTCTCCTCAAGGCTGATGGACAATATGGAACACCAATTTCATTTCCAAGTACGTAATTGATGGACCTCAACTAATTCATTCAAAGCTGCAGTAACTATTGAAACTTTGTCAATTTTTTCTGGAACCTGGTTTGACTAAAGTTGAAGAAAAAGTTGTATCATATTTTGTGAATATTTTGCAAATATTATAGCCATTCTCCAGAGCCATAAATAATAAAAATGGCCCATGACTCATCTCAAGGTGACACAGGCAATGATTTTCTCTCGAGGAAAGTAAGGAACAGTTCTAGAAAATTTATGGAGGATCTTTTTTTCTTTGTTTGTTTGTTTTTAGGCAATGGGGGTTAAGTTAAGCCCAGGGTCACACAGCTAGTAAGTGTCAAGTGTCTGAGGCTGGATTTGAACTCAGGTACTCCTGAATCCAGGGCCGGTGCTTTAACCACTGCACCATCTAGCTGCCCCCTATGGAGGATCTTCTGATATACCTGTTCCTAATATTTTAATTTAGAAATGGACCATTATCAAAGCAGAAACTCTACAGTGGTTTGGCCAAATTTGCTTTGCTGACTCTTTCATTTCACATGGTAAAACCAAGTACATTTTTTCCCCCCATTGGTTAAGGCCTCATGTCAAGGCATGAGGCTTTAATCCTGAAAATTAATGGTTTAAGTAGAAAAAGCATAGTTTATAAAGTAGCCTGATTCAGTCTTTAGCTGGTTATTTATGTATGTATAAAATACACTTTTGTTTATTCAGAATAGATTGAGAGTGGGCTATTGTTTGAGAACCAGTAAAGTAAATTCATTAGGAAAACTCTCCTGTAGACAGGATAGTCAAAGAATTGGCATAAAGTAATCTATATGTTACATTGATATTAGCTATCTTTGATGATTCATAGATCTTATGGCACTTAGGCATATCATTGTCAACATCAATTATCATTCATAATTTCCATGAAAAACAAGAAAGATATCTGAGTTTGTCTGGTAGGGAACTCCCAATGACAGGATTCCCTCCACCAACAGAGATCATAATTGTTCATGACTTAATAGATAAGGCCTAGGGAGGTACCCAGAGTCGTGCAGCTAGTGTCTGATATAGCCAGTATCTGACATGATACATGAATATATAAGAGCCAGGTCTCCCTGATTCTTTGTTGTCCAGTTGTTTTTCAGTTGTGTCCAACTCTTTGTGACATCATTTGGGGTTTTCTTGGCAGAGATACTGGAGTGGTTTGTCATTTCCTTTTTTTATCACATTTTATAGATGAGAAAGCTGAGGCAAATGGGGCTAAATGACTTGCCCAGGGTCACTCAGCTAGTCAGTGTCCGAGGCCAGATTTAAACTCAGGTTTTCCTGACTCCAGGCCTAGCGTTCTATCCACCCTGCCACCCACTGGCCCTCTCAACATGGGATGACAAAGGATGACACAGGAAGGAAGGAAACAAACATTTATTAAGGACTATGTGCTAGGGACAGTGCTAAATACTTTGAACAAATGCCTCATTTGATCCTTACAACAACCCTGGAAAGTAGGTGCCATTATTAATCCTATTCTGCTTAATCCCTTAACACAATCATTGATACCCATCAAATCACAATGAACTGAATAAATACTAATTAAGTTGAGTAAGGATATCAAAATTATTTTCTCAGAGTATACTTTTTTTGGGGGGGTGGGGTGGGGCAATAAAGGTTAAGTGACTTTCCCAGGGTCACACAGCTAGTAAGTGTGTCTGAGGCGGGATTTGAACTCAGGTCTTCCTGAATCTAGGGCCAGTGCTTTATCCACTGCGCCACCTAGCTGCCCCCTGAGTATAACTCTTTAGTGGGCAAATACTACAACTCTAATTCTATGCATTCTTCATCCTGTTGATCCTTCCGTCCCACTCCCTTCCCCACTTCCCACCTTTTAGCAGTGTCTAGCAAAGTGTTGGACACTTAAGTATTCCATTAATTCTTTGAATTAATCATTTGGATTTTGATATTCAGAAATTTACTAAACTCATAGTCAAAGCCATGTTTGCTAAATAGGATTAGATCTTATCTTACTAATTATGTCTCACTATGTAAATCCTAAGTGTACTTCCTTTTTTCTGTTTAAATTAAATATAACTTGTTGGAATCATAGAATCACAGAATTTTAGAGATGTGACCTCAGTTTTGCCAGCTGATCTAATCCATACCTAAAAAGAAATCTCTATTACAACAAACCTAACAAATAATCATACTATCATTGCTTGAAGATCTCTAGTAATAAGGAACCCAGTGACCCCTGTAGCAGCCTATTATGCTTCTGGCACAGTATAAAGAGCACCATCCTAGAATTAGGAAGATCTGAATTCAAATTTGACCTCATTCACTTCCTAACTACAACCCTGGACAAGGCATGTCTGCCTCAGTTACCTCAACTATAAAATGGGGATAATAAGAGCACCTACTTCCCAGGGTTGTTGTGAGACTCAAATGAGATAATATTTGTAAAGTGTTTAGCACAGTGCCTGGCATATAGTACATAATTAATAAATGTTTGTTCCCTTCCTCTTCCCTCAAAAAATTTGCCCCTTTACAACTATTCATCGTGGTTATGCTTTCTCAGGTCAAAAAGAACCAGTCTAATCCCTCTTCCATGTGAGAGCCTTCAAATACTTGAAAAGATTTCCCTTGGTCTTTTCTCCAAATCAAGTATCTCCAGTTCCTACAACCTATCTTGATATGTCATGCACTCAATTGGCCTTACTATCTTGCTTGCTCTCCTTATGACATTCTGCAGCTTACCAATGTCCTCCATCTTTAACTGTGGTGCCTAGAACTGAACACCATATTATAGTTGTGGCCTAATGTAGATAATTTAGCTTATTACCATATAGTAAAAATAAATGGGGGCGGGGGGAGTGGGAATGAACATTAAGGAGAAGGGAAGCCCAAGAACCCAGGGAGAGAATCTCTCTGAAGAGTATTCTCATAATAATGCCCTCATTCACATTTGAGGATCTTTTAACATCTCTAAAGTTCCTTCCATGTGTAATGATTGGAATGACGCCACCTGCTGGAGACTTAGTGTAGAAAAGCTCTGCCATGAGGAGAAGGCCTCTGAGGCCAAGCCATGTGGTCAAGGTCCTTGGCGTCAGTAAGTGACATTTGCTCGTGGGTACTGTCTATCAAGGCTACCAGTCAATCAACTTGAGGAGCCTCCTGTTTCTGGGAGGAGGACACGAAGTAGGAAGTGGATGCTGGTGGAGGGGTTCTGTTTCTTTTGGTTCCTGACCTCGCCATGGTGGGTCAGATGATAGGGTCCCTTAGAAATAGTTAGATTTTTACCTTTCTCTCTGATCCTAATGCTCTTTAATAAATACTTAAACACTTAAATACTCTTGCTAAAGCTTATAATTTATTGGTGACCACTCATTAGATTTTAGATAGTATAGCTAGAATTTTAGCCCCTTACACATGCCTAACACTCTCTGGCTGTATGATATATTCCTCAGACAGATTGCCTCATGAAGCCATCTCCTATTTCCAGGAACTGAACTAGATCTCCCTTAATACTTGGATGAATGATTCCTACCATATAGACCCCTGTATTGAGAAAGAAAGTCCTGAACTCCAGGGGTATGCTGGAGCCAGCTCATACTGGCTCCTGAGAGGCAATGGTTAAATTGTTGATGTGAGCATTTATACCTGATAAACTGGCAAAGGTTTCACCTTAAAACTTGCTTTGTGGTTTTGTTGACTGTCTAGACTTAAGTCGAATGATGGAGAAAATGTTAATAGTACATCTTAAACTGTGTTTTCCTGAAAGCTGGCTGTTTAACATTTAACAAGCATACCCTACTATCCTCCAACACAATGATCTAGGTGTCATTGTCAAGGCCAACTGTGGGTTCTACCTTCTTTATGAAATCTTTCCAGAGTATTTCAGCCCTCATTGCGCTCCTGATGGCTTCTAATGCCTTCTGAACCTATAAAATATACAGCTTTACAAATATTTGCTATCTTGATTCAGCCCTTATTGTTTCATGTCCAGCCTTAATTAAGTAGGAGACGAAAGTAATTCCTTGGGTTTTCAGCTCCTCTTTTCTCAGTGCCTCCCACCATGCTTCATGCTTCATCCTTCTTAACTGGATTGTAAACTCTTTGAGGACAAGGAACTTGTAATGCTTACCTTGTATCTTTTACAGGGCACCTAAGATAAACTTGTTGATTGATCTCTTTGAACATCTTAGGGATGGATCAGTTTGAGGATAGAAAAGAGGTTGAAGGGAGGGGAGGTTTTTTTTTTCCCCCAAAGGGCACTGATGGTGGGCAAAGGAGAGAAGACTGTTTGTAATGTGTCCAAAGTAATCAACACTTTTTAAGTTTGGGGTTTGGCATAGAAACCTCTAGAAGCTGTGGTCTTGGCTAGTTCAGGAAATCCACAGAAGCTAGTGTGAAATTTCATAATGACCCTTCTGACTATGGATGGTAGGCATCTTCATGTGGTCAAATGAAAAGGAGAGTTCTCTTTGAATGGACAGATCGGGGTTTTGAGGTGGCCAGAAGCTCCTAGGAACAGGTTTCCTTTAAAAATCCAGCCGGCATGACTGCCATATTGAATATAAAAAAATCACATGCAATGTCAATTTGGAACAAGCCCTGAAATAAATAGCACAAATACATTACAAATGTCTAGAAAGACTGAGTTTCCATTGTGCAGACCGTGGTAGCTTCCTTTAGAGATCCCATGGGATTCTCACACAAGACTTTACCCATCATTCCCCTTGAGTTAGGTATAAAATGAATTCCTTTTATTTTACACACAGTTCTGAGTGAGGGCCTGGGGCACTTTCCTATTCAGTTAATCAGCTAACAAGCATTTATTAGGTGTTAGTATGTTTAAGGCACTTTGCCAACTATTAGAGATACAAAGAAAGTAAAAAACCGGTTTGGTTTAAACCCTAAAATGTGGTCCTCACCCCTTCGATGAGCTCACAGTCTAATGGAGAGACAACATATAAGAAAATGTGTTGATACACACAAGTAAAGGAGCTAGGAATGGGGTGTGGGGACCACTCGGAAAGGCTTTTTGTGGAAAGTGGGATTTGGGAGAAGCCAGGGAGACCATAGAGAAAGAGGTAACAGTGGAGGGGATGAAAGGTATGGAGTGGAAGGATGAAATCAATGAGGAGATGGATTGTTGTACTCAAGGTATAGCAAGTAGACCAGAACAGCTGGATAATCATACAGAGCAAATACATGTCAGAAATAATACTTAAATCCAAGTCTCCCTGGCTCTGAGGTCAGCTAGCTCTCTATCTGCTACAACCACAGGTGTAAAACTCAGCCTGCTGACCCCATGCTGGGTAAAACTCCCCAGTGTGACTGAATCAGATTGAAATGTAATTGGGAAATATTTAACAAAATAAATAAAAATGCAGTCAAATGTAGTTAACATTAATTTTTGGTTTTCTAAAGTCAAAATGGGGCCCTCAGGGATCTATTTGAGTTTGAAACAATTGCACTATACTCACCATGCTGATAACCCAATACAGCAACCAAATCCCATTCTAACTCTTTCTATAAAGAGATTTCCTGTTATCAGCTTCATGGACAACAGGCACAATGTCCCTTAATGATAGTTTAGGTTTTTTTGTAAGAAATATTTGGCCACAATAAGGCATAGAAAAGAGGGCACTAGATACTAAATTTGCCTCATTCATAATTTTGCCAAAGACCAACCCTACTTTTAGCCCAACCACACATACAGACTTTGGCCCCAACCTACTTCCTTTTTCCTTTCTATTCATTTCTGGTGCCCACTGTGTGTGACTAGCTCCCTCAACTGGCTTCCTCTCATCCTACTTCCTCACGGGGTCCTCCTAGTCATGGCTTCTGGTAACTGCCCTTTTCAAGGTGGTACTCAGAAAATAGTGTAGCTTGATTGGGCTCAGCAGGGGGATGGGAATGAAGATATGTCTGTGCCAGCCAGATAAAACAGGCCACAGTGTCTGATTCTTGCAGGAAGATAAGAGGTTGCTTTTTCACTTCTCAGCAGTAGCTTTTTTCCTGATGCTGAGGGAGCCTGGATCTATCTTTTGACCTGTTGTTGGTGTCCTGGCCTTCTTTCCCTGGGACCTCTCTGATTTATTTCCAGAGGTCTGAGTCAAGAGGAAATACATTTTGACAAATTCACACATCATCAGCTCCCAACCTACCCAGGGATGGCAAGCAGAAAGATTTGTGACAGTGGATGTCTACTCTCTGTGCCAGCATCATCCATCACAAGCAGTGGGTGATTTCCACCCTCATATCCCTCCTCTTGCTTTCTCTCTCCCTTTTCTTGTTTTTCTTTCCATCATTTACTAAGTATAACTTGGGGAAATGCAGCCAACACTCAGCTGGGGGCTGAGACTGGGTGGCAGACCCAAGACTGGGGACTAGTGTAGCTCCATGGGATTCTTGAGCAATCAGCTAGAGTCTGGGATGGAGGCATGGAGGTTGAGGAAATTATCTCATCAATTTTCAGCCAGGAGTCAGTGGCAACCTCAGCAATACAGCCAGGGGATCAGGACAGTGTGGGTGGGGAGGATATTGGCATCATGGTTGAGTGGAAAAGGCATCTTAGAGCCTTTTCCAATCCAAGTTATTTTCCATGACTTCACTGGCAAGTCTCTCCTTTGTCCTAAACAGGACAAGCACTGCATCATTTGACTACTCAGTTGGTCAGTCTTGGGTGTTTGTTTTATTCTTCCTCCAGATCTTCCTTGGGAAAACAATGGAAATCTAGCTCTGATACTAATTGTATGACCCTGAGCAGACCATTTCATTTTTCTGGGCATTTCCTTATGAGTCAAGTGAATACACTGGACCAATTAATTGATTTCTAATAATTTTTGATTTCTTCCTAGTAGTAGCTATAAGAACAACAACAATAATAGTAATGATGATGATCACAATCATAATAATATCACAGAGAGAGTGTGCTATAGTGGATAAAGAGCCAGCCTTAAAGTCAGAAAGATATGTCTTCAAATCCTGCCTTTTACAAATACTGACTATATAACCCTGGATGAGTTATTTAACTTCTCCTGCCACAGGCAACACTCTATGTTAAAGGAACCTTAACCTTGGCATGGTGAACTTGTTAGTGTTTTGGTTTGTTTGTTTGATATTTTGATAATGGTATTTCAATATAATTGGCTTCCTTTGTAATCCAATGAATTTTATTTTATGCATTGAAACCCAGTATTCTGAGAAGGGAACCAATAGGTTTCAGCAGCCTGCCAAAGTGGTCCATGATACATTGAAGGTTAAAGATCCCTGCTCTAAGATTATAAGTTATAAGAAAAGATGAAGACCATTGCCTAGGGAATCGCTCTACCTGGAAGTTCTCTAGACCTGTGAAATCTGAGGTACAGTATATATTCCTAAGATTAAAAACAACATACTCATAAACAGGATTGAGATAATAGATCATTGAGCTGTTTCTTTAATGATTTTTTTTTAAAAGCTGGAAACCTCTTGTCTTCTGCTTGTAATGAAAACCCTTATAACTGCTTGTTGTTGTGAGAGACATCATGCTGAAGGCTATTTTTCCTTAAAAAGAAATAAATAACTAAATAAATATTTCATTAAAAACAAACTCTACATGGGTCTAATCTTATTCTTAAGCAACCCACTCCTTTTTGTTGGGTGAGAAAAAATGAAAAAAAAAATCATGAACATTAAAAAAAAAATCCTTGATGAATGTTTGGCTCCATTATCCAGGTTCCGTCCAGAGCTTGTGAAGTTCTACTTCTGCCTGGTTGGGTTAAAGTCAATCTTTGTGAGGGAATAGTATCCATTTATACAAAGGGAAGATTAAAGGGGGCTAGCCAGATTCAGAGAAATTGAGGGAATTAGATGGCAAAGGGTCAGGTTACAGACATGGTAAGCCAAAATGGATCAAAGGGTAAGATCCAAAGGCCGAGATCAAAGAGTCAGAAGCCAAGGGCAGGAATGAAAAGGCGATAATTGTGAGCCATGGGGAGGGAGTGATCAGGGGTAGAAATCTGATAATGGGGCCACCTCATGACTCAGCCTCCTTTGAGAAAGCCCTGGCTCCCCATTCAAAGTAGAGAACCAAGCAGTCTGGTGAAGTTGGGAGAAGATTTCAACCCCCCAGCTTCCTGACCTCTACCTACAACAGGATGCATGAGAAATGGCCCAGTCAAGTCAGTGGGCTGTGCTGTCAAGAACGTTGGACTGGGAATCAAAAGACCGATGAACAGCCCTATGAGAGGTTCAGGGGATAAACAGACCAAAAAATGAAACAATCCCTGTCCTGGAGAAGCTTCCAATTGAGCCAGGGAAACTATCTATATTTACATATACATACACTCACATATATGTGTGTACACACACATATACATATATACATACATTCACATGTGTGCAGATAGAGTCTCTCCTGGCTAGGTATGTACATATATGTATACCCATATATGTGTATATGTATTTACAAAAACACATTGGTGAGCATATGTAGTTTATATGTTTATTTACCTAAGAGATAGATAGAAAGATAGAAAGATAGATAGATGGATAGATAGATAGATAGATGGATGGATGGACAGATAGATAGATAGATAGACAGATAGATAGAAAGAAAGAAAGGTAGGTAGGTAAGTAGGTTGGTGGGTAGGTAGGTAAATGGATACACATTGCCTGCATAGCCAAGATGTGCGCAAACATATATATATATATATATATACATATATATACATATACATATATATGCATACATAGGTGGGTATATAAATGTGTGTGATATATATGTGTGTGTGTGTGTGTGTGTGTATAGACATAGACATAGACACATGGAAATAGAAGAGGAGAGGTGGGGGAGGGAGGGAGAAGGAGAAGAGAGAGAGATTCTCCTGGCTAGCAGGCCTCCACTAGTCGCGAACGACCATGCATCAGCACCTTGAAGAGCCATAGGCCACAGTGTGGTTGTGCAGTCCAATAAGGGAGCTGCAGCTCCTAAGTGAGCTGCATCCTGTGTTGTATCCACCCCATGAGGAGTAGCTGGAGTGTCCTCTCCAGGGTGCTGGCCTGGGCAGATCTATATGGAAAACAAGCTGTTGCCTATGCAGCAGGTTTTCCCTCTCCGCGACATTGGTGGATCCAAAGGAGAGGCAGAGCCAATACAGTTTGGCACCAGTGCCACCGCAGGAGTTGCCAGAGGGATGTGATGTCCAACATCCAACTGCCTAAGGGACTCCGACTCCTGATTTTTCCTCAGGGTTAACTCCCGAAGCCTTTCCCTTATATGGGTATAGCTGCAAGGCAGCGGAGGTTTAAAATCAGGGTTTTCCTTCCCCTAGGCGGGTTGCCTGCCAAGGCTGACAAGCCCCACCTGCCTGAAGCGACTGGGTTTAAGAAGCCAGTGACTCCTCTTCGCCCCTTCTGTTAGTGGAAACAGTTCCGCCACGGGAAGGGCAGGAGTTGGGCTTCGGTTGTCAGAGGTTATTTGAGACACACGCTATTGGAGCATTTTATAGAGAGTGGGAGCTTATCCCCACTCCCACCCCGGCATGACAAACCTTTGGAACCACAAACTTTTGGAAATTGGCTATAGATGTGCTAAAATATAATACAATACAATACAATGCAATGCAATGCAATGCAATACAATGCAATACAATATAATAATATAGATATAGTCTATATATCAACATCTATGCATATACACCCATAATGTGTATATATTTACTCTATCTACTCACCAACCATCTCTCTCTCTCTCTCACACACACACACACACACACACACACACACACACACACACACACACACACACACACGGTTGGATAAAGTATTTATTAACACTTCCTATATGCAAAGCGCTTTCTAAGTGCTAAGGATACAAATAGAAAACTGAGGCAGTGTCTGAAGTCATGAAACTCATACTCTGATGGGAGAGGTAACATACATGAAAGGTTTTAGCTGTAAGTCAGATGGAACCATCTTATGGTCTTCATGGTACATCAGCAAAGCAAATATTAATGCTTGTTTTTTGTTTGTTTTGTTTTTGTTTGGGTTTTTTTTGTGGGGCAATGAGGGTTAAGTGACTTGCCCAGGGTCACACTGCTAGGAAGTGTCAAGTGTCTGAGGTCAGATTTGAACTCAGGTCCTCCTGAATCCAGGACTGGTGTTTTATCCACTG
The DNA here is from genome assembly GCF_019393635.1 of Dromiciops gliroides. Lineage (NCBI taxonomy): Eukaryota > Metazoa > Chordata > Mammalia > Microbiotheria > Microbiotheriidae > Dromiciops > Dromiciops gliroides. Next base: position 537,993,608 of record NC_057861.1, read on the forward strand.
CGCCACCTAGCTGCCCCCTAATGCTTGTTTTTTAAATGTTATTTCCACTGATAGAATCCTATTTATTTCTGATATTGAATCATTTGACAGTACTGAGGACTTTTTTGGGGGAAGGGTCTTCAGTATCTGTGACTATTGAACCTATAGGAGCTGAATTTCCAGGCTGCTTTTCCACAGGGGTTTCTTCCCGGGATGGTGGCTGAGGGCATTGGGATAGAAACATGGCAATTTCCAAGGCTCTTGGGTGCGGGGTCCTGGGCTGTGTCTATCTGAGGGGAGTAAGTGCTCAAGTAGATGGTGAAAGTACTTTCTATGCATATGCTGCCTCCTGTCTCTCCTTCAGGAGGTCTTAATGATTCAGGCTAGTTTTCTTACATGTTCTCTCCCTCTCCCTCCCTTTCCCTCTCCCCCTCCTCCTCTCCCTCTCCCTCTCCCACTCTCCAAAGTTGGTTGGCAGCTGGTAAGGAAAGTTATTCCTCTCTCCACAGGAGCTGCTTGCTGCTTCTCCAGACCATGGCCCATGAAGGATGGGCTGGAAGCAGGATCAGTTCACTGTCTGGGAGGTGCTGCCACCCCAAGGCTTCTGTCCCTATCTGGCTGTTGGTAATGAGGAAGGTGGGCACCTTTGCCACAATGATTTCTCCCCTCAGTGTCGGTGGTGGGGGCTGGAAGAGAAGCGGGTCTAGTCACATGGGGGGCGGCCACCGTTATTTCCACGGCTTTGGGGCTCGGGGCTGAGTCATTTTCATCACTGTCTGAGGGGAATGGTTATCAAGGTGGTAAGGGTTATTTGACTTACCTATCTATCATGCTCCTGTATCTCCCTTGGGTTGCCTAGGTATCTGTATATACACAAACACATTATATGTATACATGTGCATGCATATTATAGTCATTAGTATAGTAACACATCACATGTCTACATGTATAATACATATGTGTATATATGAACATGCGATATATGGGTATATCTATAGATGTATATGTGTGCAATTATCCATCCACTGCCACACAGGTAACTGTGCTTATCTCACAATTGCTTACATACAAAATAGAAGATAATTTTGGAGGGAAGGTGCTAGCCAATGTGAGCCTTAAAGGAAGCTAGGGATTGGAAACATGGTGCAAAACTCCAGATGTTGTCTGCTCAGGGCATGGTGTAGCCCACCGACCATGACTGTTTGAATGCAGCCCAAGTTTGCCTTAACTTTTTTGACTGTCCTATGATGACAGTGATTTACAGTGAGCTTGTGGTCCACTAAAATCCAGAGATCTTTTTCAAATGAATTGCTCTTGCCAACCTTCCCCCATCTAGTACTAGTGAAGTTGGTTTTTGAAGTCTAAATATAAGAAATGTATCCTCATTTGATTTCAATTAAGCCACATGCCCTAGCCTGCTGAGATCTTTCCAAACACTGTCATCCAGTTTGCTAGCTATCCTTCTTGGCTTTGTGTCATCTGCAGATTTGGTAAGCATGCTGTCCATGCCTCTGTTCAAGTAATTGCACTCCACAAGATGTGACCACACCTAGATTGCTAGGATACTCCCAAGCTGACATTGTCCAAATTGACAATGGATGAGTGGACTTTATCAATGACTACTCATTAATTCCTCCTCCATCAAAACAAGAAATAAATATATAGATGATAGATAATAGATAAATGTAGTCTAGCATCTTAGTACAGTGAAAGGAGAACCACCTCTAGAATGAGAGGATCTGGGTTCAAATCCCACCTCTCATTCTTACTTCCTTAGTCACGAGATTTCATCTCTCTGGGAATCAGTTTCCTTAGCTGCAAAATAAGGCAATTGGAACAGATGGCCTCTGAAGTCCCCTCCAACCCTAGACCTTTGGGTGTAACCTCTTTTTCTTCTTCTTCTGATTCTTCTTCTTCTGATTCTTTTTTTGGTGAGGCAAATGGGGTTAAGTGACTTGCCCAAGGTCACACAGCTAGTAAGTGTCAAGAGTCTGAGGCCGGATTTGAACTCAGGTCCTTCTGAATACAGGACCGGTGCTTTATACACTGTGCCACCTAGCTGCCCCTGTAACCTCTTTTTGATGGAGCTATCCTTCCCCTTTGTGACCTTTACCTCTTTTTGGGACATGAGGGTGTTTTTGAGGAAGGTAGTACAATACAGTAGTAGGGGCAGGGGGAGGGGACAAAGAAACTAGCATTACTATATTCCAGGCATGGTTCTGAGTACTTTATAATTATTATCTCGTTTGATCCTAACAACAACCTGGGAAGTAGGTGCCATTATTTTACAGTTGAGGAAACTGAGCAGACAGAGGTGGTCTCCCCACCCTGATCCTCAACAGTAGGCCTCTCTTAATTCAGTGTAAGATTGCTTTAACTTACATGGCTTCCATGACACACTATTGACTCACCTATAACCTGTGGTCTACTAATACCCCTCCCCCCAAGCTATTTTTAAAGTGTATATTTTTTTGGAGGGGCAATGAGGGTTAAGTGACTTGCCCAGGGTCACATAGCTAGTAAGTGTCAAGTGTCTGAGGCCGGATTTGAACTCAGGTCCTTCTGAATCTGGGGCTGGTGCTTTGTCCACTGTGCCACCTAGCTGTGCCCCCCCCCTCCCCCCAGCCTCTCAGCTATTTTTCACAGGAACAGTTACCTTTCCCCAGAATTTACCTTTACCCCTATTAAGTTTCATCATATTAGTTTCAGTTCACTGTTTTACCTTGCCGAAATTTTTTTTTTTCCAGATCCCAATTCTGTTGTCCTTTCCAGCTAGGAAGTATCTGAGGCTAGATTTAACTTCAGGTCTTCCTGACTCCAGGGCCAGTGACTCTAATCCCAGAATAGAGATTCACTACTACCTAGCTATTTCTGGATTTAGAAGAGTTGCCTGAATATAGACATCTATAGAGGTAAGGTCACTGAAGGGCAACTGAGAATGGCAAATCAGTAAACAAATGAAAGTCATTTTTAAAGATCACCAAGACATACTCCTCCACCCTTCACTTGCTAAGATATGTTCCCACATACTTTTTCTAGGTTCCCTAAATGCCCCCATGTTTTTGACTTAAGGCATCAACCTCTTTTAAAAAGCAAAATACAGGTGGGGAAAGTTCACACTTTAGTGTGAATTAGTCAGTCATGGAAGGGCTGAAGATAAACTTCCGTGAACAGGGAGTAGAGACAGAGGAGTCAATCTGATTCCATGAATAACCTGGGAAATTAAATTCTTCCCATGGCTGCTTTTTTGTGTTCTCTGAGGCATTCCTTAGAGCTCATAGGGTCCTAGTTACTCCTACCAAGTAACTAATAGTCAACAAACATTAGAATAAACACACAGATAAAGGGTTATCTGACATATCAGCAGATTCTCAAAAATCATGTTAAATTAATTTGGGACTCTGGGGGTCTAAGCCCAACCAATCCTCAGGAAAATATTTTGTTTTTTTTTTTCATAAAACCAGCTCTTAGTTTTATTTATTAATTCCATAGTTTCACTTTCAATTTTATTAATCTCTCCTTTGATTTTCAGAATTTCTAATTTAGTATTTAATTAGGGATTTTTAATTTGTTCTTTTTCTAGCTTTTTTAGTTGCATGCCCAATTCATTGATCTCCTCTTTCTCTATTTTATTCATGTAAGCATTTAGAGCTATAAATTTCCCCTCAGAACTGCTATAGTTGAATCCCATAAGTTCTGGTATATTGTCTCAATGTTTTCATTCTCTCTGATGAAGTTACTGATTATTTCTATGATTTGTTGTTTGACCCACTCATTATTTAGGATAAGATTATTTAGTTTCCAATTAATTTTTACTTTGTCTTTCCATGGCACTCTATTACATGTAATTTTTATTAAATTATTATCTGAAAAGGATGTATTTACTATTTCTGCCTTTCTTTATTTGACTGTGAGGTTTTTGTGCTTTAATACATGGTCAGTTTTTGTGTAGATGCCATCTATCTCTGAGAAAAAGCTAAATTCCTTTCTATCCCCATTCAGTTTTCTCCAGAGGTCTATCATATCTAACTTTTCTAAAATTCTATTCACTTCCTTAACTTCTTTCTTGTTTATTTTGTGGTTAGATTTATCTAGTTCCCCCAGGAAAATAATAAAGGTGGCAAATTATACCTTTCACAGCTGCCCACTTCCAGGTTTGGTTACTTTCTCTCTTGCTTTTGTTCCCTTTCCAGGATCCATCATAGACTCAACCTCATGCCCATCCCTGTCTGCCTATATAATCTACCCATCTTCTGTCTGTGGTATAAGCAACTGCCCAATCTTTTTTGATCATACAGAGCCTGCTCTTAGCTAGCCAGATCTCTTCCAAGAAGACATCTAGATAATTCAGACTAAAGTGTTAACAATTACTAATATAGTGATCCATATCACCACTTTCCCCATACTGGTTTCAACATATTGTTGGTTGGCATAAGAAATGACAAAAAATAGGAATTTGGGGGGAGTTTTGCAGAAACTGCAGTTGACACCCGCAAAGGCCAGCAGATGACACAGAAAAGGTTTAGAAACTCAGAAATTGCATAAAATATGTCCATGACCAATTACTTAACCCAAATTTTACAATAACTTCATAAAAGAAAAAGGGGAAAAAATCAGATTTTTTTGGTATGAAGGGAGGGCCAAAACTTTTTAGATGGATTTTCTAGATTATGGGGCATTGTACCCCCTAACCCCACAATGTGGAAAGGATAATTGTAGTTTACTGCATTACCCATATGGTACTTAATAAACATGTTTGAGAAGAAGGTGTGGGGGGGTCTCTGTTGCCTGAAGTGTTGAAGTAGAAAGTGGATAATCTATACTGTTTAACATTTTTATCATTTACTTGAATAAAGTCATAGAAGGTATGTTTGTCAAATTTGTAGATGACAGGAGCCTGAGATGGTACATGGAAAGAATGACAGAGTTTGGATCCAAAAAAAGTCTCAACAAGGTAAAGCAGTCAACTGAATCTAATATGATAAAACTTAATAGGGATAAAAGTCAATCTGGGGAAAGATAACTGTTCCTGTGAAAAATAGCTAGTGGGTCTTAGACCACAGGTTACAGGTGAGTCAATAGTGTGTCATGGAAGCTAGGTAATTACCCTAAAGCAATCTTATGCTGAATTGAGAGAGGCCTAGTGTTGAAGACCAGGGAGGGGGAAACCACCTCTGTATTCTTCCTTGCTCAGGCCACATCTGGAGTGATGCCATTCGTTTTGGGGCATTATTAACTAGGATGCTAATTAGGAAGTATCTAGAAGAAAGGCAAGTTAGATAGTGAAGGGCCTTGAGCCATATGATTGATGTTCCCTTGAAGGAAATGGGGGAGGAGTATTTAACCTGGAGAAGAGAAGCCCGGGAGGTAAGACCTGACATTTCTTTCCAAGTATTTGAAGAGTTATCCCACAGAGACAACTATAAATATAGATTTGTTCTGCTTGTCCCAATAGGGGAGAACCAGGAGTAGTGGGTAGAAGTTGCAGAAGTGCAGATTTATGGTTGATACAAAGGAAAAAAACCTTCTAATGGAATGCTTTGGGAAGTAGCAGTGTTCAAGAAGGCTCCATTAGGAATGTTGTAGAGATGATTTTGTGTATGAGTTGGACCAGTTGACCTCTGAGATGTCTTTCAACTCTGATGCTCTGTGACTAAATTTTTTTTTTTGTGGTGCAATGGGGGTTAAGTGACTTGCCCAGGGTCACACAGCCAGTAAGTGTCAAGTGTCTGAGGCCAGATTTGAACTCAGGTACTCCTGAATCCAGGGCTGGTGTTTTATCCACTGCACCACCTAGCTGCCCAACTAAATTTTTAATAGAGGATGATGCCCTTAAAACTTTTTAAAAAATTTAATTTAATTAAAAAATTTTTTAACCATAAAAGTATTTTCTTATTTTCTAGTTACATGTAGAGATAGTTTTCAACATTCGTTTTTATAAGAATTCTAGTTTCAAAATTTTCTCCCTCCGTCCTGATGCCCTTAATTCTTTTAAGAAAGCATAGTGCCATAAAGCTTAATACAGCACTCAGCACATAATAGGTGCTTAATAAATACTTGTTCATTTACTGACTGATAGAAATGCCAGTGGTAGAAATTTAAGCATTTCTAGTGGGCAGATGAGAATATTTTAGGGATGAGAAGCAGGACATTGGGTTGTTTTTAACTAAGTTTTTTTTTTTTTGTTTTGTTTTGTTTTTTAGTGAGGCAATTGGGGTTAAGTGACTTGCCCAGGGTCACACAGCTAGTAAGTGTTAAGTGTCTGAGGCCGGATTTGAACTCAGGTCCTCCTGACTCCAGAGCCGGTGCTCTATCCACTGTGCCACCTAGCTGCCCCTTAACTAAGTTTTTTTGATGCTTATTTTTACAACATTACAATCAGTCTTGGAAATACCCATCCTAACCATCCAACTCAGTCCTTCCCTCCCTCCCTTTACAACAACAAAAACCAATTAAGCAAAAACACCTGATTACCTCAACTGAACCTGACAATGGATGTGACAATCTATGTCAGGAAGCTCTTCCTGATTTCCCCTAAACAATACTATACTTCCCAAGAGGTGTCCCTGGAGTAATGGATAGAGAGCAGGCCTCAGAGACAAGAAGATTCAAGACTGGTTTCTGAAATAGACCCTGGGCAAGTCACTTGACCTCTAAGGACTCCCTAGGCAACTCTCTTGGTCAGTTTCTAAGTTGTAGAGCAGAGGCTGGTGCAGGTATCCACTGGTAGGGGAAATTTTCCTGACTGGGAGCCCTTACATCTTTGAAATCACAGATCCAGTAAAAACAAAAACCCTTCACATTTATATGTCATGTTACAATTTTCAAAGGACTTCTTACATGCACAATTTAATTTGATTCTATTCACAACCCTATGAAGTGGATAATCGGTTAATGATTTTCATTCCCATTTCACAGATGAGTAAACTGAGGTGGGAGGTTAAGGGACTTTCCTAAAACTAGAAAGAATTCAATATCTCTGATTCAGTGGATCACAGGGTACTAATGCTCAATTTTTAAGGTCCTTTTTGGATTGCACCATGAAATTTTTCACATAATACCATAAGACATGTTCTTGGAGCTCACATTAGCTTTATTGGGAAGGCTGAACAGGTAAAGGAGTCAAAAGTGTTAATGGCTCTCCAGTGAAATGTCTATTTCCTTTGTTTCTTTACCTTCCCTCCCCAGATGAGTGATAAGAGATAAATAGAGCCTATTCTTCTCATGCAGAGGGGCTCTGGGAACCTGGAACCCATGTCCAAGCCATTGAGTCTCTCCCAATTGACTGGAACGTATCCCACTCAACCTCTGTCCATTTGGTAGCAGCTCAATGTGCTCTGATTTCCAGCACACAGGCTCACTGGGCCCCAGAGAAATCATCATACCAAGGGTAAAAACTGAAACAGCTGGTGCCCTCCCTCAGGGCACTGAGAACGCCAGAATCACCCATCTGGAGAACACTCCTCTGCCAACCTCTGTGCAGTTATGTGTCCCCAGTCTACCTATTCCAGGCTGGTTTCTCCAGATAAGCAAGCATAGCAAAAACAGCCTGAGAGGGAGGAGGAGGAGGAGAAGGAAGCAATTGCGATGGTGAAAAATAATCTCACATTTGTTGAGCACATTTAGAGTCTGTAAAGTCATTCCCTTATAAGATCCCTGGGTAAGAATTATTACCCCCATTTTATAAATGAAGAAAGCTGCCCTCAGAGAAAGGAAGGGATTTGTCCAAGGTCACCCAGTGGGCAAATGGAAAAGCTGGAATTAGTCAGGTTTCCTGACTCCCAACCCGGTGCTCTTACTATTCTGCCATGGGTCCTCCAAAGATGGCAGGCAGCCCTACCTCTCCTGGAAGAACTTGTCAATTTTGAGTGCCCCTTTCCTCCTTCTAAAGCTGTGATTAGTGGGTTCACTTAGGCACTTTCCTCTTGGTGGCTTTGAATCTTTAATCAAGTTTTTCACAAAGATGGGCCAGCACTTCCCAAGAGATGGCAACATCTGTGGGCCTTGGCAAGAGATGTCCTTAAATAATGAAGACGCTTCCTCCATGATTATTCTAGAACAGACCATGCCCTTTTCTGATGGTGAAGACATTCCTGTGAACCAGGAGTCAGTTTTCTTTCCTAACTGCAATGTAGGTCACCTGCTACTTTGCTATATTTATTTGATATGAGTTGTAGCCACAGAGTTTGAGAGTTGGAAGGACCTCAGTAGCCAAGTATTAAGCTTAGTAGCTATCTGAGTCAGTCCAACCCTTGCCTGAAAGGAAATCTACTCTACAGTGGAAAAGAGGAGTCACCATATAGACTTTGCTTGAAAGATTCCAGAGGGGGGCAGCTAGGTGGCGCAGTGGATAAAGCACTGGCCCTGGAGTCAGGAGGACCCAAGTTCAAATCCAGACTCAGACACTTGACACTTACTAGCTGTGTGACCCTGGGTAAGTCACTTAACCCCAGTTGCAGAAAGAAAGAAAGAAAGAAAGAAAGAAAGAAAGAAAGAAAGAAAGAAAGAAAGAAAGAAAGAAAGAAAGAAAGAAAGAAAGAAAGAAAGGATTCCAGAGGAAAGGAGGAATGGGCAACCCATTTTACTACTGGACAACTCAGTTAGGAACTTTTTTTTTTTCTAACCTCAAGCCTCACTTTACCTCTTTGCAAGTCCTACCCAGTGCTCCTGGTTCTGTCCTGAAACAGGACCAGTCAGCTCTCTTCCCTATGGCTTCCCTTCATATACTTGATAACAGCTCTCATATCTCCCTCAAGTCTTTTCTTCAAGCTAAATATTCCTAGTTCCTTCAATTATCCTCAAATGGCAGCTATGTGGCAAGGTGGAAACAGTCCTGGATTTGGAGTCAGAAAAACCCAACTTCCAATCCTACCTCAGATACTTAGAAGCTCTGTGGCCTTGGATAAGTCACTTAACCTCTCTTGGCCTCAGTGTCCTCAACTGGAAAATTAGGGTAAGAGTAGCCCCTACCTCAGAGAATTGTGAGGATTAAATGTACTAATATATGTGAAGCACTTTACAAACCTTAAAGCTCTATATCAAGTAGTCGTCATCGTCACCATCGGCACCACCATCATCATCAGAATTCAAGGTTCCAAACCACTTTGGTTGTCTACTTCTGGAATACTTCCTATCTTCTTACTTCTTAAACTGTGGAATCCAGAATTAAATATCATATATTTGTCTTGATTTGACTAAGGCAGAATTCAGTGGGGCCATCATATTCTTATTTTGGGGATGTTGTGCTTCTTAATGCAGGTAATGATCAGATTAGCTGGGATTTTGTTTGTTTGTTGTGTTTTGGGCTATCATATCACATTAGACTCACCTTGAAGCTTGACTGAGCAGTCAATCAGTCAATTCCTCCCTTCTTTTTCTGGCAAACTTTTTCTGACCATGCCTCCTTTATTACGTATTTATATAGTTGAGTTCTTAAACCTAAGTGTAAGACTTTACATTTATCACTATTACATTTCCTCATATTTGGATTCTACCCACTGTGTCTGGAATATACTCTTTCCTTTTCATCCACCACTGAGAACCTCCAGTTCCCTTCCAAGGTTAATTTAACTGTCACTTTTTTTAGGAAGCCAATTATGATTCCTACAGTGGCTAGTGCCCTCTCAAAAATTATTCTGTATTAAAATTTTTATGTACTTTTCCCCAAAAGAAATTAAGCTCCTTGAAGATGGAGACTATATATACTTTATATCTTTGTATCCCCAGTGCCTAGGACATAATAGGCCCTTAATAAATTCTCATTGAATGGAATTATTGAACGTTTCAGACTGCTGGACTGCTAGGTGGTGGAGTGGTTAGAATGCTGGGCCTGGAGTCAGGAAATCATCTTTCTGAGTTCAAATCTAGCCTCAGACATTTACTAGCTGTGCGACCCTAGGCAAGTCAGTTAAACCTCTTGGCCTTAGTTCCTCACTTTCTGGGACCTAGTCAGTAGAGGTGAGGTTTTGGTTAAAGAATAGCAGGAGGCAAGAGACCAGAATTCTCACCCCTACCCCATCAGTTCTTAGTTTAGATACCTTAGCTGAGTCATAATCTATGGTCCTCCATTCTATAAGACAGGATTTCTGGATCTCCAGAGACCCAGAGTCACAGGCTCATAGTGGAGGGTCATGAATGCAAGATACAGAATTCCCAGAACCCCAGAATTTCAGGGTTGGAAGGGATCTCAGAGACCATCCAGTGCAAGTTTGACCTGGGCGGAAACCCACTCCGCCACATCCCCAGTGAGTCATCCAGTCTCTGCCTAAAAACTTGCATTAAAAGGGGGAAAGGTATGGGACAGAACTATTGATTTGAATGAGAAGATTAATCTGTACCAGGGAAGGGAAGGGAATCTGTCAGTAAGATCCCATAGATAGGAGTTCATAGGAGTTAGAGCCTGAAGGGAACTTCAAGGACATTTTTTTTCTCTGCGAATGCAACCCCCTCATTTTAGAGATAAGCAAAACAAGAGCTAGAGAGGAGAAATGGCTTGTCCATGGTTACCTAGGTTACAGAGCTAGAATATGAGCCCCTGTCCTCTGCTTCTCAATTCTGTGATCTTTTCACCACCCCACAAATGTCATGGTTGGGTGATTTGGATAAAGACACACGACTACTAACTGTCAGAGTCAGGGCTCCTGTCCCCTGACTCCAAAGGAGGCTTCTATAAAAAAAAAAATACGTTCTCTACCATATGCTTTTCTTTTAAGGTACCAGTAATTTTATGGACATTTTTCACTACTGATTATCCGAAACCATGCACCTGCAGGAGAGGAGAGGAGGGGAGGGCAAGGGAGGGGAGGGGAGGGGAGCAGAAATCTACATCCATCCTTAGCATCCTGTTTTGTTTCTCTTCATGATGCCATCTGATGGCCTAGGGCTAAAGCCAATGGAGCAAGAAGGAGCCTTGAAGGCAATAGCTATGGTTCTGCAAATAAAAAAAGTAATAACTTTCCAAGGATTTTAAAAATATGATGATGAGGAAAGATTTTTGGTTTTCCTCTAAGGCAGAAAAAAAAGCCCTAGAAAACTAGGCTGGAATGCTTCATATAGACTAAGGCCCTTTCTTGCTGGGAATTTGTATGACTAATTCAAGGTTCTTTCTGTTTTGTGGGGCCCAGAGGAAGCTGTTCTGTGCTGGGATAGAACTCATGTTTCCACATTGATCAGAGGACTTCCCTTCCCTGTATGTGGCATACGTAGGATACTGGAATTGGCGTCAGGAGGGCCTGGGTTCAAATTTTATTTTAGATCTAGTCGAGTGATGCTGGGTGAAGTCACATGACCTCCCTGTGCTTCAGTTTCATCATCTACAAAATGGAGGGATTGGACTCAGTGACTACTGTAAAAAAATTAATTATTAATAACTATAACCAACCTGGAAAATTATAATATAATTAGATTTATGAAAAATTATGATTATGTGAAAAATGATAAATTTAGAAAAATTATAATTGGGCCGTAAATCCCTTTGTGGTCGCCATTCAAATGTAGAAATATTTTAAATGATTGACTTAATTTGGGGGGCTAATCTGACTGGAGGACTAATCTGGGGACTTTTGACTATTTGGCTATCTGACTTCGTTAATTTAATATGGGCCATTTATAAAGTTCCACCACACTGCTCCCAAACTGATAGACTAAAGATTAAGAAGGCTCTTAACTAAATAAGCAAAGCGGAGTTTATTTATGAGATACTATTTCAAATTAGGAATACAGGGAAATAAAGTGTACAACCTGATTGCTTTCCTGATCTCTTTGGGCTTCGAACTTCTTGAATACAATAAGGGCCTTAGCCGCCTCCGACCTCAGGGCACGTTACACTTTCCCTGGTTTGTATTAAGGCCTGTAACCTTGTCAGACCCCTCTCTCCTTTTCCCCTCTAGTCAGCCTCTCTCCTCGTCCGTCCTCGAGTCTCCTCTAGTCTGTCCTCTTCTAGTCAGCCCCCCTTCTATTTTCTTGTCTCTCTAATTAGTCCATCCTCACTCCTTCTTTAGTCCGTCTCCCCATTCTTCTTTTTTTCCCCGTCCTGTCTAACTCCCAGTTCTGTATATACCTTTTCTTCTCTCCACTCAAATCTCAGGGCTTCCTTCGCCCCCACAGACCAAGCTAATCCGCCAGCCAGAGCTGCAGCTGGTGGTGGGGGGGGGCCCCCCGCAGTGTGCTCTTGAGCCTCATGCCTCAGCACAGGCTGTCCGGGATCTTTCAGATAGCTCCGCTCAGGTCGGAGGGAGCTGGGGGCTTTTTTTCCCCCCCAGCTGTCTGACCTGGCATCTTGTATAGCCCACAGGGCTTTTTTGCTCAGCTGAAGTTGAGGAGGAGGGGGAGAGACCCTGAGGGCCTAAGGCTTTCTAATCTCAGCCTAAAGGTAGGGTCCTCAAATCAAAATAAATTTCCACACTACTAAGGTCCTGTCTACCTCTAAATTCATGATCATAAGTTCATAGTTTCTTATACACTTTTTTCCCAAGTACACAGTTTCTTGTATTCCTTCATTGATTAGAATGGGGATAATAATACTTACCTAAGGTTCTTTCGAGGAAAGGACTTTGTAAACTCTAAATGCACTCAACAAGTGTTTGTGTTTATTTTTTGGTTTTTTGTTTGTTTTTTGTGAGGCAATTGGGGTTAAGTGACTTGCCCAGGGTCACACAGCTAGTAAGTGTTAAGTGTCTGAGGCTGGATTTGAACTCAGGTACTCCTGACTCCAGGGCCGGTGCTCTATCCACTGCGCCACCTAGCTGCCCCGGCAAGTGTTTGTGTTTATTAAGAACACAACATAAAAGAAAACTTAACTTAAAAAAAAAGGGATAAAGGGGTTATAAAGATGAAAAAAAACTGAGATGCTTCAAAAATATAGGAAATCTAAACATCTTTCTGAGCTCCTGGTAAGACTTTAGCTACCCAGAATGCTCTGGGAATATTAAGCTTTGGTTACTTGAATTTACAAGTCAACCTAAAACCCTATTTGCTCCAATCATTATAAAATATTTCCCCCAAATGTCTGAGTCTATTCAGCTTAATAAGAGTAAACATAGTTGTATCTTTAATGGTTGAAAAGCCTGTAGCTCCATAAAAAGGCTAACTATAAATATTAGTGACCATTGATGCCTTAGTCAATATTAGTGACTTCTCCTAAATGAGGTCTTTCCTGATACTTTCTCTAAAAGATGCTCCTCCCACCATTAACTTGTATTTATTTTGTACTTTTTATATTTTGCATATACATTATATGTACATGTTGTTTCTCCCTATAGATTGTAAGCTTTCTTTTGTTATTTTGATTTTGGTCTTTGTATCCCCAGAACCTAGCATAGCACTTAAGGAACATAGTAGGAATTTAATAAATGCTTGTCGATAGATTCATAGTCCAGACTATAGATGTAGGAGGTATAGAAGAATAGACTGATTATGGACTGAACCCAGAAATTCCCTCCTGGAATAAAAAAAAGAACCAGCTAAATACATTATTTTTCTTCCCATTAAACTATTTTCCCCTCAAAATGTAGCATCAAACCAATGTTCTTGTTAAGGAAGAATTCCAGTTCATTTAAGTTTTAGTGTTTGTGAAATGCAAATGCTGGGGTGGATCCAAATTTGGCCTTCTTGTTTGAGAGAGTGTTACTAGCCTGGGCTAAAATCCTACTCTGATTGCTTCATCATGGCATGGAGGTGGCCCTTGGTTCTCAAAGGCTCTACCAGTGGAATGCAAGCACTAGCAGATCCTTCCAGACTGGAAGGTTTCTAGTATGGGTGTGGTGAAGCGCTCTATTTCTGTTGTGGAGAATCTCATCACCTGGAGGGTTGGCCAGGAGATGATTTTGTTGGCTCTAGCTACTCATTAAAGACTTTAGTTAGGTATGGAGGAGTTGAGATCTACATCTGCAGAGAGAGTAATTAAATTATGGATCCTTGAAGCATTGAAGTGTAGTAGAGATACCAGAGGTGGTGAGGGAAGTATAAGAAAAGCTACCAGGATGCCCAGAGAGATGGAGATACAGTCGTATGTAGAAAAGCAGTCAGATTTATTTGTGGAAAAAAACCCTTTATATAAATTGTATATGTAGTAGTTCTGGGATCAAAGAACTTGGGTTTAAATCCTACCTCCAACACTACCTGTGTGACTTTGGGCAAGTCACTTAACCCCTGGAGACTTCAGTTTCTTCACATATATAAAATGAGGGGGTTGGACTAGATGGACTCTGAGGTCCCCTGCAGCCCTATAATTCTGATTCCTGGCACACTCTTCATCCTGTCTCTTAGAATATAGCTCCCTTTTAGACTCCATTCAGCTATTTAAACCCTTTCCTGATCTCCAAACCCTCACCTCTACTTGTTAGGGCTCTATAACTTCATCTCACTCAATTACTTTGTACACATTTTGGGTTATTAGGTGGTATAGTAGATGAATTGTTAGACTTGGAAGTCAAGAAGACCTGAATTCAAATCCTTCCTCAGTCTTACTAGTTGTATGACCCTGGGCAAGTCATTTGTTCTCTTTCAGGCTTGGGTTTTTTTATCTGCTAAATGGGTATAATAAAAGGGACACTGTCATGGGGATGGTGTGAAGATCACATGAGAGTATGTGTAAAGCACTTTGTATGCCTTAAAGCTTATATAAATGCTTGTTATTTATTATTATTATTATTAATTATTGGTGGGGCAATGAGGGTTAAGTGACTTGCTCAGAGTCACACAGCTAGTAAGTATGAAGTGTCTGAGGCCAAATTTGAACTCAGGTCCTACTGACTCCAGGGCTAGTGCTTTATCCACTGCACCACCTAGCTGTTCCAATGCTAGCTATTATTAAATATTATTTTACATTTACTTATTTCTGCCCAGTAGAAGTATTTTGAGGGCAGTGATTATTATTATTTTGTCCTTGTATCTCTAGCATTGTGTGTACCTAGATCCTGAAAAATATTCGTTCGGCTTAATTGAAAAGAAAGTAGTGGGACAATCCTATGGGCTTTGGATGCTTTACTGTGGGATTCAGGGACCTGTCCCATGCAAATACATTCAATTAGACAGATGCTTACTCTGTCTATTCTGCATAGGTACCAGTAGTGCTGTTAGATGGCAGCCTCTTCCTTCGATCTCAAAATATTTCAGGGGGTACCTTCATCATACCCCCAGGCACACGGCAAGGCTCCTGAAAAGTGGAGGCAGCCTCTGGCCTTCAGGCACTGGCAATTGGACTCAAATGCAGGGTTGAGACAGCAGGCTCAGTGAATTTGGATTCAAGGTTACTAGGTTTGATCCCTGACCTGAGTGACCTTGGGCCAATCAATTCCCTTCTCTGGGCTTCAGGACCAAAAGAAAGCAGAATGTTACAACAGAAAGAGTTTTCTGGACTGGGAACCAATGTTCTGCCACTTACTATCTGTGTAGCCTTGAGCCAGGAGTTTAACCACCTGAGGTCTCAGTTTCCTCATTTGTAATGAGGGGGCCAGATTAAATGACTTCTAAGGTCCCTTCCACTTCTAAACCTGTGATCCTTTCTTCTATCAAAGGAAAAGGTTGGACTTTATAATCTCTAAGGCCCTTTCTAGATTTCATTCGATAACATAGTAGTTCTCAAAGTGTGGGTCCTGAGAGTCCTTGAGACCTTTTCAGAATGTCCTTCAGATTAGAACTGTTTTTATAATAATACTGAGGTGTTACTTGTCTATTAAAATAATCCTCTCCTTTTCAGCTACATATCTGTGTTTTTCTCCATATACTTCAACCAAAACAATACATCTCAGTAAACTGAAGGTAGAAGCAGATAGGAGAACCCAGATGTCTTCTATTAGGCCAGACATTAAAGAGGCCTGCAAAATATATAAAAGAATGCTCCTCTTCTCACTAAATGATTGTTGCTCTGGCAAACATAGTTTTGTTGCTCTTGTTCGGTCATTTCAGTTGTGTCTGACCCCATCTGGGATTTTCTTGGCAAAGATGCTGGAGTAGTTTGCCGTTTCCTTCTCCAGCTCATTTTACAGATGAGGGAACTGTGACAAATGGGGCGTAGTGACTTGCCCAGGGCCACTCATCTAGTAAGCATCTGAAGCCAGATTTGAACTCAGAAAGATGTCTTCCTGACTCAAAGCCCAGCATTTTAGCCACTGAGTCACCTAGAGGCCCCAAACATAATTACATTTCTTTTAAAAATTTCTTTCTTTTTTAGTTTATGGAATAAAACGAGTACTTCAATAATATAGTACAATAAAAAAGATAATTGCATATGAAACTGTAAATCTCCTATGTACAACTTGCTATTACTTTCAAGTATGCAAAATTATGTAATTTTCTTTTAAAATTTATGTATACACACATATACACATACATTGCATATGTATACATACACATACACATATATGTATACATTTATGTGTGTATATATGTACCTATTTGTGTCTAGTGGTAAGTTACTTTTCCAAAAAATATGTTATTTCTGGTAACACATAGTGGGTTTATTATTGTTCTTTTTTTTTTTGGAGTGGGCACCAAGGGCCTGAAAAAATATGGAACGCTTCACGAATTTGCGTGTCATCATTGCGCAGGGGCCATGCTAATCTCTGTATTGTTCCAATTTTAGTATATGTGCTGCCGAAGCAAGCACTATTATTGTTCTTAATATTTTAAAATTTTATGTTTTAGTTTTTAAATCCATTAGTATTGATAGATATAACCCACCTAAACAAAAGATCTTTGGGGTCCTCAATTTTTAAGAGTGTAAAGGTGTCCTGAGACTGAAAAGTTTGAGAATCACTGCTTAATCCTAAAATGAGTCTTCTAAGGGAAGGACAGCAGCAAGCAGGCTGACTTGGCTTTATGTAATCCAGTTGATCTTGAAAAGCTCAAACTGACAAAATCCATTTCCCCAGCCATCACTCCCCAGATGCTTTGTCATCACTTCTGATTGCTTTCCCCACCTTGTCTCTCTAATCAGGTTGTTAAAGTATTAGAGCAGCCACTGCCCCTGGAAGGGAACAGACTTTTCAAGCTAATGATCTGTAAACAAACAGGTGATATGCTGTGAGAAGTGAAGAACTCTTTTGGTGATAATTACTATCCCTACTCCTCCACAGCAGTCTGTTTTGTAAGCTTGAATTTTTCCAGGTTGGATTTTTTTCAAAGTTGGGGTCACTGTGCCCACACCCTAACTTCAGCCTCCATGTTAAGAAGATAAAGTCCCATAAAGATTTGGGGTCAGGTAAAGATTATGGGTAACTAGGTAGCTAAGTGGAGAGAGCACGAGGCCTGGAATTAGGAAGACCTGGATTCAAATCCAGCCTCAGACACTGGCTACATGTGTCGAAAGTTATGATGACTCAGTATCCCGTTGTTCCCAGACCTGCTTATTGATCAGTGTTGGAGGAGGTCCTGTTGGGGAAGGAGACACCAAGCTTGCAGCTTTTTCCATTATCTGTTCTTTGTCACATAGCCCATCTACAAACTTGCTACCTTGAGGAGGAACTGAGATGCAAGGGCCCAACCTCTTTTGCTGAGGGGGGCCTATATGGCTTGTCTTAAAGTTATCTATAAAAGCTGTTCCCACCCTGCAGCCATTGCTGATCTTCAGTGATCAGCCGATCAAGGTGTTGCCACTTTGAGTACTTAGAATAAAATCCTTCGAATTCTCTTTGTCCCGTGTTTTGCCTAGTTAATCAGAGTGAAAGACCCAAGTGAAAAATTTCCCTTTCAACAGTTGTGTGACCCAGTGCAAATCACTTAACCCTGTCTGCCTCAGTTTCCTCCTTTGTAAAATGAACTGGAGAAGGAAATGGTGAACCATTCCATTATCTTTGCCAAAAAAGAAAAAATCCAAATGCAGTCACAAAGACTCTGAAAAACAACAAAGATTTGGAATCCAGGGACCTAGGTTTGTATCTAGGCTCTTATATTTAATGTCTACATCACTCCGGGTGAGTCATTTAATTTCAGTCTAATAGGTGCCTCAGTTTCTTTGATTATGAAATGAAGTGGCTGTATCAGCTGATCCCCAAAGTCCCTTCCAGATCTAAATCCTACGATGCTCTCTGGCTATTACAATTAATTTCAATTCAATAAGCCTAATTTGTAATAGTAATAAAAGCTAACATTTAGGAATACTATTGTGCTATAAGAAACGATGAGCAGGAGGAGTTCAGAGAAACCTAGAGGGTCTTGTGTGGGCTGATGATGAGTGAGATGAGCAGAACCACAAGAACTTTGTACACAGTATCATCAACATTGTGTGTTGATCTACTGTGATGGACTATATTCTTCTCACCAATGCAATGGTACAGAAGAGTTCCAGGGAATTCATGATAGAAGAGGATCTCCAAATCCAGGAAAAAAAAAAAAGAACTGTGGAGTATAGTATAGATGCTGAATGAACCATACTATTTCTTTTGTTTTTGGTGCTGTTGTTTTTCTATTTTGAGGTTTTTGTCATTGCTCTGATTTTTCTCTTATAACATGACTAATGCAGAAATATGTTTAATGTTATTATATATATATATATATGTAACCTATATCAGATTACCTGCTGTCTAGGGGAGGGGGGAGGGAGGGAGAAAAATATGAAATTGGAAAACTTGTATAAACAAAAGTTGAGAACTATCTTTACATATAATGGGAAAAAATAAAATACTTTATTAATTAAAAAAAAAAGCTAACATTTATATTGCACTTAGTATGTGCCAGGCACTGTGCTAAACTCTTTGTAATTATTATCTCATTTGATTCTCGCAAGAACCCTAGGAGATAGGTGCTGTCTCTTTTTTAAAGAAAACCAAATCAGACAGAGGCGAAATGACTTGTCCACAGTCACACAGCCAGAAAGTGTCTGAGACTGGATTTTAACTCAGGTCTTTCTGATTCCAGGCCTCTAACCACTGTCCGACCTAACTGTCTCAAGTACACTTTGGGGATACAATAACAATATGGAGTTTACTCTTAAGGATCTTGCACGTACTGAGGGGACATAATATGTGCACAAATAACAATAGTAGGAAAATGAGACAGGAGGGCTCATTAATAATGGGGGGGTGAGGAAAGGAAATAAGTATTTATTAAGTGTTTAACATGTATAATCATTATTGCATTTGATTATCACAGCCTCCCTGAGAGGTAGGTGCTATTATTATCATTCCCATTTTACAGACAAGGAAACTGAGGCAGAGATTAAATGACTTGCTCAGGGTCATACAGCTAGTGTCAGAGACTGGATTTGAACCCAGGTCTTCCTGACTCCAGTTCTAGTGCTGTGCCACTGTGCCACCTTCATCCTCTAAGGAACTGAAAAGTCTTCTCAGAGGAAGTTGTTCTTGAGTTGAACCTAAAAGAAAGACAAGGATTCTGAAAGGGAGCGCAAAGAATTGTGGTTAAGTCAAGTCAAGTAGCATTTATTAAGTGGCTATCATGTGCCTGGCCTCATGCTAAGCTAATGACTTTGCCAGCTGTGTGGAGGATGGATTGGAGAGGGGAGAGGGAGGAAGCAGGGAGGCCAATTAGGAGGATACTTCAGCAGCCTGGGTAAAGGGGATGAGCGCCCACACTAGGTTGATGACTAGTGAGTGGAAAGAAGAGGGGAGATGCCAAGGATGCTGTAGAGCTAGAATCAACCAGCCTGGGGAATGGATAGAATGTTGGAGAGGAGGGAAAAGAAAGAGACTCATGGATGAGTATAAGGTGATGAGCCTGGATGTCTGACAGGATGGCAGTCCTTAAGAGAGATGAGGAGGTATGAAGGAGAGGTCAGTTTAAGAGGAAAGAAAGGAATGGAACCCCGGTCAACTGACTCCAAATCCTTGGCTTTTTCCACCAAAGAGGCAGCCTGTGAAGAACACAATTCTTTTTTTTTTTTTTTTTTTGTGGGGCAATGGGGGTTAAGTGACTTGCCCAGGGTCACACAGCTAGGAAGTGTCAAGTGTCTGAGGCCGGATTTGAACTCAGGTACTTCTGAATCCAGGACCGGTGTTTTATCCACTGTGCCACCTAGCTGCCCCAGAACACAATTCTTAATAGCACCCACCTCCCAGAGTTGTTGTGAGGATCAAATGAGATTACTTAGTGCCTGACACATAGAGGTGATTAATAAGTTCTCCCTTCCTTCCTTCCTTCCTTCCTTCGTTCCTTCCTTTGTTCCTTCCTTCCTTCCTTCTTTCCTTCCCTCCCTCCTTCCTTCCCTCCTTCCTTCCTTCCTGGTGTCAAACTAAAAGCTAGCATCCCACCAAACTCCCAAGTCTAGCCTGAACCAGATTAAAATGTAATTGAGAAATGTTTAACAAAATAAATAAAAACACAATACAACATAGATAATGTTAATTTGTGGTTTTCTAAGTCAATATGCCGGCAGAAGGGATCTGTTTCTATTTGAGTTTGACACCACTGCTTTAGAGGGAGATGAGGAACAGCAGAACCATTTTCAAACTAAGACTTTTTTTCCCCCCAGAGGGAGGCAACTGTTTAGAATTCTGGGGCATAGATTTTAGTCTACTTAAGTGTCAGGAGTTGGAAAACCCCAAAGCACATTTTGCCTTCAAGCTCCTCTCTGCAACTTATCTGCATTTCAAGGCAAATTTAACTCATGTGTTTTGGATTCATTTATACTTGTCTCCAAATGTTTTGCAAAAACAATAATGCCCAGAGAGCCTAAGTCCTTTATTTCAGTGTTGGAAAAATCTAAACTGCCCCAAAGAAACTTCTGAAGTAAGAAATTTTCGAGATTGTTGCTCAGGCCAGACTTGGGGAAAAATCAGCAGCTGCTCATTTTGGGAAGGAAGGCCTCATTTCCTTAGATCTGACTTGTTTACTTTTTTTAGAAGGGGGAGAGGGAGAAAAAGGGAGAAGGAGAAAAAGAAGAGAGAGGAGAAAGGAGAGAGAGAAGAGGAGAAAAGGGGAGAGGGAGAGAAAAAGAAGAGAGGAGAGAGAAAAAAGAAGGATAAGAGAAGGTAGAGGGAATAATCAGAAGAGAGAAGGTGAAAAGATGAGAGAGGAGAAGGGAGCAAGAGAGAAGGAGAAGGAGGAGAAGGAGAAGATGAAGGAAAAAGAGAAAGAGGAGAGAGAGAGAGAGAGAGAGAGAGAGAGAGAGAGAGAGAGAGAGAGAGAGAGAGATCTTATCTCATCTACTTTGTTATAGCCATATATTGGAAGGGGTCTCAGAGGTCATTTAGTCCAACCTCCCCCCCCTCCCAAGCCTGCACTCCCTCTGCATAAGTCTGACAAACGGTCATCCAAATCTCAGTCAATTTCTTCTGTATCCATCATGACACCTTTGTGTGGGGTCACTAGTTAGAGTTTAGGGTACAATGTCAGGGCAAAAATTCTCTGTATAGCTGAACCCCTTGCTCAGTCATACCCACTGAAGTAGCCAGCTTTGGCTGTAGTTGGAATTATTGTACAGCATTGGAAAGAATTCCCACACACCCACTCCTCATTGCTACCCCCCCCCACCCAATGTTAAGCCAAGAACTATCAGATGCTTGGACAAGAAATATGAGTGTCTCCAAATACAGAGGGTGGTGAAGTTGGGGGGAGACTAAATTTGATCCTCTGAACCCAGACAGCCTATAAAAAGTGGCGTACACTTGACCTGAGGCATTTTAGACCCAGCTGGTCTTCCAGGGTTTATGAGGCTTTTTCTTTGTTTTCAAAACTTGTGAAGAATGTGAGGGTAACAATCCACTGTTCTCAGAAACAGCTTTTTATGATTATTTTGTGAAGTCACAAGCTACTGGCATCATGAAAATGTACTTGCCTTTGGAAATCTGATCAGACTGATGATTATGGTGTCTACATCATCCTCTAAAGCAATGCTATTCACTTTTGTGTTATAGCCAGCAACGAAAACCCTTTCTGACTCCAGTTAGATTGCCATTAGCGTTCTGCCCCTTTTCACTATAGATTATAAGATCCCTGAAGGCAGAAAGTGTTTCATTTGATTTTTCCTTTAAATCCCCTGCACCCTGCCTAGTGCCTTATGCCTAATAAATGTTTGTTGGAGTGCTGAATTATAGATAAGAGGTCATTCGTGTGTGGTAGCCCTTAGGTCAGAGGATTCATCTGTAGAGTGAAGACCTGTGTAGACTTGGGATCATTCTCACTTTTCTGGCTCAGTTCCCTGAACCTAAATGATCTGGCATCTTCAGCATCTGACAGTTCCTTGCCTGCCTCTCCCCAACCAAAGGCTTCCTTTTATGGACACACAAGACTCAAAATATCAGTATTTTCATCTATATATCAATATAGAACTTCTATCTAAGTCTATGAGTAATGTTACCCCCTCTCCGTGGGAGCCCGAAGAGTCTTAATGGTTTAAGATCCATTGTACAAGGCTAAGCGACTTAACAGTGCTATTCTAGGGAGGGAAGGCTTTGGTTGGTGTTTGGGTATGAGTTTGTTGTCATCACCCCATCTGCAGTCTTGATTATTTCCTGCAATTTTTGCTTTCCTCTTCTTATGGGACATGTCCTCACTTGGTCCATAGTTCTGATGTTTTCCTAAGCTCCCAGTAGATGGTGCTTTGTCCACTTTCCTGGGGACCAGCTTCCTAGCTACTAGAAGAACTTCTGACTGTACTTAGAATCCAGAAATATACCTCCATTATTACTTAGCTTTATTGATGCCTTCTGTTTTAATACCATCATCTTTCTGAATATATTCTTGCCCCTTCCCCTAACATCCAGAAAACCATCCTTGGTAACAAAAATTTTAAAAGAGAAGGGGAGGAGGGGAAGAAGTTTAGCAAAACTAAGCAACACTATTGACTTAAGTTTAACAATATTTTTGATGTTTCATACCAGTTATCTTCCACGTTTACAGAGAAGGGAGAAAGATGTGTTTTCTCATCTTGCCTTTAGAGACAAACTTGATAATTACAATGATTCAGGATTTAGTTTCAGTTTTTGTTGTTGTTCTTTCCATTGATATTGTTATAGTCATTGTGCATATTATTTTCCTGGTTCTGCATTTGTTCACACATCTTTCCATACTTCACTCTTCACTTTTATAATTTCTTATGGTTTAGTAACATTCCATTATATTCATGAACTACAACTTGCTTAGCCATTCTCCAGTTGATGGGCATCAATTTTGTTTCTAGTTCTTTTCTATCCCCAAAATATTGACATGGATATTTTTGTGTATATTTGAGAACTTTCATTCTGGTTTTGACCTCTTTGGATATATGCCCAGCAGTGGAATCTCTGCTGGGTCAAAGGATATGAACGTTTTAGTCATTCTCTTAGAGTAATTCCAAATTGCTTTCCAGTATGGCTTGGCCACCTCCATTATTTCTAAGTCTTCTTTTACACAGTCTCTCCTCACATAAGAATCTCTTGGGAACTATGGGAATACTTTCTCCTTGAAATTCATAAACAAGTGTCAGCTTCCAACCCCGTGTAGGTTCACAATGATTCATGACTGTTATCTCCTCTTCTCCCACGTCTGATTAGCATGTCTCCTGTTTAGGCCAAGGAGTTTAGAAGGAGCTTCCCTCTGCTAGTAATGAGCCCTCCCACCTTGGACCTCCCTGAACAATGACTTTTGTTTATAATTCTCTTCTGTGCATCTTTTTGTTGTACAATACATAGTTTTTTGCGCTCTGTCCCTCTACTGGACTGTATATCCCATAATGTTAGGGACTATATCTTATCTAAACTTTGTAATTCTCCTCTCATGATAGCTAATAATAATAATAATAGCTAGCATTCTGTGAAGAATGAAAAACCCCAAGAGAAAGAGTTTCTGGCTTATTAATAACCAATGTATTAATTAGGTTAGTTACTAATCAATAATTTGATGGTCAGAAAACCAAAGGCAAAACCATGGAGAGGCTGAAAGCCTTAATACACTTTTGGAAAAGGGGATGCTGCCGGCAAGTGAAAATCATCCCTGATTGGTGGTCATGTAATGAGGAGGTGGGCTAGAAGTCTTCAACTCCTCCTCCTGAGAATCTGGCTTGATCATGAGAATCAGCCTCCTCCAGCATTTGGACGAAGGAATCCATCTCCACCCAGACCACTCTGGCTGGTGTTTTCCTTCTTGAGCTAGGTCACCCTAAATTCTAATGGAGGGTTACAAGGATAGGGGCTCATTTCCTCAGGGCAAGAACTCACCTATACTGGATTCTATTTACACTCTAAATAGAAGGAAGGTTTCCTAGTTGGGTAGGGTCCTGCCTAAGATTTAGGATCATATTCCCCAAGGATTAGGGACATCTCATCAGCCATCTCCTTCAGAGATTAACTGACCTCCTACAGAGAATAGACCCCACATGAAGAAATAAAAAGCCCGGATCCTAATTAATAATTAGTTATTAACATAATAGAAAATAATAATTTCTCTCAATTCATATAGCACTTTAAGTTTTGTCAAATTCTTTCCATATTCAGTCCTTTTAAGGTAGGTTATTATACCCACTTTATAGTTGAGAAAACTAAGGCAGAGAGGGGTTAAGTGACTGGTCTAGAGTCACATAACTTGTAAGCATTTGAGGCATGATTTGAACTGAACTCTTCTTGGTTCCAAGTCTGACAGTTCCATTCATTGCGACACTTAGCTGCCATCACCTTCACACTGAAGGATCCTAATGCATTTCTGTTTGAGCCGATGAATTGAAATGATTGAGCTAACCAAAGAGATGGATGAAAGAGAATAACTTGGAGAAAACTCAGACCTAGGCTGGAAGGAGAATGAGGGAGGTAAGTTCAAGAGGATTTGAGGGCATGGGAAACCCATGCTCTTGATAAAGCTTTTCCAAGACCTTCCAGCATTGTTTACCTGGCACTTCTTTTGGCTTATGGTGTTGTGTATTTTTTTTCCTCTGTTTATGTGTGTGTGTGTGTGAGTAAATGGGACCCCAGGCAGGAAAGAGATGAGTCAGATGCCATCCCACCTGGTGTTTTCTTTTTCCTTCTGTACTCCATACCTGACCTTTACTTTATAGCTCTGGGGTGGGGCCTCTTTTGTATCTCTTTCTACTACTACCACCAGTCCTTGCTTAGCTCAGCTCAGATGCCTGCCCTCAGCTCACTTATAGACAGGAATTGGGTGTTTCATCATAGGGGTTTCACTACCATATTTTTTACCTAAGGTCCACCAACCTCCAAGAGGTCTGTGGATAAAAAAAGGGGTCTATGAACTTGGATGGGAAAACATTTTATCTGTATTTCAACATGATTGGTTCCCTTGGTAATCTTATGTATTTTATTTAATTCATTTAAAAATGTTCATCTGAGAAAGGGTCTGTAGACTCCATCATACTGCCAAAGGGGTCCATGACACAAAAAGGTTAAAAATCACCCATTTTAAAAGAAATGTGCTTACAGAATGGAGAAGTGTTCAATTATAGGACATAGGTATATTATTCTAAGACATCCTTCATTTAGCTAGCATGTAGATAGCACTGGAAGTTTGCAAAGTACTTTACATATATTATAAACTCATTTGATCCTCATAACAACTCTGTGAGGTAGGTGCTATTATTATGCACATTTTACAGATAAAGAAACTGAGGCACAGAGAGGTTATGTGAGACAGATACAAGAATAGAGAGAGAAAGAAAAAAAGACAAAGACAGAGAGAAACAAAAATAGATCTTTGGAAGAAAAGAGAGAGGCAGAGAAGCAGAGGCTGGAGACAGCAATAACGAGAGAGGGATAGAGAAAGAGACAAAGACATAAAGAGATAAATGAGAGACAGACAGGCAGACTTATAGAAACACAGAGATAGAGATAAATAAAGAGAGACAGAGACAGGGATGGAGAGAGAAAAAATGAGAATATGGTTGGGGGGAGGGAATCCTACAAGATGATCAGTTAATCTCGGTAAAATTGGACTACGTAACTACATGGAATACCTGTATTTGCCCTATCATACAGAGGTCATATAGTGGTTTATTTTTTCTTCCTACTAGAGTAAAGTACTTTACCTCATCAGCCAGTCTGTGGGAATTCAGTCATCTCTATTTACCTGGTCATTTAAAGAGAATAAGGGAGCTGTACTGTGTTCCAAAGGCCTTAGCTACTAGGAGGAAAACCCCTTTTTGTTTTCTGGGTGGTGCCTGGAATGTGTCATGGTGGGTAGGGCAGACCTGTGGGTGGGTAGAGGGGGTGGAGGTAAAAGTGTGGTGGTGGCCAGTAATTGCAGGGCTTGGTGGTTGCTAGGACAGTGGCCAGAGATAAAAGGCAAGGGAGACTGAGTGAAGGCCAAGGGTAGGTCAGGTTCAAGACGGGACAAGGCAAGACTGAGTTCCTGCCTACTTGGCTGTAGTCAGCTGGGGGTGGGGGTGGGGGTGGGGGTGGGGACACAGACCAAGGGTGTGGTCAGCAAGCTGAGTCAGGATTAGATAAACTGGAAAGGTGATAAGGCTTAGTAATGGGTCCAATGGGAAACAGTGATCCAATTTTTTGAGTAGGAGAGTTGCATGGGTAAAATCTTAGATTTAGAGGGAAAGGCCGTTAGCAATCATCTAGTCTAATCTCATTTTACAGCTCCCAGTTGTTAAGTGTCTTGCCTAAAGGTATAAAAAGTAGAGTTGGGATTTGAGCCTAAACCCCTACAAAAAGTCTTTTGGGGAAGCACAGAAATTTTGCAGGGCCTCTGGGTGCTTCCTCTGAGTCTGGAGGCAAGAGGATACCTTTACGGGGGAGAGCAGACAAAGGTTCTCTGGTTCCTCAGCACATAGTATTCTTGAATTTAGCTATCTATCTCACTTTGCTGCTCACTGCCCACTCCCACCACTGCCATCATCTATCAGAGCCTGCACTCCACATCTTCAGGCCTTTCTCTGGAAGAGGAAGGGTTCATAGTTACCAAAGCCAAAAATGCCTCTGATGTCACTGTTTTGCAGAGAGAGGGTCAGCACTGGCAGGAACCACATCTGTTCTGATTCATACACAGCCACATGTGAAGAATCTTGGACACACCTGCAAACAGAAGGCTCCCTCTTGGGTTTTTGGTTTCCTGTGCTTCTTCCTTATGAAAACCATCTCTCAGAAAAGGATTGAAAACCCTTTCTGAACCCTCTGGTATAAAATGGTTGGAATCCCTATCCTGGGATTACATTTTGATAAGCATTGAAGTTAGAAAGATAAAATTCTGTTGGAGCCATTAGCAGATAGGTAGAAGACACTCCTAAAATCATGGTATGTGAGTGGTTGCCTGGCATGTATGAATGCATGCATGTTTATGCATATGTATGCATGCATCCATGCACACACATGTGTGTATGTGTGCTATGTAGGCATATGAATGTACACATACACAGGTGTTCTTACATGCATGTACTCACATGCACTGTGCATTTATATGCATACACGTGACTGTGTGCAATGCATTACATGTATATGTACATTGTATATGTGTATATGCATACATATATTATGAGTGTGCATATGTTATATGTCTGTGTGCATTGTGTATGTGTATACATGAATGTGAGCATGTGTGTGTGTATGTGTGTGTGTGTGTGTGTGTGTATCTCCGATCCAGGAAGACCAGGATTCCAGTCCTACCAACCTTGGCTACACGACTCTGGCCAAATCATTTAAGCTCCTCAGTCCTCAAGGTCATTGCATAGGTAGGAGTTTTCTCATTGGAAGTTCTTTATTCCAGTGAAATCATTGGTTAAAAAAAAAAAATCAGGTTAAAAAAAATAATGTCTAGCCCTAAATTTATCTCTGCTCCCTGCCTTCTTAGAGCTACTCCTGGCCAGTATGGTGAAGTAGAATGAGTGCTGAACTTGGAGCTACAAGAACTGAATCCAAATCCCATCTTTGATATTTATTACCTGTGTGAGGCAGTGTGTTTTAGTGGCTAGAACACTGGAGTCAGTGAAGTCAGGAAGACTTGGGTTCAAATTCAGATTCAGATATTTCCTGACTATGTGATCTTGGGTAAGTCACTTAAATTTCTTGTGCCTCAGTTTCCTCATCTATAAAAGGAAGGATGAGGCCCTATGACTTCCAAGGATCCTTCTGGCTCTAAAAGTATATATTCTATGGTCCCAGTGGTTAGGCATCTGGCCACAATTGAATACAGGTGCCACATGCATAGACATATAAGGGATATAGTAAACAAACACCAAACACACAGAGAAGTCAAATAGAATGGGGGCAGAGGGTGGGGAAAAAGTATTAATAGAGCACTGAGTGAAGGGCCCTTCCAGTGCAGATCCCAGCCATCTTCAAGCTGCTGTGTCCTAGTCCCCCCACCTCCTGTCTTCTAATTCAACCGTCCACTCTGGTGTTCTGGGCTTCTGATTGATGGACAGTCATTTCTTTTCCAGACTCAGCCCAAACTTGCTACTTCCTGGACATCTCCATGTGTATCTTTTTCCTCCTCCCCACTTTTTCTTCCTACATCCCCATCCCAACTCTAGTTCTAAGAACAATAATCAACTCGACCTTACCACTTCTGGAAAGAGAATGCCAATCAACTACCCGTTGGCTACTTACCATCCCTCTCACTTCCCCAACCCTCCTTCTTAGCCACCACTCCGCCATTTGTGCTATCTTCCCTTATTCTGTCTGACATAAGCACCTTGAGGGCAGGCACTGTCTTTGCTTGTACTGCTTATCCCACTATTTGACCCATGGTAAAAGCTTACTTAGTAAACCCATTCATGGCCAATATAAGGGTGTTAGACACCCAGGGCACACTTTTCCCATAGTGTTGTCTTGTCTCCACCTGGAAATACGTGATTCTCCAGAGAAAAAAAGTGAACCCTCCATCCCACTTCCAACAGAAAAAGTAGAGCTTTCTCTAAGAAATGAGGGTTGTGCATAGTTAGTCTTTTTTTTTTTTTTAGTGAGGCAATTGGGGTTAAGTGACTTGCCCAGGGTCACACAGCTAGTAAGTGTTAAGTGTCTGAGCCCGGATTTGAACTCAGGTACTCCTGACTCCAGGGCTGGTGCTCTATCCACTGTGCCACCTAGCTGCCTCCACAGTTAGTCTTAATGGGTGAGATGTACAAGGACCTAGCTCTGATCCCTAAATGAGAATTGCCCTTCAGCAGCTGGGTATCTTTCCTGATTCCATCTTTCCTCCTCTCATTTGTTAGGGCTATCTCCACTAGGTTTTGTATTTCCTAATCTTTACAAGTTGTTTCCCCTAGTAAAATGTGAGCTCCCTGAGAGGAAGAACAATTCTTGGTTTTTGTCTTTGTAATTCCAGAGCCTAAGGGAGTGCCTAGTACATTTCCAACCCTCCAGATTTGGTAATCTCTTTGGTATAGGAAGCTCCCATTAAAGAATTCCTTCTCTACCAATGCAGATCAGTGCTTAACTGCACACACATAGTAGGTGCTTAATAAATGCTAACTGAATGAAGATATGAGTTGGAGAGGAAAGAAGAAAACTGTTATCTTTGAACTCCAGGCCAACTGTCTACTGCTACCAAGATCTTGATTGGTTAATCAGAAGTGACGTGTGTGTATATATGTATATATATATATAAACAAAAACCTCCATCTCCTTCCCAAAAGAATCATTCAAAGAAATTTAAGATGAAAGCAGCCAGAATAATTGCAGCAAGTGTAGGACTGTGGATAATTTGTATAGATTTGCATGTCATGTTTCCAAATCCATAGGTCTAAATTCTATTATGTTCAAGCTCAGTATTAACACAAGAAAATGACTCATTATATAAACTAATGTAGTTAGACTTTAATTAACTGGACTCCCCCTCACCCCACCCCCATTCTCCCAGAAAGCAAGTATGCTGAATTAATAGAGACCATTTCAAGGAAATAATGGTTTAGTTTCTTTCAGATAACTGTATCTGCAATAACTCCATCTAGACTAATGGTATTATAAGTCAGGTCAACTTTTGTGTCAGGCACTGTTTTAAGCACCAGGGATATAGAGGAAAATAAAAAACAAAAACTAAAAACAGTCCCTGCTTTTAAGGAGCTCACTGTCTAATGGGGGAGACAATATGCAAACAGCTATGTACAAACAAGATACACACACATATAGGACAAATGGAAGGGAATCTCAGAGGGAGAATGCGAAGATTAAGGAGGATCTGAAGACTTCTTGAAGAAGGTGAGACTTCAGCTGAAACTTGAAGGAAGCTAGTCAGACTAGAAAATAAAGTCCTGTTGGATGAATGTTAATCAAGGATAAGAAGAATTGATCCTAGGGTACAGTGAATTGGGGTGATCAGTTACCTAAGCTTTTGTAAACCCTAAGCTGCTAGTGCTGAGCACTGACAGAGAGGCAGCCGGTCATGAAGAAAGTCTGAAAGATAGTGTAGCTACATTTAAAAAAAAAAAAGGTCAAAGTCACTATTGTAAGGGGTTTTGGTCTGGGTGTTGTTTTTTGCCAATGTGGATTATATGTGCTCACTTGGGTCTATCTAGATATGGCTTAAAGGAGGCAAAAATAAAACTCTCTCTCTCTCTGTCTCTCTTCTTCTTCTTCTTCTTTCTTCTTTCTCCTTTCTTCTTTCTTCTTCTTCTTCTTTTCCTTTTCCTCCTCCTCCTACTTCTTTTCCTCCTCCTCCTCCTCTTTTCCTTCCTTCTTCTCCTTCTTCTGCCTTCACCACCTTTTCCAAGGAAGACTTTGCTTCCTACCAGGAAGGGGAAACAGGAGGTTGTGAACAGAGGCTGGCCACTATGCCCTCCTCAAGGAGAAAGGGTATTAGAATATAATTATATCTGTTAGTCTATAGGAAGTAATGTTTGGGTTCAAGCTGTATTATTAATCTATATTCCTTAACGGGAAAGGAGAGTCCCGAGTTCTATGTCCAAGGCATTATTGCCTTCTAACCAACTGTAAGTTTCACAATTAACACACATAAGAAATAGTAAACAAACTTACTTATCCAAGTCAATAGCAAAACAGAAATCAGAGAGAGTATACATGGGAGAATATATAACAGACAATACAGGGTGAAGAGCTCTTCAATTGGGCATGATACCTCAGTTCAACCAAGAGAGAGTCTCAGATCCTCCCTAAGGGGAAATTCACAAAAGTCTCTGGTGTAGCAAACTGGGGATAGGGACATGATGGAAGTTGCCAGCTCCTCTACACATCACCTTCTTCCCAGAGTCTTTCTTTCCCTTCACGGACCTGAAGAGAGGTTGGAATGGCACATCTTTTCTCTCAAAGCTGGAATACAAAAAACCTTTCTCATCTCTCCAGCTCTCACCAACTCCCCCCACTCCTTAGATAGAATTGAGATACTGAGTAATCAATATTCACCAATGAGGTGAGAGTCCCATACAACTGGTCCCTTGGACCAAAGGTTATGTTGCTATAATAATAGCAGCTATTTATGCAGCATTTTAAGGTTTGTAGAGGCAGCCTATTGTGGTGCATAGGAACTTGGACTTATAGTCAGGAAGACCTGAGTTCAAGGCCCACCTCTCATACATACTAGCTATGTGGCTTTAGGCAAGTCATTTAATCCCTCAAGGCTCCCAAACATCCCTTTAAGACTCAGAAGAAGTGCTGAGCTGCATGGTTCAAAGAGGTTTCTTCACCAGGACTTTCCCATATCAGTGAAATATTGGTTACTATGCACAAAAAGGGCTGATAAAGTATTTTATAGCTGTCCTGTAACTCTTCCAGTGATTATTTAGAGACAGTCTATTATAGTAAAAAAGAGCACTAAATTTGGAGTCAGTCTGAGTTTGGCCACTTGGTACCTTTAATGATGGTGTTGCTGGGGTGGCTAGGTGGCACTGTGGATAAAGTGCCTGCCCTGGAGTCAGGAAGACTCATCTTTGAACTCCTGAGTTCAAATCTAGACTCAGACATGTACTGGCTGTGTGACTCTGGACAAGTCACTTAACTCAGCTTGCCCCACGTGGGGGCCAAATTTAATATAGGGAGAGTTAATTGAGTGGCTCACCATAATATTGGGGTTTCAGAAATAATGAGGGATCTCTAGGTTCAAAGCTCCCTCCTCTCCAAACTGCCTTTTTAGATATTTCTCCTAGGCCAATAAGAAAGGAGACTAACAGCCTCTTTCCACAAATGAATCAGGTTTTATTAATGGGAATAAAATAGACAGCAAAGGTGAAATTAATAAAATCAAAGATAAGGGAACAGGGAAAAACAAATACGGATAATCCCCCTAACTCTAACCTAAGTCTATACAATCCCCAAACTCACTTCCAGTTCAGCTAGTTCAGAAGAGCAGGGCTCGCATGTTAACTCACCACCTGGGGTCCATAGCTTCAATGGAAAATAGCGAGGGCCTGCAGGACAAAACTGCCAAGAAAGACTCTTTCTTGTCTGCTTCTGCAGCTCGCACCACTGGAAAGAAAGTGACTCCAGAAAAGACTGAGCTCCCCTCAGCGAGCGTTTACTCTCCCTCCCCCAAAAGGGGAGGTCCTTCAAACTGCCTGTGGAGAGTGGTTTCTGCTGTTGACATCAGCAGCATATGTCACTCAGGACAGGCCAGGTGTGGCCCATCCCAATCAGTCTGCCAAATAACATCCCCCTCTTTGTTTCTTTGAGGAACATGGAGTGTTTCCTTGATGAAACACCCAGTTTCCTCATCTGAAAAATGAACTGAAGTATCTTTGCCAAGAAAACCCCAAATGGGGTCACAAAGAGTCAGATATGACTGAAATGACCAAACAACAACAACTTTTCACAGGGCTTCATTTTATTAATGATGTGGTTAGAATATACTCTTTATGGTCCTTTCCAGGTCTAAGTCCTATGGCTTTATGATTTTTCTCTGTTTTTTCAGGTCTTAGCACATAGTAGACACAATAAATGTTGGCTGACCTGTTCCTTTCAAGCCTATATTTGTTGTTCATATTATAATTATTGGAATGAAGCCACCTGCTGGAGACTTCCTGTAGGAAAGCTCCAACATGAGGAGAGGACCTCTGAGGGCAGGACATGCGGGTTTTCTTTGGTGTCAGGAAGTGACATTTGCTGGTGGGAGGAAGAAGGGGAAGGCTGGAACACTGGCTCACTCTCTTTCCTGAGGACTCTGGTGGAGAAGAGAGCTACAAATGCACTCTCCCTTTAATAGATAGAGGAATCTAGGCCTTTCTCTCTCTCTTTACCAAATTCTTACTCTCTTTAATAAATGCTTAAAAGTCTAACTCTTGAGGCAGCTAGATGGCGCAGTGGATAGAGCACCAGCCCTGGAGTCAGGAGTACCTGAGTTCAAATCCGGGCTCAGACACTTAACACTTACTAGCTGTGTGACCCTGGGCAAGTCACTTAACCCCAATTGCCTCACTAAAAACAAAAAAACAACAACAAAAAAAGTCTAACTCTTGCTAAAGCTTATAATTTATTGACGACCACTCATTAGATATTTTAGAGAGTATAGCTAGAATTTTAGCCCTTACAATATGAACCAGTTTTCACCTGAAGGGCCCAGGGGGAAGGAAAAGAAAGTATGGCTTGTTTCTGGGTGGGAGAGGTGGTACCCATTCAGCACACAAAGAGATGGCCTTGGGGCACTTTACCTCATCAGAGATAGCCCTATGGATAAAAAAAGATTTGGAATGAGCATATCAGTTGCATACCATTAACCACCGAAGAACACCTATTACATAGCTTATTCTCTTAAGTAGGTTAATCATGCCCCCTACAATCTTGCTTGTACTAATTTGCTTAACAACCCTATTTCACCGGATGAAGGCAGAGATTTGTAGAGGCCCCTTAAGAATCACAAATTCTGAGCTAATGGAGACTGAGTTAATGAGGTCCTACTGTACTAAGGGCATTCTATCGAGGCAAACAGGTGTGAGGAGATAAGGCATTTGTGAAAAGTATAAGGCATGACACTTGTCCCAACATCATTCCTTTTTAAGATCTTCTCTCACCACCTGATCACTAATAGCCTCAACTCCTATGCTGGGAATTAGGTTAAACAAAGCATGATTTTGTAGGTGAAGTTGAGGCCCAAAGGGCTTATGTTAGTCATCTATCTATACAGTGAGTCACTGCAGCTGAATCTTTGCCCCTGAGTCCTGCTCTTGATCCTTTGGCCTGCTGAGACGGGAAAGTTTCTCCTGGAGTATTTTAATGCAGGTACAGAAGCTGCAGGAGAGAGAGAGCCCTTTGAATTTCAGGGCAAAAAGCATTCTCAGTAAGGGAGGATGTGGACCTGCCGACGGTCTTTCAGATCCTAATGACTCAAGGTTGTTGTTGTTGGACACTAGGACAAACATACACATTCCTGAGCTGTTACAAGGCACTTCTGATTCCCTAAAGTAATTGCAAACCTGCCCTTTCTTGCAGAAGCAGCAAAAAATGTTGTGGCTTCAAGTATGCGTCCGTGGTCTGAAGGGCACATCACCCCAGTCCTTTGGCCGACTTCTGCAGTAGGAGGAATCTGGTACTGAAAGGGACAGTGACTTCAGCGGGGCTCATGTTCCACCCCTCCCTCTCCTACCCTCTCCCCGTTTTTAAACAAAAGGATTCTCTGTGTAAAATGGTGGGGCAGGGCCAGAGCAGGTTAGCAAAGTGGGTTAGAGCATTAGTACTAACAAGGTCAAGGTTATAGGCTCAGGGCTATAATGAATTAGAATTGTTATGTGTGAAAGTCAAACGATCCCCCCCTCCCAAAAAAAAAAAAAAGCCCAGGAAGCTATTTTATGTGTATTTTGTCATTTTTTCCCCATTTCCATAAACATTTATTTATCATCTACTCTATTCTAGACACTGCTTAGTATTAACACAAGAAATGACTCATTATATAAACGAATGTAGTCAGACTTTAATTGACTGGTAGCCTCTGGAATGTCCCCTTCCCCCATCCCCACCCTGATCAGTTAGGCTGAAATTGTAAGAGGCCATTTTAGAAGAACTGATGGTTTGGAACTCTTAGTTATCTGCAATGCAGTGACTCCAACTAGGCTAATGGTGTTAAGTTGTGGTCCTGTTAAAAGCATTTTAATCAAGGGTAAAAACTATTCCTAGGGTAGAGTGAAATGGGATGGTTGCTTATCCAAGTTTTGGGAGTCTCTGAGTTGCTGGTGTTGGGATCCTAGTAGCAATTGTAACAACAACAGCAACAAGGATGATGATAACAACAAACAACAAACAACCACAAACTCATGCTGGGGAATGCCTGAATGTGCTCCTGAATGCACCCCTCCACCTATTTCCCTTCAGTACTCCTCTCAAGCATCACCTCCTACTTACTGACATCTTTCTAGATTCTCTTTCCTAATGTCCTTCCCAAATTACCTTGTATTAATTTTACATATACTTTGTGTAATGGAGGTCTGGAATACAGGAAGATTATCTTTCCCGTTTGAATATAAGCATCTTGAGAATAGAAGCATTTGGGGTTTTTTGTTTTGTTTTTTGGGAGTTTGGGGGGGTCTCATTTGTGTTTTTGTATCCTTAGCACTTGGCACTCTGCTTGCATCTAGGGGATGATTAATTAATGCTTATTGATTGATTGGGAACATAAAAATACAAATAAAAAATAGTCTCTGCCTTCAAGGAGCCTACATTGTCCTGGAATAACCATCACAGTGGAAAAAATAGTCTTTAGCCTAACCTCTGACAATCACATTGCACTTTTGATTTGTAAAGTGCTTTATGTTATACCTGTTCTGATTTGAGTCCACTATGACAGGCATCACTATCTTCATTTTACAGATGAGGAAACTGAGCCTCAGATAAGTTAAATGATTTGCCCACAGTCACACACTGCAAGAGGTGGGCTTAAACTCAGGTCTTCCTCATTCCAAGTTCAGCATTCTAGCTAAACACAGTTCAGAGGTCTCTTAATCCAACCAATTAACTGTTTTACAACAAACACTAAATATTAAGCATCTATTATGTGTAAATAGAAACAGGCAAGAGTGTATGAAAACCCACCAAAAATTCTAGAAAACTGACAACTTCTAGGTTCAGATGGGATCATGACCTCTCCCACCCCCACTGCTCCTCCCTTAACTTGGAACTTAGTGGTTCCATGTCTACATATTAAGATGCACATTGTTTCCAAAGGAAACGTTATTTCTGAATCTAGTGCTTTGGGATATGAAATAATCAGGCTTTACTGGATAGCTAGCTGTACATCAAAGACTCTCTCTGGGGCAGAATCCCAAGTTTCCACCCCAATCCCACCCTTGTCCTTAGGCAAGTCTTGGGTAGGCTCACTAGACTTCAGCTTCTCCACAGAGTTCTATTTTTAACTCCCCAAGAACTAGTTCCCCTCTATTTTGAGAAAAAGTTTAGCTCTGTAGTTTGGTTCAAAACGTCCTCGCCCAGTTAAGAAAACCCAACATTGAAACCACTGGTCTCAGTCAATGTCCTGAGATACATACAGACCTACTGAGGGGAAAACCTCAGCTTGAGAAAGGGGGTGGGGAACAGAGACATTGATTCTGGGTCAGACAGGAGGCTGCAGCAGTGTCCAGGAAGCCAGGTTATGGGGATGTGTATGTTTCCTCAGGTGTGGGCACTGCCATTCAAAACAGAAAAGCAAAGTCTTTTACCAGAATAAGAAGCCCTTCTTGCCTGGTGAGATTCCTTGTATTTCTTTACTCAATGGAGTTTCAAGAGTGCTGTTATAGTTTCTGCTGCTCATTCAGTATTTCATTGTTAGAGAAGAGTTTGATAGGTGAGGTAATTGGATGTTCAGCCAGGGCATAATTCCCATGAAGATGGGACCAGTGAAAGATAACTGAACCTGGAATCATTGGAGTTGCGTTCTAATCCCCAGATGTATCATTTACTCCCTGTATGCCTTTGAACAGGTCACTTAACCCTTCTAGGTTTCTGTTTCCTCACCTATAAAAATGAGGGGGTGGGATCAGATGACCTTTAAGATACTTTCTAGTTCTAGACCCTTGATCCTTTGGAAGGCAGAAAGAAGAGGACAGAAGGGGTCCCCAGAGACCCATCCCCAAACACTTGCCATCTTCCCTCAGAAACTGACCAAAAAAGGAAGTGGCAATTTCCTCACGAGTATAGATAGGTATACCATGAGAGAATGATGTACAAGGTGAGCTCCCTAGGTCTGTTTCCTCAGGGAATGGACATTTTTCCAGTCACCTTACTCAAAAACCCATTTCTTCATTTGGAGTGCAGCCTATATAGCTCTGTGTAGCCTGTAGCCTCCTGCTTGCTTTGGAACTCAGACTCTTGACCCTGGGGACCTGGGCTCTGATTAATGATCTCTCAACTTATCTAGCTGGGTCTGACCTCCTTACTATGTGCTGCCAAGACATTTCTTTTTTT
Organism: Dromiciops gliroides; assembly: GCF_019393635.1. NCBI lineage: Eukaryota > Metazoa > Chordata > Mammalia > Microbiotheria > Microbiotheriidae > Dromiciops > Dromiciops gliroides. The sequence goes on from NC_057861.1 coordinate 538,030,744, forward strand.
CTTTTTTGTGAGGCAATGGGGGTTAAGTGACTTGCCCAGGGTCACACAGCTAGTAAGTGTCAAGTGTCTGAAGCCAGATTTGAACTCAGGTACTCCTGAATCCAGGGCCGGTGCTTTATCCACTGTGCCACCTAGCTGCCCCATGCCAAGACATTTCTAAAACCATCCTCCTTTACTCTGGGACTTTCTCTGAACCCTAATTTTCACCTCCAGACACCTACTTTGTGTTAGCTTCCCCTATTAGAATGTAAACTCTTTGAGGGGAGGGACTACTTAGTTTACTAGTTTGTGGAATTCCAGAGCTTAGTACAGTGTCTGTCTTGTAGTGAGAACTTTATGGATGGTTTTTCATTCATTCAATTACAATCTGAAAATCCACCTTTATCCTTCTAGTTGAAGATGTCACTGAGCTGTTTAATGAATGAAACAAAGATGACATGATTGATTCTCTCCCATCTCTCTAAATCACGTACCCCAGAAGTTTTTCTTGAAAGGAGTGATCCTCAAGGATTATTTGCTATTATTTTTTCCATGAATCATACAATCTAACATAGCAAGATCCTCAGAAGCCAACTTCTTCCAAGTCATGCCTCCTGTCTACAGTATCCCCAATAAGTGGTTATCCAGTTTCTTTTTTGAAGACCTCTAGGGACTCACCACCACTCAAGGCAAACTCTTTCACTTTGGCTTGTTCTTATTTTTAGGCAGTTTCCTTAGGTTGATCTGATGTTTCCTTCTAATTTCTACCGAATGATCCTCATTCTAGGGCCAAGAAAGGCAAGTCTGATCTCTCTCCCAAACAACAACCCTCCAAATATTTGAAGGCTATTTTCTTGCCCTATAAATAGTAGGGTGTTGTTAAATATTTAACAATGGGATCTCCGGGTGGGTGGGTGGGAAATGTATGCATGGCATACTTTTAAGCTTAATTTGTATTCTTAACATTTCTCCTTCCCTTTCATCAGATAATCAATAAAACAATAAATCAAGCCCTGATTGAGTTTTTCCAATTTCGAGGTTTAAATGTTCACAGCTCTCAGAGCTGGCAAAAGTGGCCCCAGTCCACTCCTGCCTCTAAGACTTCTCTTTTTTGGCTAAACATGGGATCATAAATTTCATGCTAGAAAAAGACCTTAGAAGTTCCCTCATCCAACCCTCTCATTTTTTAGATGAGAAAAATGCTCTCAGAAGTAAAAAGACTTGCCTAAGGTTATACAAATAATAAGTAGCAGAAACAGGATGTAAGACCAGTCCTCTGACTCTAAAGCCAAGGCTCTTTCCACTACAACAGAGCTTCGTCTCTTCACTGGAGTGCTAGTCTGCAAATAAATTCAACAAGTAATTATGCTTCAGTTAGATCTCCTGGGCTACTACTTGTTCTATGAAAGTTCGAACAATTTCTGAAGTTCTACTGGTATACCAGCTAATAAGCCACTTTTAATTCAATTCCATTTTCTTAAGTTCAGTTTAATTCAATTCAACATTGTGTCTCCTATGAGTAAGGCACTGTGTTAGGCTTTAGTATGCAGAAAAATAGTACCCAGTCCCTGACCTCAAGGAGCTTATATGACAGTACACTTTTTTGGGGGGTGGGGTGGGGCAATGAGGGTTAAGTGACTTGCCCAGGGTCACAAAGCTAGTAAGTGTCAAGTGTCTGAGTCCAGATTTGAACTCAGGTCCTCCTGAATCCAGGGCCAGTGCTTTACCCCCTGTACCACCTAGCTGCCCCCTACCTTTAAGATAAATATTTGTTAAGAAAGAATTAGGGAATGGCTAAATAAATTGTCATATATAATTATGGTTGAATATTACTGCATTATAAGAAATGATGAATATGAAGAATTTAAAGAAGCATGGGAAGAATTCAACCAGCTGATGCAATTGTGATATAAGAACTGGGAAAAGTAGACACAATGACCAAACCAATATAATGGGAAGAACAACAAATCTGAAACTGAATTCCATGTAATTACCATGATTAAGATTATCCTTAAGGAAGAGATGAGGAAATTTATCACTATTCCTTCTTTATAGAAGTAAGGGACTATGATACCCTCTCCTGACCCTAATTTTTACTTTTTAGTAGGTAAGGAACATAGTATATATGGTTATTTATTAGACATGTTGGTTAGTTTGTATTGCATTTTTTCCTTCCTCTTTTCTCTTCATTCCCCGCCCCCCCCACTTTTCTTTTTTTTTTTTTTGGTTGTTACAAGGAATGGTTCACTGGGAAGGGCATGTGTAAGAATATATTTACAAATTAAGCTAAATATAAAAAAAATGAGCCCATGTTGTATATGTTCTTAATGGCTTGATTCTCATTGATCAGTCCCTCTCTCTTATATGTCCCTCCAAACTTTTAAAAAAAGATTGATACCTGCCCTGTCTACCTCAGAGAGTTATTGTGAGATTCAAATGAGATTTTAGATATGAAAATACTTGGTAAACTACAGAATTTCATTCTGAGGTGAAGAACTACTGTTATTATTACTAAAAAAAAAGTAACTGAAGCTGTTAGATCTAACTCTTGAACTTTGATAGCAATATTTATCTAGTAATTGATATTCATTCTAATACTATCAGTGGAAATCAAACAGTGCTTATGAAGATGGATTAGGAATGCAGATAATTCAAACCACCCTCCCCTTCCCATCGGAAGACACCTCAATGTGTATGTGCTGCTTTTTTTTTATTATGAATTTAATCCTCCTCCTCAAATCTTAACATTCCAATATCCAGAAAAAAAGAACAACAAAATAATATTATATATGAAATGGAACTACTGTTACAAACAGCTTGTTTCTTAAAGAGTATATATTGAGTTTAAAAAGGTAGTAATAAAATCATCCTGTTTATATCCCTTTCTGGATTTCTTGTCTTCTGCTTTTAAAATAATATTTTATTGGTACTTTTCTTTCTTCTTCCTTCTCTCCTTCCTCTCTCCCTCCCTCCTTTCCCTTCTTACTCTCTCACTCTATTTTCCTTTCTTTCTCTCTCATTCTTTTTTCCTTTTTTTTCTTCCTTTCTTCCTTCCTCCATCCCTCCTTCCCTCCCTCCCCCTCTCTTTCCTTTCTTCTTTCTTTCTTTCTTTCTTTCTTTCTTTCTTTCTTTCTTTCTTTCTTTCTTTCTTTCTTTCTTTCTTTCTTTCTTTCTTTCTTTCTTTCTTTCTTTCTTTCTTTCTTTCTTTCTTTCTTTCTTTCTTTCTTTCTTTCTTTCTCTCTTTCTTTCTCTCTTTCTTTCTCTCTTTCTTTCTCTCTTCCTCTATCACTTCCTGCTCCTCCCTCTATAGAGGTCTCCATTGTAGCTAACAAGTAAGAAGAATCACCCAAAGAATATTGTCAATGTCTGATCACTGACTCGTCTAATGAATCTGCTAGGTACAACTCTCAAAAATCATCTACTGAGAGACAGTATGGTTTAATTGTATAAGGTATAGAACCTAGAATAAGGAACATCTGTGTTTGAATCCTAGCTTAGATACTCACTAGCTGTGTGAGCCTTGACCTCTATGGGGCTCTCTTTTTCCTCATTTATAAAATAAGAGGGTTAGACTTATTTATTTTTTGGGGGGTGGGGCATTGAGGATTAAATGACTTGCCCAGGGTCACACAGCTAGTACATGTCAAGTGTCTGAGGCCAGATTTGAAATCAGGTCCTCCTGAATCTAGGGCAGGTGCTTTATCCACGGCACCACCTAGATGCTCTGAGGGTTAGACTTCTTGACCTTTAACATCCTTTCTAGCTTTAAATCTATGATAGTAATAAGGACAGCTAGCATTTAAGCTAGGGTTTAAGATTTGAAAACACTTTATTTATATAATCTCATTTAATCCTCACCACAACCCTATGGAGTGGGTGTTATTATTATCCTTATTTTTACAGAGAGGAAATTGAGATGACAGGAGGTCAGGTGACTTGCCCAGGGCCACACAGTTAATAAACAAATGCTATGATATTAATTCATAGAGGTGCTTGAATCTACATTGGAAGAGGAAGCTTCCACACTTAGGAAATCACAGAGGTTTGAAGTCTCAAAATACCCTGTACATACTTAGCACTGGTTATTTATTAAATGCACTCAATAGGTTGGGGTAGGCTAATCCTGCCCCTCTGTGATCTCATGTGTATTCACTATTGTGGGGGCCAGGGAACAAGCTAGAGAAACAAATTAATAATGAAAAAAGGTAATTTTTAGCCCAGCCCTGGATGACTCATCATGACTTCAGAATGGACAAGGTCTGCATCTGTGAGGTTAGACCTAGATAAAATGGCTATTTGCACAGAGAGCATGGGGATTGAGCAAGTTAATTAGCCCTATTTCCCACCCTCTGAGAGCTAGACAAGGAGGATGGCCACATTCCATGGGTCGACTCCTCTGCTGTCTGCATGGCCCAGGCCCATCTCTTGTTGTTGTAGGAAGTAGGGCATTTCCTTTGGTGAATATTGTAGGAAAAAAAAATAAAATTTTTTTTCTCTGACCGGGCCCTCAAAGAAGCCAAAGCTTTTTAAGTTTTGTTTTTGTTATGGTGGGTTTTTTAAAAAGATATTAAGACTGTGTATTTTTTTTAATAACTTTTCTTGCAGATTTGTACCTTTGCTGCAATTTATAATATTCAAAGAGTTTTCTGGGGCATGAAAAGGTTAAGTGACTTGCCCAGGGTCACACAGTCAGCATGCCTTCTATGTGGAAAGTCAGAGTGGTGCCTTTCTTCAAGATTTCAAAATGGTCCCTATAGAGAATATGGAAACCACTCAAAGCCATGAAGGTGCCTTGAGCTTCCAATGAATTCTCCAGGTCTAATTCCAGGTATTACATTTACACACTCGCCAGCCTAACCATCAAAGGGGGCTGTGAGACCATCCCTCCCCATCATGGCTTGGGAAGAGAGTCTCTCTTGTGAAGGTTGGGGGCTTGGCCATTAAACAGGCAGGAATGATCTGGATAGAAAAAAACAAGAGTCTAGATTTATGATGATTTTGACTGCCCAGTGGCTAATATTTTCCCTAAGATGATCTTCCTTCTACTCTGTGTATTGTATATACATAGTCATTCATGTGTTGTCTCTCCCCTTAGAACTCTTTGAGGGCAGGAACCAGGTTTTTGTCTTTCTTTGTATCCCTAGTGCTTGGAACACAGTAAGTACTTAACTAAGCCTCCTCTTGTGATCCCATTCCACCTCTATGCATCCTTAGATTCCTCAGCTATAAAAGTGAAGGGATTAAACCAGATCATCAGTTTTCAAAGTGTGATCCACAGACTCTCCTCTGAGATTTTAAAGGTGTCGTTGAAGTCAGAGCTACTTTTTTTTTAATACTACTGAAATGTTATTTGCCCATTGAAATCCTCTTCCTTTTCCAGTTACACATCTGTATGAGATTAAATTTTCTTCCTATACTTCACCCAAAACAACATAAGGTAACAGGTTGTATGTAGAAGCAGATATAAGAATCCAACCATCTTCTACTAAGCCAGACATCAGATTTGCAAAAATATGCAAAACAATGCTAATCTCACTATTTTTGTTTTGAGAAATATAGTTATATTCAAGAGATACATTATTAATTTTAACATTTAATAACTCTATTGTGGTCATTTAATGAATTAAATTAAATTTGATAACTCAAACTAAACATTTATATAATTTCATATTAATAAAAAAATTTTATTGATTTTAATTTCTAATAGAGTATGTATCCAGATATAATCCATATAAACAGAGGCTCAATAATTTTTAAGAGTATAAAAGTGTTCTGAGACCAGAGTTTGAGAATGACTGGATTAGATGAATTCTGAAATCCAGAGAGGTAAAATATCTTGCTTAAAGTCTGATCTCATTGGTATGGTCATTCTTTTCATTCAAGATCACAATCCTTCCAGTTTCTCACATGTGTTTTCCCATAGAACCTCCATGGAAGATCTACTCAGTGTTTTAGAGATTTACTACAAAGGTTGTCATGCCGGGGTGGGAGTGGGGATAAGCTCCCACTCTCTATAAAATGCTCCAATATTGTGCGTCTCAAATAGCCTCTGACAACCGAAGCCCAACTCCTGCCCTTCCCGTGGCGGAACTGTTTCCACTAACAGAAGGGGCGAAGAGGAGTCACTGGCTCCTTAAACCCAGTCGCTTCAGGCAGGTGGGGCTTGTCAGCCTTGGCAGGCAACTAGCCTTGGGGAAGGAACCCTGATTTTAAACTTCTGCTGCCTTGCGGCTATACCCATATATGGGAAAGGCTTCGGGAGTTAACCCTGAGGAAAAATCAGGAGTCGGAATCCCTTAGGCAGTTGAATATTGGACATCACATCCCTCTGGCAACTCCTGCGGTGGTACTGGTGCCAAACTGTATTGGCTCTGCCTCTCCTTTGGATCCACCAATGTCCCAGAGAGGACTGCATGGGCAACAGCTTATTTTCCATATTGATCCACCCAGGCCAGTGCCCTGGAGAGGACACTCCAGCACAGCCACACTGTGGCCTGTGGCTCTTCAAGGTGCTGATCCATGGTCTTCCACAACTGACGGAGGCCTACTACTACTACTACTACTACTACTACTACTACTACTACTACTACTACTACTACTACCAGGCCAATACTCAGACTGTCTCTATGGTATATATCCCTTTCTCCTACATAACTAGCCCCCTTCCTTCTTGATCATGTATTTTGTATGATCTCCCTTAAGCCACTTTTTGTGAGTCCCTCCTGGGAAACAGGCTTCAGCCCAAGGTTATGTACCTAGGTAATGAGGCTAGAGGATCATTATTTCATACTGGCTCTTGCTGCCCTATACTATAAAATGAAAATTCTTTAGCTGGTTTTCAATAACCTTCACAATCTGTTTCCAACCTAATTTTCCTATCTTTATTCCATTTCACTCACTTATGTTACAGTTAAATTAGCCTACCAGTACTTCCCCAGTCTTGTACTACTGCCCTCTGCTTATCCCTCTATTTACATACAGGCTGTCTTCTATGTGAAGAATACATTCTCTCCTCATTTCTATCCTCTGCTTTGCAAACCTTAAAACACTATGTAAATATGTTATTATTAGAGATAGAGACTGGACCTGTGATTTTATTGGTATAGGAACTACCAGGTGGGGAAATTCTTTCTACCAAGGTAGGTCAATATTTTCTCAGCAAAGTTTAGTCTGGAAGAGTTTAGAAATTGAGAAGTTGGGTAAATTGCCCAGGATCACACAGCTATATATGCATCGAGTTAAGCACCTCAGAATGAATTCTTATTATCTTGCCCAAGAGTATGTGTTCTTTTCTCCCTTCCCAGAAAGCATTGTTAACTCTTTTGTACAAGTTATGGGGGTCAGAGGACCATCACTCCAGAACAGGGGTGGTGGGTGGGGAAAGCAAGTCCTAGACTTGGAGTCAGGAAGACTTCGGTGTATGTAAATACTGCCTCAGACACTAGCTGTGTGCAACGATCATATGCAATGCTGTTGTTGTTGCTGTTATTGTCCACCTTTTTCAAAGGGGACCAATGACATCACACAGTGATATCTTGACTGGTGTTCACATTGGATTTAAGTGAGGCAGAGTTGCACAGAGTCATCAGCCTCATTCTCCCTTCCAGAGTCATTGAAATTCAATGGCAAGAAAAAATTCAAGATTACTGGTGATGGTCTGGGACCAAGTGGATGACCTTGGTGTCTCCAATGTCTAACTAAGCTCTAAGCTCTCCATAGCACCAGCTTCACCCACCTTCATGGTCATTGGAACAAAACATTTTTTTTTTTTGGCGGGGCAATGGGGTTTAAGTGACTTGCCCAGGGTCACACAGCTAGTAAGTGTCAAGTGTCTGAGGCTGGATTTGAACTCAGGTACTCTTGAATCCAGGGCAGGTGCTTCATCCACTGTGCCACCTAGCTGCCCCGGAACAAAACATTCTTATCCACCCATACTTCCAGGGGAAGGCATCCACCATTCTGCCTGGGTTATAGACATCCACCCATGGGTTTGAGCCCTGTTGGTTACCCTCAATGCAATCCCCACATGGACTTTGAAGTATACAGACATTATATATTGGTTCAAGTCCATTAGTTAAGTGTTTGAGATGGACTGCCCAGCTAGAACTGGCACTAACCAACCACATCAGGGCCTTTCTTTCCTCTTTCCTGCCTGGCTATGTTGGAGTGAGGAAGTAAAGAGTTTAGCAAGCCCCAGGTGGGGATGAGACCTCAGTCCTTTATCTCCCCAGTGGGACCACAGCCATGTAGTCCAATGAGCTGATGACCCTGATGTTGCTTCTGTTTTTCTGTCCTGTAAAGGAGTATTAGGGATAGCTACAGCCTTGTGAGTTTGAAAGATTAGAATGAGGAGATACCAGAGGTCTGGAAGCTGGATGGACTCTGTGTTGGTGTTTGTGATCAACTCAGCATAGTCCACCAGCACAACTGAGTGGTAGGTGGCTCTCTACAACTCAATGCTAGGCCCTACAATCAAGGGGGCAACTTGGCTTCCCCAATGCATGTGACCCTGGGCAAGAAGTATCTTAACACCTGCACCCCAGTTTCCCCTTCTACAAAATGAGGGGGTTGGACTTGATGATGTCTAAGATTTGTCCCTCCAAACTCAGTCTATGATTCTATAATAGATCTATGATCCAACCCCCATTTCATAGATGAGGGGCTTCTGAGCCTCAGTTTTCTCATCTGTAGAGTAAGGGGTAGATGATTTATAAGATTCTGTGATTCTGTAAATTTAGAAACTTTAGAAAACATCTACAAGGACAGGGCGAAAGGGAAACAAAACACAAATACCCTGTGGAGATGTAATTCAAGTTCACTCACTCTCAAATTCTGAAGCATTAATTAGATGCTTTCTTTCTTGATAAACTAGTTAAAGTAACAAGGGGGTATATCCTAATGGTGGAATTTCTGTTGCTTTTACACCTGATTGGGGAAGATATTTTTCTGTTTGTGCACAGGGCAGGAGAGGGGATGCTTTCCCAGAGTTCCATTAAATGACAGAGAAAGCAGAGGGGAAAAAAAAAAAAGGACTGGATTTATAATTAGAAAAATTGAGTTTGAACCCCAACCACCATGACCTTGAGAAAACCACTTAACTTCTCCTGGCCTCAGGTTCCTCAAATAAAATGAGGGGGTTGGGTCAGATAACCTTTGACCTTTGAGATCCCTTCCAACTCGGGATCTGTGATTCTATGGCTTTCTAAATTTCAGAACCTAAGGCTGGTCCTGTGAGAAGAGAGGAAAGGAGATAGGGTGACTATTTATTTAGATTAAAGATATGCGAATAATAACTCTTTCCAACCACATTTTTACCATAGGCATGAGAGGTTAGAAACTGCCCCAGGAGGACACAGTGACCTGTCTGTGTAATCAGATGTCTCAAGAACTCAGTGTACTATTCCATAAAAGACTCACCTAGGTTTCCAGGTCAAAATGCTCTTTGAATTAGGAAACAGTACAATTTAAAAGCCTTTTACCCTCCTGATTCTTTCTCCTTGAATGGGATGCTGTACCCCTGCAGTAATGAAGCCATTTCATATGGGTCCAGAGGCCCATTCACTAATTCTGCCTCCTAAATGGGAATAAATGTTCTGTCAGAGGTTACAGGCTGGCTAATGGCTTGGTGAATCCCCAGGGGGTTGATGCTACAAAGAAGACATTTGGTACAAAAAAGGGTCTAGATATACCAAAATATTCATAGAGGAACTTGCTAGGGCAGCAAAAAAGTGTAAGCAGAGTGGGTACCCAGAGACCGGGGAAAGGCTGAACATGTTGTAGTGTCTGAGAGTCACACAGTATAAGAAAAAGATGAATGATAACTGAGAAAAATCTAACAAAATTCATAAATTGATACAGCAAAGTAGATGGAACTAGAATAGTAAATATAATAATAATGGCTAGCAATTAATTAGCGACTTAAGGTTTTCAAAGCACTTTACAAATATCTCACAATCATCTTGAGAGGCACAGTTATTATCCTCATTTTACAGATGAGGAAATTAAGGCATAGAGAGGTTAAATGACTTGCCTAGGTCACAAAGCTAGTAAGTGTCTAGGTCAAATTTGAACTCAGGTCTTCCTGATTCCAGGCCAGCTCTTTGCCCACTGTGCCACCTTGCTGCCTATGACTAAAACCTTTTCCACTCACGGCTCCTTTTTGCCTGAGAAATTTTTACTCGACCCTAGACATATAGATATATAAAATAGGTATAAATTATCTTTTACTGTTACCAAATTTTTCACGCACCACACACTCAGTTACACGACACACAGTTTAAGGAGCTAGGATATAGATGAAAAGAATGTTAGGGGGCAGCTAGGTAGCAAAATGGATAAAGCACTGGCCCTGGATTCAGGAGGACCTGAGTTCAAATCCAGCCTCAGATACTTGACACTTACTAGCTGTGTGACCCTGGGCAAGTCACTTAACCTCCATTGCCCCACAAAAAGAAAAAAAAAGAATGCTAGAAGAAAGCTGAACATAACTTCAATAACAAGTCTTGAATCTGTAAAATAAATGATAAAAAGCTTTTTTATTTAATTTAACTTTTTAAAGAAAGTGGTACCTAAGTATATCTTATTTAACTCAGTTCCTATTTCAGTTGATTTTGTCTCTGTCTCCTTATTAGCTGTATTTCCCTTGCTCCTGAAGGATTAGTTAAAAAGGATTCATGGGGGCAGCTAGGTGGCGCAGTGGATAAAGCACCGGCCCTGGATTCAGGAGGACCTGAGCTCAAATCCGGCCTCAAACATTTGACACTTACTAGCTGTGTGACCCTGGGCAAGTCACTTAACCCCCATTGCCCCACAAAAAAAAAAAAAAAAAAGGATTCATGACTCTTAGGATGGGAAAGGACATACAGATACTCTCTAGGCAGCTGGGTGGCACAGTGGCCTGGAGTCAGGGACTCTTGAGTTCAGATTTGTCCTCACACATATCATTTTTTTTCTTTCATGTAACAAGGATAATAATAGCACCTATGGTGGGAAGGTAGGTGCCAAAATGGGTAGAGTGCTTGGCCTGGGGTCTGAAAGCCCTGAATTAAAATCTGGCCTTAGACATTTACTAGCTGTATACCTCAGTTTCCTCATCTGTAAAAAGAGCTGGAGAAAGAAGTGACAAACCACTCCAGTATCTCTGAGAAGCCAACCCCAAATGGGGTCACAACTGAACGACTCAACAACAAATCCACCTACAGGGTTGTTGTGAGGATCAAATAAATTAATATTTGTAAAGTAACTTGAAAACCTTAATGTGCTATGTAAGTGCTATTATTGTTATTGTTATTATTATTATCCAAATCCCTGCTGGAGGCACAAATCTTCTCTACAGCATCTCTGACAAGGGGTTTGTCTAAGTCCTTGTTTATATTGGAAACACTTTTTTGATTCCTGACTCTGAAGAAGGAAGGGAGATCTGCACCATCTGGAATACTTTCCTTATCTGATTCTTGGCCCTTGGGGATGCAGTTTTCTACCTTCAAGCAGCTGTGGCCTCTGACTGCCTGCTGAGCCATGAGAGGCGTCCCAGAGAAACTCCACCAGATTAAAAGACAAAAAAGAAACATTCTCCTTCCTCAAGGGACTTACCTTTTATGGAGGAGGGCACATTTACATATATAAGTATGTACAAAATATATATAAGGGTGGGGATAGATCAAATCAGTGACGTCACCATACCCCACTTAAAGTAAGTGATAAAATGCTGCATCCTCATGCCTTAGCCTTGTGAGAACTTGTTTAAATGAATCCAACCACCCTAGACTTGGACTAAATGCAAAAAAATTCTTGAGGAAGAGTGTTCCTATTGACCGAGCAAATGTGACAAAGGTGGGTAGAGTCCATATAAAAGCAGGAAACTAGTTTGAAACCTGAGAGATAAGCTGAATAGAATAAGATGCCAAGGGCATCCATTGCATCCTGGGCCATCGCCAATCATCCTAACTTCTGTCCTGCCACTAGACTTCAAAGAGAGAGGCTGATGACATTGTGCAACTCTGTCTCACTTAAATCCAATTCACTCTAAAGTGAAATCATCACCCTGTGATGTCACTGATCCTCTTTGAAAACAAAGGATAGGGGCAGCTAGGTGGTGCAGTGGATAAAGCACCGGCCCAGTAGTCAGGAGGACCTGAATTCAAATCTAGCCTCAGACACTTGACACTTACTAGCTGTGTGACCTTGGGCAAGTCACTTAACCCTCATTGCTCAGCAAAAATAAATAAATAAATAAAGTTTAAAAAGAAAACAAAGGATAAATAACAACATGATGAGCTGATTGAAGGTCTTACAATGGAGAGGGAAAAGCTTTCTCTGAAAAGGGATTGCTTGGTAAGAGTGAAGAGAACAACTTAGCTTTGGCCTTGGCCTCCTTCCCCCTTCCCCCTTCCCCAGCTTTGTCTAGATAAGAACCTTGCAAGCTTTGAAGAGTCCAAGGGATGGTCTAGCATCATGCCCTGACACAGTGACACCTGGCAACAGTGTGTCTACCCTGGGAGCTGAAAATAGACTGGATGGAATGAGGAAAGGTAGATTCGTGGATTGGCAAAGAACCCAAGAGAAAAACAGCACCTTACCTAAGGGGAATTTTGTGAGTACCCCATGAAGGGGAGAAAAAGATGTTCAGCATCTATGAGCCATGAATTAGCCTTTTGCTACATGTGCTCTTTAAGCTTGAGCCCACTTTGCCCTGAACTCTGGCTACCCTGGCAGGAGAATTTGGGGTGGGGGGATATTTGTACCAACTATATCTCCTTAGTAAATATCCCTTTCTAAAAGGTAATTAAGTCTGGCTCATAATTATGTCCTAAAGCACATTTATATGGGATCCTAAGGTATAATACTAGAAAAGGTACACACTACCCTTAGCCCATCAGGGCTAATCTTAGAGCCCTAAGGAATTTTACTAGACATGCCCTAACTTCTCAGTATTAGTAGGACACAGGATAGTTAGCTCATAACATGTGCTACATATATACAAATCCATAAATATGAGATAATATTGAGAATAAGGCACTACCAGTTGGGTTAATCATCAAAGGTCTTGTGCAGAAGGTAATAGCTATGCTGAGCTTTGAAGGGAACTAGTGATTCTTAGAGGCAGAGGTTAAAAGAGAGTGGGAATTCCAGGCATTGGGGATAGACAAAGCAAAGGTATGGAGGAAGATAGGAGTAGGAAGGATAGTTTGGTTAAACCATGCAGAGAGAGCAAAGGGAAGCAATGCACTGTAGACTCAAACCAATATTTTATGTTTCATCATCAATGTCACAATTTAACTTCTCAGTGGTATCCTCCTCACTTTGTTGTTGTTGTTGTTCAGTTGTGACCCCATTTAGGATTTTCTTGGCAAAGACACTCGAGTGGTTTGTCATTTCCTTCTCCAGCTCATTTTACAGATGAGGAAACTAAGGTAAAGTTTGAAGTGTAAAGAGTGAAGTGACTTGGCCAGGGTCACACAGCTACTAAGTATTGAGGCTGGATTTGAATTCAGGTCTTCCCAAGTCCAGACTTGGTGATCTATCCACCTACCTGTTGCTCAAATCATAAATTGGTTTTAAGATCAAGACCAATGATTAGCTATAGAATCTTGTACAGAAAACATTGTATATTGTACCTCCCTCAGAGATGTTAAGAAAAAATATAACCTTGTGTATGAATCTATCTAGATCTCCAGAAAATATGTTAGCCATTTCCCCTTCTATGGTCAGAATTAAAGTTTAAGTTCTTTTTTTTTTTTTTTTTGGTGGGGCAATGAGGGTTAAGTGACTTGCCCAGGGTCACACAGCTAGTAAGTGTCAAGTGTCTGAGGCTGGATTTGAACTCAGGTCCTCCTGAATCCAGGACTGGTGCTTTAGGTGCCCCTAAAGCTTAATTTTTTTTGTTTTTGTTTTTGTTTTTGCTGAGGCAATTGGGGTTAAGTGACTTGCCCAGGGTCACAGAGCTAGTAAGTGTCAAGTGTCTGAGGTTGAATTTGAACTCAGATCCTCCTGAATCCAGGGCCAGTGCTTTATCTACCATGCTATCTAGCTTCCCTCGGCTAGTGATTTTTTATCAAGAATTTAAAGGGCAGCTAGGTGGTGCAGTGGATAGAGCACCGGCCCTGGATTCAGGAGGATCTGAGTTCAAATCTGACCTCAGACACTTGACACGTACTAGCTGTGTGACCCTGGGCAAGTCACTTAACCCTCATTGTCATCCCCTCCAAAAAAACCCCCCAAAACAACAACACAAAATAAAAAAATCACTAGCTGAGACAATTAGGCCCTAAAGCCATGGAGTTCAGTCATTATTTCTTTAATTCTGGGAGTCTCTAAAGAATTAAGAAATGTTTGTGGTTGCTCATTAATTAGGGAATGATTAGAAAAGGAAAATCTACAACTAAGATATGTGAATGTAATGAAATATTATTATTATTATTATTTTTTTTAGTGAGGCAATTGGGGTTAAGTGACTTGCCCAGGGTCACACAGCTAGTAAGTGTTATGTGTCTGAGGTCAGATTTGAACTCAGGTCCCCCTGACTTCAGGGCCGGTGTTCTATCCACTGTGCCACCTAGCTGCCCCCATGAAATATTATTTTGCAGTAAGAAAAGAAGTAGATGAGAAATTCAGAGAAACACAGGCAGCCACTTCCTCATCTGTAGAATGAGGAGGTTGGAGGAGATGGCCTTGGAGGTCCCTTTCAGCTCTGGTCTATGACTCAGTGCTGCAGAACCAAAAGAATAATATACACAATGATTTGATGAAAAGTTCCCTAAGAGGAAATCGAGCTCTAAGTAATGGAAAAACAAACAAAAGTTATGAGGAAAAAAAGACAAAACATACTTCCTCCCTCACGGCAGAGAGGTGGAGTTGGGATAAGATATTGTATATGTTGTCAAGCAAGGTTTCTGTGTAGGATGTCTTTACTTAATTATTTTCCCTGCCACAAGGGAGGGTCCCACCTGTAGGAGGGTGGAGAATGACTATTATATAAAGACAAAAGGCACCAGTATTTTTGTTTAAATGTTTATAGGTATTACTGGGTCACTTTGGCAAGCCTAAGGAATAATTAGGAGATAGCATTAAAAAAAAGAGTGGGATTTAAAAAGAAAAAGAAGAAATATTGTGGGATGCTTATAATAACATTTGCATAGCACTTTAAGGCTTGCAAAGTGCTTTACAAATTTCTCATTTTATCGTCATAACAATCCTAGGAGGTAGTAGTAGTTATCATCATCATCATCACCATCATCTCCATTTTACAGATAAGGAAACCGAGGCAGACAGAGTTTAAGTAATTTGCCCAGGCTCACACAGTAAGTGTCTAAGGTCAGATTTGAACTCAGATCTTCCTGACTCCATGTCTAATATTCTACCTGCTGTATTACCCGGCTACCTCTGCAGTTTTCTGGTTTTCCTCAACCCCTCTTTGAATTGCTGTTTTTCTTCAGGAGTCAGTTTAGGCACCACTTCCTATAGACAGTCTTTTCTCATCTCCTTCACTATTATTGCTCAATCTCTCCTCAAATCATATGGTTTCTATCTATCTGTTTAATTGGTCTGTCTCCCCAGGAAAATATAAGCTCTCTGAAGGTAGGGACTTTCTCATTTGTGTCTCTATATATCTGGAGGCAGCATGTTTAGTGGATACAGAGCCAGCCTTTAAAAGACCTGACCTTAAGTCCTGTGTCTGAGACTGACTATGTGACCTTGGGCCAGTCATTGAACACCTCTGTATGGGACAGGCAACTCTTTCCAATTGTAAATTGCAGAGCAGTTGTGACCTGCATAAGTAGACAGTGTTTTTGTTAATCAGGAGTTTCCTACCCCAAGGAAATTATAGGTCAGTTCCAAAAAGGTATCTTGCAAATGGTCAGCACTTAACAAATGATTATTGAACACAATTATGATATTATTTTGCAAAACTAAGTTTTAGAGGCACAATGGTCAGCTCTGTGGTTTAATATGTATCCAGTCTGAATATAAATTCCTCAAGGGGATGGTGTCTTATTCAATTTTGTACCCTTAGTAGGTAGCATGTAGTTCCTGCATACAGTAGGTGCTCAATAAATTATAAGCAATGAATGAAAGCATGTCCATGACAGCTCAGCACTCACACTGAGAAGGAGGGGTTGTGAAAGAAGTGCTATCAGCCAACTCTTGCAAAGGTGAAATTTCCCAACCAGGTTATTCTCTGTGGGGAGATCAAGAACACAGCTTACTGTCTAAGCCTTTTTTCCCCAGGCAGGATTTCTCTTATTTTCTCCCCATTTTCACAGGTCAGGGCCTTTTTAGAGAGTTCCAAGCAAGATAGCTCTGACCTTGCAGGGCTTCTAATGGTCCCTGCTGTGATCTTTCTTCCCAGCTGTTAGGCATGTCTGAGTGCCCCTGATTTTATAATTAATCATCCTCCTGCCTTAAGTTAATTGATGCCCTCATTATGTCATATTTACTGTAGATTCATTGAAGCCTTTTCCAGTAAAATCTTTCTCTACCAATTAGCCCACAACATCCAGCAGCAAGAGTAATTTCACTGAATGATTGAGATCACCCTGACACCTCTGGCTTTTTTGTTCTTTTTAAAAAAATATATAAATTGGCTCCCACCTCAACTGTGTCCAAAACACATTTAGCCTCGTGGCATTGTTACTTGGAGGGAGAGATGTTTGGTAATGATATTTCCAACACACATAGCTCTTCCCTTAATCACTGTGGACTCAGTGTGAGTGAAACCTGGGGCTCCGGGTTAATAACCCTCTGGGCTGCTGCCAAAATATTCCAAATGAAAAGGATTGCTGCTCCAGTGAGGCTCTCCTGGGCCATGACTCCATTCCTTTTGCTTAGATGGCTTAGGTTTGGGGAATTGGGAAGGATTCTAATAGAAAAGACCCCTGTGACTTCTTAGAGAATCCTGGTGAAATATACATGCAGTCTTACCCCCAAAGTCTTCTGAGAGATGTAGTCCAAAGGGAAAGCATTTCCTAAACACAAATCTACTTTAAAGTCTACTGGGTGGTATTAGACCTTTAAGAACCAACCAACCGGTATCTGGGCTCCTACATTGTGCAAGACACTGCTAGACAGTGAGGGTTAAAAAAAGAAGTAAAAGGTCGGGTCCTCGATGCAATTACATTCAAATGTTTATTAAGCCTTACTATAGACAAGACAGTGTCCTAGGCTCTCGGGGTACAAAACCAAAATGAACCAGTTCCTGTCCTCTTAGAGCTTATATTCTATTGGGTAGATATAGCTATAAGTAAAACCAAAATAATACAATAGCATTTCTTCCTTCCTTCCTTCCTTCCTTCCTTCCTTCCTTCCTTCCTTCCATTTCAAGATGGAAAAAAAAAACTAACTGCAAGGTTCAGGAAAGGGCTCAGGTAGGTACAAGGTGTTTCATTGGCTAGAGAGCTGCACCTGGAGTCAGGAAAAACTGGATTCAAGCTTAAATACTTACTGTGTGACCCCAAGCAAGTTATTTAACCTGTCCACCTCAGTTTCCTCATCTGTAAAACGGGGATAATAGTAGCACCTACCTTCCAGAGGTATGAAACAACATTTGTAAAGTGCTTTGCAAATTTTAAAGTGCTTTATAAATGCTAGTTGTTATTATTATTATTATTTTGCAATAGTTAAACTAGGGGATCCTTTAAGGTTAGAGATGAGGATGGAAATAATTCCAAACATGAAGAAACAGGCTATACTAAGATTTGTCCAGAGATGGGAGACAGAATGTCATGTATGGGAAATATATGCCTGTAATATAGAATGCCTGAAGAGGACTAATATGACATAAGACAGGAAAGAAAGGTGGGAAGTAGATTGAGAAAGACTTTAAATGTCAGACAGAGACTTTTGCATTTTCTCTGGAGGCAACAGGGAGCCACAGAGAAATTTAGAGTAGGGGACCAACATGATCAAAAGCATGTTTCAGGAACATCCACTTGGCAGCTTTGTGAAGATTGGATTGGAGAAGGGAGAGACTTAAACAAGAATTCTAAAATCTGTGTGTGTGTGTGTGTGTGTGTGTGTGTGTGTGTGTGTGAGATGGAGCCCATGGGCCTCTTTTCAGATTGTTTTTAAAAACATAAAATAAAATACATAGGGTTACAAAAGAAACTGATTATATTGAAATATGTTTATCTATCATCTGTCCATTTATTTATCTGTCTACCAGTCTTTCTATCTATATATCTGTCTGCATCTGTCTGTCTGCATATATGTTTGTCTATATATCTTTGTGTCATCTGTCTGTTTTTCTGTCTATCTGCATATGTGTTTATCTGTATATCTGTCTTTCTGTCTATATATCTGTGTCCGTATCTGTCTGTGTCTATCTATCTGTTTTTCTATCTCTCTATCTATATATCTATCATCTATCTGTCTGTCTATCTATGCAGCTGGATGTTGCAGTGGATAGAGCACTAGGCATGGTATCAGGAAGACATCCTCATGGGTTCAAATTCAGCCTCAGATGCTTACTAGTTATGTGACCCTAAGCAAGACACTTAGCTCTGTGTGCCTCAGTTTCCTCGTCTGTCAAATGATCTGGAGAAGGAAATGGCAAACAACTCTAGTCTTTGCCAAGAAAACCCTCAATGGGGTCACAAAGAGTCAGACATGACTGAAATGACTCAACAACAATCTATCTATCTAAACAAACTAAAGAGCTCAGGTTAATAACTCCTGGTAGAGACAGGGAGACCAATTTTAGGCAATTGTAGTAATCCAGATGAGAGAGGACTAGAGTTTGAATTAGAATAGAGGGTGTGTGAGTACAGAAAAAAGAACAGATGTGATAGAAGAATCTACAAGATAAAGACTTTGCATGGGGCAGTTAGGTGGCACAGTAGATAAAGCACCAGCCCTGGATTCAGGAGGCCCTGATTTCAAATCCGGCCTCAAACACTTGACACTAGTTGTGTGACCCTGGACAAGTCACTTAACCCTTATTGCACCCCCCCCCCCCAAAAGACTTTGCAGTCTCATTTGGAGGCAAAGGTAGGAACAAAAGGAAAAAATAGATACAATGGACACTTATGTGACAAGAGACAAATGAGAGACAGAGTGGTATAGCAGAATGCATGCTATATTTAGAGTCGAACGAACTGGGTTCACTTTCTGGCACTGCCATTTACTTCCTGTGTGACCTCTGTTCCTCAGCTCCTCATACATAAAATGAAATGCTTAGGCTAGATGGTCCCTTCTGGCTCCAAGTCTAGAAAGAAGTATATTTGCTAAGTATGTATTTATCAGCTTCCAGGGTTTTTACTACCATAAAAATGTTGCTATGAACATTTTGGCATATGTAGTACTTCTTTCTGTCTTCAACCTCCTTGGCAGGACATAGAAAACTGCTTTCTAATGAATCCCAAGGATCATATTGTATGAAAGCTAGAAGGGCACTCGGAGAGAAGGTGAGGCAGGGTAGGGCATAATGGCAAGAGCAATGTCGGGATACCTGGCTTCTAGCCTGAATAATTTTTTTTTTTTTTGCAGGGCAATTGGGGTTAAGTGACTTGCCCAGGGTCACACAGCTAGTGTCAAGTGTCTGAATCCAGATTTGAACTCAGGTCCTCCTGAATCCAGGGCTGGTGCTTTATTCACTGCTCCATCTAGCTGCCCCTGCCCCCCGAGTCATTATTTAAAAAAAATTTTTTTTTTTGGTGAGGCAATTGGGGTTAAGTGACTTGCCCAGGGTCACACAGCTAGTAAGTGTTAAGTGTCTGAGGCTGGATTTGAACTCAGGTCCCCTGACTCCAGGGCCAGTGCTCTATCCACTGCGCCACCTAGCTGCCCCTCGAATCATTATTAACACTCTTTTTTCACAGTCCACTGAAATAGGCTGAATTATTAGCTTCTCCAGACCTCACTCTCCCCACTAGACAGAAAAGAAAAATGGCTTATCCAAAATTATATGCCTAGTTCATGGCAGAACCAGGACTAGACAACCCAGTACATCCCGACTCCCTCTCTAATGTTCTTTCTATCCCATAAGTGCTGGTCTTGCCTCTGGACACTGAGTCACTGGGTCACAAGTTTGCTTCTTACCACCTCCTTTTGCTTGTGCCCAAATTTCTTATTCTGCTGCCTTTGTCATCTTTTGAGATCAGCCAAGGACAGATCATGGCATCCTCTTGTTTCGGATCTGAGGAGAAAACCCCAAACTCTAGACCTAATTGACCTTGAAGTTCATTGAGTCCAACCCTCTCATTGAATAGAGAAAGAAACCAAGAAGGAGAATGAAATGACTTCCCCCCAAATTCACAAAAGGAATGAGTAGGGGAGCCAGGATTCAAATCCAGGACCTCTAATTCAAAATCCAGCACACTTCCCGCTCCGTGGCTTCTGGGAGAGCCGTGCTAGAAGCTGAGTTTGTGGAACGGCTTGGTGGGGTTTTGGCTTTAGTATGCTTTGCTTGGCAGAAGAATCAGAGTGATTTCTAAAGCAGATTGTGATTCTTCTTCCATATTGCCTATAGGACAGGCTGAAGTACGTGTGCCGGTAATTTGGGTGATGCCTTCAGATTGGCCGTCATGTCATGGTCCTTAAGAATGTAGACCCAGCTGGAAAAGAAAAAAGTGTCTTCTCTTAGAAGCCTTGGAAGAACATGTCTCCATTCCAGGAATCAGGCAGTCCCAAACAAACATTGAGGATGGGGGTGGGGTGTGGGTAGGGAATATCTTTTAATAATTTCTTGAATTTTTGGGGGGGGAGGCAGGCAGTGAGGGTTAAGTGACTTGCCCAGGGGCACACAGCTAGTAAGTGTCAAGTGTCTGAGGTCAGATTTGAACTCAGGTCCTCCTGAATCCAGGGTTGGTGCTGTATCCACTGTGCAATCTGGCTGTGCCCTCATCTCTTGAAATTTGATTCATCTCAATTTAACAAGCTTTTGGTAAGTATCTACTTAATACTTGGGCACTATACTAAGCCTAGGTTGCTCAGAGGATCAGAGAGACTCCTTGATTTTAAATCCTGACTCAAACACTTCCTAGCTGTGTGACCCTAAGCAAGTCACTTCACCCTGTGTGCCTCAGTTTCCTCATCTGTAAAATGAGCTGGAGAAGGAAATGGCAAACCACTCCAGTGTCTTTGCCAAGAAAATCCCAAACAGGGTCATGATGAGCTGGACACGATTGAAAAACAACTCAGCATAATAGTCCTGGGAATATAAAGACAAAAATGAAAGTTTCTCCCTTCAAGCAGTTTATATGACTTCCCTGTACACCCCCCTTCCCAAAACAATTGACCATGTATTTATTTTGTACATTCTCCATATGTACTTATAGGTGTATGTGTTCTGCCCCTCTGTAGAAATGTAAGCTCCCTGAGGGCAGGGATGGTTTCATTTATGTCCTTGAATCCCCATTGCCTTGCACCTAACAGATGATTAATAAATGCTTGTTGATTGATCAATTGAATTATTGATTCTACTGGAGGAGGGGAAGGGAAAAAGCATTTGTTAAGTACCTACTAGGTACCAGGCACTGTGCTAAGCACTTTATTATCCTATTTAATATTAATTAATTTAAACAGTATCCTACTTAATAATATTCCAATTAATTTAAATATTATCCTATTTAATAATCAATTTAAATATTATAATATTTAATTATTAATTTAACCATAACATCTAACAATTACTTTATTATCACATTTAATAATTTAAATATTAGCACATTTAATAATCAATTTAAATATTAGCTTATTTAATCCTCACCATATATAATCCTGGGAGATAAATGCTATAATTACCCTCATTTTACAGCTGAAGAAACAGAGGCAGATTGAGAGGGTGAGTGACTTGCCCAGGATCCCACAGCTAGTAAGTGTTAAGTGTCTGAGGCTAGATTTGAATCCAGGTCTTAATTCCATTGGGCCACCTAGCTGGAAGGAAAGAACATGTGCATAGATAAGTAAATAAATAAAAAATAAATACAAAGAAGTTTAGGGGCAAGGGAACGAAGAACTGGGGAATCAGGGGAGGTTTTTGCAGGAAGAAGCATTTGATTTGAGCCTTGGAGGAAGCTAGGGGTACTAAGAGGCAAAGTTAAGGAGAGAGAACATTCTAAAGTATGGAGTATATAGCCTAGGTAAAAGGCATAGAGATGGGAACTTACAGAAGGCATCCACTTGGTGACCCTGTGTGCCCAGTACAAAGTAATATGTTTGCATATTAGAAATGATACTCAAACACCAAGCTGGTTCACCTGTGGAAGTCTATGAGATGCTGACTGTGGACTCTCTCTCTCTCAGTCCTGATGTGAGGAATAAGTCTTTTCACTATGCCTGAGCGAAGAGTTTCTGGCCTGAACTAACGGCAGGGCTGGGAGCTTGGCATTTTCCATGATTTGCTGGCAGATTCACCAGCTCACATTCCAGTTTTCCTCGAGCACTTTGTGGCCTAGGTTTGGGCCAGACTATGTGAGAAGATGAGCAAATACAAGGCGATTGATGGCTTTGGATGCAACCCTTTGTTCTGTAGTGGTTTGGGCTTAACTTTCATTCCTCCCTTGCCTTGGGACTCCAAGCTCCAAGCTCAGAGCTCAGGTGTAGAGCCACAGGAACCAAATACAAACACGGGTTCTTGCCCAGACCTCCTAGGAATCAAACCAAGGGAATTTTTTCATACATTGGATGGAACTGCCTATAACTTTTCCACGGTCAGGCTGTGGCCTGTCTAGCCAAAGAGGAGTTATGGGCAATATATGTCCACCTTTAGGAACTGTGAGGAAACCATTGTGTAACTATGTTGAAAAAACTTTAAAAAGAATTTTTAAAGGGGCCAAACTTTTTTTTCTAAGTTCTATATACTTTAAACATTTCCAACAGAACAGTTTCTGTCAGCAGAAAAAAGTTAGGTTATAAAACTCCTCAAATTTGGAGAGCTCTTTACTGGTCTCTAGGTTTTACAACTTTCTGGTCAGAGTTTAGTGAAGGAAGTAATTCAGATGCTAAAGAAGTACTCATTAGAAGGGGCCAGTGAGAAAGTCGAGTTAGTCTTATTGCTGAGAGGGAATGTATAAGACGTGGCCACTACAGACTGGGTCTGGGGTCAAGGACATGGTACTTTTGGGTAGACTATCAAGGCAGTCCCTCTCCTTTCCACTGTCAGGTAGGATTCAGACCCAATAAAACTGTTACCATGGTCCAATTTCTCATCTTACCTCTGAGATGAGAATGAAATCTTAGATTTAGAAGCAGAAGAGACCAACTCTCACTGATCTATTTAGTCTACCCCTATTAGGTTACAGGTGAGGAAATAGAGATTGTTTCATTTACTGCATCTGTAGTCCCAGTTTACAATGGTAGGTGCTTTTGGGGGTGTTTTTGTTGTTGCTGCTATAGGTGGTGGTGGGGTGTGTATATGTGTGTGTGTGTGTGTGTGTGTGTGTGTGTGTGTGTGTGTGTGTGTGTGTGTGTGTGTGTTTAGGATGGATCTCCCTATTTCGTCCATGCTAGAAGTACGGTGGCCACTCATGGGCCCATCCCAGTATTGAGCAGTGTGAAAAATATAATCTGCCCTGCTTCCAACCTGGGCTAGCTCACCACCTCTTCAGGCAACCTGGTTCTACCCACCCCACTTCCACTGGGAGCTCACCATTATTGGTGCCAGACTTAATTGGTCTGATGGATTTGGGACATAGAAGCTCAAAACTCCTGATTGCAAACAATCTACTGCTTCAACCTCCTCAGTATCAGGGATTATAAGCATTAAACTACACACCTTGGGTGTCAGGGAAGCTAGATGGTGCAGTGGGTAGAGTACTATTCCTGGAGTCAGGAAGACCTGAGTTCAGATCTGGCTTCAGACACTGACTAGCTGTGTTAGCCATGGTAAGTCTCGACCCTCTTTGCTTCAGTTTTCTTATCTGTTAAATTAGCTGGAGAAGAAAATGACAAATTTTTCCAGTATCTTTGCCAAGAAAACACCAAAAAGGGGTCATGAAGAGTTGGACACAACTGAAAAACAACTAAACAACTGCTAATAGACTTGTTCAAGATCATGTAGCTTGTGTGTGACCCTGGGCAAGTCATTTGCCCCACAAAAAAAAATCATATAGGTTGTAAGCATTTAAATGAAGTCTTCTAACCTAATTTTATTTGTGCAAATTCCAAAGTCCTTAGCCTCAAATTTGAGACCTCCTATAATCTAGTACCAACTTCTTGCTCTCCTCATCTCTCATTACTGAAGAAAACTTGCTCTTGTCTGAATATACCCTGAGCATATGTCTGTGTCCAGTCTTGAGCACCTTGATAATCTCCTAATTGCCAAATCTAGTAGTGTTTTTTCGATTGTCATCTGCCTTTAGCACCGTTGATCACTGTCTTCTGTATACTCTTTCCTAAGTAGGTTTTCCTGACTGTTCCCTCCTAGTGTTCCTCCTATCTATCTGATCATTCCTTCTCAATCTCCTTTGCTGGTGCTTCTAGTTCATGCCTACTAAATTTAGACATCCTCTAACAGTCTCTCTCTGACCCTCTTCTCCCCTTGTAGTATCCCATTTGGTGATGTCATTTCTCCCATGCATTCAATGATCATCTCCATGAAGATGATTATCAGGTCTATTGATCCAGACTAACCTCTCTCCTGACCTCCAGTTTCATATCACCAATTCTCTCTCTATTGGATATCTCCAAAGTAACACCATTCCCCCATTCCCCCAGGTCTTACAATCGAGGTGTCGAACTCAATCCACATATCTAATCCATTCTCAAATCTTGCCACTTCCAACTTAACACCGTTTCTCCTATATCTCTCCTTGTCTCCACTTGGCTCTCTGGTGAAAGCCCTTATCCCCTAACTACAAATCCAGCATTCTTTCCACCGTTCCATACAAAAGATTTGGAAGATATTTGTCCAGAGGTGATAACTGAACATATAAAAGCAGAGCAGATCCCCAAGGGAAAGGATATAGATAGAAAAAAGGAAGAAGTTACAGGACAGAACTCTGGAGAACACTTATTCTCTGAGGAATTGTCAAATTTGCACAAAGCTAAGTGTTACACTGAGAAAGAGAGGGCATCCTTGAGATGCCTTCAGTGTTGGCATTGAAGGAAATTATTTGTTTAGACCTGATGAGACCAACACCTGTTTTCTCCTGTCCCAAAGCCAGAAAGCAGTAACCAACCTAATCTTCTCTCTGTCTCTGTCTCTGTCCACCCAATGGAGCAATGGATCACAGGATCCCATTTGTTAGTACTCCCTGCTTATGCAAAATTTTTTTTTTTTAGTGAGGCAATTGGGGTTAAGTGACTTGCCCAGGGTCACACAGCTAGTAAGTGTTAAGTGTCTGAGGCCGGATTTGAACTCAGGCATTCCTGACTCCAGGGCCGGTGCTCTATCCACTGAGCCATCTAGCTGCCCCCGCTTATGCAACTTTAATGATGTCTTTTAAACCTAGGCCTCCAGCTTCTGCTATTGGCCAAGACAAACTGGGTCTGCACACAGTTCTGTTTTTACAGTATTTTAAATCCGGTGAATCAGTACAGTCAATATTGATTTCTGGTGTGCAGCATTTTTGGACCACGGTCAAATTAATTAAACAGTAAATTCCTGAGTGGGTATCCCTGCACACGGCCTCCACTCCAGGTTGTGCAAGATTTGGGTTCACGATAAAAAGGTCTTTATACCTCTGTAACTCAAGGAATGAGGAGGCCGTACTATTGCACCTCAGAGGTGTGTTGTTTTCCTTGTGAATCTTCAGGCAGAGCATTGCTGCTCTAACACTTAACCTTCCATTCCAGTCAACAGACATTGGGCACCTACTGAGTGAAAGGCACTGTGGGAAGAACTGAGGCAGATGTGAAGATAAAAGAGAGAGTAGTGGTCTTAAGAGAGCTCAAAGAGTTGTCTATACCAATGAAATCACTGGTCTAGTCCCTATTCCTTGAGGACTTCTAACCAAGGAAAGCTCACTACCTCCAGAAGCAGTAGGTTCTACTTTGAGGAAGCTTGGGAAATTTTACTTTAACTCCAGTCTAAATTTTCCCTTTTCGTACCTTTTCCATTGCTCCTGCTTCTGCATTTCTGGGTCAAGCAGAATCAATTGTTCTAGTGACTCTTCCACATGACAATCCATTAAATACCTGACAAATGTCTCTGTCCTTTATGGGTTCACCATCTAGCTCAAGAGACAGGACACACACCTAAAGAGGACAAATGACATTACAAAGAAGAATGAGGCATCCTTGGGCACAAGAGAGCTACATGACAGGAGACCAGTTTTTGAGCATCAGAGATCATCTAATCCATCCACTTTAATTGACAATTTAAGGAGCTAAGGTACCTCTGTATGGAGCTGTATGGGATTTTTTTTTTTGGAGATTTGGCTTGTACGGTTTTTTTGTACTTCCAGAGGACCTCAAAGAGACAAGTGTTCTCCGAAAGGGACAAGCCCAAGCAAGGAATACCACTGACCAATTCCAGGAAGGGAAAGAACAGTGGACTTTTTGTGTGTCACTATGGGGTCCAGAACCAGGACAAGAGGGTGGGAAATAGTAGTGGAGTATGGAAAGACCTCTGCTTTTAGTCAGAGAACCAGAAATGTGGCCATTTAAAAGGCTCAACTTGACCTCCCTGGGCCTCAGCTTCCTAGCATGTAAAAATAAAGGGTTTGGACTAACAGGCTTATGAGTTATAAGGGAAAAGGTTACTATCCAACATGAGGCACATCTTTCTTTTTTTTTTTTTTTAAAGTGAGGCAATTGGGGTTAAGTGACTTGCCCAGGGTCACACAGCTAATAAGTGTTAAGTGTCTGAGGCTGGATTTGAACTCAGGTACTTCTGACTCCAGGGCTGGTGCTCTATCCACTGCACCACCTAGCTGCCCCTGAGGCACATCTTTCTAACAGAGCTGTTGAGCAATGAAACTGGCTACCTTGTGAAGAAGTGAGCTCCCCATCATGGGAAGCATTCAAAGACTGGCTACAGGGGGGCAGCTAGATGGCGCAATGGTTAAAGCACTGGCCCTGGATTCAGGAGTACCCGAGTTCAAATCCAGCCTCAGACACTTAACACTTACTAGCTGTGTGACCCTGGGCAAGTCACTTAACCCCCATTGCCCCGCAAAAAAACCAACCAAACAAACAAAAAAACCAAAACAAAGACTGGCTACATGACACGTGTGACAGGAATGTTGTCAAGCCTTACAGGCACTTTAGTTCAGTCCCCTTGTTTGGTAGATGAAGAAACCAAGGCCAAGAGAAATTAAGGGGTTCATATGGCAGTCCCACAGCTAGCAAGTAGCAAAGTCATGATTTGAATCCTGGTCCTCTCCATTTCAACATTATGTGAGAGGCTACAGTGAAAGAACTTGAAGCCAAGTTTAATATCAATTACTTAATTAATTTAATATAAGAATGGCCAATATTAAGATCCCCCTCAAGAGAATGTTAGCTCCCTGTGTCAGGGGCTGTTTTGCCTTCACATCCCTGGCACCCAGCACAGTGCCTTTTGTAGGATTTTTGCCTGATGGATGCTTGTTAAATTTAATTGCATGACTCCATCAGTGCCATTTGCAGAGAAGCACCTTCATTGGAGCTTCCACTTTCTTGCCCTGAAGTTTATATAAATGGAGCTTTAACTGTGCCAACTTTGGCTAAAACCGGGGAAACTTGTGGATTTGAACTCTGGGACCTGGTGTGTGTGTGTGTGTGCAGATTTGGGGGGGGATTGCCTGGAAACAACCTCTGGGTTGGCATTGCTGTTTTGTTTCCTATGAAAGCCCATAGCTAAGGCTCTCTTGGAGTAAGCACTGAGGATTCAAAGAATAAGTAGAAGTCTCTGCCCTCAAGGAGCATTGAGAGTGAAAGCAAGACAATTTGAGGGGTGAGAATACTGACAATTGTGAAGATCAGGAAATCTTCCTTCAGTAGGTGAGCCTAGAAGGAAGCTAAGGATTCTAAGAAGGGAGGAGGGAGTGTGTGGGAGATAAAGGGAAATGAAATGTGGAGTTCCTTCATACTGCTGCCAGAATAATGCCTCCCTTCTGTTTTAAATTTCTATTGTTTTCTTTTTCTTTATTTTTAAATGTCACCTTCATTTCTCATTGCATCCTTCTCTCTCACTCTTCTCTACTTGGAGAGCCATTTCTTATAACAAAATGAAAAAAGAAAAAAAAATCAAGTTAGCAAAACTAAGCAATGTATCTACAAGTGAATATGTGGTATTCTACACCCATAAATCCCCATCTCTACAAAGGTGGTGAAATGCATTCTTATATGTCTTCTTCAAGGCCAACCTTAGTCTTTAAAATTTTAGAACATTAAGTTTTTATTTTTGTTGTTATTGTTATTCTTTTTACTAACATTGTTGTAGTCATCATGCATGCTATTATCCTGGTTCTGCTTACTTCACTTTGTATCAGTTTAATATGTCTTCCTATGCTTTTCTGTATATTTCATATTAATTTTTTTCCTTATGGCACAGTAATATTACAATGCATTCCTGCGCCTCAGTTTGTTTAGCTATTCCTAAATTGATGAGCATTTTGGTTTCCAGTTCTTTGCTACTACAAAAAAATGCCATGAGTTCTGCCCTCCATGGCTTTGCTCCATCTATATGCCTGGAATGTCCTTTTTCTCCTTGACCTGCTGAATTCCTTCCAATTCTGTTGCCACTACCTGCACAAAATCTTCTCATATTTCCTTTTTGCCACTGCCCCTACTCCCTTGGATCTCACATAGTACATTGCTTTGTAAGACAAGACAAAGTTAGTCACTGTGGTACCTCCCCCTGCACCTAGAATATATGTGTGTATATGTATAATATACATACATACATACATATATATGTGTGTGTGTGTGTATACACATAATAGAAGTTTAATCAATATTTGTTGAATGAACAGATGGATGAAATGAATGATTACTGCTATACCCTATTCCACTTATGCCAAAGTTTATCTGCACCAGGAATGCCTTATTTGCTCACCAGATGTCCCAACCTGTCAGATAATGTCTGAAATTTCAGTAAAGGAGATTCATCTCTTTAGCATTTTATATTTTTTTCCTGAATCTTTGTTTTCACTGATGTGCAGTGTTTCCAGGTATAGAAATCTCCTCCACTGATATAGCCTGAAAATCCATTAGTTAAAGAAGTGATA
Source organism: Dromiciops gliroides (assembly GCF_019393635.1). Classification (NCBI taxonomy): domain Eukaryota; kingdom Metazoa; phylum Chordata; class Mammalia; order Microbiotheria; family Microbiotheriidae; genus Dromiciops; species Dromiciops gliroides. The sequence goes on from NC_057861.1 coordinate 538,059,813, forward strand.
GAGAATTATTTGGGGATATTGAGACATTAAGTGACTTACTTGTGGTCTTACAACTAGTATCTTTCAGAGGGACAACTTGAACCAAGTTTTCTTGGTTATAATGCTGGCCCTATACCAACTAAGCAACATTACCTCTACCCTTAATTGGAGGGTTATTCCTTTTTTTTTAAATAATTAATGATGATGCTTTAAAATATAAAGACCAGCAAAGATAATTAAAATACATTTGAACTATGTGTACTTTAAATATGCATTTTTATTGGTAACATTATTTGAGAGCAGAAGGAGAAAAAAGGAATAAGCATTTGTCCATTGAGTCTGTGTGTGTGTGTGTGTGTGTGTGTGTGTGTGTACACACACATATATGGTTGTATATATTATATGTTATATATATGAGTTTGTATATACATATCCTTATATGTAGTATAGCTGAGGGTGGGGTGTGTGACTGAGCTCTGTGTGTGTGAGATTATCTGAATAAACACACCAATTTCTACCTTTCGCTGCTAATGGCTCATATACTTGTTAAATCTCTCTCCACGTTAATAAAATAGCCTAATGTTTAGTAATCACTTGGATTACTAAAATCACAGAAATTCTCTCACTTGTCAGCTCATCTCCACCTCAGCTTGAGTTGAGGAAGTTTCCATTCCCTTTTGGGTTAGTTTTCCCCTTACTAAATTTCTAACCATAAATATATAAGCCTTGACCAGATTCATCATAGGCGACTATGATTTAAATAGCAGGTCCAAATAGCATAGGAATGCAGCTAAGGATTAATATAAAGCATAACAATCCGGGATATGCATTGCAGATGGGTTGGGGAGATGTTAAATCTTTTCTCTCCACCACCTTCCTCCTTCCTGTTCCAAAAGAAACAGTGAAAAAAGCGGGAGGACTGATAAACAGAGGGTTACTTTCCTAAGTAGTGCTCTGAGGAAGCAGGGGAAAGAAAGGTTCTGTGAAGTAGACTCATATAGTCTCAATAACTCTGATCTGCTGGTTCAGCTTGATCTAGTCTCTGCTTCAATCTGTTCTTGTTCACCTTTCCAATTATTTCTCCTGTCTTCTCTTCTAGTCAGCATCTAACTTGTGCTGATAGTGTGATTGCTTGAACTGTTCCCTTCTTTCCGTGGCAGGGGAATGACTCATTGTCTCTTTTCCCTGCCTGCTTAGCAAGAAGAATTGTGACCTGTGTGTAGCAGTTCCTCTTGCTCCTCTCTGTCTCAGACACACGGCCTCTGTACATTTGGTTGCATAGCTTCTCTTCCAGAAGGAAATCCCTTCCAAGGTCAAAAGCTTCAAAATACCTGGGGCAACCTGGGTAATGAATGCATGCCCGTTTAGAGACATTACCCTCAATTCATCAAATGACTATGGCGATGTCTTTTGGAGAGAGGTTAGAATAGTCATAATGTGTGATGGTACTCTATATGTGAGATTGTTGTCAAATAAGTAATGAATGAACAAATTATTGAAGGAAATGAATCATAGTAATCTTCAAATTCTTGCTATAAATGAAACGGGAAGAAGGAAAGATGCCAATTTCCCCTGGAAAGGTAGATAAAGGAACTGGTCAAGTTGGTCATATGTGACCAAAGGCAACAGTTTTGAAACATCCTTGTATTGGACATTTGGTGATCTCATATTTCAGGGCTCATGATGACCAATAGAAAAAACAACTATTATGAAAACAATTACAATGAATGTAATGGAATGTTATAAATTGATGCAGAGAAAAGAACAATCAAGTATAACAACATACAGAAAAATTGTAATAACCTAAAAGGAAAGAACACACACACACAAATTAAACTAAAAATTATCTAATCACAATAACCAAGCTTGGCCTCAAAAAGGGGTGAAAATTCACCTTTCTTTCTTCCCTGGAGAGGTCAGGGAATATGCTTATGAGACATTGATATACTCTTAGACTCAGTTGACATGTTGGTTCATACTTAGGAACTGATTTTTTTCTTTTCTTCTTCTTTGGTGTGATGTGGAATAGTTCTCTGAGTGGGAGGAGAAAAGAGATGGATTTTGAGATGAAGGCCATATAAGCAGAAGATATTACAATTTTAAAAAATTGATAAAATAATTACATCATATGCATCAGCAACTATTACAAAGGATGAAGATGTAGAAAAACTCGATAGGATACTCTAAATTGTATTTTGTGACTTGTTATCTTTCATACAAAAATGAGAATAGTGAGAGAAATATCAGAAAACATATCAGAAATAAGGAATGAGAGAACCAAAGAAAGAATTAGAAGTCACTGAACACAATGCAATGGACACTGAATAACATCTGAAGCATGAAATTGATTATATTTTAATAACTGGCAAATGCCTTTATATTGAAGCAGGAACTGTTCTTCAGTAGGCTGTTTATTTACACTTAGGCAACTGACTTGGAAGATCAAAGATCAAAATTAATATAAAGCAAGAGAAAAGAATACAAATGAGAAAAATACAGGGTATGAAATGAAAAATTCTATTCTGACTAATTTAAATAAGCTATTGATTATGAAAATGGGATATGGACAAAAGAAAGGAAATAGACACAGATTACAACAATTTTATATAGATGTTTAGCTGATCCAAATCAATCTCCCTCATAAGAAGACCAAAGAACCTAAAAGTGCCTTAGTCAGCAAACACTTGACTTCCTCTCCAAGTGGGGAGATCCAGAGCCAAAGGCAAGAGTGGGTTAGAAAATAAACTTATTTGTAAAATCACACAGAGTAGAATGATGAAGGATTATTTGTAGTCTCATCTCATAAAAGAAAGAGAAGCAATGGAAGGTAACCTAATTTAAATGAAGTTTCACGATAGACCTAATTAAGCAAAGCCATACTTGAGGGCATCTGAAATGAAAGCAGAGGAGCAAAGCAAATAAAAATGGAAAAGGTCTAAAAAAAATAAATTTTGTTTTCACCATTAGAGGCATCATGGTACACTGGAAAACAATGCTAGATTTGGGGTCAATGGAGACGGTATCCCTTATGAGCAGCTCATCTTTTCACTCATACATTTATTTTGATGACATCCTTTTCTGGCTCCTCTAAATAACTGCTCATTTGTTAAGATTTGTTATGTGTTACATCCTTCTTACCCCCACCATTAGCAGTTCCATTACTTTTTTTTTTTTTTTTGGTGAGGCAATTGGGGTTAAGTCACTTGCTCAGGGTCACACAGCTAGTAACTGTTAAGTGTCTGAGGCAGAATTTGAACTCAGGTCCTCCTGGCTCCAGGGCCAGTGCTCTATCCACTGTGCCACCTAGCTGCCCCTCATTGCCTTTTAAGTGGTAGTCACTTCAAATTCTTCTATGACTCATAGCCTAATATGACAAAACTGGTAGAATATTGGTATTAAAAAGCAGGGCCTTTGTTTCTGGGAGAAATTGTTGTTGTTCAGTTGTTTTTGGTTGTATCTGATATTTTATGACCTTCTTTGGGGCTAAACTCAGCAAAGATATTGGAGTGGTTTGCCCTTTCTTTCTCCAGCTCATTTTACAGATGAGGAAACTGAGGGAAACAGGGTGAAGTGACTTGCTCAAGGTCACATAGCTAGTATGTATTTGGGGTCAGATTTGAACTCAAGATGAGTTTTCCTGATTTCAGGCCCAGCACTCTATCCACTACACAACCTAGCTTCTCCAAGGAAAAAAGAAAAAAGAAAAGAAAAAAGAAGAAATTAGTAGTTCGGCAATTTTTCTTTTTTTCTTTTTTTGTGTGTGAGGCAATTGGGGTTAAGTGACTTGTCCATGGTCACACAGCTAGTAACTGTGAAGTGTCTAAGGCTGGATTTGAACTCAGGTCCTCCTAACTCCAGGGCTGGTGCTCTATTCACTATGTCCCCTAGCTGCCCCAGTCCAGCAATTTTTCAAAGACAATTCCACCCTCTTTCTTCCTCTTATTTAGTTTTGGACCTGATTCATTGTTCATTTATACTATCCAAGATAAACAATCCTGTTGATTGCCCATCTAACTCATACGCTGGACAATATACATTCTTCATCCACTTGGTTTTTCCTGTTGAGGGCGGGCAGGCCAAAGATATAGAAGTCTTCCAGGACAGTGCAAGTTCCCAGGGCTTGCTCTGGACTTTCTCCTAGCATGTCCCTCATCTCTGGATCCCTTCATCTCCACCCTTCATCACCCACTCCCAATTTCCTTTTATATGTCTTCTTTCCCCATTAGAGTGTAAGCTCTTGAGGACTAGGACTGTCTTGCTTCTATTTATATTCCTAGTGTTTAGCACAGTTCTTGACACATAGTAAGCACTTAACAAATACTTGTTGACTGACTGAAGCAAAGAAGAGAAGATGCAGGATCTCACCTTCAATAAAGAATCCTTCATCAACTTGGATTCAGTACGGCGTTTCCATCACAGTGGCAAACATTTTCGGTTGGCATATACATATATACACACACACACATAAATATATATACACATACATACATATGCATATATTTTATGCTTCATTTGAAATTAATAATCATAGTTTTTTTTTTTAAGACAACCTTCTTTAATTGCAATTTGAATTTTTTCTTTTTTCGGGGCAATTGGGGTTAAGTGACTTGCCCAGGGTCACACAGCTAGTAAGTGTTAAGTGTCTGAGGCCGGATTTGAACTCAGGTACTCCTGAATCCAGGGCCGATGCTCTATCCACTGTGCCATCTAGCTGCCCCAATAATCATAGTTTTTTAAAACAAGGTTATCTCTGTGGTTACATCATTCAAGGAATTTTGACATATAGATGGGAGACACTTTATTGGAAGAGGACATTACCAAATGCTTTTTGTAAAAATAATCAACTAATTTGTATTCTTTGTATCATTAAGCTAATTATGTGATGGTAAAAATGTGGCCTACTGTAGAATAACACTTGTGAAAGCCTGAATATTCCCTCCTAAAGCCCTCATTGAGTATTGTCTCCATGCATGAATAGACGATCCTTATAAAAATTTTATGTAGATGGGAAAGTAGGCATGTAAGTCAGTTCTTGCTGATGTTCTCTTGGTTGCTTTTTCCAATATTAAGAAAGTACAGGGGCAGCTAGGTGACACAGTGGGTAAAGCATAGGCCCTGGATTCAGGAGGACCTGAGTTCAAATCTGGCCTCAGACACTTGACACTTACTAGCTGTGTGACCCTGGGCAAGTCACTTAACCCTCATTGCCCTGCAAAAAAAAAAATAATAAAGTACAGGATTTTTTTCTCTGTCTTTGGCATCTTTCCCTCTTTCAGATACCTTGAACATCAATCCCTCAATCCTCTCCCTATTTTCATGCCTCCAAATAATATCTCATATCCATCCATCCATAATACATATATACATAAATATTTGTTGTTATTGAGTCATTTCAGTCATGTCCAATTCTTTTTTACCCCATTTGGGATTTTCTTGGCAAAGATACTAGAGTGGTTTGCCATTCCCTTCTCCAGCTCATTTTGCAGATGAAGAAACTGTGGCAAACAAGGTTGAGTGACTTGCCCAGGGTCACACAGCTAGTAAGTGTCTGAGGCTGGATTTGAACTCAGGAAGATGAGTCTTCCTCTATCCACTGTGCCACCTAGTTACACACATACATATACATATACATGTATTTATGTGTATATATATATAATATGTAAGTATGTGTATATATGTATGTTTCTATGTGTGTATGTGTGTGGCTAGATAGATAGGTAGAGTCTAATCCAACTTCTTTCCCCTTCTTTGTTCTAGTCCTCTTCAATGATCATATCCAGAATTATGGTGTAATCATCAAAGCTGGTGGTTCTATTATTGAAGGATGACAGTACAAGAGATGCTAAGATTCTCTACAGGCAAAGCTTTCCCTAATGGAGAATACTGTTCTTATTTTGTGTAGGGGGACTGATGGTGTTTCTATTGCTTGATTTCCCCGTGTATTCATTTTGTAATCCTATACCTTGGATGTCATGAAAAAAAGAAACTCTTCAGAACTTTGGGTGAACACTTTGCAGTGAGCTCATGGAAGGATGCATACAAGAAGAAATAGGATGGTCAGGCATGGATGTGTATTATGGGATGCAACATCCACATAAATGAGCTAACATTCATTTGAGTAATCTGGGTATATATATATATATATCTTAAGTAATAATAATAAGTAACATACACATATGTGTGTATGCACACACACACATATCTTTAAGGTTTACAAAACTCTTTATAAAGATTTTCTCATTTGCTCTTCACAATAGCCCTATGATGTAGATGCATTTTAATGTTCATTTTAGAGAAGAAAAATGGGATTTCAACTCAGGTCTTCCTGCTTCCATGTCCAGCACCCTGTCCTCTATATTTTTATTTTTATTTTGGTAGGGATAAGATGTCAAGCTGTTCTTAGTCATTCATGCCCAAGTGTGTTTCTAGAATGCACCTAAAATAATTTTTTTAAGACAAGAAGGAAGAAGGGAAGACAAGAAAGAAGGAAGGCAGGAAGGGAGGAAAGAAGGTTGGCAGAAAGGAGGGAGGGAAGGAGACAGACAAGAAGGAAGGAAGAATGGAGGGAGGAAGGCAAGAGGGAAGATAGACAGATTACTGATTGATAACAGGTGTGGAAGGTGGGGAAAGTGTGGGGGGGTATGTCACCTGCTTCACAATTTTGCCCTAGGCTTCCCCCATCCAAGAACACAAATACCTCTGCATCAAAGCCCCTCCCAACTATGTAATCACCAAAACTAGATTGGCATCTAGTTTTCTGGGTAGGGATGCAGTTTCTTAAATAGAAACCTTCTCCTGATCCCCTCCCTCCCACCCCCCACCAACCCCCAACATGTAGTTCCATTTAATCTCTGGTGGTTTGAATGCTCAGCCCTGCTTGGATGAGGGCAGCCCTCACTTCCCTCCAGTCTGGGTGGAAAAGAATACCACCTCTGTTTCTCACCTGTGGAATGTTTCCTCAATGAGACAGGAGCTTCACTCCTTTGTTCTGAGTTAGGGAGCAGGGAGGCACATTCTTTTCCTGAACCTGTTTGAACTCGTAGAGTTTTCAAGGACTGAACAGACAGCAGCCTGACCTTGTTTCATGATATCAGTTATAGAGATGGTTCCAAATATGTAACATAACTCTGTGAGGATTTATTGCAGGAAGAACAGGGTCCTGAACAGAGAATCAAAGGACGTTAGACCCGGGAGGAACTCCAGGGGTCATCTAGTCCCACCCTCTCATCTTAGTGAAGAGGAAACTGAGAAAGAGAGAGAGCGAGAGAGCGAGAGCGAGAGCGAGAGCGAGAGAGAGAGAGAGAGAGAGAGAGAGAGAGAGAGAGAGAGAGAGAGAAACAGACAGACAGACAGATACAGACACAGAGACAGAGACAGAGACAGAGACAAAGAGACAGAGAGAGACAGAGGGAAAGACAGAGAGACAGAGACAGAGAGAGACAGAGAGACAGAGAAAGACAGAGATAGAGAGAAAGTGACATTGCCCAAAGGTACCCAGTGAATCTGAAGATGTAGGTCACAACTCTGCCATTGAATCTCACAGCTAGCACTCTCTGTACCTTATAGAATAGGTCCTCAAATATTCACTGAACAAACAAAGGAAATGTTCATGGGAGAGGCCCCAGGCAAAACTGTGATGTCACTTTTCCCCCACCCCTAGGTTTTATTCTCCCTTTCAGATACCCCTACTCCTGTCCCCAGTGTGCTCATACTACCCTTTGGTTGCCCACATACCCCTGCTGCCTTATTCTACCCAGTCCTACTTTACTGACAATTGTCCCAGAATCCAAAATTATTTGCCTACCTTTCCACTCTCATGTCCCTGACATAAAAACTTCCATTTCTTCAAGTCATTTGAACACAGTAAGGTACTGAGAATCTCATATGGTTAAGCTAATTAATTCAAATATTTATTAAATGTATCTGTGACCTTGGGGCAATGTGGATAGTCCCTTAAAAGTTTCACATTGGGGGCAGCTAGGTGGTGCAGTGGATAGAGCACGGGCCCTGGATTCTGGAGGACCTGAGTTCAAATCTGACCTCAGACACTTGACACTCACTAGCTGTGTGACCCCTTAGGCAAGTCACTTAACCCTCATTGTCCCACAAACAACAAGAAAAGCCAACTCCCCCCCCCCCAAAACCTCCCCCAACAGGGGTTGTTATGAGGCTGCTATGAGATAATACACTTAAACCTGGAAGTGCATTTTTCTTTTGATTGAGAGCTTTGATTTTAATCAATGGAGATAATTCTATATGTGGAAACTTCCTCCACTGATGCAGGCTGGCAACAAATCTGTAGTTTATAGTTTTAGAAAATTACCTGGGGGCATTTAGAAGTGATGTGACTTGTCCTTGTTCTGAGAGCTAGTTGGTGTCAAAAGGAGGACTTCAACCAAATTCACTGTGGTCTAATGAATAAAGCCTTCTTCCTGGAGGCAGGAAGTTGTTGCCATTCAGTATTTTTTTTTTTATAGTGAGGCAATTGGGGTTAAGTGACTTGCCCAGGGTCACACAGCTAGTAAGTGTTAAGTGTCTGAGGCCGGATTTGAACTCAGGTACTCCTGACTCCAGGGCTGGTGCTCTATCCACTGCGCCACCTAGCTGTCCCACCATTCAGTAATTTTGGAGTCATTTCTGACTCTTTGTGATCTCATTTGGAGTTTTCTTGGCAAAGATCCTGGAGTGGTTTACTGTTTCCTTCTCTAGCTCATTTTGCAGATGAGGAAACTGAGGCAAACAGCCTTCAAATCTGAGGAAGACCAGTCTTCAAATATGGCCTCAGACATTTCCTAGCTGTGTGATGGTGGGCAAGTTGCTTTACTACTACTACTTCTTCTTCTTCTTCTTTTTGGTGAAGCAATTGGGGTTAAGTAACTTGCCCAGGGTCACACAGCTAGTAAGTGTTAAGTGTCTGAGGCCAGATTTGAACTCAGGTCCTCCTGACTTCGGGGCCAGTGCTCTATCCACTGCACCACCCAGTTGCCCCAAGTTGCTTAACTTCTGACTGGCTCAGTTTCCACGTGCATAAAATGGGGATCATGATAACACCTACCTCCCAAGGTTTTTGCAAGGATCAGATGAGATAATATTTGTAAAGTGCTTTGCAAACTTTAAAGGGCTCTAGGATACCAGCTACTATTGCTAGCTATTATTCCTGCCTCTAAGACGAACCCCGTGCCACACAATCACTCCAAAGCTGTATATAGAAATGTCAGTTCTTATCACCACCATCATTGTCATCATTTATCACAGATGAGGATGACTCCAGGGGACATCCCAGGAGTTTTTACCTCAGCTCCAGTGTTCCCTCCACTCGTATAGCATAAAATCTGTTGGTATTGGAGTTAGTAGAGATTTGAATTCTATCTTAGATGCTTATTATGTAGGTAATCATGAGCAACACAAGCTCTCAGAACCTCATCTGTCAAACGGATACAAGTAGACCTCTCAGAGTTATCTACTCTGTAAAATGGATACAATGATGCTTGCACCACCAGCCTCTCTGGATTGTTGTGAGGAAAGCATTTTGCAAACCTTAAACTTTTTAAAATAAAAATGGAAAGGAGGAGTGTGGGAAAGTGGGGAAAAAAAAGCTACATCAGGATCCAGAGGATCCTGTGTGACCCTAGGTAAGTCACTTTACCCTAATTGCCTCACCAAAAAAAAAAAAATCTTGTCTCACTCACCTGAGTGACACTGGGTATGTGACATTAACCTCTCTGTGTCTCAATTTCCTCATCTGTAAAAGGAAACGGTTGGACTTGATGACCTCCTGCTCTAAATCGACGATCCCAGAATCTGGGCATTGACTGTTCTTTTCTTTCCTTCCTGATTTGCTTTATTTTCACCTCAAAAGATCTTGGAGAGCTCAGGAATTAGTCAAGTTCAGTGATCATAGCATAGAGACTAGTAGGCAGCTGATCAGATTTCAAAACCACCACTCAGGCATGCAGAGAACCACATTTGGCAGCTTTTACTCAAAAGGGCTATTAAGCCTGGACAGGATCAGGGGCTGACTTTACCCTTTTACCTTAGCAGTGTGAGGTGCTTCCAAGTCAGGGTTAAGGGCAACAAGGGTGTTAAAAAGACTTCTGTGAGTAGACAGTGAGTTGCACAGGGCAGCTTTAGAAAAAATCAGGTTATTGGAGCAGGTAACAAAGAAAATTCAGGCACAGCCCTGGAGGCCCTGACAGTTTTGCTTCTGTAGCTGCTGCCTGGCTCAGCTTAAGGTAAAGGGCCAGAGGGTTGGTGTGAATCTCTGTGAAATCTTGATGTTTTCTACCTCTCTGCAATTTGATGTTCAGGGCACCTCTATAACCATAGTTAGCCTGCCCAGCTGTGCCTGCTATGGGAAGGAAAGATGCATTGGTCTCTCTGTTGGTCCTCATTTCCTTAAGAACTCCATCAGGGCTGGGGGAGCCTCCAGGGAGAGCCTGCCCAAAGCAGGCTATTCCAACCCAACAGGATGGACAGGGAGACAAAGATAGAAATTAGAGGAACAAACAATTAAGGATGGAATAGTGAAGAAAGCATAGTGACTGAGTGGAGGAGTGGTGGGTTGTTCTATTTGAAAACTATTCGTGAAAGGAAAGGACCTATACGTACATAAATATTTATTGCAGCCTTTTTTTGTATTGACTAGGTAGAACACTGGATCTGAAGTAAGGAAGCCCTGAGTTCAAATCCAGCTTCATACATTTACAAGCTGTGTGACCCTAAGCAAGTCATTTAACCTCTTTTGGCCTCAGTTTCTTCATCTATAAAATGATGATAATAATAGCACTTACCTCAGAGGGTTCTTGTGAGAATCAACTGAGACAATTGTAAAACACTTAGGACAACATCTGGCCTACAGTAGGTGTTATAATGCTTATTCCTCCCCCCAACCAGGGAATGACTAAACAAATATGACCTATAAACATAATGCAATACTGTTGTACTATAAGAAACAGTGAAGAGAACAATTTTAGAGAAATCAAGAAAGGTTTATTTATTTTTTTGTTTGTTTGTGGGGCAATGGGGGTTAAGTTAAGCCCAGGGTCACACAGCTAGTAAGTGCCAAGTGTCTGAGGATGGATTTGAACTCAGGTCCTCCTGAATCCAGGGCCGGTGCTTTATCCACTGTGCCATCGAACTGCCCCAAGAAAAGTTTATTTATAAACTGATGCACAGTAAAATGAGTAGAAGCAAGAAAAGCAATTTATACTATAACAATAACATTATAAAATGAATAGCTTTGATCAGTTCAGTGATGAACCATGATTCTAGAGGACCCATGATGAAGAGTTACCCACCTCCTGACACAGAGGTGATAAATTCTATCTGCAGAATGACACATGCATTTCTTTTGGATCTGGTTGAAGTGGGAATTTGTTTGCTTGACTACACATATGTAACCGGGGATACACTTTTCCCCCCTGGGACAATGAGGGTTAAGTGACTTGTCCAGGGTCACAGAGCTGGTAAGTGTTGTGTCAGAGGCCATATTTGAACTCAGGTCCTCCTGCATCCAGGGACAGAGCTTTATCACTGTGCCACCTAGCTGCCCCACACATTTTTATTTCAAGGGTTTTCTTTTCCTTCTTTCAATGGAGGAGTTGAGTGGGATGAGGGAGAGAAAAAAATAGTTGAAAAATATTTAATTATATATTAAAAAAAGAAGGTCCATGATTTCATTTGTATAGCCCACTTCTGGATTATCATTCACCATTCTGGTCTTAGAAAGCTGCCCTAGGTGAACAGAGGTTAAGTGATTTGCCCAGCCAGAGGTCATATTTGAACCTAGGTCTCTTTGGCCATCTCTCAATCCCACTGGGCCTTGTTGCCTCTATGTACATATGAAAATGATATAGAATGTGAATGTTTAGAGGAAAAAGGCACAATTAAAATGTGACCATGATGCTGTTGTTCAGTCATTTCCATCTTGTCGGACTCTTGGTGATCCTAGTTGGAGGTTTTCTTGGCAGAGATACTAGAATGGTTTTCCATTTCCTTCTCCAGCTCATTTTACAGATGAGAAAACCAAGACAAACAGGGTTAAGTGACTTGCCCAGGGTCACACAGCTAGTAAGTATCTGAGGCCAGATTTGAACTCCAGAAGATGAGTCTTCCTAACTTCAGGCCCAGGCCTCTATCCACTTTGCCACCTAGCTGCTCAGAACCATGATAGTCTTCTTCAAATATCTGAGGGACTTATACATGGAATGTAAATTCCAGAAGAATGTGTGCATCTCAAGGGCAGGGAATGTGGTTTTTTTTTTTTTCCCATAGGTAGCGAGGTAGTAAAATGGATAGAGTATTAGCCCTGGAGTCAGAAGGACCTGAGTTTAAATTTCACCTCAGATGCTTACTAGCTGTGTGACCCTGGGCAAGTCATTTAACCTTAATTGCCTTAAAAAACATCTGGGGCCATCTCCAGTGGTCCTGATATATATCTTGCCACTGGGCCCATATGGCTTTGGAGGAAAGAGAGGTTGGTGGCTTTGCATAGCCCTTCCTCACTTAAATCCAATGCAAGTCATGATATCATCTCGATGTTCTCTTCAAGAATGAGGGACAAACATCCACTGCGCCACCTAGCTGCCCCCTCCCATTCCACATTTTAAAGAGATCTTTTGTTTTCAAACGTTCATTTATGAATATCTTCTTCCACTTCCCTACTTAGTGAGTCATTCCATGTAACAAAAATTTTTAAATTAAGAGAAAAAGAGCAACAACATGTCTGCCACATCTGGAGTATGTGCAAATTTCATACCATCATGTTTTTTTCTTTGAAGGCAATCAGGGTTAACTGACTTGCCCAAGGTCACCTAGCTAGCAAGCTTCTGAGGCCAGATTTGAATTTAGGAAGATAAGTCTTCCTGACTCCAGGCCCAGCACTCTATCCACTTTACCCTCTAGCTGCCCATGAGATCTCATATCTTCCTATTCTAGTTCCAAGATTCTATGAAGAGGCAACAGCTCCTTATTGCAGGTTGCCCAGCAGTTCATAAAACAAAACCTAATTCCAAACCAGAAAAGAATGGGCTTTGAAAACCTTTATGGAGGTCAACTACTCCTAGAGAGTTGAATTAGTTGGAAGTAAAATTCTGATCATCATTAATGAAGTCACTTAACACCTCTCTTTACAAGTGTGCAGAAACATTTATTTGTTTTGGGATTAGAAGTTGATTGCTATAGGATTCCTCTTTCCATAATTACAGACCTGCTTTTTGAAGTAGTTTGGGCCTCCAATATTGCCCATATAAACCTCTCTTTGGAGGGATTTGTCATTTGGCAATAAAATTTCATGCAGGAGAATCAGGGTTTACAAGATTTCAACTTGGGAGGCACAGCCTGAGCAGGAAGAGGTTGTGAGATTTGTATTCTCCTTCCTATGCTTTCTTCTTTCCCACCATGTACCTCATGACTTTTGCTGCTGCCCTTTCTCTAGATAAAGGAGGCAAAAAAGGTGATTAAACTTGCTCTTAGTAAAGTGTTAATAGTATGCCGGTTATTCAAAGAGCACTGAGTTTGGAGCCAAGAGAGAGTAGTCAATTCATACTAGATCTCAAGAGCTGATTGTTAAATTTTCACTGTAAACATTTACAATTCAGAAACTGGCAAATGCTAAAAATCCATTTGTTTTATTGGTTTGTTGATTGTCTAGATTTAAGACCATGTTGGTGAAAATATCAATAATACAGATTAAACTTAATGGTATGTCATTCGTACATTTTTCCCCAGAGAACTGGTTGTTAAATATATACTAGCCCATCCCTGGTCCCTGCTCCTTTATACCTATGTGATTATAGTTGAAGCACTTCACCTTTTTGAGACTCAGTTTCTTCATCTGTAAAATGGGATAATAATATGAGAACTACATAATTTTCAAGGTTGTTACATGGAAAGCATTTTGTAAGTAGGAAATCTCTGGAGGTTCCCTACATAGCCTTGGGACTCCATTCACCTTCACAGGTTCAGTGTGCTCTTTTTGAGGAAGCATGTACTTAAACCCATGATTCTGGGGCTGTAGCCTAACTTTTGTGCAGATGAACCCAGGTTATGTGAAATCAGAGCAAAAGGTATTTCATTAAAAGAAAGTGGATGGGGCAGCTAGGTGGCGCAGTGGATAAAGCACCGGCCTTGAATTCAAGAGGACCTGAGTTCAAATCTGGCCTCAGACACTTGACACTTACTAGCTGTGTGACCCTGGGCAAGTCACTTAACCCCAATTGCCCCACCAAATGCCCCTCCCCCTCAAAAAAGAATGTGGCAAAGTAAGTAATGCCATCATTTCCCCTTTCACTAAGGCATACTCTTCTAGAATGAAGGACAACAAACAAACAACAACAGACAACAACAACAACTAACTTTCACAAATTCTGACACCATTGGTAAGAAAGCAAGTACTTCTTAGGTGGCACAGTGAATATAACACTGGGCCTGGACTTAGGAAGACCTGAGTTCAATAGCAGCCTCAGATACTTCCTGGCTATGTGATCCTGTCAGGTCACTTCACCTCTGCCTCAATTTCTTCATCTGTAAAATGGAAATAATAACAGCACCTACCTCTTAGGGTTGTTGTGAGGAAATTACTGTAATAATTCCTGGAAGAAAATAAAATATCCCCCAATTGATAAATGGTCAAAGGATATGTATAGGCAGCTTTCAGACAAAGAAATCAAAGCTTTCTATAATCATGAAAAAATGCTCTAGATCATTATTGATCAGAGAAATGCAAATTAAAACAACTCTGAGGCATCACCTCACACCTATCAGATTGACAAATATAAAAAATGGAAAACATTAGATGTTGAAGGGGATGTGGAAAATCTGGGGTGCTAATCCACTGTTGGTGGAGTTGTGAAAAGATCCAACCATTCTGGAGAGCAATTTGGAACTATCCCCAAAGGGCTATAGAACTGTGTATACCTTTTGATCCAGAAATCCCCACCCCCTTTCTTTTGCAGGGAAATGAAGGTTAAATGATTTGTCCAGGGTCATACAGCTAGTAAGTGTCAAATGTCTGAGATTGGATTTGAATTCAGGTCTTCCTGAATCCAGGGCTGGTTCTTTATCCACTACACCACCTAATTGCCCCTGATCCAGCAATTCTACTGCTAGGTTTATATCCCAATGGCATTTCCAAAAAGAGCAAAAGACCTATCTGTACAAAAATATTTATAGCAGCTTTTTTGTGGTGGCTAAGAATTGGAAATTAAAAGAATGTCCATCAATTGGGGAATGGCTAAACAAACTGTGGTATTTGATGGTGATAGAATATTATTGTGCTATAAGAAATGACAAGCAGCATGACTTCAGAAAGGCCTGGAAAGACTTGTATGAAATGATGTATTATGAAGTCAGCAGAACCAGGAGAACATTGTGCACAGAGACAGCAATATTTTTTTGATGAAGACCATTCACAACAATTCAATGATCCAAGACAATCCCAAAGCACTATTGGTGAAACATACTATCCACCTCCAAAGAAAGAACTGATATCGATGAAACAGACTGAAGCATACTATTTTTTACTTTCTTTCATTTTTTCTTTTAATCGTTTGCCTGTACAAAATGACAAATATTATAATGTTTTTACATAATAATCAAAAAGGAAAATAAAATATCATGTTTTACCAAATCTTTATCTCCTAAAATTTTACTGTTTCATATTTAAATATATTTTCACATTGTAATTTTTATCTCAGATTATATACTAGTTTTATTTGTTATAGACAATCTTTCAATCGTTCAGCTGTTTGGAGACAAATTGAAAAACCTTATGAGAATGTGGAAAACTAATTTTTTTTAAAGAGAAAAGTCCTAAAAAAGTTAATATTGTTATCAAAACAAAAATATAAAAGTGACATATGTGTAATTATTGTTAATATCTTTGAAATAATAAATGGTATAATAATTGTAAAATAAGTAGCACAGCATCTGACACATAGAAAGCACTATATAAATGTTAGTTGTTGTTATTATTATAATCATTATTATTATTATTCCGAGATAGCTCACCATCCTAGAATTTTGAACTCCAATACCATCAACAGATTGTAATTGAATGTTGCTCTACTTTGCTGAAACTTTTTGTTGCTTCTATACATTCCTGCTGCTGTCATCTGCTGCTAGATTGCTTCTTCATTGAGCTGCTCTTGTTAACAACTGCTTCTGGGACTTCTTTTTCCTCAAAGGGAGTGTTATTGCTCTTTTGTGAGACTGCCCTGGTCAATGTGTGCCCAAAGCTAATCCACACATTTTAAGCTCTTATGATGGTCAAACCCACAGCCATACTTCTCATCACAGAAATTGAATCCCTGAAGCCAAATTAATTTTTAAAAAAACCTTATCTTCATTCCATGGAAATTCCTGCAGGCTTCCTTAATATTTAGGTGGAGATGAGCAGATTCTTTTAAATTCCCATTATGCCTCAAATTTCTAACACCAGAGCCATTCAGATTACCCTGGTCCTTGAATGTTTATCAAGGAGGCATTTAGAAATACTTTGCTCTCCATTTCTGCAACTAAACCACTGTCCAATAGAACAATGCACGCCAAAAAGGTATACCTCTAATGGTGGACATTAAGGCATTTGTTGCCTGGGTGTGTGGGGAGGGATGGGAGAAAGGGGATTCTGGACAAAGGGACCTTCCCTTACTCTTCCCTCCCCTCAACTCACACCAAGAAGGCAATCATGTACAAATATTAAATTATTAAGGTGCAGGGGCAGCTAGGTGATGCAGTGGATAGAGTCAGGAGGATCTGAGTTCAAATATGGCGTCAGTCACTTACTAGCTGTATGATCCTGGGCAAGTCTCTTAACCTTGATTGCCTCCCACCAAAAAAAAAAAAAAATGGAAAAAAAAATCCCATCCCATGGCATAGATCTTGGTCTAAAGGAATAGATCCAGGAGAATAAAGATAAACTGCTGCCTCTCTGGTTTTGTTGAGACTTCAGGGCTACTCCTTCCTGGTCTGTTTCCTGGTGATAATAATGCTGACGGGGCAGCTAGTTGGCGCAGTGGATAGAGCACTGGCCCTGGAGTCAGGAGTACCTGAGTTCAAATCCGGCCTTAGACACTTAACACTTACTAGCTGTGTGACCCTGGGCAAGTCACTTGGCCCCAATCACCTCACTTTAAAAAAAAAAAAAGGATAATCATGCTGACTATCTTGCAGGGCCAGCAGGTAACCTGAGCAATCCTCACCATGTTATAGAGAGAGATAAGGTAGTTTTTTCCCTAGATCTGGATGGCAAAGCTGACAGACTGGGTAGCAGCCCTGATACACAGACAGCCCCTACAAGGACTGAGGATTATGTCACCTAGGTCTCTTTGTTCAAGTGATTTTTGAATGGCTTATTTTAAATCTTAAAAAAATATATCTAGTAGCACCCCCCTCCCTACCCCCATATACATCTGGAATGGAT